>NC_062567.1:33994461-34667675 GCF_022837055.1 Prionailurus viverrinus
CAAAGGAAATAAAAATAGGATCTTGAAGAGATATTTGCACTCCTATGTTCACTGCGGTGTTATTCACAATAGCCAAGATATGAAACAACCCAAATGTCCACTGACAAATGAATGGATACAGAAGATGTGGTATAAATATACAATGAAATATTATTAAACCATGAGATAAAAGGACATACCGCCATTTGTGACAACATAGATGAAACTTGAAAACATTATGATAAGTGAAAAAAGCCAGATAAAGACAAATATTGTATGATCTAAGTTATATGTGCAATCTAAAAAAAGAAAAAGAAAAAAAAGTCAAACTCATAAAATCAGAGAATAGTGGTGGTTACCAGGGGCTGGACGGAGGTAGCAGTGGGGAAATGAGGAGATGTTGGTCAAAGTGTACAAAGTTGCAGTTATGTAGGATGATTTGGTCTAGGGAGCTAATGTATAGGCAGAATGACTATACTTAATAATACTGTATTGAACACTGGAAATGTGCTAAGAGAGTAGATTTTAGGTGCACTCATCACACACACAAAATGGTAATTATGTGAGGAGATGATATATCCATTAGCTTGACCATACTCATCATTTCACTATGGATATGTATAATGGCTCATCATGTTGTACACCTTAGATATATACAACTTTTATTTTTTAAATGTAAATACAAAATTTTAAATATCACTTAAGATAGAGTCAAAAAACATACCTAGGAAAACATTTAACAAACTATGTACAAGATTTAGGTATTAAAAGCCACAAAATATTGCTGAGAGAAATTAAAGACCTAAATAAATGGATCAGAACACTCAGTATTAAGATGTCAGTTCTCCCCAAACTGATGTATAGATTCACCACAACCTCAATCAAAATCCCAGCAATCTTTTTAAACATGGAAATTGACAAACTGGTTCTAAATTTATATGGAGATACAAAGAACCTGGTATAGCCAAAACAATTTGCAAAAAGAACACAGTTGAAATACTTATACTACCTGATTTCAAGACTTAACTATAAAGCTGCAGTCGTCAAGGCAGTGTGGTACAGACATAAAGATTAACAAATAATCACTGGACCAGAATAGAACATGCCAAGACACATAGACAATGGTGATAAGGTAATTCAATAGGGAAAACAAATAACTTTACAACAAATAATGCTGGAACATTTGGATGGCCACATAGAAAAAAAATAAACATTGATTCTTTCCTCATACTATGCACAAAAATAAACTCAAGATGGATCATATGCTTAAATATAAGAGTTAAGGCTCTAAAGCTTCCAGAAGAAAACAGAAGAAAATTGTTGTGACCTTGGGTTAGGTAAAGAATTTTTAGGACATGAAAAGCACAAACTATAAAAGAAAAAAATTATTAAAGTGGACTTCATAAAAAAAAAAAATCTGTTCTTTAAAAGAGAATGTTATAGGAGCGCCTGGGTGGCTCAGTCGGTTAAGCATCCAACTTCAGCTCAGGACATGATCTCATGGTTTGTGAGTTCAAGCCCCACATCGAGCTCTGAGCTGTCAGCACTGCATTAGATTCTGTGTCTCCCTCTCTCTCTGTGTCTCCCTCACTTGTGTTCTGTCTCTCTCTCAATAAATAAACATTTAAAATAAATAAGTAAATAAATAAATAAATATATAAAAGAATGTTACAAAAATGAAAAGCCCGGAGACTGAGAGTAAATATTGTAAAAAAAGGTATCTGGGAAAAGATTTGTAAACAGAATACGTGGAGAGCTCTTACAATTCAACCTTCAGATAAACAGTGCAAAAAAAAAAAAAAGTATGCAAAAGATTGAACAGATACTTTACCAAAGAACATAAATGAATGACAAATAAGCATATGAAAAGACATACAACATCATTAGTAATTAAGGAAAATGAAATTGAAACCACGATGAAATAGTACCACATACTCATGAGAATGTCTAAATTAAAAAGACAGAGAATACCAAGTGTTGACGAGGATGTAGAACATCTGGTTCTCCTGTATATTGCTAAATGGAATGCAATGGTACAGCCAGTTTGGAAAATAGTTAGACTTTTTAATAAATCTGAATATACACTTACCATATGATCCACAAATCCACTGCTAGGCATTTACCCAAAAGAAATGGAAACGTATGTCCACACAGATTTATATGAAAAATTTCAAAGCAATTTTATTCATGACAGCTCAAAAAGAACAACCAAATATCTATCAACAGGTAAATGGGTAAATAAATTGTGATATTTCCATTAAATGAAATGCTACTCAACAATAAAAGAAACAGGGGGCCTGGGCAGCTCAGTCGGTTAAGTGTCCAACTTTGGCTCAGGTCATGATCTTGTGGTTCTTGAGTTCAAGCTCTGCATCTGGCTCTGTGCTGACAGCTCAGAGCCTGGAGCCTGCTTCAGTTCTGTGTCTCCCTCTCTCTGCCCCTCCTTCACTTGCACTCTGTCTCTCTCTCTTTCTGTCTCAAAATAAATAGACATAATAAAAAAGAATTTTAAAAAATTAATTAAAATAAAAAAGATCTAGAGCCTCATTTGCTTTCCCTCTCCATTCCAGTTGGATTCACCCAGTCATCCAGTTTGCCCTAACTCACCTTTAAACTCATTCCTCCTTTCCAAAATTTGATTTCTATTTTCACATTAATACAATGACAGTTTACTTCATAAGAAGACCATTTCTTTTAGTAATTTTTTAATGTTTATTTAGTTTTGAGAGACAGAGAGAGAAGGAGAAAGAGAGAGAGCATGAGCAGGGGAGAGGCAGAGAGAGAGGGAGACACAATCTGAAGCAGGCTCCAGGCTCTGAGCTGTCAGCACAGATCCAACTTGGGGCTCAAATTCATGAACTTTGAGATTAGACCTGAGCCAAAGTCAGACGCTTAACCGACTGAGCCACCCAGGCACCCCCATTTCGAAGTCTATGCAAGCTAATAATCCCGTTGCATTTTAATCACATGTAGAAAATATATAATTGGGCTGGATACTATCACTAGAGCATTCTCTTGAGGAGTTGCAGGGAAGACCAAAATGAACAACTAGTGAGATCCTGTTTTTTGGTACAAGCTTTGTGTTAAAGGCTTTTAACTCTTAGAGGCTCTATAATCAGCCCAAATGAAATACTTCAGTAAACATATGTTAACTAGACTAATTGTGGTGATCGTTCTGCAATATATACAAATATAGAATCACTATGTTATACATCTGAAACAAATATAATGTTGTATACCAATTACACCGGAAAGGAAAGGAAAGGAAAGGAAAGGAAAGGAAAGGAAAGGAAAAAAGAAAGGAAAGGAAAGGAAAGGAAAGGAAAGGAAAGGAAAGGAAAGAGAAAGAAATAGTTCAGTAAGGAGGAGAGACGACCTGCTACTCTGTTTTGGTCACATTAAGGCTCTCAAACTAATATATTTTTTCCATGACCACTGAGAATAACAAGAGTTGACAATGGGGAAAAGGTGGGGAAGGAAATAAGTAGGAAATTGTGATAAATCGACATGAGAGCCAAGCTCCATTTGAAAGGTCAACAAATCCATTTAGATATTATGATACCTTGTCAGCTTCTAACACACTATAGGCTTTGGGTATTTATTTAATATAAAATGGGATTTTTAAAAGACCTTCCCAGTCAGTTTTTATACATATTTTTTCAGGTAAAAAATAAAAGCACCAGTGTCAAAGTTTGACCTGCCTAGTCCTGACAACAGTCCACTCCACAGTTAAAATCCCTCATCAACAATAATCCTTAAACTTGCAGCTGGCTATTTATGTAACTCTTAATTTAACTGAAGCCAGCTATCCTAATCCTCACATTTAATTTAGGATTAAATAGTTTTCTAAGTGGGGTGCATATCTGTGTTTTTAAAAGGTAATGACATGGGGCCCCTGGGTAGCTCAGTTGGTTGAGCACCTGACCCTTGGTTTCAGCTCAGGTCATGATCTCACCATTCTTGAGTTCAAGCCCCGTGTCAGGCTCTGTGCTGACAGCATGGAGCCTGCCTGGGATTCTCTCTCTGCCCCTCCCCAGCTTGCACATGTGCTCTCTCTTTCTCACTCTAAATAAATAAACTTAAAAAAATTGTTTTTAAATAAACAAAAGGTGATGCAGTTCTTGGGTTCCAGCCCTACCTTGGGCTCTGTGCTGACAGCTCAGAGCCTGGAGCCTGCTTTGGATTCTCCCTTTCTTTCTGCCCCTTCCCTGCTCACGCTGTCTCTCTCTCTCTCTCTCTAAAACAATAAGTGAACATTAAAAATTTTTTTTAATTAAACATTAAAAAAAATTAAATAAATAAATTAAAAGTGTTGATGTAAAGGCATACCAAAACTGGTTATTTTACTATAGTTTTAATTACTAGAGTGTGCTAATGGTCTTTAAGGGATTATTGTTCAGGACAGATCGATTTTAACAGCATTTTGTATTGTCTTTCAAACTGAAAGCTCTTCACATAGTCTTACTCTTCTTCCCATTTTCCCACAATCCTGCTGAGGAAGGAAGAAGAATGGGAGAAAGCAGACGGGAAAATTGTGAAAGCGAATTACAGACAGGGAAAAATAGAAAGGGAACAGTTTGGCCCTAGCCACCCAATGATTAAACTTGACTAGTAGGTGGTCTGATGTCACATTAGAACCTCCATGTAGACCAAAGCATTGGCTTTTACTGAATCTTAGCATTTTTTCCCCCTCATATTTACTGATTAGAAAAACCTGTCTATCTTAAAGCATACTTTTCTGTGCAAATAGCAAGGGCTAAGGGTGCTCTGTTCATTCTCTTTGACAGATATGTACTGTGGAAGCAGGGTAGAAATCATGACAGAGGAGACTAAATTTGCATGTGAGTTCTCAGGAAAAAACAATCTGGGTTCAAATCCTGTCACTTAATGACTATTTAACTTGCACAAATTCCTTAACCTCCCTCAGCCTTCTTCCTTATCTATAAAAAATGGGGATAATAACAGTACCCACCTCAGGTTTTTAGGTTAAATAAATAAGCAGATATAAACAAATTGAGAACAGAACCAGGCTGTTAGTAATTATTAACATATTATTTGCATAAATCTTCTCAGGAGTGCATGCTACTGCTGCAAAAAAATGATAAATATGTATCAATCCTAAAACAATCTGAACTCTTTGTAATAATCCTCATTTCCTTTTCTTTTTTAAAAATACTTTATTTTTAAGTTCTCTCTACATCCAAGTTGGGGCTCCAACTCACGACCCTGAGATCACCAGTGGCATGCTATACCGGCTGAGCCAGCCATGTGCCCCATCTCATTTCCTTTTCTTTGTTTAAATGTATATTTTATTTATTTCTGAGAGAGAGAGAGAGACAGAGACAGAACAGGAGTGCGGGAGGGGCAGAAAGAGAGACACATGCACAATCTGAAGCAGGCTCCAGGCTCAGAGCTGTCAGCACATAGCCAGACGCTTAGCTCGAACTCATGAACAGCGAGATCATGACCTGAGTCAAAGCCCGACACTTAACCGACCAAGCCACCCAGGAGCCCTTCATTTTCTTTTCTGATAAAAGTACAACCCTGGTAAATTAAAAAAAAAAAAGTAAGCTATAGTGTCATTTTCTTTTTATCAAGACTTAGTACAAAATCCCTTAGGTCACTTTTTTTTTATTTTAAAAAAATGTTTATTTTTGAGAAAGAGAGAGAGAGAGAGACAGGGTGTGAGTGGGGGAGGGGCAGAGAGAGAGGGAGACAACAGAATCTGAAGCAGGCTCCAGGCTCCACCCTGTCAGTACAGAGCCTGACTCGGGGCTTGAACTCACAAACCGTGAGATCATGACCTGACTGAAGTCAGATGCTTAATGGACTGAACCACCCAGGTGTCCCCCTTAGGACATTTTTATGGGCAGATGGAGAAATGTGAGCTGAAAGGTGTCAAAAAATATAGGTAATATACTGAAAGGAGTTCTTCAGGAATATGCCACACAACTCTGTCCTTTGCCTGTGCTATTCAACAATTTGTTTTTTGCAAACACTAAAAGAAACACGAACTAAATTTTCAGATGACATGAAGCTTGGAGAGATTGCTAATTAATACTGTGAGTATCAAACCAATATTTTAAAAGATCTCAACAAGCCAAATGATCAAAATAAAATTTTACAGAGATATGTATAAAAGATCTAAACTTACATTTAAGGGGCACCTGGGTGGCTCAGTCGGTTAAGCATTGGACTTTGGCTCAGGTCATGATCTCACTGCTCTTGAGTTCGAGCCCAGCCGTTGGGCTCTGTGCTGACAGCTGGGAGCCTGGAGCCTACTTTGGATTCTGTGTCTCCTTCTCTCTCTACCCCTCTCCCACTTGTGCTCTGTCTCTATCAAAAATGAGTAAATGTAAAAAATAAAAAATTAAATAATTATCTATACAAGTAATCTTTGGAGATATTTTATTAACAACAACAGAAAAGGGAAGAAAAGGAAAGAGGGAGGGAGGGAGGGAAGAAATCCACTATTTGCCAAAACTGACAAGCTAAATATTCAAATGAACAAACATGGGATAAAAACCTTTGACTTTATCAAATATTCAATTAAGGAAAGTGATAGACCTGTTATACTCCATAAATACCATTTAATAACTGAGGTCTACAGATGTGGGTTTTAGACAATTCTCAAACTCCCAGAATAGCCTATGCAATGATGAGTTTTTTGTCTACATTCTTTTAAAGGAGAGCATGCATAGTTTTCACTGGACTCCCAAAGGTGTGTCTTTGATTTCTCCCCCATCAAAGAAAAAGAGCTTAAGAACCACTAATCTGTAATATGGTGTTCAGTTCTGAGCACTATTTTTATATATTTATTTTTTTTAATGTTTATTTTTGACAGAGAGAGAGAGAGAGAGAGAGAGAGCATGAGTGGGGGAGGGGCAGAGAGACAGAGACATGCACAATCTGAAGCAGGCTCCAGGCTCTGAGCTGTCAGCACAGAGCCCTATGCGGGGCTCAAACTCACAGAGTACGAGATCATGACCTGAGCCGAAGTCGGATGCTCAACCGACTGAGCCACCCAGGTGCTCCTTGAGCACTATTTTTAAAGAAGAAATTGATCAAATAAGTCCCAGTTAATAGAGCCCAGGATGGCAAAAGTCTTGGAAATCATGTCCTATAGAAACAGTGAAAACCTGAGAAACAGCATGGATAAGAGAAATTGGGGGAGACATGGTAACATTCTTTAAATGTCTGAAGGACTTGTGTGTGTAAAATGGATTAGATTTATTTTGTGTGACTCCAAAGGGCAAAAGGGTAAAAGTTACTAGGAGACAGATTTCAGCTTAATATAAGCAAGAATTTGGTAATGATTAAATCTCCCCTAAATTAGAATCAACTGTCCTGTGAGCCAGTGAACTCCTTGTTACAGCAAATGTTCAAGCAGAAGCTGGATGACTGATCTTCAGTGATATTGAAGGGAATTTCCACATTGGAGAGTAGGACTCTTTCAACTCAAAGATTCTTTAATTCCCTGATCCTTGTCAACATTAGACAAATTCCCTAGCACCTCTTTCCACCATCCCAAAATAAAAAGGAAAAGTGTTTATATCTACATTGTGTTTTTTGATTATATTTAGTGTAGCATATAAAATAATACCTTCCTAGATACAAAAAAAAAAGGTCTTCAATAGAATCATAAAACAAGGTCCTAGAAGAAGCTAGAAGAGCCCTTAGAGATAATCTAGTCCTATTTCCCACTCCACCCCCCATTTTAAAAAGAGATAAACTATGGCCTAAGGAAACTAAATTATTTGCTGTATGATTCTGACATTCTTCTACTAGCCAGGCATGTTAAACCTACAATATTCCTTTGAAACTGGCTAATGCTTCTTGAATACAGAAGTCTTCCCAGTCCCAACATGGAATTAATTTTCCTGATGATAAGAATTTATTATAAAAACATAGTATTGTATATCAATTCCTTTTAATAATTCAGGTTCAAATTAGACTGTGGATTATTCAGACCTTTTTCTTCTCTTGACTTGCCTTTTAGGCTACTTACATATATGATAAAGAAGACAAAAGGATAAAGAAGCTTAGGGAAAAAATTATGGGAAGCATGCTGGGATAAAAATTACTATCCAAAACTTGAAATTTGGATTACCTTTGGATTTTATTTTTCCATGTTATGCCTTCTCCTATTATCAGTTAACCCGCAACAATACATCACATACTTATTGAGAACCTGCTATGTGCAAGGCATTGTGATCATTCAAATAGCCATTAAAGGGATTATAAAAACTATGCTATGCCTCCACCATATTTGCATTAAGCTTAAGAGAGCCTTGAAGGAGGTTAATGTTATGGTAAAAATATCTTTTTTTGTTACTGCCATCATGAAGTGAAATAAACTGGTAGCTGGGTTCAAGTGTTTGTATTACACATACTGAGGATAAAACTAGCTCCATTTGGGGGCCACAGCTGTGTAGCTCAGTTGGTTGAGTGTCTGACTCTTGATTTTGGTTCAGGTCATGATCTCATAGTTGTGAGATCAAGCCCTACGTCAGGCCCTGCGCTGATTCCTGCTTAAGATTCTCTTTCTCCCTCTCTCTCTCCTCCTCTCCCACTCGCTTTCTCTCTCTCTCTCTAAAAAAATTAAAAATAAATAAAAGTATATTAAAACTTTATTTATTTATTTTGTGAGAGAGAGATACAGCGTGAGTTGGGGGGAGGGGCAGAGAGAGCGAGAGAAAGAATTCCAAGCAGGTTCCGCTCTGCCAGCACAGAGCCTGACATGGGGCTCAAAGCCTTGAAGCCATGAGATCATGACCTGAGCCGAAACCAAGTTGAACACTTAGCCTACTGAGTCACCCAGGTGCCCCCCAGGAAATAAAATTATAAAAAAAAAAAAAAAAAAACTAGCTCTGTTAATTCTAAATACCCAATAAGTGATTGAGAGATTAGTAAATTTCAAAACTATGTGTAAAATACTGGTGAAAGACCAGGATGAATTTAGCAAGATGCTTAATTAGAAAACGTAAACGCAATGCAAACCCATAGCTAACATCATACTTAATGGTGACAGACTGACTGCTTTCCTTTAAGATTTGGAACAAAACAAAAATGTCTCCTCTTGCCAGTTTTTTTAACATTGTATTGGAGGTCCAAGCCAGGGGAATTAAACTAGAATGGATGGGAAAGGAAAACCATGTTTATTTGTAGATGACATCATCTTATATATTAAAAAACTCCTAAGGAATCTACTAAAAAACTATTAGAACTAATATCAAGTTTAGCAAATTTAAAGATACAAGATCAATATAGAAAAAACATTTTAAAAGACTGTCTATTATTGCATTCTCCTCCTAGAATTGTCCTGGTCAGGGTTCAGGTCAAGTTACAAACTGGTCCTCAATCCAAGAATTGTGATACCATTTTAGAAAGTTAAACCTTGGTTAGAGCTAAAATCATTTTGGGTTATCTGCCCTTGACTTTATAGATACCTCATTCTGAGTGGATGCAGAAGGAAAGGAGAGTCTAAATGAAACTCTGGCCTACTTCTAAATAACGTCTAGGCTGAAGGAAACATCATGGTCTACTCTTCCTACAGACAGGAAGCTCTGATTGTGACATTACTGTTTCCTTTCTGGTCTTCCTTTTGGTTAGAGGAGAAAAGTGGAAAGTAATTTTGAATAATCGTTGGTTCATATTACCTCCCTCTTGGTTATTGTTTTTGTTTTTTGCTCTCCCATTATTAGGGAGATAAGCCCTAGGCTTATCTTGGATGGTCATGAGGTGGGCTTGGTCCAACAGGTACCCTGAGGGGATAAACTAACTCCTTTTTTTTCTGGGGCATGAATGCTCCCTACCATATAGTTAATAGTGGTTAGGAACTCTCTCTTTCTCTACCTATCCTCTCTCTAACAGCAGAATTCCTATCCTTCCTTCCTCCTTCAATTAGGTATATTGATCACCCTGCAATTCTATATATCTGAGTGTCTGTGTGTGTGTGTGTGTGTGTGTGTGTGTGTGTATGGGTGGGAAAGGGATTTTTACACATTTTTGTGGTTTGTGGCTTTCTCTTCCATACCTTATTTCCCACCACCACACGTCTGGGGGCCATTGCCTGGCATTATCACATTCTGGGATCACTGGGGAACTGTATCGAAGCTCA
This sequence comes from Prionailurus viverrinus, assembly GCF_022837055.1. NCBI lineage: Eukaryota > Metazoa > Chordata > Mammalia > Carnivora > Felidae > Prionailurus > Prionailurus viverrinus. The sequence continues at coordinate 34,004,561 of NC_062567.1, forward strand.
CCGCTGTCCTTTGTTTTGGATATTATTACTTTTGCATAATTAGTCCAACCTATACAAATTCCTACTCACTATGTATTCCCCTTGCCCCTATGGCTGCTGGTGTAAATAAACTGCATCTCCTCATTGTTAAACAGTACTAATAAAAATTTTAAATGACTTTATTTTTTATTTCAGGTTTTTATTTAAACTCCAGCTAGTTAATGGAGCACCTGGGTGGCTCAGTCAGTTAAGCATCCGACTTCGCTTCAGGTCATGATCTCGTAGTTCCTGGGTTCAAGTCCTGCCTCGGGCTCTGTGCTGACAGCTCGGAGCCTGGAGCCTGCTTCGGATTCTGTGTCTCTCTCTCTGTCCCTCCCCTGCTTGTTCTTTGTCTCTCTCTGTCTCTCAAAAATAAATAAACATTAAAAAAAATTTTTTTAACTCCACTTAGTTAACATGTAGTGTAATGTTAGTTTCAGGAGTAGAATTTAGTGATTCATCACTTACGTACAACACCCAGTGCTCCTCATAACAAGTGCCCTCCTTAATACCCACCACCCACTTAACCCATCCCCTTGTCCACTTCCCCTCCAGCAACCCTCAGTCTGATCTCTATAGTTAAAAGTCTGTTTTATTGTTTGCCTCTCTCTTCCACATTGGGCTCACTGTTGTCAGGGCAGAGCCCACTTTAGATCCTCTGTCCCCCTCTGTCTGTGCCCCTCCCTTGATCGTGCTCTCTTTCTCCCCAAAATAAATAAACATTAAAAAATAAATAAATAACATGATTTTAAAAAAGAAAAAAAAATCAATATAGAAAAATCAATTGTATTTCTGTAAGTAACAATGAAGAAACAAAAAATGAAATTCAGAAAACAATTCCATTTACAATAGCATCAAAAAGAATAAGATAATTAGGAATAAATTTAGCAAAAAAAAGTATAAAACTTATACACTAAAAATTATAAAACACTGTGAAAAAAAATCAAGGAAGACCTAAATAAATAAAAAGACATCCCATGTTCATTGATTGAAAGACTTAATATTGTTAAGATGCAATACTTTCCAATTAAACTACAGGTTCACCATCATCCTTATCAAAATCTCAGCTGGCTTCTTTGCAAAAATTGAAAGCTGATCTTAAAATTTGTATGGAATCTCAAGGGAATAGCCAACAATCTTGAAGAACAAAGTTAAAGCACTCACACTTCCTGATTTCAAAAACATACTACAGCTACAGTAATCCACATAGGGTGGAACTGGCATATAAATAAAAACATAGATCAAAGGAATAGAATCGAAAGTCCAAGAAATAATCCCTTACATTTATGATTAGTTGATTTTCAACAAGAATGCCAAGACCACTCAGCAGGAAAGAACAGTCTTTTCAACAAATGGTGCTGGAGCAATTGGATAGCCACAGGCAAAAAAATGAAATTGAATATCTACTTCACACCACACACAAAAATTAACTCAAATGGACCATAGACCCAAAAGGAAGAGTTAAATCTATAAAACACTTAAAAGAAAACATAAGACTGAATCTTTGTGTTACTTTTAGTTAGGCAATGGTTTCTTAGATATGACAGAAAAAGCACAAGGAACAACAACCAAAAATAGGTATATTGGACTTCACTGTTGGTAGAAATGTAAAGTAATGTAACTGCTTTGGAAAACTGTCACTTCTTCAAAAAGTTACACAAAGGGTTATGATGCAATTCCCACAATTCCAGGTATAATTAGGCAATTTCCACATATGATAAATGGAGATCAGAAGGATAAAGAAGTATAAAAATTCTACTTCAAGGTATATAGCTAAGAGAAATAAAACATATGTCCACTTAAAAACTTACACATGAGGGGCGCCTGGGTGGCGCAGTCGGTTAAGCGTCCGACTTCAGCCAGGTCACGATCTCGCGGTCCGTGAGTTCGAGCCCCACGTCAGGCTCTGGACTGATGGCTCAGAGCCTGGAGCCTGTTTCCGATTCTGTGTCTCCCTCTCTCTCTGCCCCTCCCCCGTTCATGCTCTGTCTCTCTCTGTCCCAAAAATAAATAAACGTTGAAAAAAAAAAATTTAAAAAAAAAAAATAAAAAAAAAAAACTTACACATGAATATTCACAGCACCATTATTCACAACAGCCAACAAGTAGAAACAATCTCAATGTCTATCAACTAATGAATGGCGTAATGAAATGTGGTCTATCCATACAATGAATATTATTCAGGCATAAAAAAGGATGAAGCACTAATACCTGCTACAACAAGGATGAACTCTGAAAACATTGTGGATAATCTACCATTAATTACACTCAGTATAGTAATCATCTCATACGTTATAGCTTTCATTTCTAAAAGTTCAATTTGGGTATTTATTTATTTATTTAGTATCTTATTCCTCTTTTTTTTTTCCAACATGATACTTAATTTTATTTTTTTTTAATTTATGTCCAAATTAGTTAGCATATAGCACAACAATGATTTCAGGAGTAGATTCCTTAATGCCCCTTACCCATTTAGCCCATCCCCCAACCCACATCCCCTCTAGTAACCCTCTGTTTGTTCTCCATATTTATGAGTCTCTTATGCTTTGTCCCCCTCCCTGTTTTTATATTATTTTTGTTTCCCTTCCCTTATGTTCATCTGTTTTGTCTCTTAAAGTCCTCATATGAGTGGAGTCATATGATTTTTGTCTTTCTCTGACTAACTAATCTCACCTAGCATAACACCTCCAGTTCCATCCATGTAGTTGCAAATGGCAAGATTTCATTCTTTTTGATTACTAAGTAATACTCCATTGTGTGTCTGTGTGTGTCTGTGTGTATATATATATATTTACACACCACATCTTCTTTATCCATTCATCCATCGATGGACATTTGGGCTCTTTCCATATTTTGGCTATTGTTGATAGTGCTGCTATAAACTATAAACATGGGGGTGCATGTGTCCCTTTGAAACAACACACCTGTATCCCTTGGATAAATGCCTAGTAGTGCAATTGCTGGGTCATAGGGTAGTTCTATTTTTAATTTTTTGAGGAACCTCCATACTGTTTTCCAGAGTGGCTGCACCAGCTTGCTTCCCATCAATTTGGGTTTTTAAAAATATCTTCCATGGGGTGCCTAGGTGGCTCAGTTGGTTAAGTGTCCGACTCTTGATTTCGCTCAGGTCATGATCTTATGGTTCATGGGTTTGAGCCCCTGGTTGGGCTCTGTGCTGACAGTGTGGACCCTGCTTGGGATTCTCTCTCTCATCCTCTCTCTGTGCCCCTCCCCCCCCCTTACGCACGCTCTTTCTTTCTCTCTCTCTAAATAAATAAACTTAAAAAAATACATCTTTCGTGTCTCTACTTGACATATCTAATCTTTCCTCTAGACTTTCGAACCTATAGAGTTATAATAACTATTTTAATGTTCTTGCCTGATAATTCTAATATCTGCATCACTTCTGGGTCAGGTTGATTAATTACTTTCCTCATTATGGTTCATATTTTCCTGCTTCTTTGTATGCCCAGTCATTTTTTATTAATGCCATTCTTTGTGAATTTACCTTGTTGAGTGCTGGATATTTTTATAGTTCCATAAATATTCTTTTTTTTATGTTTTATTTATTTTTGAGAGAGAGAGAGACAGAATGCAAGTGGAGGAGGGGCAGAGAGAGGGAGACATACAATCTGAGCTGTCAGCAGAGAGCCCGACACGGGGCTCAAACTCATGAATCTTGAGATCATGACCTGAGCCAAAGTCTAATACTTAACTGACTAAGCCACCTAGGCTCCCCTATATTCTTAAATTTGTTCTGGAACACAGTTTTTTAGAAACAGTTTGATCTTTTCAAGTCTTCCTTTTAAAATTTGTTAGGCAGGCCCAGAGCAACATTTAGCCTAGGGCCAATTTTCTCTATGACTGAGGTTAGATCCTTCTGAGTACTTTACTTAATGCCTTGTGAATTATGAGCTTGCCAGTCTGGCTGGTGGGAACAGGCACTATTCTGGTCCCAGTGAGTTCTAGTTACTGTTCCCACAATACTTTCAAGTGGTTCTTTTCTTTAACAGTTTCCTCACATTCATGTGTTGGGGAGTATTCTGCTGTGTACTTGAAAGGGACCCTCTGAAGATCTCTAGAGTTTTGTTGTTGTTGTTGTTTTTGTTGTTGTTGTTAGTCATTTTTCTCTGTGTACATAGCTGTCTCCTTGCTAGTATTCTACATTGCAAACTCGACCTGTCTTGATATCCCTGGACTCTCTGCTCCAACTCCTCACCCCAGGGAATCTGCCAGACTCTCCCTAGATTCCACCTTTCCATGCCACCATCTGGAAATTCTCTCAAGGCAGTAAGCTGGGCAATCATAGGGCTTACCTCATTTGTTTCCCATCTCTCGGGGATCATTGTTCTTCATGGCCTGATATTCAATGTCTTGAAAATAATTATTTAAAAAAATATCTTGTGTAAGATTTTAGTTGTTTTGGATGAGAGGGTAAGTTTGGTCCCTGTTTTCCATCTTCATAGGAAGTCCACAGTCATGCTAATTTAACAAAAATATAGCATTAATTTACTCATGTAATACAACCACAGAAACGAAGAATGTAGACTAGCCTTAGGGTTAACTGGATCTATTGACTCAAATTACACCAGAATACTTTCTCTTTCTGTCTCTCTCCATCTTTCAATGTCATTTCTACTTCTGTATATGGCCACATTCTAGTATAGAACATTGTCACTGTCAGTTCTGAAGCTAACCCTGACAGCCAGAATGCCAAGGACAAAGAGAAAACTCCTTTTCCATCTCCAACTTGGATAATTCTGTGGAAGGAGTGGCTTCACTTGGTTGCATCCTATGTCTATGACCAAATACTAAGCCCTGGAGGGTACATTATAAAGAATGACCCAGCAAACAACAAAAAATACGTATCATCTACCTTACCATTGTATACATAGGTGTGAGCATTTCAAATAATTAAAAAAATTTTTTTTAGTTTATTTATTTGTGTGTGTGTGAGAGAGTGTGTCTGTGTGTGTGTGCATGTGCACACACACACACACACACACACACAAAAGCAGGGAGGGGTAGAGAGAGAGGGGAGAGAGACAGAGAATCCCAAGCAGGTTCCACACTGTCAGCTAGGAGTCCAACGTGAGGCTTGATCTCATGAACCATGAGATCATGATCTGAGCCCAAACCAAGATTTGGATGGTTAACCAACTGAGCCATCCAGGCACCCCTCAAAGAATTTTCATAGAACAACTTCCTAGAAATTGCTGTGTCAAAGGTTTAGACAAAGATTTTTCCATATTGTCAACTTTCCCACCAAAAATTTATACCTCTCTACCCTCCCATCAACAGTTATTATTTTTCGTTGTTGCAAAGCTGACAGGCGAAGATGATATTTCACTGTTATTTTAATTTGCAGTTATTTGCTTAGTCCTGAAGTCAAACATTTTTTAACAGACATTCATTCATGCAGTGGATAGTTACCGAGTACCATGTGACAGGTACTATTCTAGACACTAAATGTCTATTATTTATTAGCCTTCTGGGTTGTTATTGTTTTGTGACTTGCTTACACTTTGGTCATTTTTCTACTGAGGCATTTTTTATTGATCTGTAAAAACTTCTTACATACTAATGATATCGATTCTGTCACATATATAACAATATTTTAAAATTTAAGTCATCTGTCTTTAATTTTGTTTTTTTTTAATTTTTTTAAATGTTTAATTTTGAGAGAAAGAGACAGAGTGTGAGCAGGGGAGGGGCAGAGAGAGAGGGAGACATAGAACCTGAAGCAGGCTCCAGGCTCTGAGCTGTTAGCACAGAGCCCGATGTGGGGCTCGAACTCATGAACTATGACATCATGACCTGAGCTGAAGTCAGATGTTTAACAAATTGAGCCACACAGGTGCCCCTTTAATTTTGTTTTTGACAATTTTTTGATGTACAACTTTTTAATATGTTTGTGTCACATCCTTTTTGGTTTCTGTCTTTGATGTTGACACAGTCTTTCACTTTGTTAGCTGGTTACATCTGGCATGTTAGCCAGTTTCTGTTCAAGATTCACCAAATCATATGTAATAATCAGCTTTTGGTACAGATCTCCTCTAGAGCTTAATCTTAGCATGCTTTGTATAAGGCTCCTGGGGCTGCAGGCAGGAATTCAAAACATGGTTTCTCCCAAAAGGCTAATTAAGAAAGGGAATACATCTGCTGTATTCACCAAGTTCATTACAGACTTGGGTAATGAAACAATGTTCTGGCTGATGATTTTCTCTGACTATTAATTTAGAAAAATTTGTAAACAATAATATTAATAAGTCAAGTAACAACACATTCATTTTTCATCTAGAACCTTTTAAATTTTAGTTTGCTCTGATCTGATAGCTAACTTATTTCCTGGTAGTTCCAGGAGAAAAGTAGAACAATTTCATCCACAAATATAGATTTTCAAGGGCTGCTTCTCTTGTAAAGACTCATTTATCTGAAACAAAGATCCTTCTACTTTTAATCAAATAACCTACATATTCATTAATAATAATAGTTGGAACATGAAGACCATAGCTTCCTGGCTGTGTTAGAAGGGGCCAGCTGGGGTGTACTGGCAGTTTTCTCACCCCAAATATAATTTTTTATAACCTATAAAACACACAAAACTTTCCTTCTGTCTTTTGTTTGGCAAAAGTGGAGTCTCACTGAACTTTCTGCAATGATGAAATGTTCTATATCTATGCTGCTCAAATGGTAACCATTAGCTATGTGTGTGGCTATTGAGCTCTTGAAATGTGACTAGTAAGACTGAGAAACTAAATTTTAAAATTTTTATTAAATTTTGATTAATTTATTTTTTAAATATTTATTTATGTATATATACACATAAATACATACATATATATCACATCTTTCTTTTTAACCACATCATATATATCAATTAAAAAAAAAGATGTGGTATATATAAGAGATGCAGTATCACACACACACACACACACACACACACACACACATACACACACACATATTAATCACATCTTCTTTATCCTTTCATCTATCAATGAACATTTAGGTTATTTCCATATCTTGACCATGGTAAATAATGCTACAGTGAACACAGGGGTTCATATACCTTTTCAAATTAATGTTTTCATTTTCTTTGAATAAATATCTGGAAGTGGAATTGCTGAATCATATGGTAGTTCTATTTTTCATTTTTTGAGGAATCTCCATACTGTTTTAGATAGTGGCTGCAGCAATTTACATTCTCACCAATAGTGCACAAAGGCTCCCTTTCCTCCACATCCTTGCCAACACTTGTTATTTCTTGTCTTTGGACAATAGCCATTCTGATGGTGGGAGGTGATATCTCACCGTGGTTTTGATTTGCATTTTCCTGATGATTAGTAATATTGAGCATCTTTTCATGTGCCTGTTGGTCTTCTATATGTCTTCTTTGGAAAAATGTTTATTCAGATACTCTGCCCATTTTCTAAATTAAATTGTTCCTTTGTTATTGAATGTATGAGTTCTTTACACATTTTGGATATTAACTCCTTAATGGATATAGGATTTCCAAATATGCACTCTCATTCTGTAGGTTGCCTTTTCAATTGGTTGATGATTCCCTTTGCTATGCATAATCTTTTTAGTCTGAAGCAATCTCATTTATTTTTTCTTATGTTGCCATTGCCTTTTGGAGTCAGATGCAAAAAGTCACAGCTTACTGCCTATACTTTCTTTTAGGAATTTTATGGTTTATGGTTTTACATTTAAGTTTTTAATATAAATTTTGAGTTAATTTTTGTGTTTGGCATAAGACAGTGGTCCAGCTTTCTTCTCTGCATGTGGCTGTCCAGTTTTCTCAACACCATTTATTGAAGAGGCTGTCCTTTCCCCATCGCATACTCTTGCTTCCTGTGTTATTAATTAATTTACCATATATGCCTGGGTTTATTTCTGGGTTCTCCATTCTGTTCTGTTGATCTATGTGTCTGTTTTTATGACAGTACTATACTGTTTTGATTAATATAGCTTTGTAATACAGTTTGAAATCAGGGATGATGATGCCTTTGTTCTTCTTCCTCAAGATTCCTTTAGCTATGGGGCATCTGAATGGCTCAGTTGGCTGAATGTTGGACTTTGGCTTGAGTCATGATCTTGCAGTTCGTGGGTTTGAGCCCCACATTGGCTCTCTGCTGTTGGCGCAGAGCTACTTCAGATCCTCTGTCGTCCTCTCTCTTCCCCTCCCTCCTCAAAAATAAATAAATGCTAAAAATATTTTTTAAAAAAGATTCCTTTGGCTATCCGGGATTTTTTTTTTTTGTATCTCCATACAAATTTTAGAATTGTTTGCTCTATTTCTGTGAATAATGCCATTGGAATTTTGATAGGGATTGCACTGAATTGTAGGCTACTTTGGGTAATATGGACATTTTTACAAAATTAATTCTTCTAATTCATGAGGATAGGATACCTTTCCATTTATTTGTGTCTTCTTTAGTTTCTTTCATCAATGTCTATAGTTTGCATTACATAGGATTTTCAACTCCTTGGTTAAATTTATTCTTAGGTATTTTTTTTTTCAACGTTTATTTATTTTTGGGACAGAGAGAGACAGAGCATGAACGGGGTAGGGGCAGAGAGAGAGGGAGACACAGAATCGGAAACAGGCTCCAGGCTCCGAGCCATCAGCCCAGAGCCCGACGCGGGGCTCGAACTCCCGGACCGCGAGATCGTGACCTGGCTGAAGTCGGACGCTTAACCGACTGCGCCACCCAGGCGCCCCTAGGTATTTTTTTTTTTGATGCAATTGTAAATGGAATGGTTTTCTTATTTTCTCTTTCTGCTAGCTTATTGTTACTGTATAAAATTACAACTGATTTTTACACATTGATTTTATACCCTGCAGCTTTACTGAACTTATTAGTTCTAACAATTTTTTGGTGGAGTCTTTGAGGTTTTCTACCTATAAAATCATGTCACCTGCAAATGGTGATTGTTTTACTTCTTCCTTTTCACTTTGGAGACTTTTATATTTTTCCTGCCTAATTGCTCTGGCTCGGATTTCCAATACTATCTTGAATGAAAGTGAAAAGACTGGGCATCCTTGCCTTGTTCCTAATCTTAAGGAAAAAGCTCTTAACTTTTTGCTGTTGATGTTGGCTGTGGACTTGTTATATATGGTATTTATTATGTTGAGCTACATTCCATCTCTATCCACTTTACTAAGAGTTTTTATCATAATTTATGTTGAATATTGTCAAATGCTTTTTCTGCATTAATTGAGATGAATGTAGGATTTTTATCCTTCATTTTGTTAATATGGTATATCATGTTGATTGATTTGTGGATGTTGAGTCATCTTTGCATCCTGGAATAAATCTCATTTGACCATGGTATATGAACCTTTTAATTTATTGTTGAATTCAATTTTCTAATATTTTGTTGAGGGCTTTTTCATTTATGTTGATCAGGGATATTGACCTGTAATTCTCTTTTCTTTCTTTCTTTGTTTCTTTCTTTTCCTCTTTCTTTCTTTCTTTTTCTTTCTTTCTTTCTTCTTTCTTTCTTTCTTTCTTTCTTTCTTTCTTTTGTTCTTTCTTTCTTTCTTTCATGGTGTCCTTGTCTGGTTTTGGTATCAGGGTAATGCTACCCTCATAAAATGAGTTTGGAAGCATTCCCTCTCTTCAGTTTTTTGGAAGAGTTTGAAAAATGGCTAGGTATTAAATCTTCTTTGAATGTTTTGTAGAGTGCACCAGGGAAGCCTTCTGGTCTTGTACTTTTGCTGGTTGGAATCTCCTCACTGGTAATTGATCTCCTCACCAGTAATTGATTCAATCTCCTCACTAGTAATTGATCTATTCAGATTTTTTACATCTTCATGATTCAGTCTTAGAAGATTATATGTTTCTAGGAATTTATACATTTCGTATAGGTTGTCCAGTTTATTGACATGTAATTGTTCATAGTAGTCTTTTGTCACTCCTTGAATTTCTTTGGTATCAGTTGTAATTTCTCCTCTTTCAATCTGTTTCTGGGGATCCTTACTGAAGACATAGGTTGCTAATCTTCCAGATTTTTAGGACAAATGTCTAGTTTTGTTGAGATTGGCTTTTTCTATTGCATGGGAAAATGTGGCCTGAACTTTTTTCCGGACAGATGGGCAAACCTCATCAAAGCAGGAGACTGAGCAGCTTCCGGAATATGAGAGGAACTTTCCAGGCTTGGTTACATTAAGTAGGATGACCAGACTGGCAGGTGCCTGCAATTAATCTTCCTATTCCTCAGTAAAATGCAGATGACCCAGGGAGATACATAGATCTCTAAATACCCCTGGGCTAATCCAATTCTGGCCAACAAAATAGTCACTCATTACAGTGAAGGAATCCCAAGACCAATTTCACCCTCTGTTAGGAATAATTACTTCCTCTTTCTTCCAGCAGGCCTCTCACTTATCCCTCTCTTGACCAACTTTTCTTGCAAGACTAAAAGCTGCTCTTTGGAATCTTGGGAGTGGACCTTAACACCTCTGATTCACAGCCATTTAATCCTGTGGAATTTGACTAACATCTTTCTTATTGCCAGCTGTCATCCATTCATCTCTCTTTTGACTTTGTGCCTTCTTCCAGCTTTGCTGCAAAGTGGGAAATGACAGTAGGGTGGGGGGTAGAGCTTATGTGCCTGGAGTTCCTACTACATCCTAAGCACTGTATTGGGTACTTCACATTATCTCATTAAACCTCACAATAATGCTAGAAGATGATTGATAGATAGATAGATATAGATATAGATATAGATATAGATATAGATATAGATAGATATAGATAGACAGATCTTGTAAATCAGTAAATACTATCCAAAGTTTAAAACAATACCAAATAACAGACTCCTGGTGCAGAGTCCTGGAATATAGCATTATGAAACTTGGTGCCCAGTGGGCATGATGATGTGCCTAGGAGGTCAGTATAGGATAATACATATCTGACCCACAGATTCTGCTTTTCAGATGGATCCTCAAGGGTCATTCTGACCCAGGCAAGACTTACTCTGCCTAGATGAGTTTTGTCGGGACTAGTTCTGGAAAAGACTTCAAATTAATGATTGTCAGCCACAGTTTAAGTGTCTATTATGAGCCCTAAAATATAGGTATGGGAAAGGATAAAAAAATGTGTCCCTCTCTCAGAGAGTTTACACAGTCTAGTTAGGAAGATGAGATTAACATACAACGTCATTTTTATGACATTTATTGTTCTTCCTCTTGTTTATAAAAGCAGTACAAGTTAACTGCGTGAAATATAAAAAATTACATAGAAGACAATCAAAATCATCCCAAATATCCCTACCCAAATTAACCATAGTTAAAATTTCAAATTATACATTTTTATACACATGCGTCCTCCTCCCCGGCCCTCCGCAAATAGGCATACTTCCCCAACTTTCACCACATGCTTAGTCACAGGAGAAGGTTCTTGTGCAAGTGGATCATAAAGTCTCCCATTTCCTCTTTCCCTTCTAGAGATGTCTGCCTGGGAATGTGATTTGGCTTAAAGCACAGGGAGAGTTTTTTTCTAAAAAGCTACTTTAGGTTCTCAGTGTATCCATCAATCAACTGACAGCTCTGTAAAGGCTCCTGTTCCTCACGCACGTAGAGGCCTCTGAGCCTCATATTACCATTGAAGGTGAGGGGGAAAGGAAGTGACTGACATAGCTCCGCACCAGAATCATAAAGCTATTCCCATCTGAGCAGAGAAGGGTCAGTAAATATTATGTCACATATGGGGAAATAGTTTTCTTCCATAATGTAACTACAAACTATATTTAAGAGTTAAGAGTTAAGGGGTGCCTGAGTGGCTCAGTCGATTAAGGGTCCAACCTGGGCTCAGGTTATGAACTTGCATGAACTCGCATTCACGTGTTGGAGCCCCGCATCAGGGTCTGTGGTGACAGCTCAGAGCCTGGAGCCTGCTTCGGGTTCTGTGTCTCCTTCTCTCTCTCTCTCTCTCTCTGTCCCTCCCCTGCTTGTGCTCTGTCTGTCTGTCTCTCACTCAAAAGTAAATAATTTTAAAAAAACTAAAAAGGGGCGCCTGGGTGGCGCAGTCGGTTAAGCGTCCGACTTCAGCCAGGTCATGATCTCGCGGTCTGTGAGTTCGAGCCCCGCGTCAGGCTCTGGGCTGATGGCTCAGAGCCTGGAGCCTGTTTCCGATTCTGTGTCTCCCTCTCTCTCTGCCCCTCCCCCGTTCATGCTCTGTCTCTCTCTGTCCCAAAAAATAAATAAATGTTGAAAAAAAAAAAACAAACCTAAAAAAAAAAAAAGAGTTAAGAGTTGGGTGAGCACATGGGTGTGTTTGTGGCTGTGTGAGAGAGAGAGAGAGAAAGAGAGAGACAGAGAGAGAGAGAGAGAAGAAGAAGAGAGAGAGAGAAACAATGAGAGAAAGGGAGAAGGAGAGGGAGAGATTGATTCCGGATGGCTAAGGAGAAATCCCCATTTTGTATCTCTCAATGGCAGTGAGATCTTAAAAAAGTCACAGCCCACTCTGTACTCATCTGCTGTAGGGAAGGCCCCCTGTGGTGGTAATCTAGGCTAGAGGTCCTAAACTAGGAGCCTCATACAGTGTTGGCCTCTACAGTGCTTAAAATTTAAATTAGGATTCAGTGTGAAACCACTAGGAGTTATCACATAAAATTTAGAATTTCCAGATGTTACTGAAACAAAGAGGGGGGTGCCTGGGTGGCTCAGTAGTTGGTTGAGTGTCCAATTCTTGATTTCAGCCCAAGTGCTGAACTCATGCTTTGTGGGTTTGAGCCCTGCATTGGGCTCCCTGCTGACAGTGAGGAGCCTGCTTGGGATTCTCTCTCTCTCTCTCTCTCTCTCTCTCTCTCTCAAAATAAATAAACTTTGAAAGAAAGAAGGAAAGAAGGAAAGAAAGAAAGAAAGAAAGAAAGAAAGAAAGAAAAGGAGGGGAGGGAGGGAGAGAGTGAGGGAGGGAGGGAGGAAGAAGGAAGAAAGAAAGATCTGGCAATGTTGGGCTCTTTTTTTTTTTAAGTAAGGAGATTAGCCCTTTTGAGTGTCATATTTTTCCTCCAGTTTGCTGTCTTTTTAACTTGGTGGGAGGGGGGCTTTTAAATTGTTGTAATTGCTTTCATTTCTGTGCAGAAATTTTAAAGGCTTATGTAGTTAAATGTATCAATCATTTCTTCTACGGCTTCTAAATTTCGTATCTTGATGAGAAAGATGTTAGTCACCTGTATTAATTTGCTAGGGCTGTCATAACAAAGTACCACAGACTGGGGGGCTAAAACAACAGAAAATTTATTTCCTCTCAGTTCTGGAGGCCTGAAGTCTGAGATTGAGGTATCGTCAGGGTTGGTTTCTTCTGAGGCCTCTCTCCTTGGCTTAGGCTGCTGCCCTGTCCCTGAGTCTTCATGTGGTCCCGTCTCTGTGTTCTAACCTCCTTTTCTCCTATGGACACAAGTCAGATTGGATTAGGGCCCACAGGAATGACCTTATTTTAACTTAGTTACCCTTTTAAAGACCTACCTCCGAAAAAATAAATAAACAAATAAAAATAAATAAAGGCCTACCTCCAAAAATAGTCACATTCTGAGACACTGCGGATTAGGACCTCATCATATGAATTTTCAGGGAATATAATTTAGCCCATAACATCACCCAGAATTATTTTTAAAAATTCTCCCATGTTTTCTTCCAGCACTCTTATGGTTTAATTTTAAAATTTTTTTTTTTTTTTCAACGTTTATTTATTTTTGGGACAGAGAGAGACAGAGCATGAATGGGGGAGGGGCCGAGAGAGAGGGAGACACAGAATCGGAAACAGGCTCCAGGCTCTGAGCCATCAGCCCAGAGCCTGACGCGGGGCTCGAACTCGCGGACCGCGAGATCGTGACCTGGCTGAAGTCGGACGCTTAACCGACTGCGCCACCCAGGCGCCCCTCTTATGGTTTAATTTTAAACATCTAATAGTTGATCCATCTGGAATTTGTTTTGATATAAGGAATGAGATAACAATCTGATTTTATTTTATTTTGTAGATAGTAAGCTAAATGTCCCAATGCCATTTATTAATAATCTTTTCCCCCCAAATCTTGAAATTCTTCCTTTATCTTACAGCCAATTTCCATGTATACCTGGGTCTATTTCTGGATACTATTTTATACCACCAATCTGTCTATTCCTGTGCCACTACCAGACTTTTAATTATGGTAATTTTATAATATATTTTCATTTTTAGGGCTAATTTACCCTCTTATTTTTCTCTTTCAGAATTTTCATCAACATTTTTGCATATTTGCTTACAGCATTTACTTTAGTATTGCCTTGCCTAGTTGTAAAAAAAAAAATCTGACAGCATTTTTATTGGGATAAGGTAGATATGTAGATGAATTTCAGAAAGACTTTTCATGTTCATATTATTGAGAATTTACATGTTTACTTCTTTGTACTGCTTAAATTTTTAACCATGTACTACATGTGTTATTTTTTATAACCAGGAAAAAAATTCACTTCCAGTTTAAAAAAAATTAAAAATAAAAGAATACAACAGAGGTAAACAATGATTAGCAGAGATAAATTTATCTAGAGAAGCCATTTTGGGGCTCCTTAAATTCTAAACCCCACAATTATGGCTTCCTTTTGGTTTATGGATAAGTCTTGCTTTCTCACAGTTGGAACAAAATAGATTCAGCAACACATTTTGACATAGTCTGCTTGTTATACTAATGAGAATCGTTAGTTCTCCCTTCTGCTCTGTCTCATTTCTTCAAATTCAAAAGATACACTCCTCTCTCAGAGGTTGTCTAAGCTGAGACAGGCGGACTGTAAACTTGGCAGGTTTCCCTAACATTCCCCAGCCACGGCATTGTCTGACTCAACTGAAAAGCATCAGGTTTCTAGTGACACAGGAGCTGCTTCGGTCCTGTTCCAGCCTCACCAGCAACCAGCCACTTTTCTCTCATGAGCTCAAATGTCTTCCCTGCCCCTCCTGAAGAAGTGCAAGCCCAAGGAGAGACCCTCAGTAAGCAGTCCAGGCACTTACGTGGGTCGTTAATGTAGTGAGGAGGTGATCAGGAGTTACGCTTTTTTTTAAGAGATCATTTCTAGTGTTGTTTCTTGGTTTCCAGGTTAAGTGAAGGCCAACTAGTTCTTCTATTTTCTTCCTTGCCCCATTTTCTTTCACTCATTCACTCATTTCAGCACATATATGAGAGTAATCATTCCAAAATGTAAGTCATAAATAACCGTGTCACTCTTCGGCTCATAGCCCTCCACTGAGTGTGCACCTCACCCGAAGTAAAAACTGAAGTCCTTACAATGGCCTACTTCCTTTCTACATGATCTAGCCACTGATTCCCAATCTCATCTCCAATGTTTCTCCTTATCATTCACTCTACTCCAGCCACTGGCCTCCTTGCTGTCCTCTTGTTGCCAGAACTCTCTTCAACTAGCAACATGGATCACTCCCTCACCTCCTTCAGTGCTTTACATAAATGTCCTCATCTCAGTGAGGCATTTTCTGGTCCCCCTACCTAAAATTGTAAGCCCTACAACTGACGGAATGGGAGAAGATATTTGCAAATGACATATCAGATAAAGGGTTAGTGTCCAAAATCTATAAAGAACTTATCAAACTCAACATCTAAAAAACAGTGAAGAAATGGCTAAAAGACATGAATAGACACTTCTCCAAAGAAGATATCCAGATGGCCAACCAACGCATGAAACAATGCTCAACATCACTCATCATCTGGGAAATACAAATCAAAACCACAATGAGATACCACCTCACACCTGTCAGAATGGTTAACATTAACAACTCAGGCAACAACAGATGTTGGCCAGGATGCAGAGAGAGAGAGGATCTCTTTTGCACTGCTGGTGGGAATGCAAACTGGTACAGTCACTCTGGAAAACAGTATGGAGGTTCCTCAAAAAATTAAAAGTAGAACCACCCTACGACCCAGAAATTGCACTACTAGGTATTTATCCAAGGGATACAGGTGTGCTGTTTCAAAGGGACACATACATCCCCATGTTTATAGCAGCACTATCAACAATAGCCAAGTATGGAAAGAGCCCAAATGTCCATTGACTGCTGAGTAGATAAAGAAGATGTGGTATACACACACACACACACACACACACACACACACACAATGGAGTATTACTCACCAATCAAAAAGAATGAAATCTTGTCATTTGAAACTACATGGATGGAACTAGAGGGTATCATGCTAAGTGAAATTAGTCAGTCAGAAAAAGACAAATATCATATGACTTCACTCATATGAGGACTTTAAGAGACAAAACAGATGAACATAAGGAAAAGGAAGCAAAAATAATAGAAAAACAGGGAGGGAGGGGCGCCTGGGTGGCTCAGTCGGTTGAGCGGCTAACTTTGGCTCAGGTCACGATCTCGCGGTCCGTGAATTCGAGCCCTGCGTCGGGCTCTGTGCTGACAGCTCAGAGCCTGGAGCCTGTTTCGGATTCTGTGTCTCCCTCTCTCTGACCCTCCCCCATTCATGCTCTGTCTCTCTCTGTCTCAAAAATAAATAAACGTTAAAAAAAAATTAAAAAATAAAACAAACAGGGAGGGAGACAAAACATAAGAGAATCTTAAATATGGAGAACAAACAGAGGGTTACTGGAGGGATTGTGGAGTGGTGATGGGCTAAATGGGTAAGGGGCATTGAAGAAGACACTTGTTGGGATGAGCACTGGGTGTTATACATAGGGGATAAATCGTTGGAGTCTACTCCCAAAATCATTGTTGCACTATATGCTAACTAACTCGGATGTAAATTAATTAATTAATTAAAAAATTATATATCCTCTACTTAGACAAATGTATTTTCATGATGTTGTCTTGTTTTAAATAGAAATTTTGGACTCCTTGGAGTTCTTGCTGGAACACAACAGTGTGAGGCAAGCCAGCCTCCAGTTGTCTCCATGTTTTCTTCCCATTTCTGGCTCAGAAAGTTTTAGGGGATGATAGAGCAGTAGCTGCAGAAAAACTGAAGGCAGAGGGCAAAGAGAACTTCCAAATCTCACCCTTGAGCTGAGCTGAGCATTTCAGGACATCTTAGTTTTTATTATCATTACAGAAATTCATTTCTCAGCATTGGAAAATACTCAGGAATGCTGGGATCCACTGAAAAACCTCAAGTTGCATGCTCTAGCCTAGGCCCTGCACACCATTGGACTTGACCTCACCTGCCACTTGAAGTCCTCTCTCACAAATGGGTTCCCAGGAGTACCAGGCCCCTTTCCATGGGCTTGACAAGACCAAATCAGAGGTGTAAGCAGAGATAGACATGGCAGGAAGTTTTAAAGAATGGGTCCTGAAATACTATGTTTTCCAATCATTCTACATTCCTTAACAAGAACAGGATTTCAGCATGTGTTCCTTTACAAGAACAAGATTAGGTACTTGTTATCTGAACATGAAGTACAGGTTGGTGTGTCAAGAATTTCTAGAGGAGGTGGTGGTGGAGAATAGTAGACACTATCATGATAGATGGATATCTAGACTCTGAGGGTATCTCCAGAGTTTCCACCCAAATAAGAATAAACTTCTGCCTGATGTTAGGCCTCATTGTCACCAGTAGGATGGTAAATTGAATTTATCCAGGCTCACGGTAGCTGATTTGCTTTCTAGTATTTATGTCAAGGAGATCATGAGAAGCCAAAACTGCTGCCAGGAGACATTGTACTGCCAGGTAGAAAGAGTCTTTCCAAAAATAAGGTCAAAACATGGGGAGCCTGAGTGGCTCAGTAGGTTAGGTGTCTGACTTCGGCTCAGGTCATTATCTCACGGTTCATGAGTTCAAGCCCCACATCAGGTTCTGTGATGACAGATCAGAGCCTGAAGCCTGCTTCAGATTCCGTGTCTCCCTCTCTCTCTGCCCCTTCCCCACTTGTGTGTGCCCTCTCTCTCTCTCAAAAACAAACACTACAAAAAAAATTGGATACAGTGCTTTGAATAAGAACTGATAAACATTCTCTGGGAATCTGTATAAGCACTTGGCCAGAAGGACTGGGTAAGCCATTCTTTCTTTTTTATTTTTTTTTTAAAGTTTATTTATTTTTGAGAGAGAGAGAGCAAGTGGGGTAGGGGCAGGCGGTGGGGGGAGAGAGAGAATCCCAAGCAGGCTCTGTACCATCATCATGGAGCCTGTTGCAGGACTCGAAACAACCAACCATAAGATCATGACCTGAGTTGAAATCAAGAGTCAGATACTTAACTGACTGAGCTACCCAGGCGCCCCTAAGCCATTCTCTCTAACCCCACTCCTTCTTTCACACAACAACAGTTGCCTAAAATATGAAAAGTAAAGAAAGCAAACAAAGCCATATATATATGTCTACCAACCAGCTGGCAATAAGATTGTGTTTGCTACAGACTCCCATGATAAAGGCCATATTGTCTTAATTACATGATCACACACAAATGCTTACTGAGTTCTTACTAGGTGCAGAGTGTTAGGGTCAATACTGTGGCAGTTGGGGGGGAGGTAGAAGACATTGGTCCTTCCTTTAAGGCATTGATAAAGTTAATTGGAAGATAAAATCTAAATAGTGTACATAGAAAATTTAAAAAAAAAATAGGAGTGTTTGGAAGAGTTTGGCAGTTGCTCAAAAAGTTAAATGTGGAGTTACCATTTGATTCAGCAATTCAATTTCTAGGTATTTACTGAAGAGGAAAGAAACCACATGTCCACACAGGGAACCCTGGGGTGCTCAGTGTGTTGAGTGTCCAAGTCTTGATTTCAGCTCAGGTCGTGATCCCAGGGTCATGGGATTGAACCCCATGGAGGGCTTAGAGAGAGATTTTCTCCCCCTCTCTCTCTGCCCCTCCCCTGCACACTTACACACTCTCTCTAAAAACAAAACAAAGAACATATGTCCACACAAATATTGTATATGCATGTTCACTGCAGTACTATTCACAATAGCCAGAGGTAGAAATAACCCAAATGTCCATCAACAGAGGAATAGATAGACAAATGTGGTATGTCTATACATTGGAATGTTATTCAGCCATAAAATGGAATAAAGCATTTTGGTCCAATAAGAAATATAGATGTTTGGTCTTTGTTCCTGGTTCCTGGCACAGAGCTCCTAATACCCTTGAAATTTCCTATGTGATAGGGTACTAGGAGAGTCTTTTGTTGTTCATAACAAGCCCCTTTCAACCATATCTGAGGTCACACTAATAAGGTGACTCTTGGTGGACCCCTATCTAGCTTCACGGTGGGAGCTGGTTGCAAGCAACACCAGCCACGGATTAGTGCTAGAAGTCTCACTCCCACTCCCAACATCCAAGAAGGAAAGAGAGACGGAAGATTGAGTTCAATCACCACCTGCTAATGATTTAATCAATTAGTGATGAAGTCTCCATAAAAACAACCCCTAAACAATGGGTTTTGGAGGGCTTCCAAGTTAGTGAACACATCAAAGCGCTGGGAGGGTGGCATGCCCTGAGAGGCCATGGAAGCTCTGTACCTCCCTTCCCCTTACCCTCCCCATTCATCTCTTCCATGTGGCTGTTCTGAGTTAAAACTGATAACAATAAGTAAAGTGCTTTCCTGAGTTCTGTGAGCTAGAGTTATTCTAGTGAATTATCAAACGTAAGATGTGGGTTGGCTGGGCAGAAATATGGGTAGCCTGGGGACCCCAGAAGCAGCTGGTGTCTGCAGTGGGGGCAGTCTTGTGGGACTGACCCCTTAACCTTGTGGAGTCTGATGCTAACTCCAGGAGTTAGTGTCAGAAGTGAACTGAATTGCAGGACACCCAGCTGGTAGCAAGGAGCTGGTCAATGTCAAGAAGAAACCCCAGAAGTACTGACACATGCTAAAACATGGATGAACCTTGAAAATGTTATGGTAAATAAAACAATCCAGACACAAAAGGCCACATATTATATGATTCCATTAATGTTAAGTGCCCAGAATAGACCAGTTATAGAGACAGAAAGTAGATTCACGGGTGGCAGGGACTTGGAAGAGGGGGAGAACTGGGAGTGGCTATTAATGTTCTGCTTGGAGTGATAAAAATGTATGAGAATTAGATAGTGGTGATAATTCATAACCTTGTCAATCTACTGAAATCCACTGAATTGTATGCTTTAAAAATAAACAGGGATGCCTGGGTGGCTCAGTCGGTTAAGTGTCCGACTTCAGCTCAGGTCATGCTCTCACAGTTTGTGGGTTCAAGCCCTGCGTCAGGCTCTGTGCTGACAGCTCAGAGCCTGGAACCTGCTTCGGATTCTGTGTCTCCCTCTCTTTCTGCCCCTCCCCTACTTGCGCTCTGTGTCTCTCTGTCAAAAATAAATAAACATTAAAATATTTAAAAAAAAAAAAAAGCAAACAAGGGGAAGAAGTGTGACACGGTTATACATGAAAAGCTATCACACCAGCTCTCCCTGCAAAGAGCATTGCATTGTGAAGGAGGCACTATAATGACACACAGGAGAAATTATAGCTTCCAGTCAACTGACAGTGACTTCAAAATAGCTGATTCCATAATGGCTATTTTCAGGCTATTGCCTTGGCTTAGCCTAATACAGAAACCAAGTGTTCCTTTTTTTTTTTTTTAACGTTTATTTATTATTGAGAGACAGAGAGAGACAGAGCATGAGCAGGGGAGGGGCAGAGAGAGGAGGAGACACAGAATCTGAAACAGGGTCCAGGCTCTGAGCTGTTAGCACAGAGTCCGACGCGGGGCTCAAACCCACAAACCGCAAGATCATGACCTGAGCCGAAGTCGGATGCTTAACCAACTGAGCCACCCAAGCGCCCCAGAAATCAAGTGTTTCTATCTTAATCACGTAGTCAAATCTTTGCTGACTCCCAACATCTACTTTCCTCTTAGCATTTTTTAACTGGTTACAAGAAATCACTTGTTATTTCCAGCTAAAAATAGATACCAGAGATATGAAAAGACTAAGGTTGTCGTATTAGCCTGTGTTCTTCCTGGAAAGCAAGGATTGAGACCAAGCCTTGAGTAAAAGTATTTGGGGGTGGGGGGTAGTAATTGCATAGAGGTAAGGAGAGTAAAACAAGAAAGGAGAGAAAACCAATACGAAGGTGTGATCTGAAAATGGTTGTTATAGGAAATTGCGTCTCCTTCACTTTAAGGCTTTTTGAGGAGCCATGTGGAATGGACTTAGAATTATCCACTCTAGATCAGGTAGGATTGATTCTTGATCACATGGCTCAAGGTTAGTTTCATGGGTCACTGACTCCTCTGTACTTCTAGATTGTATATGCATGAGTGCTGAGTGGATTCTGTAGGTGTCCCTCACCTCACTCTCTGAGTTCTGGCACAGAACATTAAAAATTATGCCAGAGAAAAGTTGGTTGCTTCTCCATGGGACTTCTACCATTAATTCCCCTGCTTTTCAGGCCTTTAGATTTGGACTGGAACTATACTACCAACTTTCTTGGGCACCCATCCTGCAGATAGAAGATCATGAGACTTCTCAGCCTCCATAATCTACTCCTTTTGATGACATGGTACTAGAGGACCTTGAATGCATGTAAAATCATGTCTAATTGGATCTTTAACATGAAGTTGAGAGAGTAACAATGAGTTATCCAGCTATTGAGAGATCATACAAACCTCTTTCTTACTCCCTCAAGGGACAGCTAGCTACCATATTGTGAGGACATTCAAGCAGCCATATGGGGTAGAGAAGACCCTGTGGGGAAGAGCTGACACTTCCTGCCAACAGCCAGCATTAATTTGTTAGCTATGGACAAGGTGCAGTCTAGGACGTGGGCCCTCACCAAGCACTGAAAATGCCAGCACTATGATCTTGAACGTTCCAGCTTCCAGAACTGTGAAAAATAAATTTCTGTTGTTTATAAGCTAAAAAAAAAAAAAAAAAAAATTGGGGCTAGAGTAAAAGGTGAGCCGATTAATAATTTTAAAAATATCATAACACCTTAAATTTATACAATTAACATTTTTAAAACATTTATTCATTTTTGAGAGACAGAGAAAGGTGTGAGCGGGGTAGAGGGAGACACAGAATCCGAAGCAGGCTCCAGGTTCTGAGCTGTTAGCATAGAACCTGATGCGGGGTCAAAACTTATGAACCATGAGATCATGACCTGAGCTGAAGTTGGACACTTAACCGACTGAGACACCCAGGCGCCCCTAGACAATGTTAATGTCAAATATACTTCAGTAAAAAAAACTCATGCAAAATAAAAAATATTATAGACAATAAATGCTAAGAGATCAATAAAAGAAAGAATCATTTCAAGCTGCAGAGGTAGGGATTATAACATAGGTGAAACTTGGATTTGTAACATTAACATAGTTCTATATCATAGTTATCTGGTTTTGTTACCATATTTACTGAAATATAATATATTTTACTTATATATGGCTTCCAATTTGAGTAGTTCTCACTTTCCTTACCATGCAGGGAGTCTAAAAACATATAAACATAAAAGAAAATAAGACTGGAGAAGGATAGTTTTTTCAACAAATGGTGCTGGGAAAACTAAATATACACATGCAATAGAAGAAGTTTGACCTTTACCTTACACAATATACAAAAAACTTTAAAAAAAAGTTTTTACATACAAGAGCTAAAACTATAAAGTGCTTAGAAAAAAACTCAAGGGAAATTTTCATGATATTGAATTTGACAATGATTTCTTGCATCTGACACCAAAAACACAGGCAGCAAAAGAAAAAGTAAATAAATTGAACATAATCAAAATTAAAACATCTATGCATAAAAGAACACTATCAAAATAGTGAAAAGACAGGGGTGGCTCAGTCAGTTGAGCCTCTGACTTCGGCTTAGGTTATGATCTCACAGTTCATGGGTTCACTGCTGTCAGTGCAGAGTCCACTTTGGATCTTCTGTCCCCTTCTCTCTCTCCCCTTTCCCCACTCATTCTCTCTCTCTCTCTCTCTCTCTCAAATAAAGTAAACATTAAAAAAAGAGAGACAGTGGAAGGATAGCTCACAGAATGGAAGAAAGTATTTGCAAATCATATATCTACTAAAGGGTTAGTATCCAGAATATACAAAGAACTCCTACAATTCAATGACAATGAAAGAGACTACCCAATACAAAAATGGGCAAAAGACTTGAATAGATATTATTCCAAGACAGATATATAGATGGTAAATAAGCACATGAAAAAAATGTTCAATATCACTAGCCATTAGAAAAATACAAACCATATTAAGATACCACTTCAGACCCATTAGGACAGCTACTATTTTAAAAAACCAAAACAACAGTGCCTGGGTGGTTTAGTCAGTTAAACATCTGATTCTTGATTTTTGGCTCAGGTCATGATCTCACAGTTCATGGGTTTGAGCCCCGCATCGGGCTCCCATGCTTGCTTGGGATTCTCTCCCCCTGCCCTCTCAAAAATAAATAAACTTTAAAAAAATGTTAATAACAAAAGGTGGTAAGGATGTAAAGAAATTGGAACACTTGTGCTTTGCTGATGTCAATGTAAAATAGTGCAGCCACTGTGAAAAACAGTTTGGTGGTTCCTAAAAAGCTAAACATAGAATCACCATATGATCCAACAATTCTACTGCTGGGTATACACACAAAGAATTGAAAGTAGAAACTCAAACAGATATCTTACATCCATATTATAGATGAATTCTTCACAATAGCCAAAAGATAGAAAGAACCATGTGTTCAAAAGATGAATGGAAAAACAAAATATGATATACCTATAATGAAATCTTGTTCAGCCTTATTAAAGAAGGAAATTCAGGGGCGCCTGGGTGGCTCAGTCGGTTAAGTGTCCGACTTCAGCTCAGGTCACGATCTTGCGGTCTGTGAGTTTGAGCCCCGCATCAGGCTCTGTGTTGACAGCTCAGAGCCTGGAGCCTGCTTCAGATTCTGTGTCTCCCTCTCTCTCTGCCCCTCCCCTGCTCATGCTCTGTCTCTCTTTCTCAGTCAAAACTAAATAAAACATTAAAAAAATTTTTTTTAATTTAAAAAAATAAAGAAGGAAATTCTGACACATGCTACAAAAAAGATGAACCTTAAAGACATACTATGTGACCTAAGCTAGACACGAAAATACAAATATTATATGATACCACTTATATGAGGTACCTATAGTAGATAAATTCATAATGACAGAAAATAGATCAGAGGTTACCAAGCTCTGAGGAGGGAGGTATGTGGAATTATTGTTTAATGGGCAGAGATTCTGTGTGGGGTCACAAAAAAGTTTTGAAAATAGACACTGGTGATAGTTATACCACATTGTGAATGTAATTAATGTCACTGAACTGCACACTTCAAAATATTTAAAATGGTAAATTTTATATTGTGTCCTTTGTCATAATAAAAAAAGTACCAAAAGGAAGGAAGGAAGGAAGGAAGAGAGGGAGCAAGAGAGGAAGGGAAAAAGGAATGGAGAGTGGGAGGATATAATGCTAAAAGTTCTTCAAAGGGACCCCTTCAGCAACATCCAGGGCAAATCTGTACCATCTTAAATTAATAAAACAACTTTCTCTGGGAAAGACAATTGTGTGTCAAACAGGATATCTATAGCTGCAGTGCCTGGTAGTGACAATGCATTGAGAAAAGTAGTTTCGGGTTGGGCAGTTGGCTAGAGTTACTCTGAAATCAAATCCCTAGAAGGTTTAGCTTTCTTTTTCACCTATTTGTTTGGCTCCTCTTTCATTGTCAAGAGCCAAGGCCAAGGCCAAGGCCAAGGCCAAATCACCACCTGGCACCCAAGGATTCAAGGGAAACTTTGATGCACTATCACAGCGTCTCTTCAGCTTCTGCCACAAACTGCCAGAATCCTTTGTCTGATACCCTATCTGTCCTGCACTGCCATCTTTGTTTTTAAAATGTCAGTCTTTGCGTCCTTCTAGGCATTTTCTCCAGAGTTGCTGAATGGGGCCCAAGAACTGTTTTTCTGGTTCTTCCTGTTTAGCACCTGTTCTGATTGTCCTCTGAGATTCACAACAAAAGGTTTTCCCTAGCAGTTTCCTTTGACTGTGGTATACAACCAACTCCAGCTGGTTTTGAGCCATGAACCTGTGCACTCTCTCCACTCTCTTCCTTATTCTGCCTTCAGATCTTCTTTGTGGGACCCAAGAAGTGCCTGTCCCCACAGCCACCACGTGTTAAAGTTTGTGGCAGGCACTCCTGCCTTTGGCACTATTTCCCCTGAGAACTTACTGCTTGTTCTTTTCCATGATTCTTCTAGGCTTTGTCTTTCTCTGCTTGTATCCTGTGGGGAAGGATTTACCTCTCTCCTTCAAAGGCTTACACTGGGCAGGATCTCGGGCCTATGACCATTTTTCAGAGAATTGTGTACACTGGAAAAAGTTTGAGAAATGTTCTCTTAAATGCTTCCTTGCCCAAATTTAATTTTGACATCTTAACCACATAAAAGTTTTTTTTAACTGATACAAAAATTTACCATAAAAATTACCATCTTAACTATTTTTTTTAGTGCAGAGTTCAGTAATACACATCCACATTGTTATGCAATCTCCAGAACTCATTTCATTTTGTAAAATTGAAACTCTGGGGGCGCATGGGTGGCTCAGTCAGATGAGCGACTCACTTTGGCTCAGGTCATGATCTTGCAGTTCGTGAGTTTGGGCCCCGCATTGGGCTCTGTGCTGACAGCTCAGAGCCTGGAGCCTGCTTCAGATTCTATGTCTCCCTCTATCTCTTCCCCTCCCCCACTCATGCTCTGTCTCTGTCTCTCTCTCAAAAAATGAATAAACATTTTTAAAAAATTAGGGGCGCCTGGGTGGCTCAGTCGGTTAAGCGTCTGACTTCAGCTCAGGTCATGATCTCACGGTCTGTGAGTTCGAGTCCCGCGTCGGGCTCTGTGCTGGCAGCTCAGAGCCTGGAGCCTGCTTCAGATTCTGTGTCTCCCTCTCTCTCTGACCCTCCCCCATTCATGCTCTGTCTCTCTCTGTCTCAAAAATAAATAAACAATAAAAAAAAAACACATTTAAAAAAATAAAAAAAAACAAAAACAACAACCCTGAAACTCTGTATCCATTAAACAGCAGCTCCTCTTTTCTCCTCCCCACCCGCAGCCCCTGGCAGCCACCATTCTACTTTTTTTTTAGTTTTATCTATTTTTTTGTTCTTTTGAGAGAGAGAGTGGAGGAGGGGCAAAGAGAGAGGGAGAGAGAGAGAGAATCCTAAGCAGGCTCCACACTGTCAGTGTGAAGCCCCATGAGGGGCTCGAACCGATGAACTATGAGATTATGACCTGAGCTGAAATCAAGAGTCAGTCACTTAACCAACTGAGGCACCCAGATGTCCCATCTACTTTCAATTTTCATGAATTTGACTGCTCTAGGTACCTCATATAAGTGGAGTCACACAGTATTTGTCTTTTTGTCATTGGCTTATTTCACTTAGCATAATGCTTTCAAGGTTCATCATTTTTGCAGCATTTGTCAGAATTTCCTTCCTTTCTAAGGCTGGAGAATATTCCATTGTATGCATATACCTCATTTTGTTTATTCATCTTTCAATTTTGGCTATTGAACATGAGTGTATAAATACCACTTTGAGACCCTGTTTTCACTTCTTTTGGATATATACTCAAAAGCAGGATTGCTGGGCCATATGGTAATTCCATTTTTAATTTTTTGAAGAATTGCCATATTGTTACATAAAAGTTTAGAGGATAACAAAATCACCAACAAATGATGAATGGAAGAAACTGGACCAAAGTGATACAAGATGATAAGTCTGAATCTTAAAATTCATCATCAATATTTACTTTGTTTTTACAGTTTCTATACATCTGTCTCTTTTCCTTTCATTTTAGTCTACAGAGTGGGATTGTAGTCTTTTGTGTGTGCCTGAGGCCTATAGTAATTGTCTCAGTTTATTTGAGTGCCTTTAGGATGAACAACTGTGGAAGAAAGGGGAAGGAAGTAGAACTGAGTAGAAGGAGAAGTTGAGCTGCCATGCAGCCTCATCCCAACCCCATAGGGAAGTGTAGAACTAAGATGGCTCATCAAGTAATTTCATGTTTGGCCAAAATAGCAGTCTTTATACCCTCCTTGGTCATTGGATATGAGCTGCCTTGGGAAGAACATGACCTTGATCTAGGGGGCTCTCTGCAGTTGAGATAAGCTCTGAAACCTGTAGCTGTTAGTCATATTCGAAATAGCTGGGGCCACAAGTCCATCCTTGAAGGGGGCTCTGGGTGGCATACCATCATGTCCAACACATTAGTTTTTGTGAGAGCCTGCTGAGGGAAGCTTCAGAAGCACAGAAAATCATGTACCACAGGCATTGTAAGGGGGTCTATGTGTGATGGTTAAAACCATGGACTCTAGAGCCAGAATCCTTGGTTTGAATCCTTGGTTCTATACTTCCCAGCTGTGTGACGTTGGTTAGGTAATGACCTCCCTGTGCTTCAGTCCCCTCCTGGGACTAAGGGTCCTACTAGAATCTATCTCTTATATGTATTCTTAGAATCAAATGAGGGGCACTGGGTGGCTCAGTCGGTTAAGCATCCAGCTCTTGATTTTGGCTCAGGTCACGATCCCAGGGATCAAGACCCATATCAGGCTGCATGCTTAGCTTGAGATTCTCTCTCTATCCTTCTGCCCCTCCCCTCTCCCCAGCTCGCAATCTCTCTCTTCTCCTAAAAAAAAAAAATAAAAAATCAAATGACTTAATGTGTATTAAGTGCTTAGGATAATTTCATGCCCAGAATAAGCACTCTATGTGTAACTATTATTATAGATATACAAAGTCTTATGAAAGCTTTGAGATAGGGGTTTTAGAACCAACAGAAACAGTGGGAAAGAAAGTTGAGGGAATCCAGAGAACTGGGTGTAAAATGAATAACAAAGATGAGCAAGGAAGAACTAGAGGATGAGAAATGAGATACATAGAGAAAATAATAAACATGGGGGAAAATTATCTGATTGAATATTCAAATCAAAGGGCAACAAATTAAACAATATGAGAACATGATTGGGGAGTTGGTTCTCTGAATATTCTGAATATTTAAAGTTTACAGTTACTTGCAGCAACACTGCTTCTACTTCCCACTCCCTCTTTCCAGTCATCTCACCATATTTTACCTTCTTCCTACTCACTTTTCAAGTCCCAACCCCCTCCTGACCAATTACTAAGAACTGTCACTGTAGGAATATTTCAAATGCAAACATAGTACATTCTATTAATAGAATGTGAATGTTGTCATGAAGCAGATCAAGCAAAAGATGAGACAAAACCAACCCACAGAAGATGAATATAAGCACATCATTGCATCAAGTGGTAGTTAAGGACAAAGCAAATGCGCTGTTAAGAGAAAACAGAGTTTAAACCCATGAGCATAGGGGCACCTGGCTGGCTTAGTCGGTGGAGCACACAACTCTTGACCGTGGGGTTGTGAGTTCAAGCCCCATGTTGGGTGCAGAGATTAGTTAAAAATGAAATCTTAAAACAATATAGGGGCACCTGTCTGGCTCAATTGATAGAGCATGTGACTCTTGATTTCTGGGTCATGAATTGGAGCCCCACTTTGGGTGCAGAGATTACTTGAAAAAAAAACTACTTTTTTTAAAAGCAATAAAAAAATAAAATAAAATAAAATAAAAATAAACTTGTGAGCATAATGTTGAGGAAATAGGTACCCTTAGCCCCTTCACACTGGGCCATCAACTGTCCCAGAGGAAAAAACTGTACCTGGTAGGAGTGAAATGGAACTGCTTATAGCACATAGACTCTGTCTTGATTCTGTGAGACTGTACCCTGGTGATGCATATAAAAATCACACATTTTTCAAGCTAGAACATAAGAAAAAGATACCTTGTATACTTAACTGACAATGATCTTTAATTGTTCTGACTCAGTGAGAGTCCTGTCACTATCCCATACATGTAAGCTAGACCTCTCCCTGCGTGCTATGCTTACGCAGAGGACGTGGGATTTCACAGAGCAAACCCCACCCAAACCTCCGAGAAGAGAGTCCTCTTTATTAAGTATGGTCTGAGTTTTAAGCCAATTATTTGCATTTTTAGTGTGTATATGATTCTGTGTTGTATTGTATACCTGATTTCTCTCCCGACTTCCCAGAATAACAGCACATCTTTGAAAAGCAGCTAAACTCCTGAAAAAACTCAGAACCAAAGGAGATGAGCAGGAACTGATCTCCAAGTTCAGAGCTCCATCTTTAGCTGCTTTGCCAACAATGGAAGTATTATTCTCATCCCTCCATCAGCAGGATCCATTGTTCTCTGGTTACAACAGGAGTGAGATAAACAGCAGCTGTGAGGCCCCTGCCCTTCCTCCTCCAGGCCTGGGTACTAAATGTGAGAAGCCTGGCATTAGTACAAAGAGTTCTGACAGTTTTTGAAAGACAGAGTTGATGAAAATGGGGGCATAAGATTCACTCTTTAAACACCATGTATTATCTGCAAGGAGAGAGTAGCAGAAGGCTGAGGTGTTACAATAACTGTTATCACTAATATTTTCCTATATTCTGCACACGAGATAACTAGAGAAATAACTAGATCTGCCTATAATTTATGTACATATATTTGCATTTGCATTTGCATATTGCATTTGCCAAGCCTTACATTTGCCAAGTCTTTGGGTCAATTTTCAAGTTTTTCTCCTTTTTTTCTTGTCTTAATTTTTTTTTTAATTTTTAATGTATTTTTGAGACAGAGAGAGACAGAGAGCAGGCAGGGGAGGGGCAGAGAGACAGGGAGACACAGAATCCAAAGCTCCAGGCTCCGAGCTGTCAGCACAAAGCCCAATACAGAGCTCGACACAGAGCTCGAACTCACGAACCCACAAGATCATGACCTGAGCTGGAGTCAGACACTTAACCGACTGAGCCACCCAGGTACCTCATTTCTTGTCTTGATTTGTATGGTTCCTTCCTGCACCTTACCGCCTCAGATTCCTTACAATATACACTCAATTCTCATTTTTCATGCTGGTTCTGTTCTATGAAGTCACTGTTAACACTGAGTTAGTGAATCCTGAAACATTGTTCCTAGGGAAATTACAGGGTTAGGTTCCTATGAGTCTCTAGTCACAACATTGTCGCTAACATCGTTTATGTGTGTTTCTGTTTAAAGACATCTTATTTAATATATATTATTGATTCATTACCATTGAGCTTACAGCCAACAGCCACTATAACTCATGCCTGAATAAAGCTTATTTAACACATACTTTCTTTGTAAGGCAAGTCATATTCCTCTTGCACTTAAGAACACTAGACAGCACTTCAGCACGATACTCGGAGGCCTTTTAAAACAGCAAAATCACCAACAAAAAGTACAGAACTGTGAAAAACATGGCACTAAATAGACCTTGAATAGGACACTTATTTACAGAATGAGAGCAGAAACAAGAAGGCAGAACATCACATCATTTGACCTCAGCTGGAAACATACTTGTGCTTTGGGCAACTCGCATTTTTCACAGCTCTACATATGTGTACATATAAACTCAAAAGCATTTCTAGAGAGGCACCTGGCTGACTCAGTCAGTAGAGCATGCAGCTCTTGATCTCAAGGTCGTGAGTTTAAGCACCAGGCTGGGTGTGGAGCCTACTTAAAAAAAAAAAAAGCATCACCAGAAGTAAATTTTAGCAGCTAGACAAATTCACAAGCGTACAATCCCATAATTGTACACATTAGTGAATGAGAATGTTTTCTTGGTGAGATCTTGCCATGGCATTAGAAATCAGGAAAACATGGTTCCATAAGCTTTCAGAACATGGAGAATTCTATTCTAAGGACACTTTGAGATGTACCAACCTTCCTATTCAAGAATGACACTGGCACATTCCCTAACTCCGCTGTCACTAGAACAGACACTGGGAGATGCTTTTCCACTATTCGACATCTATTAGCTCTAAGCCAGTGATTCTCAAGTACTGCCCTGGATAGACTGGCAACATCAGCATCACCTGGGAATTTGTTAGAAATGAAAATTCTTAGGCCCCACTCCAGATCTAAAGAATCAGAATCTCTGGGGAAGAGGTCTGGCAATCAAGGTTTTAAAAAGCCCTCCAGGAGACTCAGCTACATTCTCAAGCTTGAGAGCCCTACTCTAAGCCATGCAATTTATCTGGTCCCCCTGGTGGCTAATGGCCTACAGTAGAGGCCTTCACTGTCCTTTGGGGTAGAAAGAGTCAGGGCTTAAATAGTCAGAAGAACTGGGGTCAAATACCACTTCTGCCTTTTACTGTGGGGAAACTTGAAGTTACTTAAATGCTCTGACCCTCCAATTTCCTCATCTGTAAAAATGTGAAGATTTAAAGAAACAGAAGTAGATGAGAAAGTGCTTAGCACACAAAAGGCCCTCAGTAAATGTTAGCATTCTTTCATTTCACTCCCTTTGTTATTCATTCCTGAATAAGACGCGATGGGTGAAGAAGAAACATCCCAGAGAGATAGTTTTCTTTCTTCAGAATAGAATAGAGCTTGGGGTTTTATCTCAGAGAAAACAGTGATCATTTTCATCATTCTCTCTCCTACCTCCTCTCCTCTCTTCTCTCTCCTTCTGTAAGGAAAGCTGGTACTCTGGTCTAAGTGTAGCTACAGGGGGGAAAACACACTAAAGTCCTTCAAAGAGAACTCAGGCTATTTCATTGAATTCCTGTACCTTAATATACAATTAAAAAGTAAGTCCTTGGCGGGGCATCTGGGTGGCTCAGTCAGTTAAGCACCCGACTTTGGCTCAGGTCATGATCTCACGGTTTGTGAGTTTGAGCCCTGCGTCCAGCTCTGTGCTAGAGCTCTGAGCTTGTAGCCTGCTTCGGAATCTGTGTCTCCCTCTCTCTCTGCCCCTCCCCCACTCATGCTCTGTCTCTCTCTATGTCTCTCTCTCTCTCTCAAAAATAAATAAACATTAAAAAAAAAAAAAGTAAGTCCTCGGGGCGCCTAGGTGGCTCTGTCAGTTGAGCATCCTACTCTTGATTTCGGTTCAGGTCATGATCCCAAGGTTGTGAGATCAAGCCCTGCTGCCAGGCTCCAGGCTGAGCATGGAGCTTGCTTAAGATTCTCTCTCTCTCTCTCTCTCTCTCTCTCTGCCCCTCTTCCCCGAGTGCTCTCTCTCTAAAATTAAAAACAAAAAATTAAAAATAAAGTAAGTCTTCTGGACCCATTACATACTTCCTATTTCCCTTCTATCTTCTACCTCCACCCAGTGACTTTTTGTTCTACTCTTCTTTTAGCCTAAGACACTAAGGTTTCCTTTCAGTTGACTTGCTAGGATCCCTTAAGGACTTTCTTTGAAAAATGGGTGAGTATGAGCTCCTGCCAACCACCCCACCACCGACTTCCCCCCAGGTATAGCTACTCATGTTTCAACTTGCTGCCTCTCATCTTGAGTCACGCAGTCATTAAAATCAAAACAGAGCCCAGCAAACTGTTGTGTTCGGAGATTGTAATTCGACATATTGGAAGAATTTTTTCTTTGAAATTGCCTATTTTGTTTCCTCTCTAGAATTGGAATTCATCTTCTTTAGCTGCCATCAGTGACATTATCTTCCTGTATTTAAGGTCTGTTGGAGTCATCTTGTAGACCTGCTGTTGTTGCCAATGCATAAAATAGTTTGTCCCAATCTTGATTTCTTTCCCCTAAATGTTGCTAATGTTCTATAGGATTAATCAATATTTACAATGAGGAAGAGAGGGTACCAATCTTGGAATTTTAATGGGAAAAACCAAGGAGAATTTAATGGTAAAAACCAATTGCCCTGTTCTGAGTCAGGGAAATTCCTTAATACGGGTTTCAAGATACTTCACCAGCCTTCCTCTCTCCAACCCACCTCAATTTTTTTGATACTCCACTCAGACTCTGCTTCAGCTAGACAAACCTAATCACCAATTTCTTCCCTGTGTAATTTTCTTCTCTGAAAAACAGAACTGGAGGAAGCTGAGACCCAGAAAAGAGAAATGATTTATCCAGATCACATTTTGGTCCAGGGCTCTTTCTCCATCATTACATGTCTCATTCCTACTCATTAGCCATTATCTTAGGCCTTCCTTATTACCCCAAACCTTGCTTTTTCCTTTCTACCAAAACTTGTGTTCAAACTTTTCAAATATCTCTGAAAATTTATCTTCTCTAAGAAACTAGACCTTTCCGGTCTTCATCTGGCTCTAATCACCCCATTTACTCCAAGATCTTTTTTCTTCTCCAGCTATAGAATTATAGACTGTACAGCCATAGAAATTTCTGACTTAGAGGACCATCCCAATTTTTATAGATAAGGACCCAAATTAGCTAAGTCATTAGTTTGAGATTACAAAGCTAGTTAAAAAACAAAGCCAAGTCTTTGAGTCCTTAATTCAAAATTCTTTTTTACTACACAGTAATATCTATTTGCTTCTTTTGTCTATCCATATTCTCATGTTTTCTCATGACATTCATGCTTCTAATTTCTTTTGTCACCATTACTATCATCATAATCATAATCAACATCATCGCTCAGCATTTCCTCAGAACTCTTTGCACAGTGCTAGTGGGTGTTCTATACTCATTACTGATGGCCCAGCTCCTTACCTCTTTTCCTTTATATCTCAGATGATTACAGTTTTATCACTCTGTGAGTGTCCATCACCTTCAAGCCTCAAGGAAACCAGAGTTGGTACCATGAAAGAAACATTGCTACTGATGCAGGAAATCCACTCATTTATTGGAAACACCAAATATCAAAATAGAACTTGCTGAACTGAAAGAGCAACAAAGATGGGGACCACAGGAAACATAATTTCATGGAAGTTGACCCAAGTCTTGTCTATTAGAATTCACAGGACCCAATACCAACTAGTGTGGAGATGCTGGATTTCAGAAGAGTCTGTTATACCTTGGCTATAATACAATGGACAGCAATGAATTCCTGACTCAAGCTGAGCCAAACTGATTCTCTTGTGGCAATCTAGAATTAAGGCTTAAAAACACTGGTACTTGTCCTTTGGGAGCCAGAATTGTGAAGTGATGTAAAGCTAGAGCCCAGATGGTCATGTCTGATGATGCTATGAAAGAGAGAAGATGAAGCAGGTTCTCAGAGAAGCAAAGATGAGACACTCAAAGAAACAGACATCAGTCTTGGGTCCTGATCTGTACTTCTGGTTCCACTTTGTGGTCTATAAGAAACCCAGTAAATCTACCAAACTCCCTCTGCTTATACTTCTTCCTCTTTTTCCTGTTGGCCTGAACTAGTTGAGTGGGTTTCTTTTGCAACCAAGAAGTCTTAACTAAGGCTTCTTCACAGAGGCAACAGCACATAGTTGGGAGGTCTGCCAGGCACCTGCACATAGTTGGGAGGTCAGGGAGAGGGTTGCCAAAGATTCGAAGGCATTGTTTCCTTCTCTGTAGGAGGCAGTACTTGTCAGTGTGTGATTTTCTGTGATTCAGATCTCACAATCATAGATATTTTCCTCGGCCCCACCCCCACCCCCATCCAGGTAAACACAGCAACCGCTGCCACCCTTCAGCATTCACAGAACTTCATTTCCTCCCACTTCCTTCTAAAGAACCTAGGGGACACTTTTTTGGGGTGGAGACAGAAACAATCTCCAATCCTTGTTACAGTGAATCCAACTGGCCTTTGGCTTTTTGCCTCTAATCTCTCTGTTGGGAGTGGAAGGGTATATTGCAGAGATTCTCCAACTTCAGTCAGTAGAACAACTACCTTTATGATTTTTGACGTTTCCACATACCACCTATAATTTTCTTAATATTTAAAAAAATATACTTTTTAAATTTTTTGTTTATCCTCACCTATAATATTCATTAATGATACCATGGGTTTGCTATGCATATTATATTTTTCTAATATACATCAAGATGCAAAATTATTACAATAAAAAATATTTTTTAGCACCTAAGATCATCCCATGTGCACCCCTTTAGGAAACATTAGTGTAGCATGAGCTCTGGAGTTAGACAGGCCCGGTTCAGGTCTTAGCTCTGTCACTTAATACCTGTATGACCTTGGGCAAGTCACTAAACTTTCTGTCTAAACTTCAATTTTGTCATAATGAACATGTCTTTATCAGGATTTTGGTAAACATTAAATGGGGTTAGTTTAGGGGTGTTTGGGTGGCTCAGTTGGTTAAGTGGCCCGGCCGACTCATGATGTCAGCTCAGGTCATGATCTCACGGGTCATGAGTTTGAGCCTCACATCCGGCTCTGTGCTCACAGGGCAAAGCCTCCTTCAGATCCTGTCTCCTTCTGTCTGCCCTTCCTCCACTCACTCACTCACTCTCTCTCTCAAACATAAAGAAGTGCTAAAAAAAAGTTTTTTTTAAATAAATGGGATTAGTTTAAATATAGTCGGTTTCAACTGCTTAGCACAATACCTCGTGCATGGTAAGTACTCAGTAGATGTTAACTATTATTATTGCTGCTGCTGCACCCTCTAATTCTTCACTTTGTCTGCCCTCTTTATTTCTGCCTTCTCTTCTCAGTATATGTTTGAAACAGGCACCACCATGAAATGGAGTTTATATAAATCCCTTCAGAGACCTGGCTAGGAAGCTAAGTGTGGATGGAGCATCTCTAGGTCCAGATTTGTATCTAATGATGTGACTTATCATCTTATTGTGCTGATGTGGCTGAGATAATGACACTGTTTCCGTGGAACCTGGTTTCTAGGGTGTTCAAAGCCCTCTTGGACATTATCTAATTTTTCCCTATTAAGTGTGGACAAGTGGTATCTTCCTCAGTTTTCAGGTGGAGGAATCAAGACCCTAACAGGTCTGACCCCGTACTCAGTAACACTGTGACAGAACCACAGTGTTCTGATTCAGATTCCTGATTCAGAGGCCAAGATCGTGCCTTAATTCACATTCCTCATGCTGACGTGGACGACATTAAAAGAGGTGAGTGGACAAAGTGTTCCATGCTCAAATAAGATTTGTACAAAGCATCCAGTGTTTAACAAAGTTAAAGCAGGTTTCTTTTCTGCAGGACTTCTCAACCTTCACTGCCCTAATGTGCATTATGATTCTCCAGCAGAGATACAGAGAATATTCCATTGCCAGATTGACCACTAAGTATACCTACTTAGCAATTTTTTTTTTTTTTTTTTTTTTTGAGAAAAAGAGAGACAGAGTGCAAACATGGGAGGGGGAGAGAGAGGGAGACACAGAATCCGAAGCAGGCTCCAGGCTCTGAGCTGTCAGCACAGAGCCTGACACCGGCTCAAACCCATGAACCATGACATCATGACCTGAGCTGAAGTGGGATGCTTAAGTTGGACCCTTAACCAGCTCAGCCACCCAGATGCCCCCCTGCTTAACAATTCTGAAGATAGATTTCCTCAGAGTACTAGTTTGGGAACAGGCCTTAGTTGATCATATTGGCATGAATTCTACTCCTCTCATTCCTTTCCATTATAAAATCAAGCTGCTCTTAGAATGCTGAAAAATAATCACGTCTTAAATTATTTTGCCCCCACATCATCCTTGTCCCACCCTGGAGACTAAGACTTCATTCCTGTATCACAAGCCATTACATGCCTGAGGAACTGATTTCCTCCACAGCGTGTCTTTGATCACATGCTTCCTAATGTGTGATATTTTAACTCTTTATTTGGTTCTTTGGTTTTTTAAAAAATTTGTATCATTTTTTTTATTTTGAAAACTTAGTATAAGAAAGTAATTATTTCTCATTAAAAAAAAATAGACTACTGAGACAAAGAGTTCGAATTATACAGAAATGAAACCAAATCCTACTGCAGCCAAGTCACAGAGCAAAGCGATGGCACCCCTAGAAATAGAATTGAAGTATCCTGTCTACTGGCACGAGGCTGTTTTTTCACTACTTCTGTGATTCCTTTGCTTGCATTTACCAGTTAGGTGTATTGCTGAGCCTTTTGAATTATCTTGACTCTGTGTTTCCCATTTGGATGTTTAGTATAAAATACTGTGGGGGAAGGAAAGGAAGAGATAGTTGTAGAAACTGCTTTAGAAATATGAAGTACACCCAAAAATATATCTCCACAGAGAGAACCCCCTTATTATACCAGTGTGGGAGATCCGAACTAATCCCAGGTTAGAGACTCTTCTTGATTATATTGGGCTTTTACTTAGCATCGTAGTTGTGCTAAGGATTGATAAGCAGATTTCTCCTGCGATTGAGGTTCCTTTGCTGTAGGAGAAGTAAAGCACAGTCAATAGAGAGATTCATGCTTTATTCCTTTTTGTTTTCTGAGGAAGTTTGAGGTAGTTTAAACAAAGGATGTCCATACAATAAAGTTAGTATCATGATTGTTTAAAGTAAGAGGAAGCAAATCAGGAAGGCTACCATACATAGTGAGGACATGTTTGCCTCTGAGCTTCCTGGTAACCATAAAGAAAAGGGAAACAAGTTAAAAAGAAAGGTGGATGCCTACCAATTATCCACAATAGAAAAAGATTTTCCTGGAACTCAATTTTAAAAAATTTGTTTTTCTCACATAGGGGCTGTTGTGTAATGTAATGAGCAATGTCCCAGATAGTAGCTTTATAACAAATGCAGAAAATCTTCATAGGACTATTTCCTGTAACAAGCTTGGATTGGATTCAAGATTATTATAGCAAGACCTAATGGCTATGGCATTAGATTGGTCTTTTTTTATTATTTCAAGTTTTTATTCAAATTCCAGTTACTTAATATACAGTGTAATATTAGTTTCAGGGGTAGGATTTAGTGATTCAACACTTACATACAACACCCAGTGCTCATCACAGTGCCCTTCTTAATTCCCAACACTCGTTTAAACAATGCCCCCATCCGCCTCCCCTCTGGTACCCATCAGTTTGTTCTCTGTAGTTAAGAGTCTGTTTTCTCATTTGCCTCTCTTCCCCCCGCCCCATATTCATCTGCTTTGTTTCTTAAATTCCACATATGAGTGACATCATATGGTATTTATCTTTCTCTGACTTATTTTGCTTAGCATAATGCATTATAGCTCCATCTATGTTATTGAAAATAGCAAGATTTCATTCTTTTTTTTATAGCTGAGTAATATTCCATCGTGTATACATACCACATATATCCATTCATCAATGAA
Organism: Prionailurus viverrinus; assembly: GCF_022837055.1. NCBI lineage: Eukaryota > Metazoa > Chordata > Mammalia > Carnivora > Felidae > Prionailurus > Prionailurus viverrinus. The sequence continues at coordinate 34,042,578 of NC_062567.1, forward strand.
CATTTGGGCTCCTTCCATAACTTGGTTATTATTGATAATGCTGTGGAGAGCAAAATACTTATTATTTATAGGCCTCAGTTTTTCCTCCTATAAAAGGAAGGGATTGCCTTTTGGATCAGAGAAGAGGTAGGGAAGCATTATCAAATTCATCTGGGGAGTTTACCAAAATACACATTCCTGCTACATTATCCCTACCCGCAGCATGTCAAATGTTTTGTGAAAAATCATTCCAGATGACTTTTCTTTTAAATACCAAAAAATAATGAGAGTAACATTAACACTCAAACTCTCCACTCAAAATTAATAACTATTAAAAGTTATATGTTCTTTAGACCTTAAAAGTAAAAAGAAGAGGGGCGCCTGGATGGCTCAGTTGGTAAAGCGTCCAACTTCAGCCCAGGTCATGATCTCACAGTTTGTGAGTTCAAGCCCCATGTCGGGCTCTGTGCTGGCAGCTCAGAGCCTGGAGCCTGCTTCAGATTCTGTGTCTCCCTCTCTCTCTCTGCCCTTCCCCTGTTCGCACTCTGTCTTTCTCTGCCTGTCAAAAATCAATCACTGCTAAAAAAAAATTTTTTTAAGTAAAAAGAAGGAATAAAACATTTCAGATAAAGATGAAGTCCCTGTACCAGTCAGGGTGGGCTAAACTATACACAGTAACATACAATCCCACACTTTCAGTGGGTGAAAACAACCAACCTTTATTTCTCAATTATGCCTCATGTTCACTGTGGGTTGTTTGGGAACCCTTACGCATTGTCCTCACTCCAGGACCCAGGCTGATGAAGTAGCCTGAAACAACGAAATCTGAAACGTCGCTGATCACTATAGCAAGAGGAAAAAGAACAAAGCAAATTCTACATTTGGTTCTTAAATCTTCCACCTACAAGTAACACTCTATTCACAATCTATTATAGGCTATGCCTAACTTCAAAGCATGTAAGGAAGTACATCCTACCACGTGCATAGTAGGAAAGCCAGAACATTCATGAATAGACACAATGACTATTGTAGTACCCTATGCTTCTCTCCCCAGACTTATTTCCTCTCTACTTAGAGGTGGCCACTATCAGGAATTTGCTACATACCTAGAGCCTACCTTGTATTTTTGCTACAAAATAGCACTTATAAATAATATATATTATATATAATATTTGTTTATTTTATAACGTATTTGTTAATGAAATTATACCCTTATAATATACATTTTTTAGAGAGAGAGAGAGAGAGGAGAAAGAGTGTGAGTGGGGGAGAGGGGCAGAGGGAGGGAGAGAGAATCTTAGGAAGCTCCATGCTGAGTGTGGAGCCAGATGTAGGGCTCAATGTGAGGCTTGATCCCACAACCCTGGGATCATGACCTGAGCCAAAATCATGAGTCAGACACTCAACCTACTCAGCCACCCAGGTGCCCCTATAATGTCCTACAATTTTTTTAAATTTTTGTTTCCAAGATTTATCTATGCGAACTATATACACATGGTTCATTTATCTGAACTGCTGCATAGAGCTCCATACTGGTAAGTATGCTGTTATTTACCATCCCTTTACACATGAACAAGCCATTTCCAATCTTTTATTATTACTGGTAGTGTGGTATTATAAATATGTCTGAGAGATTCCCTGGCAATCTTTCTCAGTTGGATTTAACAAGGCAAATTCCGATGTCATACTGCAACCACTGCATGTAACTATTTACTTCTCTCCTTGCATCCAGAATGATACTACCTACTGTTCTTGGGAGAGTTGATAAAATTGTTACTCAAGTAATTATCTGTGTTCTGTGGTTCAGATGAAGGCTCTCATTTAAGAAAGGATGGTTGGAGTGTAACCTAGAAGTAGAACGCAAGGTTTTAAAATGTCCACATTTTCAACTTTTCAACTTTTCTAGATATTGCCAAATTATTTTCCAAAACATACCTTGTAATTTCCATCAGGTGTGTATGAGAGTTCTCTTTTTCCTACATCTTTTACTAGCACTTGCTATTGCCAAACATTTTACTTTTGGCCAATCCAGTGTGTGTGAAATAGTATCTCATTTTTGTTTTCAGTTGCATGGTCCTGATTATCATGAAGTGGACTGTTTTTCCCATAGATAGCAACTGACTTTCTTTTTTCTATGCGTCATCTGTTGAAATTCTTTGCCCATTTACTTTCTGGGTTGTTTGTGTTCTTCCTGTTGATTTATAGTAGTTCTTTATACATTTTGAATCTAATGATCTGTGTGTTACACATGTAGCCTATCTCCAGGCGATTCTGATATAACTTCCACCTACATATCCCCCTCCCCACCACTAAAGTCATTTCTGTCTCTAACATTTTACATATCCATGTCATGACTCAACACAAATATAAATATATATCCAAGCCCAGGAAATTTTAAACCAAGCTACAAAGAGTTCTACTAAATATATAGATGCATTTTATGTATTTATCCCTAAGTAACCTCCTCCCTGAACAAAGAACATAATTCTGAATTTGCCTAAATTGCAAAGAACTTTTGAAAGGTTAGATCTGGAAAGGCTGTATTTGGGTAAACACAGTTATTGTTATCCAAAGATCAGCCAGTCCAAATAGTTTCCTCATAGAGGCCTTCTTGGACCTAGTGGGCAACAGAACTGTTTAAAATAAGCAGGCCAGTTCTTTCAATGAAACTGATTTGAGGTTACTCTCTGACAGACTATGGCAGAGCAGTCAATGGTACTCTGTGCTCATGAATTAGCAGTAGTGTCCTGAAAAGGGAACATTAGCTTAAAAGACATTCTAAGTGCAAAAAGAGTGTAGTATTTATACGAGTCAAAGATGTCCTAAAACATCATCATTGTTAAAATAGCCTACATGCAGGAATGTGTTAAGATCATGAAGTTATTGATGGTATTTCCTCCATTGTCTCTAGTTTCTAAATACTCTACAATAAAATTATACTGTGTTAATAATTCAAAAATCATATTGAGAACCAAAACTGAAATGTAACCCACTGTGATTACAAGGATTCTCAGTTTCTCAAGTAGGCGTTCACCTCAAATAGGGGGAGAAATCAAAGGCAGGAAAGTATAAGGGTCTTTCCTATTTGCAAGGTTTTCAGAGTAAATTTGAAAGTGCTAGAAAACTGCAGGCTTACCTAGGATGGGGGAGGAAGTGGCCAAATGCTTTGACTGAGAAATGTAGAGAAATAGTACTGGTGATGGAGTGGGGAATGGAATGGAGTGAGGAAGGAAAATGGTGGCTCAGACAAGTTCAGGGGGGCGGCTCCACATGGTCTTCCTCTTAACCACAGTTCACCTGAAAAAAAAAAGTGACATGTAAGAGGAAGTGTGGACGGTGATAGCCCTTACTCCTTCCCCAGTTCTTGATCCCAGGGACCACACACCTTTGAAGTTTTCATTGAGGAATCAAGGCCTCCAAAGAAATCTAATTTGCAGTGAGCTAAAGTTGGCTCTTGGCTTAGAAATTCCTGGCTCTGAGAAAGACCTACCTATTAGGCCCTTTCCTCATTACACTGTTTGAAGTAGCTCTTGAGCTCCATGTTACAGATGTGGTGACTGAGGCTTAGTGAGATTAAGTAAATTTCCCAGAATATGGAGTGGTATATAAGTAAGGTTGTTAAGATTAAGTTCAGAACTGGCTCTTTTTACGTGTAGCTCAGTGATTGTCAAGGGGGAGAGGGTGAATGCACACTCCCTATAGGGATATTTGAGTGTGTGTGTGTGTGTGTGTGTGAGGTTGTATGTGTCTAAGGGGAAGGCTGAAATTATATTCTATATAATAATATTATTTGTGCTTGGAAAACAAACTCTATTGTTTTCATTTGGCAAATTGTAGAAAGTAAAATTTGACAACAATCTTCTTGGCTGTTGGGGATATGCAAAGATATCTTCTTTAAAGTGGAGGACAGTCAGAGCAGAGACAGTGAGAGGTTTATAGTCTATTTATCAGATGGAAGATATAGGTTAAGTATGGCCACATGTTCCTGCTTTGGCTCAGTAGTGCTTTATATGTAATATAATCTTGCAATGGAATTATTCTCAGCACTTTGTCATCTGGAACTTCACTATTTCTCACAAATAACCACTATTTTTCTTCTATATTTAATAACACAGTCTATGATTTGCATGTTTATATTCCCCACCAAATTCATATGTTGAAATCCTAACCCCCAAAAGTGATGGTATTAGTAGATGGAGCCTTTGGGAGGTGATTGGTTCATGAGGACGGAGCCCTTATGAATGGCATTAGTGCTCTTATAAAAGCACAAAGGCCCCTAGCCCCTTCTGCCATGTGAAGATACAAAGAGAAGTCTGTGACCCAGAAGAAAGGCCATCACCCAACCCTGATGGCATCCTGATCTCAGACTTCCTGCCTCTAGAACTGTGAGCAATAAATTTCTGTTGTTCATAAGCTACCCAGTCTGTGGTTTTTTCTTATAGCAGCCCAAATAGACTAACATGTAGGGAAAAAAGCACTCATGACATAAAATGGAAAATAATGCAGTATAAGATTTTATATATATTATAATCTCAATTGTATTAAATTTCTTTTATGAATTTATAAGTTAGTATGAGAGCCATGCACTGTAGTTGGAGAAAGCATGGGCTTGTGATCAAAAAGACTAAGGTGTGGGTATGGTCTCTGCTACTTACTAGCTGTATAAACTCAGGAAGTTACTCAACTCTCTGATCCCCCGTTGTCTTACCTACAAAATGGAGGGGGTGGGGAAAGAATTGCATTTATTTTAGGCAAGCTGAATTAAATTAGAAGTAATTCAAGTAAAATACCTGATAGATAGAAAGCACTCCATAAATGACTTAATTACTATTTTGAGGAGGGAGTATAAAGAGCCAGCTTCATGGCTATATGACTGTGTAGTCACACAGAGCCTTGGAAGGGCTCTGTACTTGGTTTAATGCTCTGCTGTTGCCACCTTAAAATTTGTAATAATTTTTGAACTAAAGGATCTACATTTTCATTTTGCAACGGGCCCTGCAAATTACGTAGCTCGTTCTGAGAACACACACACACACACACACACAAGGGATTGAAAATCAATCAGCAAAATGGTAACAAGTGTTTATCTTTGGGTGGTTTTACAGGTTCTTTTTATTTTATCCCTTATTCTTCTGTATATTCTACATGTTTCATAGTGAACATACATTATTTCTTCAATGAGAAAAAAATGAATACATGTTCCTTTATAAAAATTGTTCTCCCCATTTTACAGATGAGGGAAACCAAGCTTACAGATAGGAAATGAGTCACTGAAGATCACAAAACAGTCGATGTCGCATTATGACAAGTGCCCAGGAAATTGCACTTCCAGTTGTGCGCCCCACTGACTTGAGTCTGAGTTACCCACTGTTTTTCTAACAAGAATCTCTTTGGGCATCTGACTTGGTTTGGGGAACCCAGCACTACACTATGCAGAAAGGGCCCCCTCAGAAGCCTGGGGTCATGCACTCTGTGCTTACCTGCATGGGCTGACAGCTATGGGAGGTTCAGAAGTACAAGCCACCATCCGTGTTCTCAAAGGGCTTGCAGACTAGTTGTATATGAAATAGTGATACCAATACTGTTGTGCAGACTCCAAATGTAAGCAGTGGGAGGGGTTAGGAACTGGTTGTCAGAGGAGCAACTGAGAGCATTTAGCCCCAGATCTTTTCAGTAGGGCCGTTTGTGTACAAAGAAACAATGAGGGATGCTGGCGTTCTGCTCCTTTTAATTGCCCCCTGTTACCCTCTGTGGAGGCATCCAAAGGTAAGCAGTGTGAAGAAAAGGACTTAAATGCACAGGATAATTCAGTTTGCATATTTCAGAGTTCACAGTATTAAAGGTCTCTTTGACAAACTCCCACTGAAAAGGTTTCTTTATATCATATTCACAGTAGCTCAAGCGACAGCTTGCCTTACACTTTGATTTTTCCCTTCTGCACTTTCTCTTCCTCTATTGTTTCTTCAAATCAGAACCTTTTTGTTCTGTGGCCCACCTTGAGCTTTCTGTGAATATCCATGCATTTTATCCCTGTTTCACCTAACCCTTCCTCCTCTAAGAACCATACTTATAATTTGAGTTCCTCTCAGTGGCACAGAAAATCTTCACAAATGAATACCTTTTACCAACTTCTAGAACTTATCTCTGGCGGAATTATGAAGGCCCAGACTAGAGGCTCTGAGCTGAAAGCACAAGAGAAAGACTTAAAAAGTTTATACATCCAGGCTTTTAATGATATTCAAATGAAATTTAATATTATCTCCATTTTCAAAAGATTTTTATTTTTAGGTAATCTCTACATCCAACATAGGGCTCGAACTCACAACTCCAAGACAAACAGTTACATGCCCTACTGACAGAGCCAGCCAGGCACTCCAATATTAGTTTCATTTAATGAAATCTTCTCACTCTGCCAGGCAGGCAATTTGCTTTACATCTGTAATCTGGTTTAGTTTAATCCTTATAATGGTCTTTATGAATTAGATACTATGATCCCCATTTTTACAGGGGAAAAGGAGGCCAAGTGACTTGCTCAAAAACACAGCTCATCAAAACCCATAGAATGTACAACACCAAGGGTGAATTCTAATGTATACTACAGTGTATTACAGCAGTAATGATACTGCTGATCATGATGTATCAATGTGGATTCACTGACTGTAACAAATGTATCGTTCTGGGGCTTCAGGTTGATAGTGGGGGAAGCTGTGCATGTGTAGGGCCTGGGGTATATGGGAACTCTCTGTATAGTGTGCTCAATTTTGCTATGAACCTAAAACTCCTCCATAAAATAAAGTCTGTATTTTAAAACATACACAACTAGTATAGCAGGGCTAGGGGTGAAATCCAGGTCTCTTTACTTGGGTGATGGTGAGTTACTGTCATCAACCACCTATTCGGCTCTATTGCACTGGCAGCAATAAAAATAAGGTGTGTGTGAGGGGCGCCTGGGTGGCTCAAGTCCCTTAAGCGTCAGATTTCAGCTTAAGTTACGATCTCATGAGTTCAAGCCCCACATCAGGCTTGCTGCTCTCAGCGCAGAGCCTGCTTCAGATCCTCTGTCCCCTTCTCTCTCTGCCCCTCCCCCACTTGCGCTCTCCTTCTCTCTCTCTCAAAAATAAACATTAAAAATTTATTTCAAAAATAAATAAAAGCGTGTGTGTGTGTGACATCTATTGTAGATGGCACTGATGTGTCTGTGTGTGTGGCAGGGGTTGCGGTGTATGTTAAGAAGTAGCATGAGGAGGAAAAAGAAAGAATTGGAAAGAAGAAATCTTGATTTGAGTCTTAGCTCCATCACCTGCGTGATCTTGGGCAAGTCACTTTGGTTTTAGTTTCCTCAACTGTAAATTGCAACTGGGTCATTGTGAGGGTTAAATGAAATAAAATATGTACAGAGTACTTTGAAATTATAAGCAACTATTCCCATATTAGTTGTCACACACACATGCACATACTCACACGTACCCACTGTTGTGATTAAAGGGGTGACCAGGAAACTCAGTTTCTATTTCTCTAGTTTCACCTAAGCTGCTTCTGTCATCTGTAAGCTGAAGTGGTTTGACTGATACCATCTCAGAGGGTTTGTTCCCTCTCTGAGCTCTGATTTTCACACTACTCAGAACCCACCACTGTGCTGTCAGAGCCTCCTGCCCCCACCCCCTCTCCTAGTCTTAAAAGAGATGTGTGTTGTCCTCATGCCCAGTCCCCTATGGCACCTTCCAGCTTTCATCCTCCCCACCCACCCTACCCCAAAGTCCTTCGTGCCGTTTGGGAAATGGTGCAGCAGTGACTCTCAGATGTCACTGAGGAAACTTTGTCCACTGAAAAGGCCCTGTGGCCAGCATCCCATCTGCCAGTGGGATAAGTGGCTATGATTTTGACTGTGTTTTTTTAAATCTTTGACCTCCTATTCTTTTATTTTTTTTTAACACGTCATTTCAAGACTTGAAAATCTCCACGCAATTTCGTGTGGCTTGTGATCGCCTAGCCCTAACACACCCAAACGCCTTTAGAGGCTTATAAACTATGCCACATGCCCCAGAATACTGGTGGTTCCCAAGAGGTCCCTTAAGGGATAACTTGAGGAACAGCAGGTGGGACAGAAGTGGATAGGACTCCAGGATCCAAGCAGCTTCACTTTAACCTGCTTTATATGAACTTCTGCATAAGAGTTTATTTTAAAAAGGGGTTTCTTTGCTTTAAAAAGTTTGAAAACCACTGATGTCTGTCTCCTACTACTAAGAAGAGATCAGCTGGTACCCTCCCTCAAGCCACCGAGAGAGTGCCAGGCACCTTTTAACTTCATCGCAGAGGTGAGAGGTGGCAAGTGTTCAGATCAACATGAAGAGGCTCTGTTATTAATCATTCAGTGAGTCACAGTTAAAATCCCCCTACCCTGAATGCAAAAGAACGAAGGGGAATTTTACTCACCACAACCAAGAGCATCCCCAGGGCTCATGGGGGCATTCCCACGAGAGCTATGTGCCCCGAGTTCCTATTTATGTCAAATTAAGCTTTTACCTAATGAACAGCTAGCAAGAGATGAGTGGCCAGAATGGGAATGTTAAAATGTGATGGCCATTGCTAAGCAATGTTCTAAATGTACTGAATTTTGGTCTAGAGCTCCATTGTCCAATACGGTAGCTGCTAGCTATTTAAATGTAAATCTACTAAAATCAAATGAAAATTAAAATTTATTTATTTTTAAGTTTATTTATTTTGAGAGAGACAGAGTCAGCATGAGTGGGGGAGGGGCAGTGAGAGAGAGAGAGAGAGAGAGAGAGAGCGCGAGAATCCCAAGCAGTCTCTGCACTGCCAGCACAGAGCCCAATGCGGGGCTCGAACCCATGAAACCACAACATCATGACCTGAGCCGAAACCGAGTCGGACGCTTAACCAACTGAGCCACCCCAGGCACCCCTAAATGAAAGTTAAAATTTAGATCTTCAGTCACACTACCACATTTTATGTGCTACAGACCTACAAACGGTTAAGCACTGCTATGCTGAACAGTGAAAATGAAAATGTTCTTTAACACTTCCATCACTGCAGAAAGTTCTAGTAGACAAGGCTAAAGTCACCTGATCTAATTCTTAATTACCATTTGGCCAACTTGGGCCCCTCATCAGTCCCCAGATAGGTCCCTCCATAGACGCTCCAAAAGTTTCCCTTTCCATCCATCCTGGCCTTAGGATTCCTGGAGCAGTGAGTCTAGAAGTGCGTAAATGGATGTGTAAATGAGCATAAATGAGTTGGTAAGCCTGTTCTGAAGTGTGCCTTTATTCTCACTTGTGTATCCTGTTTGTTTTGTGTCTGCCCTTCCCGGTCTCACAAGCAGAGGTAACACATAGGGATGATTTTTCCTAAAAATTTTCTAATTACATAAATACTCCATCAGGGATCCTTAGCTTTTACATACTAAAATTCAGACCTGATTCTGAGATGTTATTCTGTTATACACATGAAGTATTTAATATAAACACACATTACCAAACAGACTTTAAGAGCTGAAGTCATCTTAGGAATCTTCTTTTATGACGCTTCACTTTTCACAAAGGAGAATGTAAGACCCAGAGAAGTTAAGTGACTTGCCTAAGAACACACAGTGACTCAGCACACACAGAGAAACCTAGGTCACCTGGTTTTCACTCTAAGCTTTTCCTTATGATTAACCATCAAGGGATCTTCTTAGGCTGGCACAACTCTTTGTTTCTCCTACCTAGCAAGACATCCCTAGGATCTCATTGTCAGCCACCCATTCCATGTGCACTTTCTGAGTCGCTCTGAGTGTTTATGTATCTGTAAGTTCAAGCATATTCTAAAAAATCTACTTCCCAAGAGGCAATTTCCCTAAAAATGCCCCTTGGGCTTCACACTGCAAAAGTCACCCTAGAGGTAAAGAGAAATAGAAACCTTTCCCATCTAGATTGGATAGCCTCCATGTAGGTATAGTTTCAGTATCAGAGCCAAATGTCAGAGCACACTTCACTAAAGCTTAACTTTCCATCCCTGTGTCTTGCAGGGGCATGTGTTTTGTGATTTTATATCCCCATAGAGTTTAACATATTATTCTTACAGCATCAGTCTAGCTGTTACCTCTCAAGTGGGAATTATGTTTAAAAGACGTGGTCTGGAAGACTGGACATGGTTGTGGTAATTAGAACACCAGATTCTCTTTCTATTTATATTCTAGAACAGAAGTCAGCAGACTATGACCTGTGGGGCCAAATCTGCTCCACTATCTGTTTTTGTAAATAAAGTTTTATTGGAACACAGCCATACTCATTTGTTTATAGACAGTGTCTATGGCTGCTTTCATGCTACAATACCAGAGTGGAGTAATTGCAACAGAAACCATTTGGCCTCCAAGGCTAAAATATATTTGCTCTCTGGCCCTTTACAGAAAAAGTTTACTCACCCCTGGTCCAGAGTCACAGTAGATAAACCACTTTCCAAATCCAAATATACTTCCAAATGATGCTTATGAGGTTGTCCAAATTTGGAAAGGTCTTACCAAACCAAAAGCGTTATTATAGCTAACTATAGCTGTTTCCTTTTAAAATCAATAGGAAATTGGGGGGTGGGGAGTAGGAATATATTCAGGTGCTTTTCTGTTTGGCATTTTCTCATTCTGATTATTTTCTCTCTTTAGCCAGATGTATCCATATTATGTAAAGGATGATTAGAATCGTCACACAGGAATGCAAAGAGAAATAGTTGATATTTTGATTTTGACATCCAAAATAAGGTTTTCCAGCAAGATGATCATTTTGTTGTGTTTTGTTGAGAATGAGAATTTTGTTGGGTTTTGCTGAGAATGGGAATTTTCTCAATTTCTTTATTTCCTCTTAGAATTATTATCATTGAGTTCCACATAAGGCACATCCCAACCAAACAGAAAGAGAAAGAGGACAAAGCCAACCTTTTTGGATCCTAGATTATGGGAATTGTGGGAAGAACTGAAGCAGAGAAAGAGAAAGCAGGTACTCGGACATGTTTCAATTTCTCTTCCCTGAGCCAAAATCACAGATAAAAACACAGACTCGGAACGCTAATTAGGATTTGAGTCTCGGGGTTGAATCTTGGTTCAACCTTGGGCAAATTCTTTGTGCTTCTGTTTCCTCACCTGTGACACACGGATAATGTGTTACAATTCAACCTTGCGGAATTGTTATTGGAAGTAAGTGAGGGTGTGTTAAAGTGCTCGGAATAGCAGTGGTCACACTGTGTACTTATGGGGGATGGGAGTGATGGATATCACAGCAGATCTTTGAAGGAATGCTGAGGAGTTGGCTCCATCTCTCACTCCTGGTTTGGAGTCTAGAAAGAGATTACCTTAAAAGCTATTCCGGCACCAGCTGGAGCAGCCACATCAAAACAAAGTCTTTACCAGAAAGGGGCTGAGCTTGCCTCTCTCCAGTGACAGACAGCAGCTCTCAGTTCCCATGTACCCAAAGGAGAAGTGGAGTGGTAGCCAAGTGTCTGGTAGGAGGAGCGTTTGGAGATCATCTTGGAGTGGTGGACCACTGAGCTGGTACCACTGGGACGGGAGCACATGTGAGTCATGGCAGGTCTCAGGATGGTCCACGTCACCACGAGAGCTGAGAGAGGGCAAAGTCAACAAGGGAGCCCACTGGGTCTTTAAGAGCAGAGAGAGGATGGACCATGAGTTATCCTCGTCACAGACATTAGCCACCAACACCAGCAGGAGGCCCAGAAATAGGCCGTCCCTCTTCTGTAGTCACCAACTCAGAGGGCAGCCCAGCCCCACCATAGCAGAAAGTAGCAGAGGCTCCAGGGTACGTCGAAGAACTATCACTCTTCTACTTCCAAGTATTTATAAACTGTGCCCCAGGGCGCCTGGATGGCTCAGTTGTGAGCGTCTGACTTCGGCTCAGGTCATGATCTCGCAGTTTGTGAGTTCGAGCCCCACATTGGGCTCACTGCTATCAGCGCAGAGCCCACTTGGGACCCTCTGTCTCCCTCTCTCTCTTCCCCTCCCCTGCTTGCACTCTCTCAGAAATAAATAAGACATCTTATAAAATTAAATAAATAAATAATAAACCATGCCCCTCTCCCACGCACCTAGATGTTATCTCTGGGGGATGGGTGGAAATTGGAAAGGCTAAACATTCTATCTAAACTGGACCATTTACCATTTAAATTAAATCCCACTGCATTTATCAGATTAGATGGATATATGATCCTCATTCCATTGACCACTCACCTCATGTCTAGCAGGATGGGGACTTATAAAGACATTACATCATTAATAGAAATAAAGAGGGGCTCCTGGGTGGCTCAGTAGGTTGAGCGCCTGACTTCAGCTCAGGTCATGATCTCACAGTCTGTGAGTTCAAGCCCCGCGTCGGGCTCTGTGCTGACAGCTCAGAGCCTGGAGCCTGCTTCGGACTCTGTCTCCTTCTCTTTCCGCCCCTCCCCCATTCATGCTCTGTCTCTCTCTGTCTCAAAAATAAGTAAACATTAAAAAAAAATAGAAATAAAGAATTGCCCCCTTCCACCCCTTTGGCAGCACATTTAAGTGTGGTGAGAGTAAATTTCTGACTCTGCTACTCTCCTCACTCCCTTTAAACTTGAACTGGATTACTCCAATTTAACACTGCCCCTACCGTGCACACTCACAGACATACCCACACCCACACATACACAAGCTGGTGTCTAAAACTAGCTTCAGGAACAAACCAGAAGAGTTTTAGGCTCTAAGGTAAACAAGAGAAAGAAAGCTTTTCCAAAAAAAGACTCACTCCTGGTAGCTTTATTGTAAAAGTAGGGAAAAAGCAACTACTTGCGTAAACAGAATTTGAAGGTATAACTTTTTCCTGCTCTCTGTCTAATCAAGGGAGAAAATGAGGACATCAAACAACCTGTCAATAAAAGTTTATTGTTAATCACTTTATAGAGTAAGGCTTATGCTTCGGGGCCTATTAAGTAAACTACATTTTTTTTTTTTAAACTTTTAGCGCTACAGGGAACAAGAGAAAGAAGTCTCTAAGCCTCAGTCTTAGGAATATGCTAGAGTCCACCCACCCTTGATGACTGAGGACCCTATTCAGCTCCACCAATGTGAAGTCAGACAGCATGCTGAGGCTGTTTTTCCATTTCCTTGATAAATCCACAGGGTTTCTACGCCGGTAGAAAAGCTACTAACTCAAAGCAGGCTGAGTTTGACCTCGGATGGCCCCTCTGGGGCTGGAGGGGCACTGGCGCCACGAAAGAAAATGATGCTGTCACTACTAACTCAAAAGGCCACCTATCAATGTGTCACATGCCACCCCCTGAAGTGCACATGCGTGTGCACGCACACACGCACGCACGCAAGTGTATGCATGTGTACACTTCCCCCAGGGGCTGAGCCCAGGACAGGCATCCCACATCAGATGGATGAATAGCAGGTCTGTCCTGCCAGCTGTGTGCTCTCTCCCACCCAAAGACAGCAGTAGAGACTCAGACAGCAAAGCCTGGAGTTGCCCACGCAGTCTGTTACCAGCACCAGAGTGTGTGAAGGCACTTGAGGGCAGCAAGATGGAATCAGAGAGAGAAATCATCGACCTCCAAGTAAGTTCTCTCCGGGAGAGAGGAAGGAGGGTGGAGATGGGGGGAGCAGAGGTAAAGCTGGGGGAAGGAAAGATTAATATTCTGGTCACTTGATATTCTCCCTCTCACCCCTCTTTCTCTCTTACCCCCTTCTCCAAATGTTCCCTAGGCTTTATCTCTTTTTTTCTCTTTCTGTTTCCCTGTCTGGTTCTTCGCTTGTTTTGAAATATGTGAGAAAGGGATTGTTTAAATCCCTCTTGGCCTCTGCTTCCTCTTGTCAGTCAAAGAGCTAATTAGATTCGCGTTACCAGAAGATGATTTCACATTCTGCACAGCGCTTTCCTCCAAACCCCAGGACAGTAGAGACTTATTTGAGAGCTGCTGGCAGTTCTCTGGAGGCAAGGAAAGATATGGGTTTTAGAGTTAAGAAGAGAGGCAGCTGGCCAACTTTGCATTTTACAGGTTGGAAAAAACTGGAGCCACTCCGTGGCTTTCTCCACAAAGCTCTCCTGTGGAGGACAGAGTGTCTTATTCGGACAGGGCAAGAAAAGGAAGCCAGTAAAATGTGCTAGCAGGAGTCAGAGACTGGTGTCCCTCCCTACCTGGGACAGGCTTGGAGGGCATCAGAGGCTCTAATCCACCATTGCAGGGAGAGGGAATGGGATGTTCTGGTAAGAGGAGAGCCAGGTCGCTGGAACTGGCACTCTCCAACTTTATTGAATAAAGCCAGCCTTTCTGTAGGGATCACAGAGGTTGCATGATAAATTTTCCTAGAGCTGGACAATTACAGGGTGGAGAAGGACTTTTGAGACCAAGGATTTTTGATCATGGTATCTGTTCTTCAAGCAAATCTTCAACACCCCAGTGTATGCTTCAGATGAAAAAGGAGCTGCTATGTGTGTTGGGCAGCATGATGGGGGCCTGGCAGAACTTCTACCCTCCCTTCAGAAGGACAGACCCTTCTGTCCCTCCACCCCCGAGACACAACCAAGGAAGTTGTAGAATCACTTGGGGGTAGTGTGTCAAAACCATTGGTCTACTAGAACTGCAAAATAGTGTCGTTTTCCTTGATTGTCATACAGCCCCAAACATGGTCCCAACTCAGGGCTTGATGGTCCTTCTGCCTGGAATATTCTTTCCCTGGGCTGGCTCCTTGTAGTACAGTCAGATCTCAGCTCAAATGTTACTGACTCAGGGAGACCTTCGCCCTCTGTAGAGGAACCCTCCTTTCATTTTGTCTTCATCATTTGTTTTCTTTCTTCCATAGCACTGCTCACTATTTGAAGTTACATTGTTCATTTGATTACTTATCCAATCTAATCAATCTCATTAGAACATAAACTCCATTAGAGTCTGTTTCTTTCATTGCTCTATCCCTAGTGCCCAGGGCGGTGCTTGATAAACAGTAATTGCATGGAAAATAGTTGTAAGTGAATAACTTAAGGGAGCCATGAATTAAAGGGGATCACTAATAGGCAGAGGGTCACTCTACCAGACCATGGCAGAGTCAGGACTTCTGGACAACCCAGGTCTTCTGACCCTACAGTGTATTTTCTTTTTTCTTCCTCTAGTTCTTGCCTCCATTGGATATTTAGTAGCTAAGGAAATGGTACTGCTCATTTCCAGTCCCTGAAGAACGAGTTTCTTATGTGCTGATGAGTTAAATAATCCTGAGTTATAGGCTAAGGACACTACATTTGGAAGAAAGGTTCAGAAAGAAAGAGGTAGGCAGAACTATGGACTAAAGTGTTAGAGTACCCTTCTCTTCTTTATTAGAGTTATTCTCTCTCTCCCAATATAGTCTTTTATTCTGGCATCTTATTCACACTTTCCTTTGGTAGTTTATTTGGTTGGCCAGAAGGTCATCCATTGAGTTTCTACATCTTCCTGTCTAGCCCTCTGGATCCAAGAGGAAATAGTCACTGTGGTCTTCTGAGAAGGCAAGTCTTGGTTCATGACAGGTGGAAATGTCTGTCCCCTAGTAGCATGATTTTACCCTCTCCTCACATGGTGTTGCCACATGAAATCCAGAGGAAAGACATATATAAAGACCCTAGAATATTATGTACTGAATAATATTAGTTCCTCTGTTTCTGAGAATGGTTTTCCAGGGGTGGTAAAGACATATTGACTATAGCTAAGACATTTCATCTCTTCATTTAAAAAATATTTACTAATCAATAACTATATATTTCACTCTGTGCTTGCTAGGTATGGAAAAGTTTTCTTATTTCATGAGGTTGTTATAGTGGGTTGAATTCCTGCATGAGCTAAATAGTGTTATTCTGTTTTATAGCTCCAAGACTAATTCTTAAACTTGCAAATGTATTATTTACCCCTGGAAAGACAGCTAGATAGTATGTGTATGATGTACTGTGTTCTACCCTGAACACGTTAAAGCCCAAGTCCAAATAATAATGCCACAGTATTCAAACCAGGGCAACTCTCTTTATCATATAAATATTGATCTCCCCTTTATAATCCTGATCTTGGAGACTTCATTTGTGCTAAGTATATAAATTAATTCCTATTCATCACTATCCCATTACCAAAACAAACCAAAGGAAGAACAAATATTTATTGAGCTTCAACACTGTATGAAGCACCAAAAACAAAAACAAAAACATGATACCTGGCCTTAGAAAGCTTAAGTGGAAGAAAAACAGATGACTATAATATAAAGAAAATGTTCAATTAAAATAGTATGTCCCCAAAATGTGGTACAGTTACCACCAATGGTTAGTAAAGGGAATACCAATGGCTAACAGTTTTTTATTGTAATGGCTATCTTTATAGTTATAGTGTGTATTACAAAAAAAGGGTAACTAATCCATCAAATCTGTGATTTCTAAATTTTTATTGCTCAGGATGAGGCTAAAGTAAGTGGCATGATACGTTTTAAGTTCTTATTCAGACTTTATGAGTGCCATGGACACACCCTGAATATTTTAATAATTGTACCTGTCTTCACTGTTCAGAAGTGTGGCTGCTCTGGATGAAATGAAACACAGGTGTGTGTGTGTCTGTGCATATTGCTTCTTTCTTGTCACTAAAAGATTGAGATAGCAAACAAGGTACAACTGAAATTTGGGAAACTCCAATCTAAAAAACATTAAGCCTCTATCATCAGTGTTGCAGGTGTGTCCCCAAGGTCAACACCTTGAGAGTGGGATGGCTGGTACTGGTGCCTCTCCTTCCACAACCTGAAGCTGTGGCCTCCAAGCTTCTGCCCTTCTCCCAGCTCTTAGTAGCAGCCCTGCCAGACAGCTAAGGTGACTCCTTTTCCAGGCTCTAGACTGGACTAATTTCCCATCTTTTACCCCCTCCTCTGAGATCTGGATGAATAAAGGGTGGAAGACAATCCCTTTTCTTCTCCTTCAACCAGTGTTGCAACCCCACCGCTGAGTATGGAGTTCAAGCCACTCTCCTTGCTCCTTCCTAAAATGTAGCTCTTCTTCTGCTTATAGATTCACCTAAGGAGATTCAGTCCTCTGGCCTCTTTCTTCCACCTGTGCGGGATGTTGAGGGAGATACAAAGATGGTCAAAGATGGTCTCTTCGTAACGGAATGAAGACTGGTACACACTGAATGCAAATTCAGTGTAGTAAGGGTTAAGTACAAGGGATAGAATGCACTGGGAGTGGAGGTAAAAATTACTTATGAATAGAAGGGGGGACTATAGGTAAAGTATTCTGGAGTATTTTCAAATTGAAATTCCAGACAACAGTTTGGTAGTATATATCAAGAGACTTAAAAATGACCCAGTATGGGGCACCTGGCTGGCTCAGTGGGTGGAGTGTGTGGCTCTCGATTTCCAGGTTGTGAGTTCGAGCCCCATGTTGGGTGTAGAGATTACTTAAAAAAATAAAATCTTAAAAAAAAAAAATGACCCAGTAATCCCACTTCTAGAATCAGCCTAAGAAAATAATCAGATATGTAAGGATGTTCACTGAAATACTGTTTATAGCAAAAAGGAGTATCCAACAATGAAAGAATGGTTAAATAAATTTTGGTACATCTGTTAGTGGATATCATGAAATAATTTTTTTCAATGTTAGGGAAGAATATTTAAAGGAATACCAAAATGCTAATCATATAAATCAAAAAAGTAAGATACAGAAGAGTATAAATATTTTATCCCAACTTCCTTTAAAAATCATATAGAGTAAATATGTGCAAGAAAACCATTCCCAAGAAATACATCAAAATGTTAATACCGGTTATTTATGGGTTATGAATGACTTACTTACTTTCTTCTTTTACTTTATTTTTACTTTTTATTTCCTTTAAACATTTTTACCGATGCATATATATTTAGAATAGAAAAAAAAAAACCCTGTAGTTTAAAAAAGAAAATTAGAGAAGCAGATGTGGCTATATGCAAATGAGTAGATCTGTGAATATGAACCACAGCAGATTTATACACACATACATATTTATTCCCGACTCTGATTGCCATAGAAAATAAACAGCTGACTTATCTTTGTGTAAGTAGGCATCTCCTTTTAAGTGGCCGTTCCACTTTTTAAAAGTTCTACATAGTAGCAACTCTGGTTTTTTATATCTCAGTATGCTCCAAGAACAGACTTCAGGAATGTGAAATCCAAGGACACACCCACGGACCTCCGAGTTTCTACACAGCCCCTTCGGAGGAAAAACATCAGAGGCAAGTAGGAAGGGGTGAGGTGGTTGCATCCTGATTTAGTCAGATCTTGTACCTGACAACTTCAGTAACTTGTCCTCTATCACCTAAAGAAAAATATAAAATCATTTGTATTAAGTAGAGAGACAGATATATAGATGATAGCTAAAGAGACAGATGGTGGAAGGATTTGGGACAACTTGTTGGAGGAGGTAGTCACTGGGTAAACTTTGAAGGAGGAATAGGACTCTGACAAGTGGAGGATATTCTAGTGTGAACAGAAGCTGCAAGCAGGACATCACAGGGTGTATCTGGGGAAGGATGAGTAGTCCAATTTGTCTAGGCTATAAAGTGAATAGAAGAATAACAGTGGGGAATATGATTATAAAAGTGAGTTGGAACCAGATCATGATGGACAGTGAAGACCACGTTATTCCCCTCGAGGAGGAACTGACCAGTGACTCTAGTGATCGATGTTCTTTGCAGAAGCACCTGAGCTCTCAAGTGGATGTCCTGGAAAGGGGTGAGCAAGGAAAAGAAACGTGGCTGTGCCTCCCAAGACCTAAGGCCCCTCCCAGAGCTGAACTTCCAAATGGGACTTGGAGGGGCCTTTAGTCTAGCAGACCACAGGCCTTGTTTCATAGAAGAGAAAACGGAGTCACAGAGTTGTGTGATGTTTAAGTAGGTCTTAGAATCCTCACGTATGATCTGCCCAAAGTCAGCCATGACATTGGGCAGAGTATCCAATGGACAACACAATACTCAAAATGTATTTGTTGACTAATTCATAATTCAATTTGCCATCACAGTGAAAGGCCCTTCCAAATATTCTAATCCTCCCAACCATGCTGTGGTCCTTACTCCACCTTCATTGGAAAAGGAAATGGAGCTCAGAAAGGTCAAGTACACCATCACAGAGCACGAAAGTGGCAGGGCTAGGACTCAGACGTAGGTTTTCTTTTTGCTATACTCTAGCTCAGTGGTTTTCAAATGTGGCCGCTGGAGCAACAGTATCCCGTCACTTGGGAACCTTTTAGAAATGCAAATTCTCAGTTCCTACTCCAGACATACTAAATCAGAAACCCTGGGGAGGGGCCCAGCCATCTGTATTTTAACCAGTCCCTTGATAATTTTGATGTACTCTGAAGTTTCAAAACCACTGCCCACTGCCCAGGTACATTGCTGACTGACGTGGGGGGTTGGTATGGAGGCTCCAAGCCTGACCTCCTTTCTCCCACATGATCCTAGAGAAGCCAAGGAGTAGCACTCAAGCTGGACCTGGAGTAAGGCAGGAATGCTGGCAAAGCAAGAGACCCCAGCTGGATCAGATGTCGGGGACGAGGAGCTGCCAGTCACTTTGTGAGAGCACAAAGAACCTAAGTCTCACAAGTCCAAACTTCCTGTTTCAGTACGGGCACCACCAACCACACTGTCACTGCTGCTACTTGCCTGCCACATACCTGTAGGGATTTATACCCACTCTGATGAGAGATGGTTTGGGATTACCCCAGCCTGGGAAAGAGGGTGTTAGACAAGCCTAGGGAGGTTAAGCATAATGAAGGGCACAGGTGAAAATGGATGTCTCCATCCTGTCACCCAGCCCTGCTTCATGAGAAGAGCAATCGTAGGCAAGGGTGGGACTTTCCCACAGGGCACAGATACCTGGAGTGGGGGGAGGGAGGTACTCTGTGTCTATAGGGGTGGAGGGAAAAGAGCACAGGAATATAGCACTCCCGAATAGTCTGTCCGGGACCTTAGGGATGGGAGTAAGGAGGGCAGGGGGCACCAGCCAGGTGGGAGTTGCATCCTGCAATCCAGAGCATGTCTACACAAAGCCTAACCAGTGTCCTAAAGCAGTGAGCCTCGGAGCTGGAAGTCCACCAGGCTCCACGCCAAGAGAATGGAAAACCTTCGGCCTCTCCAGAGGTGAATTCTGTTTCCAAAGCCCCATCCAGGGAACTGGGACTGTTTACCCCCAGGTCCAAGAATCAGGCTTTGCTCTTTGGTTTTGTGTGCTTGCCTTGTGCCCTAGGCACAGAGTCCAGGGACCCATCTTCTGCCTGAATACACATTTTCAGTCCATATCTGTACACAGTGGGGCCGGTGTCATTCATGCAGCCGGGACTTTCCCTGCCACACCCCCCACCTTCACCCACAGTTTCCTAGAAATGCGACCGCCCAGTGTTAGGATTCAAGCATGGCTCAGTCCCCAGGGATAGCTGGGCAGGGTGGGGCTGGCAGTGTTGGACCTTTAATGCCTCGTCCTGTCTCGCCCTGTCTCTCTCTCTCTCTGGTTTTCACAGCAATCTATGTCATTTAATGTTCATCCACCTCCCTTGTTGCGAACTGCCTCTGACAGAGTTTGGGTTGGGAGTGGGGAGCAGAAATCTCGCAAGGCCTGTGACTTGTCCTGGTTGCAGCAGAATCTCTGTGAACCAGATCCTGGGCTACTCCCAGCAACCACGGCAAAGCCAGTGCCATCCCAGTCCCGCGGAACCTCTAAGCTGCAGAGCTCTGTGCTTTCAGGCCCTTGAGGAGCCGGAATTGGACAGAAGTTCCAAATCCTCTGTCAAAGCTGAGCCATCTCCTCTCCATACCCTGGTGGTTGTGGGGTAGCTTCAAGAGGAGGCAGGGTGGGATGGAGGGGAACCAAGGGGAGACCGCCTTCTGCTCACTGCAATTTCCAGTGGCCTCCCAAACCCCAAGAGTTCAGTATGGCCTGCGGGGTCTCCACATGCTTTTCACAGTAATAGCGGCCAGCAGGGGGCTGCCACTGAGATTGTGAGATAGACAGAATCAGAGAGACAGAGGAGCCCTGTTATTTTGTTTTCCATTCTCCATGTGATCTGCAGTATTTTTCCTCCTTCCCATTAGAAGTACGCCTCCTCCCCTACCATCCTGATGTGACCTACTTATCTACTCCCTTTAAAGGGAGGTACTCTGGAAGGCATCCCAGTCTAGGGCGGTTCTGTCTGTGATTCTCAGAGAGACAAGCTGTCTCTTTAATAAGGGAAATCCAGAAGCTGTAAAATTGGGGGTGGGGTGGTACGAGGGGGTAGGGGGAGGTAGTAAGGAGGTTAGGTAAGGTTGGGGAAGAAGGGAAATGGAGGTTGGTGGAGCCCGAGTAGAGTGTTCAGTGGTGTGGCTTTGGCCAGCATGACAGATTCATGCCATGACTAAGGGAAACAGGTTCTGGACCGGTCAAAGGGCGGTGGAAGCAGCAGATGTTGACTGCTGGAGAGACTGCACGAAACGAGGTAAAAATAAAACAACATTCCAGCTCTTGCACTTTCCCACTTTCTGCCCCTAGTTCACTGAGCTATCTAATCTCTGAGCCCCTGTTGCCTTATCTGCAAAATGGGAATAATAAATTCTACCTCAGAAAATGGATGAAAAGATTAAATTATTTACCCCACCCTCTGTTCCCTCCTGAAGAAAACCCAGCGAGGTCTCAGAATAATGGCACATATGTGATAACAGCTACCATTTGTTTATAAGTACCTATCCTGTGGGAGGCACTGTACATGTAGTTTAAATTCCATGAGGAATGAATTATGCCCAATAAGGAATCTGAGGCTCTGAGAAGTTAAATCACTTATGCAAAGTCACACAGCTAGCAAGTAGCAGGGCTGAGGTTCCCACTCACAGCTATCTGACTCGAGTGTGTGCTCTTAAACATACCTCCCCTAGACTATAACATCACCAGCCTTAATGAGAAAGGATTTGGCAAAACCCTTGCCCCCACGTCTTAAGTAAATCTGGAATGCTGAGTCAGATAGGGGCTGGAGAAATCAAACAATAATTGGGTTGTATAATGCTATCATTTTACGCTAATCTTGGCACTGAGGAGAGATTGTCTTGCAGACTGGAAGTCTATAAACGCCTATCTGGTCTCCAGCCACTGGGCCTCCAGTCTGGCCTCCCTCCAATCCATTCTCTTCACTGTAGCCACAGAGAACATTTTCCTCCTTCTATCAGAGTGGTTCCCAGCTGCCCTCAGCATTACATCCAAACCCAATGTGGCCAGCACTCATCTTGTCCCTAGCAGGCCCCAGGCTTGGGAGGCCCTACTCCATTTTTATCAAAGGTATTAAAATACACCCGTACCCTTCACTAAACATGACTTTTTTTAATGTAAAAATTTTGAAAGGCTTTTTAATGATTTGAATGTTGAAATGATTAATTTAAGCATTCAGTTTTCGCATGTAGGTGCCAATATGGTTTTTGCGGGTCTCAAACATTTGGGGCCTTTGGAAAGCTCCTAAGTACTATGCACACACACGGTGCCTAATGGGTGACACAGCTGTTGCTGCAGCCCCCATCCACGTTCCCCGCATGCCAGGCTTTTGTAAATACAGTTTCCTGGGCCTAGAATTCTGTTTCTTCTGTAAGTGCACCTGCTCGTACCATTCCCCCCTCCCTCATTGCCCTGCAGTTTCTTTCTTTGACCTTCATAGGTGCTTAGCTTCTCAGCTTCCTTGTGTGTAAAACAGAAATTGTGATACCTACTTCATAACGCTTTAGAGAGGATAAAATAAGTTGATATACCAAAGCATTTCTATACAAAGTATGATTCATGCACCATCACCGGGGAGCTTGTTAGAAATGCAGAGTTTCAGGCCCCACCCCAGATGACTGATCAGAATCTCCCAGTTAACAAGATCCCCAGAAATCACATTTGAGTTTTGAGGAGTCCTGCACTACAGCACCCAGAACAATGTCTGCTACATTGTAGTAGTAAATGATAGTCATCGCTATTGTTATTGTTGTGATTACCTAAAGCCAATTTTTTATAGTTGTCTCCACTTTCCCTTCTTACCTTATAACTTCTGAACTCCAGTGCTTTTCTTCTTCCTCTTTTTTTAATGTTTACTTATTTTTGAGAGAGAGAGAGAGAGAGAGACATAGAGACAGAGAGAGACACAGTGAGAGCAGGGAAGGGAGAGAGAGAGGGAGACACAGAATCCAAAGCAGGCTCTAAGCTCTGAGCTGTCAGCACAGAGCCAGATGCGGGGCTCGGACTCACAAACTGTGAGATCATGACGGGAGCCCAAGTCTGACGCTTAACCGACTGAGCCACCCAGGCGCCCCTAGTTCAGTGCTTTTCAAATGTTGTTCCCGCAGCACACTTGCATCCTGGGAGCTGGACCATGCATGGCAATTCCAGCTAAATGCTGGGCTTACAGTCAAGACACCCAGGTAGCTTCCCTCCATCTACGGAGGGAGCTAGCTGAGGAAATTGCAACAGATGGTCATAAGGACCACCAAAAGAGGGATAGAGAGGTGCTAGAAGTGGCAGCTGACCCAGGCTTGTGGGGTCGAGGAAGGTGCTCTCCAATCTAAGACCTGAAAGGGGAGTTGGCAGGTCGTCTCTATAGCAGACTGACTGCTCCTACAGGGTAAAAGGGCCTGTTAAGGCTTTGCTCTACGGAATATCTACGGCCCTTGCTGTTTGCTCTCCCAAGCAAACAAGGGAACCCAAGGGGGCGTGAGTCTAGACACAAACGGTGTCCTGGTATGAAGCCCAGTCACTTAGAAAAAAATTTTGGCCTTGTTGCAAACTGGGCCTTCGGTAGTTTTACAATTCTCAATCTCTCAGAAACTTGGTTTCCTTGTTTCCAGAACCAGGATAACGATACTCCCTCTACAGGGGGTCGGATCGCCAGGCTTAAGGGACAGGACAAGTCAGGTTCCAGGCACCTAGTAGGGGCGGGATCAAGTGCTCCTTTTCTGTGAAAAGGAACTGGGTGGATTTAGGCCCGAGGGCCAGAGCTTCGGAAACGGTAAACACTTCTGAGTACTTGCAAATACCGCCTTCCCTTCCCCTCCTCCCACCTGGGCCGGGACGCTGAAGTACGGGGCGGGTGTGTGCAGTCCGCGAGCAGCTGGAGGGGACGAGGTCGCCTAGGGTCGCAGGTGGGCTGGTTTTGGAGGGAAGAAAAGGCGCACTGTTTTCCCGGCGCCCGGGGCAGCCTTGGTGGATGCTCTGAAAACTCCAGAACAGAGCCGGCACAGTGTGGCCACGGCGAGCCTCGGGCAGCCGGCCTGTCTTTAAGAGGTGCGCTCCCTGGCAGAGGCAGCGCTGGAAATGTGAATATTCCTTTCACAAGGGGCACACCGCGTGCGCGAAGGCCGCCTCGGGAGAGCTCGCCGCCCCGCTGCCCAAACCCTCCGGGGGAGGCCGAGCGGAAGAGGCCGCTGATTGGCTGCGGGGGAGGCTCGTGCCGCGCGGACCCTCACACCCCCAGCCCCGGGCAAGCTGCGCGCTGGGTCCCAGGGGTGCGGGGTCGCAGGGGTGCGGGGTCGGGCGGGCCGGGGCGGGGAGGGCGCGCGGCCGCGACCGCAGGTCAGCTGACTCCCGCGGAGCCGGCCGAAGGGCTTACTTCCCCGTCCGGCCCCGGGGCCTACTGGGGGTTGGCCTTGAACTTTTGTTACGTGGCTGTCCCTCTTCCTTCCCCTGCTGAAGGCCGAGGGCAGTCCTCACCCTTTGCTGAAGCAAAACAACCCCCTCCCCACCTCAGCTCGGCCCAGTCTCCGGCTCTGGTACTGACAGTCCCACGGGCTTCGGGTCCGGGGAGGGCAGGGTGGCCCCTTCCTGCTTCTCCAGCTCTGGCACAACACGCTCTGGCTGATCCTGATCGCGGTGGGTGGAGCCGGGTCGGGGCTATTTCGGTTCCTTCTTGGCCTGGAGTGCTTGGTTTCCTGCTGAGTTTCCCCTAGGCTTCCCTTAGGTTATTAATAATAATAGCTACCATTTTTCTGAGCACTTACTTTATATCAAGGAGGCACTTGACATATTTTTATTTTTATATTTCAGAGCAACTGTGTAGATATCAACCCCAGCTTATAGATGAAAACACGTGAAGCTCAGGGGAGTTAATTTGCTGAATGTCACAGCTAGCCAGTAGTTCAACCAGGATTCACATCCTAGGCTGTCTGACTCCAATGCTGTGCACTCTCCCCCCTACCATGCTTTCCCGGTGAGGCCTTTGCCAGGGCCATGTTGAAGACTGATGATTGTCAGCTAAATTTTACCCTAAAGCCACACTGTCGTTAAGACTTTTTGGGAGCCAGACTAGGAAATAACCTAGCTCTGGGGCAATATTAGAAAAGATTCCCCTAGAACCTGTTTGTTTGGCACAGAGAGCTAATCAAAGCTAGTATCTGGAATTCTTTCTTGACTTCCTTGAGAGGCATCCTGGCTTGAGGCACATTCCTCCTCCCTTGCGCATACCCCTTCCTCTCCCCTTCATCCTCCCAAGAAAGAACAAACTATTGCATTTGTCCAAAACCTCTCCAATTGGAACTAGGCATAAACAAAAATAGTCTTGAGAAGGGGAAAGTGAGGCACTGAGGCACTGGGGTGGGGGGGGGGGTGGGACAACTCAATTGGATCATTTTCTGGTGCTCAGAGTGCTTGAGAAGGACAATCTCCCAGGTCCCATCCTACTTGTCCCCGCAGAATAGACATATCCTATGACCTCTTCTCAGTGAGAGGGTAGGACTGTTTGAGAAGGTGGAGGAGGTAGCTGTGAAAACCAGAAAGCATTATGCATAGAAGACAGGATTTTTCTTCTGATGAGACATCAGTAAAGCAGTGGCTGGTGTTTATTATTCTAAGATAGTACAAGCAGGGGTGCCTGGGTGGCTCAGTCAATTAAGCATCAGACTTCAGCTAAGGTCATGATCTCCAGGTTCAGGAGTTAAGAGCCCAAGCTTCAGGCTCTGTGCTGGTAGCTCGAAGCTGGAGCCTGCTTCCTGTGTCTCCCTCTCTCTCTGCGCCCCTCCCCCACTCATACATTTTCTCTCTCTCTTTCTCTCTCTCTCTGTCTCAAAAATAAGTAAAACATTTAAAAATAATAATAAATAATAAAAATAAATAGTACAAGCAAATTGTCAAATGATTCCACCTCATAAACGTAATTACATAAGACAGAAGCCTGAAAACCACCTGGAGGGCCTATACCTGAAGATGCCCAGACAAAGGGCATGAAAACAATTTATGAAGATCACTTCTTACCCCCATTTCCAACCTACAGCCTTCCATTTCTCTGGTACTGAAATTAGAACAAGTCTGCAGCATTGGAATCACAGGGGGATGGGTGAGGATGATTCCTTTTTTTTACATATGAGTAAACATAATACCAACAGGTCATTTAAAAATAAGGAATACCTTTAAAAGGGGAGGATGAGTTAAACACTGAAGCCGACCACAGAAGGTCCTGGAGCCCTTAAAAGGGAGGTCTGAGCAGCCAGCAGTGCTGTTTCCTCTGGGGTGTCATGTATTAGAAATACACTCTAACTTTTCTTGGGCCAGAGCCCTGATATCTACCCTTTTATAAAGCTTTAGTTTCCACATTTGTAAAATTAGGACTTTGGATGTGAGGGTTCCCAAGCTGCCCCCCAAGTCTGGAAACTCCTACTTATGCAATACCCAGATATTTTCATTATGTGATGCTCAACTCCTCCATCTCCGTAACAGGTTAATCATCTGACTAACTGCTCAGCTTTCCTGCTTTATGAGATCATCACTGCCAGTTCCAAGTGCATTTGGCTGCCAGAGAGCAAACATTCCATGTGTGAACTGGGGATACATATTGCCGTGATAACAAGTCTGGCAAATTTGAAACATGCTGATTTAATCTGAAACAGCACTAAACTCCAACACACCGTTGGGGACCTGGGCCTGGGGCAAAGCCTCCTAATTTGCTTTCAGGTGGCATCAGTCGTAATGCCTCAGGGCTTTGAGAAGGTAAAACATGCCTACCTACAATCCTCAAAAAGTCATCCAGTCCATGCCCCACCTTCCATCAGGTGAGAGTCAGTACACCTGGACCATCGTCAGCCTTGCCTATTAAGCTGAGGTACCACTTGATATGATCCATAGTTGAGGTTACCACTGCCCTCAGGGGGAAATCTATGTATATCGGGTGACTAAATACAGTCACGGCAAATGGCCATGGTCTCGCAGTAACAACCCACACATAGTTTCCAGAAGGCATCAGTAGCTCCTTATAGGTACCTCAAAACTTCAAATCCATGGATTTGGCCATAGGTTAAGGTGGGGAACAGGATTTTTTTTTTCTTTCCACTTAATTCTCACACAGTGTTACGAGTGCAATCGTTGAGGCATACAAAAAGATGTAGAAACACCAAGAAGGTAGGAAAGGGATGGGGAAAGGGGCACATTTATTAAATAGTGGTTAGCATAGTGGTTAAGAATATAGGCTCTGAAGCTGGACTACTTGGGTTTGAATCCTGGGTCTTCCATTTCCTTGGTGTGCTGTCTAACGTAGGGCAAATTACTTAACCTCTTTGTGCCTCAGTTTCTTATAGGACTATTAATTTGTGTAGAACACTAAGAACAATGCCTGCTCCATATGAGTGCCACATAAATATGACATTACTGCAGCAAGTCCTATGTTAACTGCCTTATTACTTAACAATTTTTTTGCAAAGGAAATTACTGAGTTCTGCTACGCTAGTTATAATAATGTCTGTGACCAGGGGTATATATCAGGAAGGAAATAAACAGATATGTGGACCAAACCCTTGTTTCTTCTACTAGTCTCTTCTAGCATAAAGGATTTCATACTGTACCTGATAGCTTTTTTTTTGACGCATTAATATGATTTGGAAATCTCTCCATGTCAGAATATGTAGATCCACACCACTGTTTTTAACTGCTGTATAGTATTACGTAATATGAAATATAATAGATTATTGGCACATTCTCTTATATTTATTGTGTATCTAATGTTTACTGTGTACAGTACAAGATGTGGGGAGGACGCATAGCTGGTAAAGTAGCGTAGAACATGGTTCTCCAAGAAGCTGGTGGGGAAATTTGGGACTTAAATGAAATAATCATAGACCAGTGCAAGAAGGTATGTAATAAAATATTAAATGGAATTCAAAACTAAGTGTCAATGTTTGTGGTTTAATAGGAAACAGCAATACATTGTGTAAAACCATGGAGCCAAAGGCCTGCCTCCTAGAAGCTCTGGCTGGGCTAGAGAGGAAATTTACCCATTAGTTCTTCCAGCCTCACTGAAAAATTACTCAAGACAAGAAAGACAAGTCTACACTCCCTTAACAAGCTACAACACAGCAGCACACTGGTGTCTCACGTAGAGGTGGAATGCAGCAAGCCTACGTGTTCTCTTGCAACTTGTTGGGCACGTGGGCAGGACCTTCCTAAAGCAGTGCAGGGATTTGTTCTCACCTCCAGCCTCTGACAGAGGTTTGTGTTGTTCTCCTTGAATCCCAAGTGGCACAGATAAGTCCTTTAAAAGGCATAGCGAATCTGCTCAAGGACCCCAAATGAGAACTCCCTTTCTTGAGATCTCCAGTCCTTTGTTTGGTTCCGCTTCCTTGGGAAGAATTCACAGGGTTGTGAGAGCAGTTACCCCATAGGGCCTAGTTAGGGACATTCTGTGCTTAGGTATTCATAAATTTCTGCCAAGACCAGATTTCTTTTACCCCACCCTTATGTACTAATCGCTACCTAACTCAGTAACACCTGGTTGCCAAAGAATTAGATTGTGTCAAAGCCCACACTTGGTATTCCTTCTGCAAGGCCCTACCCAGCATCGTTCTAATACCTGGGTTAGGATAAACCTTTCGATTCTATCCTTGACCGCATGTATTTTCATGTATGCCTTTCTGTTTGTATTGATGGGAGAGTCAATAGTCAATGAAAAGAAAAATATTATTAGGCACTCACTATATATTTAGATTTGTACAAAGCATGGGGTTGGGGATGCTGGCAGAGGGAGGGTTATAAGAAAAGTGAGACATAGCCCTGCTTTGGGGGGCTTAAAACCCTGACAGACATAAGAACACAACACGTTAGATCCTGAAACGGTCAAGGTAGACAGCATAGACCATATGTGCTGTGGGAGAGCAGAGAAGTGCCCCTAGAAGGGAATGGAGTCCCTGTAAAGGGCGACTGTTGTAAGGAGCATCTATTCTCACCTCCCAAATACTCCATGTCAGCCTCTTCTGGCAGCCCTGGGGAGTGAGTTCAGTAAAAGAGGATGATCCAATGTGGCAAATAGACCAACATTTTGCTCACAGATTCACAGAAAGTCAGTGTTTCCCTGATCATTTGGGAACCAAAATGACTAGACTGTATTTTTCCTGGAACATTTTATTTTCCAATAAAGAAAAGTAGAAAGACCGCAACAATGAATATTTGTAAACTCTTCCCTACATTCATCAGTTTTGCTATATTTACTTTATCTCTTTCTATAGAATGCATCCCCTCCCCCCTTCAGCATATATCTTCCAAGAAGGGTACTCTCCTACCTAACCACAATATAATTATCATTAATATACAGTTTATATTCACTTTTCCCAATTGCCATACAACAATGCCCTCCATAGCTCTTATATAATATAATCACGGATTAGTCATTGCATTGGGTGTCTTGTCTCCTAAATCTCCTTTAATCTGTAACCCTATTCCCTTTTTTTTGGCCTCTCATCATCTTGACATTTTTGAAGAGTGCAGCTGAGTTGTTCTGGAGAATGACCCATGATTTGGATTCGCCTGATTATTCCCTCATGGTTGAATTCAGCTGTTATTTCTTTTTAAAGATTATTGTGGTAAAATATCTGTACCATGAAAGTTACCATGCTAACCATGTTTAAGTGTACAATCCAGTGGCATTGTGTACATTCATAATATTGTACAACCATCACTGCTGTTTCCAGAATGTTTTCATCATCCCAAACAGAAATTCCATACCCATTAAACAATAACTCCCCATCTCCCCTACCCCCGGCTCCTGGCAATCATCATCCTACTTCCTGTCTCTATGAATTTCCCTATTCTAGGTACCTTATGTAAGTAGAATCATACAACATTTCTCCTTTGGCCACTGTCTTATTTCACTTAATATAATATCTTCAAGTTCATCCATTTTGTAGCATGTGTCAGAATTTCCTTCCTTATTAGGGCTGTATGATATTCCTTTGTATGGGTATACCACATTTTGTTTATCCATTCACCCGTTGACAGACACATGGGTTGTCTCTAACCTTTGGTTATCATGAATATGGTTGCTATGAACATTGGTGTACAGTTATCTTTTCAAGTCCCTGCTTTCAATTATTTTGGGTATAGGGGCGCCTGAGTGGCTCGGTTAGTTTAGCATCTGACTTCAGCTCAGGTTGGTGAGTTTGAGCCCCACATTGGGCTGGCTGCTGTCAGTGTAGAGCTCGCTTCAGATGCTCTGTCCTGCTCTCTCTCTCTGCCCCTCCCCCACTTGCTCACGCACGCTCTCTCTCTCTCTCTCTCTCAAAAATAAATAAACATTAAAAAACATTATTTTGTTTATATACCTATATGCCAGATCATATGGTAACTCTATTTTTAACTTTTTGAAGAACCACCATACTGTTTTCTATAGTGGTTGCATCATTGTATGTTCTTACAAGCCTCCAGTTTTCACAGTTCTCTGCAGTCTCTCCACATCCTCACCAATGTTTTTTTCTTTTTTTTTTTTTAATAATAGTCATCCTAATGGGTGAGAAGTAGTATCTCAATGTGATTTTGATTTGCGTTTTGTTAATGACTAATAATGTTGAGTATTTATGTGCTTCTTGGCCATTTGTATATCTTATTTGGAGAAATGTCTATTCAAGTTGTCCACTTTCGGTTTTTGGTTTTTGTTTTTTTGTTTTTTTTTTTTTTTGCATGCTTTTGGTTTGTTTTTTTTTTTAAAGTTTATTCATTTGTTTTGAGAGAGAGAATAAGTGCGGGCCCACGCATGTGTGCACACACACAAGCAGGGTCAGGGCAGAGAGAGAGAGAGAGGGAAAGAGAGAATCGTAAGCAGGAGCCCGAGGTGTGGATGGAGCTCATGAATGTGAGGTTATCACCTGAGCTGAAATCAAGAGCCCGATACTTAACCAACTGAACGACCCAGGCACCCCCCACTTTAAAAAAAAATGTACACTTTTGAATTTTTTGTTGTTGTTGTTCTTCTTTAAGTTACAGAAGTTCTTTTCATATTTTGGACATTAATTTCTTATTAGATGTATGATTTGCAAATGGTTTCTCCCAGTCTGTGGGCTGTTTTTTCACTCTCTTGATAGTGTCCTTTGCACAGAATTTTAATTTTGATGATGTCCAAATTGCATATTTTTCTTTTATTGTCTGTGTTTTGTGTGTCATATCCTAGAAGTCACTGCCAAGTTCAATGTCATGAAGATTTTCCCTTATGTTTTCTTCTAAGATGTAAATAGTTTTAGCTCTTAAGTTTGGGTCTTTGATCCATTCTGAGTTAATTAAAAAAATTTTTTTTAATGTTTATTTATTATTGAGAGACAGAGAGACACAGAGCATGAGCAGGGGAGGGGCAGAGAGAGGGGGAGACACATAATCTGAAGTAGGCTCCAGGCCCCAAGCTGTCAGCACAGAGCCTGACACAGGGCTCGAACTCACCAACCATGAGACCATGACCTGAGCTGGACTCGGTCACCCAATCAACTAAGCCACCCAGGCGCCCCTTTTCTGAGTTAATTTTTGTATATGATGTAGATAACAGTCCAATTTCATTCTTTTCCATGTGGTAATATCCTATTTTTCTAGCACCATTTGTTGAAAAGACTGGGCATTTCCCATT
Organism: Prionailurus viverrinus; assembly: GCF_022837055.1. Lineage (NCBI taxonomy): Eukaryota > Metazoa > Chordata > Mammalia > Carnivora > Felidae > Prionailurus > Prionailurus viverrinus. The sequence continues at coordinate 34,074,390 of NC_062567.1, forward strand.
GAATAGTCTTAGTACCCTTGTCAAAAATCAGTTATTTCTGGCTTATTATTTCTGGCTTTCTAGTCCATTGGTCTGTATATCTGTTCTATTCCATTTTTAAAAGTATATGATTTCTTCCAAACTCTTTCTCATCCTTGCACCCACTCCCTGAAGGACGGAATAAGGAGGAAAAGTCTTAAATGCAAAAGAATTAATTAATTAATGTTATGGTGCCCTGGATTTGAATGCTAGGGAGAGCGCAACATTCTGGAGGTGCCCAATTTTCAGACTAGCATTCAAATTGTCAGTGGTGAGCAAGCACTTTATTCTATTTTGAATCCCCTTACTATCTTAGGCACAACCATTCTTTACATGTTTTTCCCTGTGTTACCAAACTTAGAGGACCCAAATGTGCTTGCAAGTTATGCTGCCTTGAAATCCCACGTGATGGAAATGAGACTGATTCCTGTGTGTGTGTTTAGCCTTTAACTCATGGAAGAAGAATTGCTATTAATCAACAGTTATTTACTGACCATGCTTTATGTGCAGCGCTGTAACATAAAATTTATATTCATGGTGGCTTCCACTGTAATTGGGGAGGCAAAGTGTATATATAAATGGATAATTGCCTAGAGAAGGGAGAAATGAGAATTGAAATAGTTGGCAAAATCTCCAAATGTGGGGTCTTTTGGGGATTGCTAAGGAGGAAGAATAAACTCGGATTCAGGGTTGAAGGGGAAGAATAGTGGGTATTAAAACAAAGGCAGGAATGAATAAGCTATCTGGGGACAGTGAGAAGGCCAGCCTGAATAGATGGAACAGTGTGTGGGGGAGAACCCTAGTGGATAGGTGGGGTGGGGCTAAATTATGTAGGATTTTTAAATAACCAGGCAGAGGGGTGTGCACTTGATTTAGTAGGACAGTAGGATACCCTTAAAAGTTCTTAAATGGCATGGTAAATAAAGGATGGTGGTACTGGTTTAGGTAGATTTGTTCCAGGAGGGGATATGGGATAGGCTTTCAGAGAAGAGGAATTGATTCAGTTATCAGAGGACTTCCCTGAAAAGAAAAGTAGTAGGTCTTTGCCCCAAGTCCAAGGTCAGATTGAGGTGTGTTTCAGAACCCTTGCTAATCGAAACCCACTGTTAGAAAAATGCACTGGATCTAAAATTTTATAAGATCTTGCCCAAATTCAACCAGACCCACTAATCTTTTGTGTTAATGGCATAAAATTTCCACTCTTGGTTCTGGCTTGGTTTGGCACTCTCCCCAGATTGCCTCACTGTGGTGCCGAGCTTCCAAAGCTACCAAGCTACAGGCAGGGCTGCAAGTTTAGTTTCCTCATTTTTACAAAAGGTCAAGTTTTCTAAATTGGTGGATCAACTTGAATTTGTGTTGAGAAAGTGCACAAAATTCTTGCAGCTGACCTTCAGGGGGTCATTGCAGCTGACCTTCAGAGCTTTCTCCCCATTTTTCCCTGCGTCCTCCCCACCTCCATTCCCCTAGATGCTCAGCCTCATCAGGACCTAGCACTTTCTCTTCACTCAGTGCTCTCCCAAAACAGCTGAACATTGCCTAGGATGCACACAAGCCATTCAAGCTGCTCAGTCCCAGACAGGGATGTCGAACCTTGCCAGTTGACATTTTGGGGGTCACAGGGAAAGAGAGGATAAGCAGGAAGTGTTTCGTGGGCTTGAATCAGGGAATATGCAAGGACACCCCATGAACATTCCAGAACTCAGTGCTAGACAATGGCATGTGCTGAACCATTAGGCTGATTTCCCCTGTGGTTGGAGGTTGGCTGCGTTTTTACCCTCCCTTCTCTGCCTGAACACTCCCGACACTGGAATTTCTTCAGATGGCTACCGTGTTTGGTTTTCAACCAGGACAAACAAAAAAAAAAAAAAAAGGGGAGACTTGTTTTCCCGTCAGCTTTTGCTCAATGGAATCTCTGATTCTACTTACTGGTCGTGCCTTGGACACCGCTGGGGCTGTTTAGGGCTTTAAACCCTGAGCACACAGGACTCCTAGCTTTGCTGACCCCTCTTCCACATCCTGAGCCTGAATACAAACTTCGTCTTCCTCACCCCCAGTGTCCCTTCAATCTGAGTAATTCTGCAGCCAATTCTCAGCCAATATTCCACCCACAAATTGCTAATTTCAGCTGAACTTCCTCAAACTGAAGCACCCCTCACCAAATATTTTGGGCTATCTCACAATCTATCTCAGCTGCACGTCTTGCTGGTATTTCCAAGTGGTGAAAAATCTCCCCTCATCTTAAAGGCTTCATAGTAAGCTCAGCCCCCTAAGGGCTGATGAAGAAATCTGGAGTTCTACCCTATTCATACCTAATTCCAGCCTTCCAGGAGTTTCAATACAGGATCTCTCAAAACCTTTGGTGTTTTGTTTCTCACCTTCTTTTTTCCCCTAACTGAAAATGGGGTGAGGAGCAGGAGAAGGCATTGTGAATCAGTGTGATTAAGAAAACAAAACATGTGGACAACCAAGGAGCGTCTTTGCACTTCCCATTTCTAATCTCAGGGATCAGGACGTAGAGGCAACTCTCAGGTGAGTAAATTTGCAGATGCCCATGCATGTCCGGAACATTCCTCAAGGGTCATTAGAGACTGTCCAGCGGGGGCGTGGGGGCTAGTCTTCCGTTTTGGTTTTCTTTCAAAACTTCTGTCCAGAGAGCATCCTGTTCTGTTACATACATACCCACTGCCGTCTCCAAATTGCTAGGTTGAGTACAACAATGCTCAAGTGCCTGGCATTGGGTTATACACAGACAATGAGCTACAAGACCAACCCAATGAGCTGGTGCCAACCCTAGGATGGGTTGTTGCTGAGTTCTTTCCGACCAGCCCTCTGTCCATTTGCCTTTCTGTCTTCCCCTCCAGATCCCAAGAGCACAACCTCTTCCTCACTCAGCAGTTGAAGGCACTTTACAATATTTTCTTTAAAAAAAAAAATTTTTGGGGCGCCTGGGTGGCGCAGTCGGTTAAGCGTCCGACTTCAGCCAGGTCACGATCTCGCGGTCCGTGAGTTCGAGCCCCGCGTCAGGCTCTGGGCTGATGGCTCGGAGCCTGGAGCCTGTTTCCGATTCTGTGTCTCCCTCTCTCTCTGCCCCTCCCCCGTTCATGCTCTGTCTCTCTCTGTCCCAAAAATAAATAAATGTTGGAAAAAAAAAATTTAAAAAAAAAAAAAAAAAAAAAAAAAAAATTTTTATTTTGAGAGAGAGAGCATAGGGGAGGGGCAGAGAGAGAGAGGGAGAGAGGCAACCTCAAGCAGGCTTGGGGCTGTCAGCACAGAGGCTGACTTGGGGCTTGAACTCATGAACTGTGAGATCCCGACCTGAGCCAAAATCAAGAATGGGATGCTTAACTGACTAAGCCACCCAGGTGCTCCCATTTTATAATGTTTTCAAATACACCCTTGATCCTTGCACATATTTAAGAAAAAGCTGTTCCCCCTCCAGAACATTTGGCAGAAAGCTGACCCTCTTCCTTCTCACTCACTCGGGTCAGTGATATGGTTGTCCTGTCTTCCCTGGGAGGGGATATGGGTGAGCTGGGGCCTCTCAGAAGGGAGCCTGTGGCCCAAGGTGCACACACCAGCCTTTGAGTGAGGAAAGGGAATGGGGCAGGAGGGCTGTGCCCCTTGGGGATCTGCATTTTACAGGCTTTTAATTTTATTTTTAAGTAAACGCTACCCCCACTGTAGGGCTCGAACGCAAGAGTCACTTTGCAGGCTATATTTAGAAGCAGTTTCCTGCTCGTAGAAAGCAGTGGCCAGCTCTGGCTATAAGTATGACTGAAGAGTCACTTTCTTTCAAAAGCTCGATTTATAGGTGTTTACTGTTTTCTGTAAAATGGAAAAAAAAAATGTTGCCTTACAGGCATGTAGCCCCCAGGGCATTCTCAAGTCTCCAGAGGAAGGAGTGGGCAGCAGTTTGGTAAAATTCCACTCTATCTTAGAGTTACCTGAAGATAGGAACCAAGGTGAGGCTTTCAGGACAGCAGAGACTGAAGTTTCCCGTTTTCATCACCTAGATGTTGGTGGACGGATTTAGAAGACAGGATTCTGGGGGTGTGTTCCTCCCTTCCCCTTCAGCAGACCTATCCTACCTCCATCCAGCATAGTGGCCAATGAGGTTCAAATCCCACGTTACTAGTTGTGTGACCTGTTTACTCGTTATGTGAACCTGGGCAAGTTCCTCAATAACACTACTTCCCTCACAGGATTATTGTGAGGATTACATGGGAAGTGTGTAGGATAGGGACTGGCATACATCGAATAAGCATTACTGTGATTATGAGTTTTTTCCTCTCCTTGGCTGTAAAATGAGGAAATGCTCGTAACTGCTGTGTTGGTCATTCTGCCTTCTGGACAGGAAGACGTCCACTGTGTGTGAACACTCACCGTAAATGCCGTTATGAGGAGACGTAGAGGAAAGGAAAGACCTGCTCTGGGAGGGGAAGAGACTTCTCAGTGGGTTTCTCAGAGAATCCGTGACAAGGGAAAAAACCTGTACCCTGCTTTCCCTTGTGGAAGATGCCTTCAGCCTTCAGCCTGTCAGAGGCTCGGGGACCTGGGTCATTTCTCCACACAGAGCAGTTTATTAGCTAAGCCTGGGGATGGAAGAAAGCTGTGGAGGGATCGTGCAGGCATCTGACACGCTTAGCCTCGATCTTTGGACTGCAGCTCCCTTAGTGACTGGCCTGTCTCTGTAGACATCTTCACGCCCTGAGTCCTCCTGTCTGGCACAGTGTGAAAGAGGCGCCGGGAGGGCAGACAGGACTTGGATTTTGGCCAGGGTCCCTCGAGCAGTGACGAGCGGCAGCCACCGGGCTCCAAGTCTGCCCTAACAGATTCTGGCTCCACCTCAGGGCCTAACCCCACACTCGGGGCCCAGGCTCTGGGCACACGGTGCCACTCTTAGCACACATGTCATGCTAAGGGCCATGCCCTCCAAGTCTTCCCATGCCTCTCTTGAACCCCCGGCCCTTTCTAGGCTTTTATAATCAGAGTTATCTTTGCTCTGCTTTGTCCAGCCAAAGCCCACCCCATCTGTGAAGGTCCACTTCAATCTCACCTCCTCCATGAAGCCTTCCCTCACCTCCCAGCTCGCACCAGCAGTCTCACTGTCTTGTTTCCTCATTACCTATTCCATCCATTTGGAGAGTAGACATGTAGTTAATTATATTCCCCCCAAATGTTTGAGTGCAAGGCACTGGGGTGGGTATTGGGGGAATCTATAAAAGTAAAGGACAGGACCTTCTATCAGGAAGCTTGAGGGTGCCTGGGTGGCTCAGTTGGTTGAGCATCTGACTCTTGATTTCAGCTCAGGTCATGATCCCAGGGTCGTAAGATGGAGCCCTGCTTTGTGCTCTGCACTTGGCATGGAGCCTGCTTGGGATTCTCTCTCTCTCTCTCTCTCTCTCTCTCTCTCTTTCTCTCTTTCCCCCTGCCTTTCCCCCTCTGCCCCTCCCATATGCATGCCCTCTCTCTCTTAAAAAACTTTTTTTTAATTTAAAAAAATATCAAGAAGTTTAAACTCTAAGAGAATGGCCTGGAAAATCCCCTATTGCCATCTTGCTCTTCAGGTCTGGTATTATTTAACATAATAATAATAATAATAAAAAACCATTTTGGGAATACTTGCTATATGCCAATACTGTGCCAAGAAGTTTACACAAACCATTTGAGCCTTAATAGTACTCCTATAAGGTAAATGCTATTGTTATTCCTACATTACAGACAAGGAAACCAAGATGCAGAAAGGTTAAGTAATTGCCCCATGTCAGCTGATAAGAAAGCCAGTATTTCAACCAGGCAGCCTGACTCCATTATTATACTCCTAACTACTGTGTCGTATTTTTCCTGTGTTTTACCTTTTCTGCTCAGCTAGAGTGAGACTCTTCGAAGCCAGGCACCTGCCTCATCCTTCCTCACAGCCCTTGCAACACTTAGTGCATTGTTGCCTTTGTAGGTAGGCAGCATACGTGCCCAGGTAGTGAGTACTCAGTCGGGATTCAGGGATGCCTTGGTTAACAGGTCCTACTGCAGAGGGGAGAAGGGGTTGCTCAAGGTTTCTTACTTCTGGGCAAGAGAGCCGGGAAAAGAAAGGGGAGTCCAGGGTCCACATACTGTTATGTACTAACTCTTTGCTTGCACTGCCTCCAGGACTGGACCAAGGCTACCAAGGATGCATGCAGCTAGGTACTAGGAGGGCCTTTTTTTTTTTTTTTAATGTTTATTTGTTTTTGAGAGAGAGAGGGAGGGAGACAGAGTGCGAGTCGGGGAGGGACAGAGAGACTAGGGAGACACAGAATCTGAAGCAGGTCTCAGGCTCTGAGCTGTCAGCACAGAGCCCAATGCAGGGTTTAAATTCACAAGCCACAAGATCATGACCTGAGCTGAAGTCAGACACTTAACTGACTGAGCCACCCAGGCGCCCCTGGGAGAGCTTTTACAGTGTGGGTGTAGGCCCATTAGGAACAGGCCCAGAAGGTTAGTGCTTACCAAGACCAGGGAATCCCACACATTGCCTAAAACTAAGAATGTCCTGCCTTGAGAACGGACTCTTCTCATCTTCCAACCTACAAGCCTTCAGCATACCTTAGGATTTCTTACCACATCTGCTGAGTTAGAGTAATCGTATGTCTGAGAGCAGGAGCGCTTGGAGCAAAAAAAATGTCCATCCCCATACAAGAGGACAGATTCTCTGAAGTTTTGTTTTGTTTTTAATATTTATCCATTTTTGAGAGACAGACCACAAGCATGGGAGGGGCAAAGAGAGAGGGAGACACAGAATCTGAAGCAGGCTCCAGGCTCCCAGCTGTCAGTACAGAGCCCGATGCAGGGCTCAAACCCACGAACCGTGAAATCATGACCCAAGCCAAAGTCAGATGCTTAACTGACTGAGCCACCCAGGCGCCCCTATCCTAGTACTTCTTTATGTACATGGAACATCTTTATGTTCCCCAGTATCCTTTATGTCCTAACCTAATTAGAGGTCCATAAATACTGGATAACTTAATATTTTAAATCAAAGGGTAAAATAATTAAGTGGAGGGATTTGAATGTGTAGAGCCTTGCCCTGCTGATCTTCCTTCAAAGTGCTCATACACTTATACAAGCTGTAAAGACATTTAGACAGCTATAGTCCTAGAACACTGAGATTAAATTGAATCCAGCAGGGTAAGACTATAGAGAACAATGGATCATTTGCATAGTACGTTGTAGAGGGAAAGGACAGGACACAAAGTTCAGGGTGGTGGGTAGAGGAAAGGCTGTAATAGCAATGAATTTCATTCTTTGAAATATTGCCCAACATCCTGGTATTTGGGAAATTTACCTCCCTTGGTTGGTGCAAATTATGGTATCCTAGTCAAGCCTGCCAGCCTAGACTCTCACTGGTGGACCTGTTGCTTTTCCTCTGAGGCCCTCCAGACCTATTGCCCTCTCAGTCAACCCAGAGCAAGTGATGGATGCAAACGAAGTCTAAGGATGGATGTTCTTGGGCCAACTGAGCTTGGACTCAAATTGGTTAAAAACCACTGGACTTTCGGAATCAGAATGGCATTTTACGTGGGTGGAAAAATCTTCCTTGATTTTGGCTTGTTCGTTTAGGGACTCACAGGACTGCACAGGCTGGGCAGGCTGCCTCAGCAGGAGGATGAGCCTTCAGACGAGGCAGGCGAGGTGTCTGCACACAGAATTTGAAGGTGGAAAGAGAGCCGCACGGGGGTGGGGAGTGGGGCAGGAGGAGAAGAAACTGGGAAATCCTTCCCAGAGTTGAGAGCAGCTTTCCGTTTCCAGGACTACAGATCTGCGGGTCCAGAGTTCCTAGGATAGAAACTTGTAAAATGGTAGTGTCAGGAGGGATTCTTGACCCTTAGGTTGTCTCTGTTCCTAAGCCCCTTTTGTGGTTCCATTCACTTTATCCCAGATCCCTAGGGAAGCTAGCGTTGAGATGAGGTCTACTTGTGTGATGTGCCTTAGAGCATGCAGCCCTTTTCTGAGCCAGTCTTCCCAAATCCAAGAGAACCTGTAATAGCAGCTGGGAAAGGGAACATGGAGAGGTCCCATTAAAAGTAGTGTGAGACTCTTAGAGCTTAGATCTATAGAAAACTAAGAGAAGGTAAAATTAAACTTATTCAAAGCCACCCACAGAAGAGCAGGATTTCCTACCCTGAAGTTCTATAAATCCCCAAGGCGGTCTGTGGTGAATTCAGGAGGTAGTGAACCTGCTGAAATTGTGTGTAAAAATTAGATATGCTTGTGTAGGTGTGGCTACATTTTTTTTCTGGAATGAGGGTCCATAACCTTTATCAGATTCTTAAAGGGTCTGTGACCTGAAGTTAAACAAAACAAAACAACGCATTTTTCTAGAGGATAAAGGTGGGAACTGGGTGTCAGGGGAATTTGGAGGACATTCCAACTCCTCCCACTTCCCATGTGCTGCAAACATATGTGCAGTGGGAAACAATGACAAATACAGGGAAGTGACAGGTCAGTTTTTTAAAAAAAGACCTTCGAACCGATAGAATTTGATAGAACCGACAGAATAAAATCTGAGGACTTCCCAGATTTTCTTATAAAGGTTGTCCTTCTCTTCTTAAGTGACACGACTTTCTTACCTATCCCTCTTTCTTCCCTTTTGTCTTCGCTGCCACAGGAGCACCTGTTCTAGTACCTGCTATTTGTTCCAGAAGGAGATTAAGGCTAGTAGGGGAGGTCTCATGTGTCAGGCTGGAAAGAAGAGCCACAGTCAGGAGAGGTTCAGTGTGTCCATCTGATCCAGTAGGAGCCAAACTTCTCGACCTTGTACATCTTTAAAACCTCTAAAACACTTTTGGATTACTGCAAGTATTTGTAATTGTACTTTTCGTATCCATAAATGAAAAACTCCATGCTGATAAAAAGCAACCGTGTGGGGCGCCTGGGTGGCTCAGTCGGTTGGGCGTCCAAGTTCAGCTCAGGTCATGATCTCGCAGTCTGTGAGTTCGAGCCCTGCGTCGGCTCTGTGTTGACAGCTCAGAGCCTGGAGCCTGTTTCAGATTCTGTGTCTCCCTCTCTCTCTGACCTTCCCCCATTCATGCTCTGTCTCTCTCTGTCTCAAAAATGAATAAACGTTAAAAAAAATTTAAAAAGCAACCGTGTATTCACTAATCCTTTAAATACCCATTTTTAAAAATTACAGCAGCATCCCTGTGTGTTTCAAAACCAGCTCCACACCTACGTGTGAGATCAATTATTTATTGTGTCTATATGCAATGGCTGTTGTGCCACTGATTCAAGGACCCTTTACTGTAACTGAGGACCTTCTCCTCTTTCCACAAAGTGGGAATCACTGTCTAATTTAAGCTCTCCACTCTATAGATGAGGAAACTGTGGTCTAGTAAAACCAATCTCCTAGTGAGGTGGTGTGGAGCCCATTCCAGAACCCAGGCCTCCCTACTATCTTCTGGCTTCTTTGCAGGATGCCTATGTAGCCATAGAATGCTCTTAGAGCATCTGATCTCCCACTGGCCTCCGGAACTGCCTCCCTTCAACAGCCATACTGCCACACCCTCCCCTCACTGAGAGGTCTCCAAAGGGTACTCGAGGGGAGAAAGGACTCTGGATCTTTGACAAGACAGTGTGCTGCCATCCAGCACCCTAGAAAGCTGCAGAATGGGCCAGAGGGGCCTTTTATACAGTTTGGTTTTAAATCAACAAATCAGATTTCCCCCCACTTACCTTTGGAAAACACTTTGTCCTTTTCATATGACCAGACCTGGGAAACAATCAGACGAGGGTGTGGGTTATGCGGCACCCAGCCTTGGTAACAAACTGGAACCCAATGGCTGCCGTGGGCTAAGGGTGCTGGCCTTGGGTTCAGCCCCGCCTCATTTAGTCCTTACAAAACCCCTGTGAGTTAAGTAGTGTTATTCTCATCTTCATTTTACAGATGAGGAGACTGAAGCTTAGAGAGGTTAGTGGCAATGTCACGGAGTTATTAAAGGCTTCAGAGATGGGATTCGAAGCCAAGCCTGAATCCAGAGCCTGCAGTGACGACCATGATGCAATACTATGTTATGTGAGGCTGACTGGGCTCTGGATTCTTGGGTCCTCCTTGGGACTCAATTATTTTGTTACTCCTTTACTCAAGGAATCATTCTAAACCCAGCCATAGTTAAGCAGTAATGTGGAAGCCCTTCTCTTCCAAGAGACTGGAAACCTCTTTGCCAAATCTTTCAGGGACGCAGATGGACTCCACAAACAATACGCATCCCATGAGGGCAGAGACAGTTATTTTTTGCTATTTATTTATTTATTTATTTATTTAGAGATAGAGACTGTGCGAGTAGGGGAGGGGCAGAGAGAGAGGGAGATGGAGAATTCAAGCACTGACAGTGTGGAGACCGATGTGGGGCTTGAATCCATGCAACTGTGAGATCATGACCTAAGCCAAAACCAAGAGTCTGAGGCTTAACCAACTGAGCCACCCAGGTGCCCCTATTCTTTGCAATTCCGATTCTAGTTCAGAGCTCATGTTCAGAGGAGGTTATTCCTATGCTCATTCCCACGTCTGCCCCCGCTGTCCTCCAATCCTAAAATGCTCCCTCCCCAGTCCACTCAGCAGCAAAAGAATATATAGGCTTATGCAAAGGTTTCCCTACTCCAGGAAGTCCTTCAGAACCATATAAACCCACACTGATTTTTTCCTTTCTTCTGGATCATTTTCTCTCTGGCCTAAACACAGCTTCTGCCTTTTGTCTGTTTTGACTCATGTGAGAGCCTTACTCCCCCAGCAATTTTTTTGTAACGTGTATTTATTTTGAGAGACAGAACGTGAGCAAGAGAGAGAGAGGGAGGCACAGAGAGAGAGGGAGACACAGAATCCGAACCAGGCTCCAGGCTCCGAGCTGTCAGCACATGGGGCTTGAACTCACAAACTGGGAGATCATGACCTGAGCCGAAGTCGGACGCTTAACCAATTGAGCCACCCAGGCGCCCTGGCCCAGCAAGCTTCTTGAAAGCAGAGGCCAAATGTATTCTGCATCCCCTAGCCCATGCATCCAGCACACCGAAGACTGCTAAGTGGTACTTACAGGACTGAATTGAGAACAAGGTCCTCCCTCTTGGACCATTCATTCTAGCCAATGCTCTCCTCCAAAGAAATTGTTGGTCCCCCACCCCCTACCTAATTCCCTGAGGTTCATGATCTTGAAAGTGTTGGGATTTGTTTTTGCTGCCTCGTCAGAAAGAAGCCTGACCTTTCTGAGAATCTTTTGTCTGTTGGGCCCACATGACTCTGCCTGGAAGTCTTGAGACCAATTTTTCTGCACCTGAGCAGGGCTCTCCTAGAGCTCTGAGACGCCATTCAAAGCTTTGGCAGCTTTCACTTTCAAAACCACCTGAGTCCAGACAGTGGGTTAAATGCAAGATTTGGAGAAAGGTGTGTGAGTTTTCTTCCCCACTCTTGTCTCTCACTCAAGGGTTCTTCTTAACCAAGTGTGTTTGTCTTTTGCTATTCCAGGAGGCCGAGAGCCTCTTTCTCTCTGCAGACTGAGACAGAATGTCTGGAGCTAGAGGCACTTCAGCTCCTGACCCAACACCACCATCTCCCTGGAGCCCAGTGCTCTGGTGTGGACCTTCACTGGGTCAACCAGGACTGCTCACTGAAGCCTGCTGGGAGTCTTGAGCAAGCTATATACTTCTCTGAACCTCCGTTTTTTCATCTGTAAAATGGAGGGGCTGGGCATTGATCACTAAATTCTTTCCTGCACTAATGTTAAAGAGTTCTAAAATAGCATGGGCTTCTCATCATTTTCACCACGTCTACCCCCACCTCACCACTGACTTCCCACAGAATTTTATCCACACTGTGGTCGGGGATGAACCTCGGCCTGTCCAGCTAGGAGATCCTATAGGTTAGGATAGTCTTATCAACAAAACAGGAGTGCTACCACCCAGCACCCTAGAAAACTGCAGAAGGGGACAGAAGGGTCTTTTATGCAGTTTGACATTAAATCAATAAACCATATCTTCTCCTACTTTCCTTTGGAAATGCTTTATCCCTTTTGGAATACCAGGATCCTTTTTTTCACTGAATGACTTTAATAACAATAATAGTATCTGAAATTTGTTCCTGTTCTTTACAGTTTATGAAATGGTTTTACATCGACAATCTCATTTTTTTAAGATTTTATTTTTAAGCAATCTTTACACCCAACGTAGGGCTTGAATTCCCAACCCCGAGATCGAGAGTTGCATGCTCCATGGACTGAGCCAGCCAGGAGCCCCCCTACAATCTCATTGTTAAATCCTCATAACAACCTCATGCAAAAGGCAGGGATTATTCTTCCCTTTTTGCAGACAACGTAAATGGAATGATTTGCGTAAATTATCCAACCAGAATGATAAAGCTGAGAATGAATGTACCGTGTCCTAAATAGAAACTGCAGGGACATAGAAGCCAGGAGAAAATGCTTATCTGTTTAAGGATGTTTACCTTACCGTGATAGGACTCAGTGTGAACATTTGAAGGAGCGCTCTCTGTAATGTATAAATTATATGCAAATAATATGTAAATCTGCCTCTGAAGTTTTTGAACTAAGAGCTTGCTTGGTGTTTTGCAAAAGAACACAACAGCACACATTCGGTTCCTTTCCACAAGCCAGAGCCAGAGAAAACAGAGCAGAGTGTGAGGGCAGAGGATATTGGGCTATTACCAGCCTGTTTTGTACTTTCTCCTGACAATTTTTGTGGGAGCCAGAGCAGGTGGAGAAGGAGGTAGGGAAAGGAGAAAAGAGCTCCCTGTGGTTCGCCCCATTCCCTTCCCTTTTCACACCACTGCTCTTGCTCAGAGCCTCTTGAGACCCAAGCTTCCTTCACGAAGCCTTAGGGCCTCTTGCTTGGGAACGGCAGCTATGAAAGACTCAGGCTGTAATCTCTCCCACACGTCCCAGGTCTCTGATTCACATAGGTCATGCACTGCCATGGTCTGAGGCTCCTCATACAAAGTGGTGGAGTGTAATTCTTCATTCTAGAAAGAAAGACACTTGGCAAATGGTACCCAAGTCCAACTGTATAAATACCCTTCCACTGGGCAAAGGAAATCTAGTTAATCCTTGAGGAGAAGGAAGAGGTTCATACCAACAGCATGGTCCTATCTGGATAGTTCAGTCAGGTGAACCTCAGGCACCACTTCTGTAACTTTATATACTGTCCCCTAGTCCCGGTCAGAAAATGCAGCTACTCTGAGGCAGGAAAGGCAATGGGTTAGGCAGGAAAAGCCACTCATTTTTGGCTATTCAAGGAAGACTTACAGACCAGAATCCATACCAGACCATAGTTAACATGTTTCTTAGAAAAGGAAACCACTCTGTACTTACCAAAGCCGAGGCACTTTATAAATGTTTTTCTTTCTTTCTTTCTTTCTTTCTTTCTTCTTTCTTTCTTTCTTCTTTCTTTCTTTCTTTCCCTTTCTTTCTTTCTTTTGAGAGAGAGTGAGCAGGGGAGGGGCAGAGAGAGAGGGAGAGAGAGAGAATCCCAAGCAGTCTCTGTGCCATCAGCACAGAGCCTGACGCGGGGCTCAAACCCACAAACCGTGATATCATGACCTGAGCTGAAACCGGGAGTCAGATGCTTCACCAACTGAGCCACCCAGGTGTCCCAAAGCCAAGGCAGTTTAAACAAATTTTCTCATTTGATCCTCACAATGTCTCTGTAGGAGAGAAACTATTCTGAACCTCATTCGGGGGGAAATAAAGGTCAAGGCCACACAGCTAGCAGGTGGCCACACAGATAGCAGATTCACGGACAGGGAGGGTGACCCCAGAGACTGCACTCCTGACCAGAGCACAACACTGTCTTTATACGGGAGCCAGAGGTGGATGGGGGTACGTGAGACCTTTGAACAAGGTCTCGTGAGAAAGAGTGACCAGAGTCTCAGAGAAGTGAAGGCCCAGGCTTCAGGGTGATCAAGACCTCTGGAGAACAGGTGACCCCAGATCAACTTGTGAAGGAGAAGCCTTTTCCTGGGAAGCTGTGCCCTGGCCCAGCTTCCCCACAGTCATTGCCTAACCTCTGTGGCTGAACAAAGAGGGCTGAGGTGAGGAAATCAGAACATCCTGGGGAACGAGTAGAGAACGGAAAACACGCTATTGCCACGGGGCCTGGGGCCCAGAGGCAAGGGCACCCTGTAAGCCTGGCTGAGGGCCCTGATGGGAGCCGCCTCCCTTGGCTATGTGAGCCTCCACTGGCAATAACCACCTCGGAGAGCTCAGGGAACCGTGAGAAAAAGCACAGGGGCCAGACTGGTCCTTTTATCCTAAGGAGCTTGACAGCTTCACAGATACCCCTTAATTACAAGCCCAGGAATAAAGGGAGGTAAACTGTGCTTTGGCCAGGACACTTGCCTCATCAGCTATTGTGAAGACAGGTCTGGGAGGCAGAAAGAATGCTAGGGAGAAGGATACAGAGAGGTAGGCATTAGCAGGAGTGTTTCTCAACACAGGGCCAGGGCTTTAATTGTGAGGGAAGAAGCCTGCTCTGGGACACTGTGCCAGGGACACTGTGCTCTGACTGCTACGTGCTCTTCCCCAGTATCTTTCTGCTGAGGTCCTCTTAGTATGTACCAGCTTCCACTACAACAACCTTGCTTGTGTCAGGGCAGGGGACCCAGGACAACAACAGTAGGTGACTCCACTCTTTTTTTTTTTTTTAGGTTTATTTATCTATTTTGAGAGAGACAGAGACAGCGTGAGCAGAGAGAGAGGGGGAGAGAGAGAGAGAATCCCAAGCAAGCTCTGCACCATCAGCACACAGCCTGATGTGGGGCTCAAACTCATGAAACCTTGAGATCACGATCTGAGCAGAAACTGAGAGTAGGCGCTTAACCGACTGAGCCATCCAGGTGCCCCTAGGCTTTCATTCCTCCACTCTTTTAACGAAATGCGGGCAATTTTAGCATCATATGTGCCAGAGACTTGCAGCATTTATTTTGGAAGGTAAAGTAAGGGATTTGTAATCTTTTACTGGCATAACTAAGGACTCTAGCCCCAGAATCAGGTCACATAAGGGCTGATGTATGGAAGGGTGTTCCATTTTGGACAAAGCTGAAAGGTATGAGAAATGAGATCACTATGCAGTTTCCTTATACCACTCAGAAGTCTGGCTTCTAATTTAGAAGTTGGTAGATAGCCCCATTTCATAGTCAAGAAATCCCTGTTCTTGGCATCTTGGCCTCCTTCCTATTGGGAGAGGGGGTGGGGTGGGTTTCTTGGTGACACCTGTAACACTGTCCTTGTCATTGCCCTGTCACTTTCTCCACTATAATGAAAAGAGCACCACACAGATGATTTTCTGGCATTCCATCCCTTGAACACTTTGTGCTTCTATCACCCAAGAATCCAGACATTTGTCCTCCCAAGATCAAGCCCCTGAGCCTACATACATTCTTTTTCTCCTTAATGCAATCAGTAACCAGCCAGCACAACGCTAAAAGTCTTGAGGTATAAACCATAGAGAGATTAGTAACTTATATGCACACAGGCTGATTACTCAGTGCATGTTGACACAGTTAATTCCAATGACCAGGTTATTACATTTCCTTTGTTTTCTTTCCTCTTCGCTTCCATTCCTGGTGAATGCCAGTCTGCTCTTGCAGTCTTTCTGTCTGTAAGACTTTGTCTTCAGTCTAGACCAGGTAACCAATCAGAATAGCAGCGAGGTCCTGGTTTTCCACACTCAGAAATTTCCTTGAAACTGTCCTTCCTGGGAACCTCCTCTGCTCCCAGCAAATTCTTATTAGCTTTTCTAACCAACTGGCCATTAGTTCACTAAAAGTACTCCTTTCTGAAGCCCTTCACAGTAGATAAAATCCCCTGTAATGTACATCCTATCTCCTGGGGACTATTCCTCACTTTTTACTTCCGTCCTTTCTTCCCACACACTTCCTCCATCAACACCACCTCTCTGTCAATCAACAGGATCTTCTTTTGCCTGTCAGTCGACCCTGAAATGGATACAGGAAGTCATGTGAGACACATTTCCTGTGCTCTCGGAGCAGGCAGCCATGAGGTGACAGTCTCTCACGTAGCCCTCTGTAATACCCCATGGTACATGCTGTACTAGAGGGATGAACCAAATGCTTTGGGAGAACTGAGAAAGAGGGATAAATTTAGACTATGGGGATGAGCAAGGCTTCCCAGTTGAGTTGGGCTTTAAAGAGTAAGTAGAGGGGCACTTGGGTGGCTCAGTCAGTTAAGCCTCCGATTCTTGACAGCTCTGGTCATGATTTCACGGTTCATGGGTTCAAACCCTGTGTCAGGCTCTGCGCTGAGAGAGTGGAACCTGCTTGGGATTCTCTGCCTCCCTCTCTCTCTGCCCCTCCCCTGCTCACTCTCTGTCTCTCTCAAAAATAAATAAAGATTTAAAAAATGTAAAAAAGAGTAAGTAGAATTTCTCCAAGTAGAGAAAAGAATGGGAAGCAGTACATCTTTTGTATGGGCAGAGTCTGTCCTTTCAAAACATCATGCTCCTTTGGATAAATATAAAATGTTCCCATTTATTCCTCTGGTCCCCGAAATCTGATGAAACTTCCTAGTGGGGCTTGCACTTCTCCTTTGAGAATCACTCATGTCTCAGAAGGGAGAGATAACTATAGACTATTGTTTCTATAACCCACAGTAAATTAGAGTAGGGTTCCCTACACACACCCTTTTATGCATTCACATAACTGCTCACCCTTGATTCTTCAGAGAGATCATGGAAGTGTGGAATCTTCCTGGAGTCCCCGCATGGCTTCTGTGGGTAGTGTCAGGGACGTGAGCTTGTGTGCTGAATGGAAGAGGTCAAGACCTTAAGCTTACGTCTTCCACAGCCTCCCCAAGCCTGGCAGCTTCCTCGTCTTTACATGACAGCTGTTTGTTTTTCATTGGGTGCTGACAATGCATGCAACCCGGCATGTGAAGACATAGTCCTGCCCTCAGGCCTCTGGGAACCTGAGCTATATACTCAGCTCTGGGTGCAAACACAGCTTGAAAAGCAAGCAGACTGAGCTCTAAGGTGTGAGGCCTTTGTTTCCTTCTCTGAGGGCAAAATGAGCTAGCTAGATGAATTCTCTGAAGAAGATAGCAAGCAGGAGTACCCAAGACCTCCTTTGTTGAGAATAGGAGGGAGGTTGGAATCATGTCAGTGCCCAGGCACTGAAGAATGCCTGGGGATGAAGGAGGGAAACACAGCCTGAGGCAAGTGGGAAACAGATGGAGGCCAAAAATGAGGGAGGACAGGCCCTAGAGGGAAATGAGAGAGCACACTGTGAGAGCAGTACCACCTGCAGAGCCTCCCACGGCCCCCCATGGGCCTCACCTGGCACACCGCCCCTGCCCGGCTGGGTCCTGGGGCTCACAGCCCAGCACCGACTGACCGAAATCAAGCCTTGCTGAGCAGGTGCCCATGGAGAAAGCTGGAAAGTTATGGCCAAAAGGATAGAAAAAGATGGAACTTCAGGAGGCAGTATGATATCGCGTAAAAGACACAGGGTTTCAAGCCAGATCAGCCAAGCTTCCTTTCCCATTACCATTCCTACTAGCTGGGCAAGTTGACTGTTCTTTCTCAACCTCACTCTCCTCTCCTGGAAAATGGGTTCTTGTAGGGTTTAAATGAAATAACAGCTGGAAAGTGCTACCTCGTACACGGTAGAGGTATACTCGTTACTCCTTTCATGGAAGAAAAGTGGTTTATTCCTTAAAATCCACAATGAGATTCAGAATTATAATGAATGACCCAGAAAAAAGGAGAAAAGGATGATTTTACATTTTTCCTCTTAGGAGCCACAGAAACAACAGGTTTGACATAGGTGTCCTGAGGAGTTTGGTCATCAGCAGGTGGGAGCTATTCCTGGTGTGTCAGAGCACCCCCTAAATCACACCAGCCTGATGGCCTGGGAGGTGGCCACACTTTGCTTGATGGTTTTGGCCCCTTTTACCCCTAATTCTGTGATTCCATGAGGCCTACATAGCATCCCTTGGAAAATCCATGGATTGACCTGCTAGCCAGTCAACCAGTCAATCAGTCTATCCATCCATTTACTTCACCTTAGATCGTTCTATTGTAATGATGAAAGGATCCAGTGTGCCCAGAGGCATGGGCCCCCTGGCTTGCAAGGATACACAGGTCTTTACGAGATTCAGAAGACACTTAGATACTTTTGGCTAGAGGTAACAGAAATCAGCCTAAAGTATCTAAGACCAAAAGGGAGAATTTATTATAAGATGCCAGGGACTCTTCTAGGAACCATGGGAAGAATAATCAGGGAGGCCCTACAAAGGCCTGGAATCAGAAACCAGGAAACCAGTATCAATCCAGGCAGCTCTGCCTCTCCAGAGATGACTGGCCTTTCATTTCTTTTTCTCCCTGTGTATCTTGGTTCATGTAATCATTGGTGGTTGGATAGCAATAGTGAATCTCATTTGCAGATTTATGGGAGAGAGAATCTGATTGGCCCTGCTTGGATGGGATACCTACCCCTGGTCCACTCAGCCACAGCCAGATGAGCCACGCATTCATAGACCACCATGATAATCTCTCATAAATAAAACTCGCTAGGCTACTCCTAAGTAAATAGAGTTGGGGAATCTCAGCACCCAACAGGGGTTGCACCCCAACGGGGGTTGTGTTAGTTAAAATACAAGTTTGGTAGCTCTGTCAAGACCCAAAGTAATAAGGGCTTAGACAAGAGGGAAGTTTATTTCTGTCCTTTGGGTAACAGTCTGAGTGCATACAGTACAGGCATACTATGGTGGCTCCTCAATATTAGAAGCCCAGGCCCCTCTAGCTTGTTACTATACTCTTAGAATATTTGTTCAATGCACATGGTTAAAGATGGCTCACTGCAGCGTCCACAGTCCAACTAGGGAAAAAGAGAATAGGGAAGGCATGGGCCTTCCTTTTAAGTGCATTATTATTCCTTCTAACTTCTTATTATCCAGAACTTGATCATGTGAACATACTGTAAGAGAGACTGAGAAATATTGGCTTTAGTTAGGTGGTCATGTACCCAGTCAAAAATCCTACCACTCTGGGGGTGCCTGGGTGGCTCAGTCAGTTAAGCATCCAATTCTTGATTTTGGCCCAGATCATGATCTCACGGTTCATGGAACTGAGCCCCACATGGGGCTCTGTGCTGACAGCACAGAGCCTACCTGGGATTCTCTCTCTCCCCCTCTCTCTGCCCCTCCCCTGCCCTCTCTCTCTCTCTTTCTTTCTGTCTCTGTCTCTCTCTCTCTCTCTCTCTCACACACACACACACACACTCACACACACACACACACACACACACACACACACTCTATAAATAAATAAATAAATAAACAAACAAACATTAAAAAAAAAAACAACCCTACCACTCTAGGGTGCCTGGGTGGCTCAGTTGATTAAAGGTCCACCTTGGCTCAGATCACGATTTCATGGTTCATGACTTCAAGCCCCACATTGGGCTCTGTGCTGACAGCTCAGAGCCTGGAGCCTGCTTTGGATTCTGTGTCTCCCTCTCTCTCTGCCCCTCCCCAGTGTGTGCTGTCTCTCTTTCTGTCTCTCAAAAGTAAACAAACATTAAAAAAATAAAACAAAAAAAATCCTACCACTCTGTAAGAAGGCCAAATAGCTATTGGGGGATGACCTCCTATAGCAGTCAATAGGGACATTGGTTCCTGGAAGCTCACAGAAGTTTTCATCTCTCTGACTCTAGCCTTGGGAAGAGGTTATTGTTAAAGAAATGATATGGCAAGCGTGGAAACATGGATGTGGAAATGCTAAGGAAGATGCGACCAGAACAAGTTTAGCCTAAGTAATGTCTAAAGTTCTCTATGCTCTTACACCACTTCGAGAAAGCATGGGGATGATGTGCCTCTTCCCCTATCCTAACTTAGGGGATAGAAAAGGAAGTTCTTGGGACAGATTGCAGAAGTGAATTGTATAACACAGAGTTCTTTAAAGAATACACATCTTCAGAGCTGCGGTTCTCCTGGGCATAACTCAACTCTGCTAAACAAGAGGGAGTTGAAATCATTTCCTTTAGGCACTAGACCCACATATTATGTTCCTGCCTAGCAACCTCATCCTGCAGCTGTGCTGGGTGGAGTAGTTCAGAGCAGCTAATCCACCAAGAAAGCTGTGTTGGGCACCTACTGTTTGAAAGGCACTGTTCTGGCTGCTGTAGAAGAGCCCATGGCAGTAGAGAATGTGTCTAACAGAAGGTTGTGCTCACTGACCCCTTCCTTTCAGCCACCAGACTGACCTTATCTCTAGCTGAGGACTTCCTGTGCACCCGTAATTACTTGACGGGGCAAGAGGCTTCAGTTCCAAGTCAGCGGATAGGATAATGAGTCACGATGCATATGGTAGCTGTGGCTTTGCTGACTGTGCATTCACCCTCTCAGCACTGCACTTTGGGCTCCAAAAGAGAAAGAAGGGCTGCCAGAGGGGGCTGATTTTTAGCTGCTCAACAGTATTGATCTTGCGTTTTTCAAGGATCCAGCACTGAGTGTGTGTGTGTGTGTGTGTGTGTACACTTGTCAGGATGGGGAAGGCAGGAGGGAGGTGCAAAAATGACTGTGGGAAGTTAGGAACTCAAAGTAGACTTTGTAGCTTTTAGTCACAGTGATGTCAAGATGGAGTGGGAGGGTTGGAAGCAGAAAGAGCCCCGAGCTAAGAATCAACCTAGGGTCACATTCTGTCTACAACTGAACTGAGTGTTTAAATATGACTTTCCCCATTTTAATTTTTTTTTAATTTTATTTATTTATCTGGAGAGAGAGAGAGCATGCACATGCAAGCAGGGGAGGGGCAGAGAGAGGGAGAGAGAGAATCCCAAGCAGGTTCCACGCTGTCAGTGCAGAGCCCCACGTGGGCCTCGATCCCATGAACCAAGAGATCATGACCTGAACTGAGATCAAGAGTCCGATGCTTAACCCACTGAGCCACCCAGGTGCCCCTCCCCCATTTTAAAAACAGGGGTAATGGCCTTGCTCAACTCCAAAGGATTTATTAAATGAAAGAGAATTGGACTGTGAGCCTTGCAAAGGCCAGGTCTCTACTTCATTTGTCTCTGTGCCTTTCAGCGTCTGGCATAGCGCTTTGTGTGTGTAGTAACTCTTCAGTGAATATTGTCTAGACCGAGTCACTGAAACCACCTGTTCCACCTTACATGTAAAACGCAGTGAGGGGCAGTGATGGAAAGAGCAAACACGGAAGGCGCCAGTTACGTCTTGTGTTGTACATTCAATCAACCAAAGTATCCTTCTTTTGAAGTGGCAGCACCGGGAGTAGAATCCAGATCTTTGAACTCTGACACCTCTGCTCTTGCCCCCTACCATATTGCCTCTGAGTTATTTGGCTAAAATCAGAGAGCTTGTTTACGGCTGAGATGGGATTCCTTTGCAGGAGAGCTATTACAGACCCCCTCTGCCTGGAGTTTAAATATAATGAATGGTTAAAAAACAGGGTCTCTGGAGCCAGGATGCCTGGGTTTGAATCCCAATTCTGCCATTGACTATGTGATCTCATTTAATCTCTTTATCCCTCAGCTTTCTCATCTGTACAAAGGGGACTGAAATTGCATTTCACCTCCCAAGGTTGTTGTGAGGATTAAATGAGTTAAAATATGTAAGGAAGGGTGCCTGGGTGGCTCAGTCAGTTAAGCGGTTGACTCTTCGTTTCTGCTCAGATAAAGCCCCACTTCGGGCTGGGATCTGTGCTGAGTGTGGAGCCTGCACACAGGCTCCTGTGAGAGGAGGGGAGAGGAGGGGAGAGAGGATCTCTCTCCCTTTCTCTTTGTCCCTCCCCTGCTCGTGCATGCTCGCTCTCTCTCTCGCTCTCAAAATAAATAAGTAGACTTAAAAAAAAAATACATGAAGAGCTTAGAAAAGTGCCTGGCACATAATAAGTACATTATTGTTTGCTGCTCTTCTCAAGTAAGTTAGGCTTTTACTGCTATAGTGGTGGCTACAATCAGCCTTCACAAAGACAGCCATTTGATGATGGTGGAGTTTTTTTCCTCCTGAATAGGTAAGATTCCCATAGATGTTTTAAAGGACTGGAGACTCTACTGTATAAGTTCTTTGAGGGCTGAGGTGCTTCTCTGGTAAAGACTCTCCAGGGCTGAGTTCAGTGCCATACAATTGGTGGGCAATTGGAAAGCGATGACCAATAACTCCTGGGGCGGTCTGGGCCTGGGATAATTATCTCCTATGCACAGCACATAGACAGCTGAGATGGGACACTGGCTTTCTACAAACACATCTCCTTCCCTTAAAATCTTCCAAAGCCCAGCCTTTATTCAGATTTGCTCAGCATTAGAAAGTCACTGGAACCCCCAGCACAAAGACGGTGGCTGAATGCCAAAGGACCAGAGCCAGGAAAACCGCGTGAGAGGCAATCTCGCTCCTGCCAAGAATGGGATGCGATTTCCTACCCCTACCCCCGCAGTGGGCCCCCAACCTCCTGTCCTTCCCATTCCCCATCCACCCCCAGTCCTATGGGCCACGGATTTCTGCCTGAAAAAGCAATTCAGCGCTGTACACTGGGGATGTTTCCTTCTGACCTACTTCAGGCAGAACACTTGCCCTGCTGAGAAAGGGCAGCGGCCGCTCAGCATTCCCCCACCCCCACCCCCCACCTCGGCCTCCAGATGCTGAGTCGTCTGTCACTCACTCACAGCCAACGGCCACACCTGAGAAGGAGCTTTTCTTCATGGTTTCCCCACATCGACACCTGGACTAACCTGACAGGTTCCTGGGGTAGAGTTGAAACCTGTTTCCTAGTATAAATGTGCTTTGCCTTTTCTGTTATGTGCCTGTTTTTGTAATTTGGTTCAGAACCACCATTTACCATGGACCCGGGAACTCAGATTGCCATTTTCAAGTGTTCCTAGTTCCTCCTTCTTCCTCTTCTCCTTCTCCCTCTTCTTCATAATCAGTACCTTCCAGAGTACCTACTATACATATTCCCTTTAATATACCCAGTACTCAACTTTGTGAGGTAGATCTACAAGGACAGTGCTTCTCAGACTGTAATGTGCATAGGGAATCCTGTTCAAAGGCGATTCTGTCGAGTAGGTCTGGGGGATACCTGAGATTCTGCATTTCTCACAAGCTCCCATGCGATATTGATGCTGCTGGTTCTAATTCCTTGAGTGGCAAAGATATCAGGAAGAGTCTTTTGGTTGCAAGTGACTGAAATCCAATGTGAACTAGTTAAGCAAGAGGAATTTATTACAAGGATATTGGTGTCTCACAAAGCCGAGTACAGGATTAAAAATGCACCCCAAGAGGAGTGGGAGCCAAAGAGGACCCTCTTGGGTTCTTGACTCTTCTTTCTCCTTGCATGCATTTCATTGCTCCATTCTTCCTCCACCCTTCCTTCCTTCCTTTCTCCTCCATTCTGGTTAGGACCAAGGTAACTCTACCCATAGTCCTGTGGATTCCATGTCCTCTGCTTCCTTGATTTACTGCTTTGGTATGGTGGAGCATATCTTCCAGTAACTTCCTATGAAAGTGAGCAACGGAAATAAAATTTTACTTACTAACATAACTGAGGGGAGCCTGGGTGGCTCAGTCGGCTCAGCGTCCAACTTCAGCTCAGGTCATGATCTCAAGGTTCGTGACTTTGAGCCCCGCGTCAGACTCTGTGCTGACAGCTCAGAGCCTGGAGCCTGCTTCAGATTCTGTGTCTCCCTCTCTCTCTCTGCCGCTCCCCGCCCCTCACTCTCTCCCTTTCTCTCAAAAATTAACTTTTTAAAAAATTAGAAAAAAAAAACCTGAAAATGTCTCTGTACTCAATAGTATAAAGTATAGAATTCTAGCTTCCAGAGTAGCTGTTATAATATCCAATACCATTTCAATTTTCTATCCTTTGTATCTCATTCTGAAAGTTAAAAATTTTTGTTTATTAAAAATAGATTTTTGTTCATTTATTTTTGAGAGAGAGAGAGAGAGAGATGGAGTGCAAGTGGGGGAAGGGCAGAGAGAGAGGGACACACAGAATCCGAAGCAGGATCTGAGCTGACTAGCCTGAGGCGGGGCTCAAACCCACAAGCCATGAGATCATGACCTGAGCTGAAGTCGGATGCTTAACTGACTGTGCCACCCGGAAGCCCCTCATTCTGAAAGGTTTTAGATTCTTCTCTCTGACCCCTAGCATTCTGAAAGTTCACAATGATGTGCCTTGGGATGGTTCTTTCCTCATTCATTATACTGGGCACTTAATGAGTCTTTTTGACCTGGAAACTTACATCCTTCTGTTGTAGAAAAAAAAAATTTCTTCTGGTTATTCACTTATTTCTTCCCCTCTCTTTTTTTGTTCAGTCCATCTGGAGCTCCTGTTATTAGGATGTTGGATCTTCTGACCTGATCTCTTGATCTTCTTATCTTCTGTATCTAATTTTCCATCTCTTTATCTCTTTGCTTTACTTTCTGTAAGATTTTATAAACTACTTTTTCTAACTTTGCTAGTTGAATTTTAAATATTTCTATTTTTAATTTCTCAGAGTTCTCTTTTGCTGTTCTCTGAATATTCCTTTTTCTAATAGGCTACTATTCTTATTTCATGGGTGTAGTAGCCTCTCTTCTGTCTCCAGGAACATTATTCTTGTACTTTTTTGAACTTTTCTTCTCTCTACATTCTTTTCTCTTTTCTCTTTTCTTATTTCTTTATTTTGGTCTCTGTCTTTCATGTAGATTTTCTGTTTCTATTAAAGAGTGAGTCAGGGGTGCCTGGATGGCTCAGTCAGTTGACCCTTGATTTCAACTCAGGTCATGTTCCTGGGGTCATGGAAGTGAGCCCTGTGTCAGGCTCCACACTGAGCATGGAGACTGCTTGAGATTCTCTCTCTCTTCCTCTGCCTCTCTCCCCTGCTCATGCCCTCTCTCTCTAAACAAACAAACAAACAAACAAACCAAAACAAAAAACACTTTAAAGAGGGAGGCACTAAACAGTTTACCGGAAGAGGAACTAAGAAGAAACTAATGAAGCCCTCTTCATTGTACCTTTTGAGTCTTTTAAATTCTGAGCCACATTAGTATAAAGCCTATTCAAAAAAAACAAAACAAACCTTTTAGAATTTATTTTAAGCTTTATGTGCACAGGAATGGCTTGTCCATTGAGGAATTTTACTGTAGAGATATTGAGATAAGGTGTCAAGCAGCTTTTTCTCTGAGGGGACTTCTAAATGTCAGTGTTTAAAAGTCTCTCTGGGCCATTAAGTCTTTTCTGATAAGAATCTTCAAGACTCCTGTCTGAGGATAGGTGTTGGGGGAGGGTATAAGCCTAACTGGCAATTTTGTTGAATGAGTGTGGGAGGAAGGCCATATATTCCACTGTTGAGAATGTAGCTTTTTAAACAGGTACCTCAACCCTCTCCTAACTATACATACCACTGAGTCTGTCAGCCTCTGGAGTAAGCTTCTCAAGCTGTCTGTGGTGAAGGACCAGTTTTTAAATTTCTTATCTGTCAGGGACCCACATGTAGTTCTAACGCACATGGCTAGTACATATCTCTTACCACACATGACTCACAATAGGAGTTCAAACATCCAAACTGGTCTACATCCTGTTCAGAAAGAAGAATCCACTGAGAACACACTTAAATGTTGAGGCAATTTCAAATTTCTATAAAAATTCTAAACACTCTTACTTTCTGTACTTATCATATTAGGGCCAGTAACAAAGTTTATGGGCCTAAACCAGTTCATGAACCAAATTTAACAGCACTGCTCTAGAAAAAAACAGTCTAATCTCTTGCCTTGAGGAGGAGCTGTCACTAGGCTTTGAGAGGGTGTTGGGGAAAATCTGGAGGGCTGGACTGCTCTGCAAATAGACTTTCAGCTCATTCCCCATCTCAGCTCTGCCCTTCATTCCCACATTCCTTGGTGCCCTGGGTTTCCAAACCCAGTGCTTTCCTGAATTGCTCATGTCCCATGATTGGTTCCTTTCTGCAGGCATCAGGCCACAGCTTCTACTACTTGGCCAAATCATTTACCCCTCCTTATTCTACTTTCTTCTCCCATTCTCTTTGTCCTTGCAGTTTATACTTTAAAAAATCCCTTTCAAAATCCTGACTTCTTCACAGAATTGATTCAAAAAGTATGGAATTTCAAGGCACCCAGAATAGCCAAAACAATCTTGAAAAAGAACAAGTTTAGAGGACTTATATATCCCAATTTTAAAACTTACTGCCAAGCTACAGTAACATGTTATCAAGTGTGATTTTGGCATAAGGACAGACAAACAGATCAATGAAATAGAATTGAGAGTCCATAAATAAACCTTCTGATGTGTGATCAATTGATCTTTGGTAAGAATGCCAAGACAATTCAGTGGGGGAAAGAATAGTCATTTCAGCAGGTGGTGCCAAGACATGTGGAGATCCACACACAAAGAATGAAGTTAAACCCCTACCTCACATCACACACACAAATTAACACAAAATGGATCATAGACCTACACGTAAGAGCTAAAAACTTTACACTTTAGAAGAAAATATAAGAGTGAATCTTCATGAGGCAAAGACTTCTTATATATAACATCAAAAGCACAAGTAACAAAGGAAAAAATAAATTGGACTCATGAAAATTAAAAACTTTTGTGTTCCAAATGACACCATCAAGAAAATGCAAAGAAAACCTACATAAGAGAGAAAATATTTTCAAATCATATATCTGATAAGGGACTTATATCCAGAATATACAAAGAACTTTTACAATCTATAGTAATAAGGCAAATAATCCAATTTTGAAATGGGCAAAGTACCTAAATAACATTTTTCCAAAGAAGATTTACAAATGGCCAATAAGCACATGAAAAGATTTTCAAAATCATTAGCCATCAGGGAAATGCAATTTCAAAACTACAATGAGATACCACTTGATACTCTCTAGGAGGCTATTATCACAAAGACAGATGATAACAAATGTTACTAAGGATGTAGAGAAATTGGAACCTCACGTTGTACTGATGGGAATGTAAAATGGTGCAGCCACTTTGGAAAACAGTTTGCAGTTCCTCAAAAAGTTAAATGTAGGGGAGCCTGGGTGACTCAGTTGATTGGTGATGGACTCTTAATTTTGTCTCAGGTTGTGATCTTGAGGTAAAGGGATTGAACCCTACATGGGACTTTGCAACTGGACATGGAGCCTGCTTGAGATTCTCTCTGTCTCAATCTCTGTCTCTCCACCTCCCTCCCCTGCTCGCATTACCTCTCTCTCTCAAAAATAAAAAACAAAAATTTTTAATAATTAAAAAAAAAGTTAAACATAGACCACATGATCCAACAATTCCCCTCTTAGGTGTATATATTCACATAATGAATGAATGTTCAAAAGTAACATCATTCATGATAGCCAAAAAGCAGAAACAATTCAAATGGTCATCTGCTGAAGATGGATAAATAAAATGTGGTATATCCATACAATGGAATTTTATTTAATGATAAAAATAAATGAAGTACTGATACATGCTACAACATGAATGAATTTTGAAAATGTTATGCTTAGCAAAAGTCACAACATCACAAAGTCACAAATGCTTCTATTTACATAAAATGTCAAGAATAAGGAAATATACACAGAGAGAAATAGATCAGTGGTTGCCTAGGATGGAGTCCAGGGGATAGGGAGGAAATGGGGAAGGAGGTTTTTTTCAGGGTGATAAAACTATTCTAAAATTGATTGTGATGGGACACCTGGGTGGCTCAGTTGGTTAAGCCTATGAGTCTTGATTTCAGCTCAGGTCACGATCCCATGGTCCGTGAGATCTCATGGTTCATGAGATCAAGCCCTGCATTGGGCTCTGCGCTGACAGTGCAGAGCCTGCTTTGGATTCTCTCTCTCCCGCTCTCTCTCTGCCCCTCCCCTGCTTGCATGCACGCATGTGCTCTCTCTGTCTCAAAACAAATAAATAAACATTAAAAAAATAAAATAAAATTGATTATGGTGATGGCTGCACAACTCTGTGAATACACTAAAAGCCCCTGAATTAGACACTTTAGATAGGTGAATTGTATGGTATGTGAGTTATTTCTCAATAAAGCTGTTATAAAGGAATTTCTGGGGTCAACCCACCTGGTCTAACTGCAAGTCCCAGTGCCACCACTCTTGAATGTGGAGGGTCTTCAGCTTATCTTATGCACAGTGCTCCTCAATTATTAACACATGAGCTCAAATCTGAGGTGACACATTTGTTCTCAAACTAATGGTGATTTAAGGGCTTGCTATTGGCTTCCTTAGGGGATGTACCTAAAACTGGTGTTTATTGAGTCAGACAAATTAATCAACTGTGCTTAACTTGACACTCTTACTCCACAGAAAAGTTTCTTTTATTTTTAAAAAGCTATCTCCTTTTATTAATAGCAAATAATACAAAAAGCTCCTCCCTTTTTGAAAGCCTCAGCATGTGTTCTGAATGAGGATATAAACCCAGTTGGTTCATTTATTCAACAAATATTTCCAGAGTACTCACTACGTGCTACTCTGCCAGATTCTGCAAATGCAATAAATGGTGAACAAATAACAGAGAGGAGAGAGCTGAATAAACAAGCCTTTAGGTCAGTGTGGACTCAAACTAGTCCGTCCTAAATCTCCAATGACAGAGGAATTGGGGATGTTTCACTGTTGAGGGATTCAGGGAAATGTCTACGTTATCTTTTTTCTTCTTTGAGCAGTCGCGGTTGGGTTTCTTGAATTACATAAATAGTAGAACAACACTAGCAGAAATGGGGGAAAAAAGAAAAGACGCCAAACAACAGTGCTGCTGCATCGATCCAATTTCAAACCATTTCTCCACTCGACCCATTTTTGAAGATTCTAGCTCCATTTCCCCCTAGCTTTGGCGACCTCCATTGCATGTCTCTTAGAGGACCCAGTTCAAAAGGACCTCCCAAGACTCACTCTGAGAAATTCAGACCTGAGGTGTTGGAGCTTGGTGGCAGCCAAGATCCCCACCCCCCTCCCAGCTGCTCAGGAGGTTGGGGGAGCAAAGAAGTGGATGTAAATCTCAGGACCAGTTTGCTTCTGGGCACATTTCCCCAGATTCAGAAGCCAGGCAGAAGAGGACTGCTGAACATCAGGGCAGAAGAGGGAGGCCAATGCCTGAGGTGTGCAAGCCTTGGCATTGGAGGTATCTTGTGTTCAGAGACCGGCAATGCGATCACTGTCACCAGCAAGTCAGTGGGGGACATCTAGGGAGGAATGTGAGTCCCCACTCAGGTGTGCTGGGGTGCAAGTCTGACCCTGTTGACCTCGCTGATGAGAGGCAGCAGGCAAGCCCACGGGCAGGGCCATGAGGGCCTCTGAGTTTCCACTCTCTGAGGGTACTGAGCACTCCTAGTGCCCAACCCTGCTGAGGCAAGTCTGGCCCAAATGCCAGCAAAGTGAAGAACATGCTGTAGGATCTTGATGTGTCTCTTCACCTCTCTGAGCCCGTTTATTCATCTGTAAATGGGGCTAATAATCCTCACTTTGTGGAACTGAACCTTGTGAGGGTTAGAGATCTCAAGAAGCCTAGCCCTGCTTCTCAGTGAATAGTTTGCCATTATGTCTGGGACACCTACTTATTCTTGTGGGCTATGAGCCCCCCTAAATTTCTAGGATTCAGCTTTGTTATTGTCATCTCTCACTGAATAGAATTGTGTGTGTGTGAGTGTGTGTGTGTGTGTGTGTGTGTGTGCAAAAAAAGGTGATCTTATTACAGCACGGGGACAGGACCTGTGAGCAGGAAGAGCTGCCAGAATTTTTTAAATATTAAAAGGTTTATTTTACCAGGTGCCCGGGCAGCTCAGTTGGTTAAACTTGCAACTCTTGATTTCAGCTCAGGTCATGATCTCACAATTCGTAAGATCAAGCCCCACATCTCTCTCTCTCTTTCTGCCTCTCTCTCAAAATAAATAAACTTAAAAAAAAAAGTTTTATTTAACAATATGACTACAATGTAATATATGTTTATTATAGCATCTTTGAACATATCATAAAGGCAACACAAAATCAAAATAAGCCTGTAATCTGACCCTTCAGAAATAACCACAGTTAACATTTTCATGTAGAGTCTCCCAGTCTTTTGTTTTATGTATGTAGTTGTCATGGAATATACACATTTAGTTCCTACTTTGTATTCTACTCTAAGTATCTGTCATCATAACACTTTTATAATAGCACTTAAAGTAACTAGCATTTATTTATTTTTTATCTTTTGTAAAGTACCCAGCATTTAAAATATTGGGGTACCTGGCTGGCTCAGTCAGAGGGAGCATGTGACTCTTGATCTCGGGGTCATAAGTTCGAGCACCCCATTGGGTGTAGAGATTACTTAAAAACAAATAAATAAGGGGCACCTAGGCGGCTCAGTTGATTAAACATCCAACTCTTGATTTCAGTTCAGGTCATGATCTCATGGCTTGTGGGATCAAGCCCTGAGTTAGGCTCTTGCACTGACAGTGTAGATCCTGCTTGGGATTCTCTCTTTTCCCCTGTTTGTTCCTCAACTGCTCATGCTCTGTCTCTCTCTCTCTCTCTCAAAAATAAATAAACATTTAAAAAATTAATTATTAATTAAACTAAAACTAAACTAAACTAAACTAACATCCCACAGTATGATTATGCCATAAGTCTTCAACCAACCCTCTATTGTTAGTTGTATCTGGTTCTCACTATTATAAATAGTACCGTCGTGAATATTCTTTTTTATTTTTTAATTATCAAGTGAATATCATCATGAATACTATTTTTTTAAGCCAATTCTTTTTTTTTTTTCAGTTTATTTATTTTGAGAGTGAGAGAAAGAGAGCTTGCATGCGCATGTGAGCAGAGGAGGGGCAGAGAGAGAGAGGAGAGAGACAGAATCCCAAATAGGTTCTGGGCTGTCAGCATGGAGTCCGATTCAGGGCTTGATCCACAAACAGATCATGACTGAGCCCAAATCAAGAGTCAGGCGCTTAATCAACTGAGCCACCTAGGCGCCCCCATGAATATTCTTTTATTTTTAGTGTTTTTATTTTCTTTGAGAGAGAGAGTACACGAGTAGAGGAGGGGCAAAGAGAGAGGGAGAGAGAGAATCCCAAGCAGGCTCTGTGTGTGTCAGCACAGAGCCTGATGCGGGGCTCAAACTCACAAACTGTGAGATTGTGACCTGAACTGAAATCAAAAGTTGGTGTCTTAATTGACTGAGCCACCCAGGCACCTCACCCCCATCAATATTATTAAAGCTAAATCTTTGCACACATTTCTGATTATTTTCCTAAAATAAATTTCTAAAATGGAAACACTACTTCAAATAGTAAGCAAATTTTTAAGGTTTTTGAGACCTGCTGACAAATTACCTAGAAAGGAAATAATTTTTAAATTTGGGTTTTATCTATTTATTTTAATATTTCTCTTTTTCTACTTATAAAAGGAATACATTCTTGTCAAAACAAACATTGTAGAAATATATATTTTAAAAGATTTTAAATTTCCCTTAATTTTATTGTCCAGAGATAATTGCTAATAACAATTTGGTGTACATTAGGAGTACCTTGAATGACTCCAATTAGATACTTAGATTTAGTTGATTACCGGATTTTATTTTTTATTTTTTTTCCCAATTTTATTTAATCCAAGTTACTTAGCATACAGTGTAATAATGGTTTCAGGAATAGAATTTAGTGATTCATCACTTACATATAACACCCAGCAATTGCCCTCCTAATGCCCATCACCCATTAAGCCCATCCCCCAACCCAATACCCCTCCAGGAATCCTCAGTTTGTTCTCTGTATTTAAGAGTTTCTTATGGTTTTCCTCCCTATCTTTTTTTATCTTATTTTTCTTTCCCTTTCTCTACATTCATCTGTTGAGTTTCTCAAATTCCACATATGAGTGAAATTATGATATCTGTCTTTCTCTGACTGACTTATTTCGCTTAGCATAATACCCTCCAGTTTCATCCATGTTGCTGCAAATGGCAAGATTTCGTTCTTTTACCTTGCCAAGTAGTATTCCATTGTGTATGTAAACCACATCTTCTTTATCCATTCATCAGTTGATGGACATTTGGGCTCTTGCCATAATTTGACTATTGTCAATAGCACTGCTACAAACATTGGGGTGCATGTGCCCCTTTAAATCAGCATTTTTTTATCCTTTGGATAAATTCCTAGTAGTGCAATTGCTAGGTCATAGGGTAGTTCTATTTTTAATTTTTTGAGGAAACTCCACACTGTTTTCCAGAGTGGCTATACCATTTTGCATCCCACCATCAATGCAAAAGTATTCTCCTTTCTCTGATCCTCACCAACATCTGTTAATTTTAGCCATTCTGACAGGTATGAGATAGTATCTCATTGTGGTTTTTAATTTGTATTTCCCTGCTGATGAGTGATATTAAGCATCTTTTCATCTTTTCATGGTTAACACCATCAGGATGTCTTCTTTTGAAAAGTGTCTGTTCATGTCTTCTGCCCATTTCTTCACTGGAGTACTTGTTTTTTGGGTGTTGAGTTTGATAAGTTCTTTATAGATTTTGGATACTAACCCTTTACCTGGTATGTCATTTGCAAATATCTTTTCCCATTCTGTCAGTTGCCTTTTAGATTTGTTAAGATTACCATATTTTAAACATCTTCCTCCCTTTTTCTTCATTTCTTACAAGCCCAGACTGAGTCATTAGTGAGCTCCTTCTTTGAAGGTGGCCTGTGGCCAGGTCTACACCATTCACACTCTCAGTACAGCCTTGTCTGGTTATCACGGGCAAGCTCAGGCAGCCATCTCAGCCTCTCTCTGGAATCCACTACCGGTTTCCTCTCCGTGGAGAGGAAGAGTAGGAAGGGGGCACCAGAATGCAGTTGTAAATGTAGGTTCTGGCACTCACCCCCTGGATGCCTGGGGGAAAATGAGTGAAAGCACCGTAATGTAGCCAAGTCTGGAATCATCCCTGGGCATTCTAGAAACAGGTCATATGTACTACCTGTACATATCTACACACACCCAGAACAAACAGCTGTGGGCTCATACATAATGTCAGTGCCTAGATTCTATATGCCAGCAGCTATCTCCACATCCTTTAACAAGCTCAGTTCTCTGCGGAAAGCTTACCTGCAGACGTTTGTGAAATGTGTTTATATGCATAAACACACACACACGCACACGCACACACACATATATATATAATTTATCTCTGGAGGGGAACTCTCACCTACATAAGAGCTCAGAGTTACAAAGAAAAACCCTATTGGTGATAACAGAAGGTCCCCATGGGGCGCCTGGGTGGCGCAGTCGGTTAAGCGTCCGACTTCAGCCAGGTCACGATCTCGCGGTCGGGGAGTTCGAGCCCCGCGTCGGGCTCTGGGCTGATGGCTCAGAGCCTGGAGCCTGTTTCCGATTCTGTGTCTCCCTCTCTCTCTGCCCCTCCCCCGTTCATGCTCTGTCTCTCTCTGTCCCAAAAATAAATAAACGTTGAAAAAAAAAAATTAAAAAAAAAAAAAAAAGAAGGTCCCTTATACTAGAAAGGCTCAACAGTATACTAGAGGGGTATAACAAAGCAAAGGCCTTTGGGCACTATGGCCCTTAACAGTCCAACATTCCTCCCAAACTGATGACACCCCAACCCATCCACACCTTCCATTCAGGGTTAGCTCTACTTTCAGAGATACAGGTTCCCATGACATTTCTTAATGCTGTTAATGGTAATTATAACTAATAAATTCTCTTCT
This sequence comes from Prionailurus viverrinus, assembly GCF_022837055.1. NCBI lineage: Eukaryota > Metazoa > Chordata > Mammalia > Carnivora > Felidae > Prionailurus > Prionailurus viverrinus. The sequence goes on from NC_062567.1 coordinate 34,108,102, forward strand.
GTGGCTGCTAAGATCCTATCTCTTCCATGAAATCTTTTGGTCAATGGCAAGAGAAGTAAGAATTTTACTTGGCCTATTTTGTCTCAAGGTACATTCTTTTTGAGCCTTCTTCATCACATGTGTGTAATATCTCCTTGGCTTTATGTAATGTGAATAATATGCGTTATCTCTATTTTAAAAATTTTTTAATTTATTTTTGAGAGAGAGAGACAGAGTATGAGTGGGGGAGGGGCAGAGAGAGAGGGAGACACAGAATCCGAAGAAGGCTCCAGGCTCTGAGCTGTCAGTACAGACCCCAACTTGGGACTCAAACCTGTGAACCATGAGATTATGACTTGAGCTGAAGTCAGACGTTTAACCAACCAAGCCACCCTGGTGCCCCTGCATTATCTTTATTCTTTGAGTTGTTGGACCTATTTTCACTTGTCCATTCCTTATAACCTTTAAGTCTGTCAGTGGCAGACAATGTGTTACAATCCTTAACATCCTGGATCAACAAAATGGAAGCTCCAAAAACCCAACTGTATGTAAGAAAGCATATGATAATAAGAGTGATACTAATATTTATTGAGTGCTGGCTGCGCGCCAGTCCCTGTCGTAAGCACTTTGCACGTATCAACTCATTCTGTCCTCACAACTCTGTCAGGAAGACACTATTGTTATTTTCATTTTATGTGTGAGGGACTTGAGGCACAGAGAGATTAACTGACTTGCCCAAAGTCACACAAGGAGTAGAACCAAACAGGATTCATAAGCTGACAACCTGTAACACTAACATTTTGGTGTTTAGCATTCTGGTTTTTTCCATGTGTATTTAAAGGCATTTTGTTTTACTTTAGAAAACTGAGGTCATAAATATACTTAATAGGCGTTAAGTGTGTGTCTTTGCTCAGGATATAAATTTGTAATTTCTGTGATGTACCTTTTAATTTTAAGAAGTTTTTCACATGGCTGAAGTTTAACGTTGTGATTTCTGTTAATCTTTTCCTTTGTAATTTCTGTCACTGTTTTTATGTTTGGAAAATCCTTCCCCATTACAGGATCACTATCTTGTCTTCTGGCTTTATTGTTTCTTTTTTATCTTTAATTATTTATGTTATTTGAAATTTATTTGATAAATAATGTTTCCTTTTCCTGACAAATTTGTGATATTTCCTTAATATTCCTTAACATTACATTCTTAATTATTCTAAGGTCTGTTTCAAAGTTGACTGATCTGTTTATTTAATAGATGTTGTTTTGTAGGGTAAGTATTCCCAATTTGTTCTTGTTTTATTAGCAATCGTGCCTTAACATTTTGTCAAATAAACAATAGAATTATTGCATCAAGTTGGTTAACCTAACAAGTTAATTCAAGAAGAGTTGATATATTTAAGATGTTCAGATTTCTAATTTTTTCCATTTTAAAAATCTCCTCCCCTGCTACTTTTTGTTTTTTTCTGGATTACATTTATAGAGAGTGGTTTATTATACTTTCCTTTTTAAAAAAATTGGGGCTCCTGATTCTTGATTTCGGCTCAGGTCATGATATGATGGTTCATGAGATCAAACCCAGAGTCAGGCTCTGTGCTGACAGAATGGAACCTGCTTGGGATCCTCTCTCTCCCTCTCTCTCTTCCAGTCCCTTCTTTGAACTCAATCTCTCTCAAAATAAATAAATAAACATTTTTTTAAATTTTTAAAAATTAAAAAAAAAAAAAATCCCAGAGACTTATTTACTAAGTCTACTGCTATTTGGCTTTGTGACTCACAAATTTCTGGAATCATCTTAATTTTGTTCTTTCTATTTTCCTTAGAAGTGTTTTATTGTTCTTTTCATAACTTTTCTGAGATAAATCTGAGTTTGTTTATTTTCATCATGTTTTATAGTGACAGCATTTACCTTTAACACAGCTTTGACTACCTTCTATAATATGTTTTGATTCCCATCATGAACTATGAAATCTGTAAATGATTTTTTAAAAAACAGCTTTTTTGGAATATATACCTACCATCATATTCACCTGTTTAAAGTGTATAGTTCAATAAGACCTTCTGTAATACCCAGATATTCATACTTATGGATGCTTGTTTTATGTTCTTAGGAATTTTCTGAAAATAGCCACTTATTAAACCAGAATTCATTATAAGAAGAAAAGAAAGAAAGAAAGAAAGAAAGGGAGAGAGAAAAGGAGAGAGAAAGAAAGAAAAAGTGTACAGTTCAGTTAAATTTTAATATATTTAGAGAATTGTACAAGCGTCACCACCACCTGACTTCAGAACATTTTCATCACTTTTTGAAGAAACCCTGGGGGCAACTGATTGGCTCAAATGAAAGAGCATGTGACTCTTGATCTCAAGGTCATGATTCCAGCCCCACTTGGGTGTAGAGATTACTTAAATAAACAAACAAACTTAAAAAAAGAGAAAGAAAAAGAAACCCTGTACCTATTAACAATACGTCTCATTTCTCCCTTCTCCTAGTCCCTGGCAACTACTACTCAACTTTCTACTGCCATAGATTTACTTATTCTAGACACTTCATATAAATGAAATTATATAATAGGTAGCCTTTTGTATCTGGCTTCTTCCACTTAGCAAATGTTTTCAAGGTTCACCATGTTACCCATGTATCAATACTCCATTCCTTTTAATGGCTGAATAACATTCCATTGTATGGACATACTACAGTTGATTTATATGTTCCTTGACTGATGGACATTTGGGTTATTTCTGCCATGGTTATTATGAATACAATGCTGCTATGAACATTCATGTACAACTTTTTGTGTGGACATATGTTTTCCTTTCTCTTGGGTAGTATTTGGGAATGGAATTGTTAGATCATATGGTAACTCTATGTGTAACCTTTTGAAGAACGGCCAAGCTGTTTTCTAAAGTGGCTGCACCATTTTACATCCCCACCAGCAATGAGAGTTCTAGTTTCTTCATATCCTCATCAATGGCTGCTTTTTTATTTGTTTTTGATGTAGCCATTCTAGCAGATGTGAAATCATATGTCATTTATTTGCAATGATAACTAATGATGACGATTATGTTGAGCGTGTTCTCATGTGTACTTTGGCCGTTCATGTAGCTCTTTCAGAAAATGGCCATTTTTAATTGGATTAGTTGGCCTTATTGACTTGTATGAGTCCTTTATATGTTCTAGATACTAAATGCTTATGAGATACATGATTTGCAAATCATGTTCTCTCATTCTGTGAGTTTTTTTTTTTTCTCACTTTCTTGATGGTGTTATTTGAAACACAAAAGGTGTTTTTTTTTTTTCCTCTAAATGTTTATTTTTGAGAGAGAGAGCACAAGCAGGAAGGGGCAGAGAGAGAGACACACACACAGAATCCAAAGCAGACTCCAGGCTCTGAGCTGTTGTCACAGAGCTTGACACGGGGCTCAAACTCATGAACTCAAGATCAAACTCATGAACTTAAGCTCATGACCTAAGACAAAGTCAGATGCTTAACTGACTGAACCACCCAGATATCCTGAAACACAAAAGTTTTTAATGTTGATGAAGTTAATTTATTTTTTCTTTTATCACTTATGTTTTTGGTGTTGTATCTAAAAATCCATTGTTTAACCCAAGGTCATGAAGATTTACTCCTATACTTTCTTCTAAGTGTTTTACAGTTTTAGTTTCTTGGTTTAGGTGTATGATACATATTGAGGCATTTGTTTGTTTTTGTTTAAATTTATTTATTTAACATTTATTTATTATGTTTTTATTTATTTTAGTAATCTGTATACCAATGTGAGACTCAAACTCATGACCCCAAGATCAAGAGTTGCACACTCTAAAAAAAAAAAAAAAATGTGTTGCACACTCTACCTACTGAGCCAGCCAGGATCCCCTTTGTTTCCCATTTTGAGTTAATTTTTGTATATGGTGTAAAATCAGGGTCCAACTTCATCCTTTTACATATAAATATCCAGCTGTCCCTGTGTTATTTGCTGAAAAGATTATTCTTTCCTCATTGAATTATCTTGGCATCCTTGTTAAAAATCTATTGATCATACATATGAGCATTTATTTCTGGATTCTCAACTCTTTTCTATTGAAGAAAATTGTCTATCCTTATGCAAGTACTATGCAATCTTGATTATTGTATACTTGAATTAAAAATTTTTTTTTTTACATTTTTTACATTTTACATTTTTTTAATTTATTTTTGAGAGACAGAAAGAGACAGAACAAAAGCAGGGGAGGGGCAGAGAGAGAAGGAGACACAGAATTTGAAGCAGGTTCCAGACTCTGAGCTGTCAGCACAGAGCCTGACGTGGGGCTTGAACTCACAAACTGTGAGATCATGACCTGAGCCAAAGTCGGACGCTTAACCAACTGAGCCATCCAGGCACTCCTACTTGAATTTTTAATTTATTATTTGGAATATAAAAATGTATTGGGGGGGGTACCTGGATGGCTCAGTCAGTAGGGTGTCTGACTCTTGATTTCAGCCTAAGTCACATGGTTCATGGGATTGAGCCTTGTGTCAGGCTCTGTGCTGGCAGTGCATAGCCTACTTAGGATTCTCTCTTTTCTTCTCCCTGCCCCTCCCCCTCTCACATGCCTTCTCTCTCTTTTTCTCAAAATAAACGTTTTTTTAAAAAGTGTATTGAAAGTATATTTTTAAACATTCAAGTTTTTAGACCTTTAAGCTTTAATATTCAGTTTTAGGGGTGCCTGGCTGGCTCAATCAGTTAAGCATCTGACTTTGGCTCAGGTCATGATCTCACAGTCCATGGGTTTGAGCCCTGCACTGGCCTCTGTGCTGACAGGTCAGAGCTTGGAGCCTGCTTTGGATTCTGTGTCTTCCTCTCTCCTCTCTCTCTCTCTCTCTCTCTCAAAAGTAAAAAAAAAAAAAAAAACAATAAAATTTTAAAAAATTCAGTTTTATTGCACTTTGATTAAAAAATAAAGATAAGAGTTTCATAAGGTACAGAGCTCAGTATGTAATCATTAGGCTTATGAATTATAATATTTAGAACTGCCTTATCTAATATGGTAACCACTAGCCACATGTGACTGTTAAGCAACTCACAATGTGGCTAATGTAACTGAGGAACTGAATTTTAAAATTTATTTAACATTTTCATCACCCTCAAGAATTTCCTCATGCCCAATTGCAATCAGTTTCCATTACCACCCATGTCAGGCAATCTTTCTGTCTTAATAGATTTGCCTATTCTGAACATTTCATATAAATAGAATCACACAACCTACAGTCTTTTGTATCTGGTTTCTTTCACTTAACATAACGTTTTTGAGGTTCATTCATGCTGTAGTGTGTCAATATTTCACTCCTTTTTATTTTTGAGTAGTATTTCATTGAAGGGATACACCACATTGTATTTATCCATTTACCAGTTGATGGGCAGTGGATTGTTTCAATTTTACATAATTTTTTTTATTTTTTAATTTTTTTAATGTTTTTATTGTATTTTTGAGAAAGAGAGCGCTAGCAGGGGAAGGGCAGAGAGAGAGGACAACACAGAATCTGGAGCCGGCTCCAGGCTCTGAGCTGTCAGCACAGAACACGACACAGGACTCGAACTCACATACTGTGAGATTATAACCTGAGCCAAAATCGGGCACGCAACAGACTAAGCCACCCAGGTGCCCCTAATTTTACGTGATTTTAATGAATTTAAGTTTAAATACTAAAGCAGGTAGGAGCACCTGGGTAGCTCAGTTGGTTAAGTGTCTGACTTGGTTTCGGCTCAGGTCATGATCTCACAGTTCGTGTTTCAAGCCCCACATCAGGATCTGTGCTGATGGTGCAGAGCCTGCTTGGGATTCTCTCTCTCTGTCTTTCTCTGCCCCTCCCATACTCTCTCTCTCAAAATAAATAAATAAACTTAAAAAAATTTTAAATACTAATGCAGGTAAGATAGTTCACCTTCAAGCACGACTTTATTGCATTGGGGAGACTACATTTCTCTTTAACCTTTGAAAATTTAATACATGAATTGAGATGTGCAGTAAGAGTAAAATATACTCTGAATTCCAAAAACTTAGAATTCTTGATGTGCTTAAAAGATCAAAAGAATGAAAAAGGAACAGAGACTATGAAAGTAAAGTTGAAAGATGAACAAAATAACAAGATAGAGTTTCTAGAAATGTGGAGGGGAGAAACATTAAAAACTCACCTCTGAATACCTCCAGGGGTGATAGTATCCCCTTGTGTTATTTACAGGCACTGCGTTATTTCATATGTATGACCTTTTTTCATCTTCCCAGTGACACAGTGAGGTAAGGACTATCTATTCTGTGCTTGAGGAAACCAAGGCTCAGAGAACTTAGTTTGTCCGAGGTCCCCCGGCTAGCATGTACGAAAACCAGATTTGACCCCTCTCTGATTTCAAAATCCACATTTGTATCTGTTGCAGATGAATGGAAAGTTCACCAAGAATGTAGACAAGACACATGTTTGACTATGGCCTGGCCTTTAGATTTAAGCAACAGTCGGAGCGATGGCAGAGCAGGAGGGGCAAGGGGAAGACTTGACAAGAAAGAGGGTCTCTTTGCTCTAAATTGACAAGTTATTTCACATACTACACCTGCCGCCAGCCATTTCAGTCTTTTGGAAGGCTCTTCTGTTACCATGAGGCCCAGACCCTGCCCTCTCATCCCAAAGAAATACCTTGGGAGAAATAGCCTTGGCCTCCAGAGGCGGCTCTCACAAAGCCCGGCAGCGCCCCCAGCCCTGCTGCTCAATGATAAGATAAGACGCCCGAGGGACTGGGGAAAGAAGCCAGCCTGGTGATGCCCAGCTGCTCCCTTGGTGACGTCTGTCCACAGCAGACACCGTCCCTCCAGGGACTCCAGGCTCAGCCAAGAGGCCTCTGGTTTAAGACCAGCTTTATGGAGCTCCGATAACGCTGCCTTTCCAGAGCCTTCTGCAATCAGAATTGCCCCCAGCCTTCTGACCAAGTGTGGAGGGGGTCTTCCTCAGCAGTGATGACTGACAGCAAGAAAGGTTCTTGCCTCCCCAGAGTCAGCAGCCCCAGACTGCTGACGCGTGCGGGGCTGGGCACTGTGAGTGTGACAGGACTATTTTTGCCCCAGGACAGTGCTGTCAGCAGGTAGGAGGTGAGGGGTCACGCTGCCGCTGCTGGGGTTGAGAGCTGGGCACAGTGCCGCTGGAGCCTTGCTGAGAGCTGGGGCTCCACCAGCCTGCAGAACCTGAAACCGCCTTCACTGTTGGTTCACAAAAACCCAGGAAGGTGAGGGACCCTAATGACTGGAGCCCATCACACTATTTTGAAAAGAGGCATCACTCACAATGACCTTTTTTTCTCACCGCTTCCCTGTAATCTTGATCCTAATGCACTATTCGTCACCTGCTTGGAAGAGGTATTGTCCCGGGTTATGCTCAGCAGTGAGCATCAGAGAGGACTGTGGCCCCTGACAGGCTTCCAAATGCCCTGTTGCAGTGGCCCCGGTAGACTGTTGTAATGGGCAAATAGATCCGTGTAGCAGATTGCCAATGGTGCCCTCACTTTACACAGGAGCCGGGTTCCTGGAAAGTTGTCCTCAGATGGAATCCTATTGGGGCAGCTCTACTGAGGGCAAGATATTCCACGCTATGAATGCACAGGGGTTGCTACTCCACCAAAAACAGAGAATGCCTCCTTTAATTAATTTTATCTTTTTATATCTAAATACTTTTGTAAAATTTTATTTTTAAGTAATCTCTACACCCAACGTGGTGCTCGAACTCACAACCCTGAGTTGTGCACTCTACCAACTGAGCCAGTCAGGTGCCCCTATATATCTAAATATATTATCTATATTTAATTTTATCTTTAATTATGTTTTTTTTATTATAAAAAAAATGACATTTTGGTTGTCAAAAGTCCAAATTGAGGGGGTTGCCTGGCTGGCTCAGTCGGTAGAGCATCTGACCCTTGGTCTTGGGCTTGTGAGTTTGAGCCTCACGTTAGGTGTAGAGACTACTTTAAAAAAGTTTTATTTTTTTTAATTCAAATTGGGAAAATAGATTTAGAAAGGAAAAGTCCTTATCATGATATAAATTCCTTCCATATATTTTTTCCTATGCTTATACAAATGTGTAGTAATCTAAAATAGACCTCTGAATTTTTTAATTTTTATCAATATAGGATCATAATCATACTCATAATGACTTTTTCCTCCACTAAGTCTTGCCATATCTATGCATAAAGATCTAACTCATTCCTTTTCAAGACATACATAGTATTTCATTGTGTGGATGAAATGTACTCTGGAGAACATTTTCTGTGAGAAAAATTCTCAGAAGTGCACTTATTAGGTAAACGGATGACGATATTTTAACTCTTAATAAATAATTGCCAAATTGTCCTTCAGAAAAGATTGCAGTGATTTTGGTACATTTGGTAGTAACTTACATTTACATTCCTACCAAGTGTATCAAAATGCTTGTTTATCCACATTGTCACCAACATTGGATATTATCAGTCAATCAAATTTTTGGCGCCAGTGTAATAGGGGACGCACACGCACTCTACAGCCTTGCTTCTTCAGTGTCTTGTTTGTTCTTATTCTCTATTTTTCTATTGGGTTCACTTCAAACACCTCTATGTATATCAGAGAAATCAGTCCTTTGTCCTATGTGTTGCAATCTTTTTTCTCATTTGTCTTCCTCTTCTGACATTTATGGTGTGGTGAGAGCACAGGGTTTGGAGGCAGACTCTGGCTTTGTCTCCAATTCACCACCTGAATAACCATAGTTTCATTACTTAGCTTCTGGCTCCCCATCTGTAAACTGAGGAATCAGAACAGTGCTTAGCTCAGGAGAGTGTAATGGGAATGAAATGAGTGGAGGCATATCAAGTGCTCGGTGTAGTCCCTGTGTGAAATAAGCACTATGGGGTATATGCTATTAATTATTATTATTATTATGCATTCAAATAGTTTTAATTTTATACAGTCAAATTTATTGATCATCTATGGCTTCTGTATTTCCTGTCATGCTTAGAAAGGCGTTCTTCCATCTAAGACTAGAAAAATACTCACCAAGGGTGCTATGGAAAGGGGTCTGTGGGAATCCATGTATAATATGAATCCCCCACCCCCTCTCCCCCATAATTTGGCTGTTCACATACCAGGATTTTTTTTTTCCAGGAAGATTACTTAATTTAATTTAATTTAATTTAATTTAATTTAATTTAAGTTTGCTTAAAATAAGAGAAATTTATTCTCTTACAGTTCTGGAGGCTAAAAGTCCAAAATCAAGGTGTCAGCAGGGCCCGCTCCTGCCCAAAAGCTCTAGAGAAGAATCCTTCCTTATTTCTTCTACCGTTTAGTGGACACCAGCAGTCTTTGGCATTTTTGGTCTGTGATGGCATAAGTTCAGTCTCCGCTTCTGTCTTTGCATGGTCATCCTCCCTCTGTGTGTCTAAGCCCCTGTTTTTTCTTCTACCCCCCCCCCCCAGTTTTGAGAAATAAACCACTTTTATTGAGACATACACCACTGTGTAAGTTTAAGGCGTGCGGCATGATGGTTTGATTTACCTACGTTGTGAGACGATTACCACAATAGGGTCAGCTAACATCCATCCTACTAATGCAGTCCGTCTTGGTCTCTGTGGTATAGCAGGGTGCTTCCGTCTTACCCCATGTTCTAGAATTCTCTCAGTGGTGTCTTGTTCTTGAATAGTTGTTAGTTGTTTTTCTTGTGAGGGGGAGTGAAGTCAGGAACAACCTATATCGCCATCTTGGTGACGTCACTCCTCAGGAATTATTTTAATTTTTTTTTTTAACGTTTATTTATTTTCGAGACAGAGAGAGACAGAGCATGAACGGGGGAGGGGCAGAGAGAGAGGGAGACACAGAATCGGAAGCAGGCTCCAGGTTCCGAGCTGTCAGCACAAAGCCTGATGCGGGGCTCGAACTCACGGACCGCGAGATCGTGACCTGAGCTGAAGTCGGACGCTTAACCGACTGAGCCACCCAGGTGCCCCTCAGGAATTATTTTAAAGGGGAAACCTACTGCATTTAGAGTGTGTGCAGGGGCACCCGGGTGGCTTGGTTAAACATCTGACTTTTGGTTTCAGCTCAGGTCATGATGTCACAACTCATGATTTCAAGCCCTGCATCAGGCTCTGTGCTGACAGTGTGAAGCCTGCTTGGGATTCTTTCTCCTTCTCTCTTTTTTCCTCTACCCTGCTCTCTCTCTCACTCTCCCTATTTCAAAATAAATAAATAAACCTTAAAAAAATCAATAAAATAGAGTGTGTGCAATGAATAGGTCAGGTTGCCTTTATGGTGTCTTGGTTTGGGGAACAGACTGTGTTAGCTTGCAGCTTTATGTCTAAAGAGTGGGCCTGGCAGGTCATACCCTGCCCCCTTCATAAACTAAATAACTTCCACTTGTCAGAAGTGCCAGCTTCATGCTGAGGTCCCTACCCTGGAGGAGTTCACAGTCCAATGAGAGAACAGACTAGTCATCAGATGGAAGGTGTCATTAAAAGCCTACTGGTAGAAATAACATCCCCGATGGATGTTACTGGGTGGATAGCAAGGAGGGGAACCGAGGACATTCCAAACAGCGGGGACAAGACATTCAATCCCTGCTCTACGAATATGTTCCCATCTCCAATGCATCAGATCCTCTTGCTACCTCTGTACAAAGGCACAGAGGCAGGGAGGACATCCTCTAGCATTGGAAAGAGGTGGTGAGATGGACAGTAGCCAGAGACTGGATGACAGAGCATCAGACTAAGACTTCCTGTCCCAGTTCTAGAACTTTCCTAATCAGATAGCCTTAAGAAAGTGGCTTTACTCCTCTGGGGCTCATTTTCCTTGTCCTTAATGTACAGCCTCAGCTTATGCCCTTAGGCAGCTATGGAAATTCTATAAGATCAGACATGTGTAAACATTCTGTCCTGTACAGTGTACATATTTGACACCCTCAGGGTACTTTGTGCTGCTAATTAATAATGGGAGTTGTTCCTGCCTTAGGGGCTTCACTGTGGGTTCAGCCTGTCTGTGTTCCCTGGGGCTCTTGTGCCTGCTTCCTGCAGAGGCGACAGCTTCCAGCTGGATCCCAACCTCCATGTTCACAGCCTGCCCTGCTTTCCTGAGTCTTGATTCCTGCCTCTCCTAGTCTTTGTGTTGACCCAGATCAGGACTCTACTCTAATGCCCTTTAACCCTGGCAAAGATACTCCACAGGCAGGTCTGAGCCTCCTCCCCTGACAGGTTGTTTGTAGCAGGATTAGAATTTGCCCCCTGGGTACCTACTGTGTCCCTTTGGCCTTGTTTTCCCCAGGCATGAGTATAGGCCCCTCTCCATCTCTGGCAATTCTCCCATCTGCCCATGGGTAAGAGTTAATGGCTTAGAGATGGGGCAGGTGAGCATCTTCCAGCCAGACCTCAGCTCCTCTGCACACCACTAGAGCCCATTTGGAAACCACTGGAAACTGTGTCTTCCCCTGGGTGGTAGTGGTTCTCTCAAGACAGCAGGGTCCTGGAAGTCTGAAGACCACTGCAGAGGGCAGCACCCTGCAATCTTACAGTCCTGTGCACAGGGCACTGAAAGGCACCTGTTAGGCAAAGAGCACTTGGTGGGAGTTTTGGAAACCTGCGTTCTGCTTTCAGCACTGTCTCGTTGTGTGGCCTTGGACAAATCCCTGGCCTGCTCCGGTCCTCAGTTTCCCCATTTGTAAAATGAGAGGGCTGGCCATAGGGCTGAACTGATGTCCTGTTGGCAGACAGACATGTACATGGTTTGAAGGTGAATGCCTTTAGGTGAGGCTGGCACTTCCCAGTGAGAAGCCTCTCCCACCACTTCTACCACTGAAGGCATCTGAATTTGTGTTCTTTGCTGCTCCCCAGTCCTGGCCCTTGGGAAAGGAGCCAACAGTCCTTGGCCTTTTTGGCACCATTATTTAAGAGGCCACCAAAGGAAGAGGTAAGTACAGAACCAGATCAGGCTAGGTTCTCTCACTTTCTAGGAGCCAACCTTGACCTAAGATGCAAACAGTGAAGAAGTCACTGGGTTTCCCAAGACCTGTGGTCCTCATGGCAACAAGAAATCTCTCATCCTTTTCTCCTATGCTTACTAGGAGATTGGTCTGGCTTCACAGGGCCTGCTCAGAGGACCCAGCACCATGGAGGGTCTCCACTTGGTCTAATGCTCTGCTATCGCCATCTTGAAATTCTCAATAATTTTGAACTGGGGACTCCACATATCCATTCTGTACTGGGTGGGCCCTGCAAATTACTGGAGGTTACATTATACCCGTTTGGAAACCTTTTATCATGTGTTCTAGCAGTCTGTCCCCTTAGAGTACTGGTTCCTAAGACAGGCTCTGTGATTACCAGAGAAAGAACATTCTGAAGGATTCTTCTTGTCCTTCAAGGTCCAGATGAGATGACACGGAAGCCATGAAGTCTCCTCTGACCTCCACAATGGATGCTGTCTTATTTTCCCACTTTATCACATGGCACCCATCCCTTTCTATGATTCATCACAAATTCCCTGTCTGAAGGATTCATCTCCACACTATGCTCTCTGTGCTTTGACTTGCCCAAGATAGATAGATGCTCAATAAATGTTTGTTGACTGACTGGAAAGCAAATAGAACTATCTTCTCAGTTCAGAGTACAGGGCAGTGCACACAGTGGGTGTTCAATCAATGCTGCTGACTCATTCAGGGAGCAGGCCAGGCAGTTGCACCATATGGGCCTTCCCTTGCCCCAGCTAAGGAGTCACATGGACGATCACAGTCTCCTTTTCCTACTCAGTGAGGGTACAACCATAGAACCAACGAGGTCCAGCAAGGTACTGCTCAGTTACAGGGTTTCCTGGTGTGGAGGTGGAAAGGAATTACTCCTTACCCACCATCCCCGCAGTTTCAAATGCCCTCAGGTGCAATTATATTAAGAACCCCTGACACTTGCAAAGCACCTCAAAGTTTGCAAGCCACTTTTACACATATTATTCTCAAACTGTCCTGTAAGTCAGGAAAAATACTTAAATACCAATTATGTATTTGTTTTAACATTTTTCCTTTTACTGTGTTATGCTCATTGAGGAAAAATAAGAAAATACAGATTGAGCAAAAAGGAAAAGAATACCTCAGATTCTAGTACCTAGAGATGATACCGTTAATATTTTAGTCCATAGCCCCTCAGATGTATCTACACGTATAAACATATATTTTTTAAAATAAGATAATTCCAAGGGTGCCTGGGTGGCTCAGTCGGTTGGGCGTCCGACTTCAGCTCAGGTCACGATCTCGCGGTCTGTGAGTTTGAGCCCCGTGTCGGGCTCTGGGCTGATGGCTCAAAGCCTGGAGCCTGCTTCTGGTTCTGTGTCTCCCTCTTTCTCTGCCCCTCCCCGTTCATGCTCTGTCTCTCTCTGTCTCAAAAATAAATAAACATAAAAAAAAAAGGATAATTCCAGCACTGTTTCATAATCATGTGATTCCCATTTTTAATAGGTGGCTAACAGAGGTCCCAGGTCACAGTGGGTAGTGCTAAAGCTTGACTCCAGGTGTCCGCTTAGGCCAGTGTCTATATCTGGAACCAGGCTGCTGCTTAAACTCCTCAGGGGCCAGAGAGATTGGTTGCTTCTATTTGATGGTGGTAGGAATTGTTTGTTCGGATTGGGCTTAGGGTAAAAGACCCCAAAATTCTCCTGGGTGCCCCATAGTCCAACATGGGTGAGGCCAGGCCGGGTTGGGCCTGGCTGCTGCTCCAGAGCTCCTACCTCTGCAAAACTGGACTTTGCCTTGCAGTAAACAGTCACAGGGATGCCAGGGGTCGGCTGTCGGGCAGGGGGGCCCAGAGGGAGACAGTGCCAGGTGGCGGGATTGAGCTGTATATGACTGACCCCAGAGAGCAACTAGATATCTGTTGAGTAGTCTTGAGGGGCTGCGTTTTTTGTGTTTTTAGAAAGGGAGTGAGGACACAGCAGTGACCCAGCAACTGCCTCGCTGCCCTGGGGCATTGCCCCAAGCTGTAGAAAGGGTCCTTCCAGCCAGGCTCAGGGCAGGACTACCTCGCCTTCCTGCCTTCTTTCCTCCTCCAATCCCTGCCTCCCTTCTCCCTCTCTCCTTCTTTCTTTCCTGAGCACACACTACTGGTCAGATACTGTGTCAGGCACTAGAAGAAAGATGTCCTCAGAGATCTGGCCTTCAAAAGCTAAACAGAGGCTTACAGAACAACACAGTTGTTAAGAGTTTGAGCTCTGGCCTCAGACAAAGCTGGGTTCAAATTTTGACTCGCCCATCTCTAGCTGTGTGACCTCACACGTGTTACTTAACCCCTCTGAACCTGTGCTTCTCCTGGAAGGTATCTATAAGAAGTGAGAAAATTCATGAAAACACTTCAGGGCAAGTTCTGAATAAATGCAGCTACTAAAAGAGAAGCTGTACATGTGGAAGAATTTAGAGTTTGGGCTGTTTAACATGTTCAGCACCCACGGTGGATCTAGTTCTAGAGAAAACCTGGGGGCTGGGTGAGAACTGGCCTGCACCCACTGGACATTTTTGCCAACGGTTTGGCAGAGTTTGGCAGACGGTCATCCCTTTCGTGTATGTGGCCTGGACCATACACTAGTTCCCCACTGTGAGGGGGAGGGGTGGTACCCTCTCCTTTTACAAAGGAGGAAGCTGAGAAGCAGTGAGTTTGCACGACCTGCCTGAGAGAAGAAATGGCAGCCAGGCTCAGTTCAGATCCCAGCACAATGCCGACCATTCACTCAACCTTCATCTCCCCAGACCCTGGCCATGGCATCAGATCTGTTGCTCAGAGTGCAGGAGCTCGCCTGGGAGAATGTGTGATTGTGCACCTTACTTCCACATTTGAATCCTGAAGAAGGAAGAGAGAGCAGGTGTGAGAAGCCAGGTGGGGACTGCTGGGCAGAGAGGGACTCTTAGGGCTCAGCTTGCAGCTATCCTGGCAGGCTGGCTGGCAGAAGGCTGAGACCTCTTTGGATTGGCTGAAGCCACTGGGGTAGGGACTCAGGGCTGGCCGACCCTTGATGGTAGTTTCCACCCTGGCTGTGGTCCCTGAGACTCTGCTCCGGGAACTCCTCTCTATCTCCATCCTACATGCCTCTGGAGCTGCAGTGAGCATAACAGCATTGCTTCCTCACCTGCAGCCTGTTTCATGTATGCCAGGACCCAGACACTGCGACCACAGGGACAGTACACACACACACACACACACACACACACACACACATGTGCACACTAAATCTGTAGGGAGGACTGAGGGGGTCAGAAGTCACATGCCCATGTAAGGAGCTCTATATAAGAGACCTGTGGAGCACAGCTCACCATGGTTCTGCCTCTTAAGCCCCATCCAAACGAATACAGGGTGACAAATGCATCATTAGTTCATTCAGCATGCCGGGCTAGGTGCCAGGCTCTGGGACATAGCAGTGAACAAGACAGATAAAGTCCTTGTTCCCATGACGTTTATCTGCTGGGGTGGGATTGAAAAAGTCTTTTTATCTCCTGGCTTCCCCCTTGATACACTGTATTCTCTGCTAAGCCTTGTCATTTCAGGGGATTAGGAGAACAGGGCTATGGGGAAGGCAGGGATCTCTGTTGTATCCTAGATGCCTAGCACAGGGTAGGGGCTGAAAACATGTTTGTTGAACTGAATCAAGTAGGAATCTTGGCAGGCTCCCTCCATAGGCCTGGGTGGGGTGGGAAATGCACCAGCTTCCCTTTTCCCACCTCACTGTCAGATATGATCTGCTTCATGAGGTCTTTTCACCTGGACTCTCGCCAGACACTGTGGGCACAGCTCTCACTGCTTCTTAGTCTAATTGCCTGAAATCCCAAGGAAACCATCCCCGCCTTTTGGAAGCGTGCGATCTAGTGGGGACATACAAAACTCATATGCACCGTCATGTGGAATGTTGATATTTTACCTTATGATTAATTGTTCTGAAAGTCATTTTCACCTACCTGTGTGCAGGCCTCCTATCTGGATTTAGTTTCCACCACAAAATCGAAGGTTCTACAAGACCAAGAAAGGCTCAGTAAAGGTTCCTGAGTCAAGCCATAAAGAGAATCTAAGGGTAAATGTATCAGAGCCCTGTAAACAGGCACGTGATCAGTAGTGCGAGGCAGCACTGGACACTGGGCAGGAAGGAACTGGTGGAGTATGCTGGCTGCTGGTGTGAAATACAGATTTTGATTTATTCATATTCAGAGGAAAGATTTAAATGTGCTACTTATACATACTTTAGACTAGTGTCCACTTTTGAGAGGGTTGCAATGCCCTATGCTTCTAGGGACTGTATGGTGTAGTGGTCAAGTGCACAGGCTCCAGAGCCTGCCTGGGTTCAAATCCCAGCTCTGATATTTAACAGCTGGGTGGTCCTGGGCAAAATTACTGAATTGTCCTGAATCCCAATGTTCTCATCTATAAAACAGGTGTTGTTAAAAGAATTCAGCGACAAAATCAACATGAAAATGTCAGGCCCTGAGCCTAGAAGACAGTAAACACTAGCCGTTGCCATTCAGCAGCACGGTGTAGACCAATGGGCCTCACACTTGAGCTCGCATGAGAATCACTTGAAAACAAAGATCGCTGGTTTCTACCCTGAGTTTCTGATTCAGTAGGTGTGGGGTGGACTCTGACAACTTGCATTTCTAACAAGTTCTATTGCTGCTACAGCTTCCTCAGGGACCACCTTTTAAGAACCACCAGTATAGAAGGAAGAATATAGTTTAGGATTCTGACATTGAGACCATCCCGTGGTATCAGGTGACTTTGGGCAGATGGTCTCTTTGAGCCTCAATGACTTCACTTGTAAAATGGGACTGTTGGTAGCCATTCGTGGGGGTTGTGTCTGGCATACAGTATTACCATTAAGTGTTATTGTTCCAATTTTAGCCAAATCTGTTGGCCTTTGCAAGATGAGGAGGATCACAATGAGTAGAGATGGGTGGGGTGAGCCTGGGGAATGCTGAGAACCCCAAGGTCAAAGTGGGGCATGGAGCAAATGCCAGATGGGTCTGGGAGCCTCAGAGCAAAGTGCTCATTTAGAAAGTACTCTTGCTTAGGGTATTGGGAGACAGCAGAAAAATTCTTTGGAAATTTCTATGTAGCCAATCCATGATTAACTTTGGACCTGAGATGACAGTGTTTCCTGAAAGCCATTGACAAGGTGACCTCTTGCAGGGGAGGTGGAAAATGCTTCCTAAGAAAAAGCAAACAGGCCCCATGGGGTTCCTATTGCAACCCCTATATCTTCCTGTCCCTCCCTGCACACTCTCTTCCTTTTTTATATAGCCCCCTTTTGTTAGAAAGCAACCCTGTCACCTCCTGCTTCACAATGGGATCAAAAGCACTTGGGTTCCTGACCCGTGGCAGGTGGAGCTAAGGCGGGCTTGCCTTGCTGTTTCCCGGAGCGGCCCCCTGGTGGAGAACAGTGACATTGCAGACCTTCCCAGGGGGAGGTTTCTCCCCACGTGTCCAGTGTTCCAGCTCTAAAGCCCGGGTCTGCAGCCTGGGCCAAGGGCTGGAGCTTCTCAGCAAGACTGCGCCCAAGGCTTGGAGAAGATTTCTGGGTCAGTTGGGTATTACTATTACCGGAATAGCACGCAAAATACACCCCACCCGAGGTGGTTTAGAGACTGTTGATTTTTAAGAGATCCACTGCTCTTGGCACCGGGAAGCAGGCAGTCAGAGTGCTAGCCCCAGACCCGGCCTCAGGGGTCTGGGCCTTTGCAAGTTTTGGCCTGAATATCAGTGGCAGTTTCCAATCTGAGTCATTCACTCCCTGAGGCGGGATACCAGTGGGGAAAGGGCTATCCTTGGATAAGGGGCTTTTTTTTTTTTTTTTAAGTTTATTTATTTTGAACCGGATGAGGGGGTCAGTGCGCAGAGAGATAGGGAGAGAGAATCCCAAGCAGGCTCTGTGCTATCAGCCCAACACAGGGCTCGATCTCACAAACCACAAGATTATGACCTGAGCCAAGATCAAGGGTCGGACCCTTAACCGACCAAGCCACCCAGGTGTCCCCAGGGACTTTTATTTTAAAGGCAGATTCACTGTCCAAACACTACTCCCCTCACCCAGAAGTCATTGTGTATGAATCCCACCCTCAAAGATGCTTTGTTTTGCCTTTTTGGAAAAAACTCAAATAAAAAATTCAATGTTAGGGGCGCCTGGGTGGCGCAGTCGGTTAAGCGTCCGACTTCAGCCAGGTCACGATCTCGCGGTCCGTGAGTTCGAGCCCCGCGTCGGGCTCTGGGCTGATGGCTCGGAGCCTGGAGCCTGTTTCCGATTCTGTGTCTCCCTCTCTCTCTGCCCCTCCCCCGTTCATGCTCTGTCTCTCTCTGTCCCAAAAAATAAATAAATGTTGAAAAAAAAAATTAAAAAACAATGTTATCATCGCTTATTGCACATGTAACATGGGCAAGTCACCAAGCTAGGCACCCAGGGGACCCAGGTACCGAGGGGACCCAGTTATACTGAAGATGCAATCCTTGCCTTAAAACGGGCAGCCAGAGGAGCCGTCTAGAGAGGTCTAAGCAAAGCCTGAGGCCAGTATGGAGCACAGCAGCCTTTGCACAGAGTCTGGGCAGAGCGTGCCTAGGGACAGGTTCTAGAAGGGATGAGAGGCTTGGGAGGGTGGGGAGGGCATGGGAAAGAAAGGCCTTAAGTCCTGGAGCAGGAGCAGGCCGAGAAGGGTGGGGTGTGTTCAGGGAACAGTGAGTAATCTGGTGTGGCCCAGGGCTGCTGAGCATCACTGTGCCTGGCACAGGCCGATCGGTAATAAGTAAGGGTTAGCTCTCTGCCCCCTCCCAGGGGTGAAAGGAGGAGCAGTGCACCAGGCTAGAGAGAGGGGTACATGCAGGCCAGCTGAGCACCTGTAGCACCGAGGCCTGGCAGAGACCCCAGGCCCGGTGTAGGGGGGCTTGTCTGAGAATTTCCCTTCTTTTTTTTTTTTTTAATGTTTATTTATTTTTGAGAGAGAGAGCAAGAGAGCGTGCGCACAAGTGGAGGAGGGGCAGAGAGAGAGGGAGACACAGAATCCTAAGCAGGCCCAGGCTCTGAGCTGACAGAGCCACCCAGGTACCCCAAGAATGTCTCTTCCTGGCAGATGGGCCTGGTGCAGCTGGAAGGTGAGACTCGCAGGGGTGAGAACAGGTGTTGTCGAAATGGACAGAGAAGTATTTCGATGACCACAGGGTTTGCTGGAAAGACTAATGGTGCCTTTGAAATCTGGGCTGGGACAGGCCCTGAGTCACAGCATATTATTTAAAACATGCCCTAGGCCCACAGGTGCCAAGTCTAATCCTGAGTGGGAGAGATGCTTCTCTCATATCTGTTTGAATACTTTATAGTTTTCAAAGCCCATTCACCTGCTTTATCTCATCGATCTGTTTAACAGCAGCTTTGTGCTAACCAGGGCAGGTACTCCTCCCATTCCACAGATGGAGAAGCTAAGGCCTGGGTATGATGAAGTTATATATTCTACTTTGTTTTAGCCATTGGCCTTGTTATAGTGAGTGTTTGCTTTTGTTTTAAATTTAGTATTATTATTTATATAGTTCAAACATTCAAATGGTTCAAAATTCAAAAGGTATGGATAAAAGTCTCTGTCAACCTTATCTTCACAGCCGCCTGGGTCACCTCTTGCCAGTTGGAACCCAAGCCTTTTGACTTTAGGACTAGTGCCCTTTCTGCCACCTGGTGCAGGGGCTCAGGGACACTGTAGATTCAGGAAAGCCTCAGGCAAGTTTCACTGCTACAGGTGTTTTACCTCCTCTTAGCAGTTATGCATATGTATCCTTGGGGACTAATTGTCTTCTTTAATCTTAGTCCACATACATTTATCTTTCCATCCTAAACTCCTTGGAGGCAGGGAGTATGCCTTCAATTTCTAGGAGGTGGTAGAGTAGGGATTAACCTTGTAGGCTCAGGCATATAGAAAATTGGGATGGGGCGCCTGGGTGGCTCAGTCGGTTAAGTGTCCGACTTCGGCTCAGGTCACGATCTCACGGTTTGTGGGTTTGAGCCCCGCATCGGGCTCTGTGCTAACAGCTCAGAGCCTGGATCCTGCTTCGGATTCTGTGTCTCCTCCTCGCTCTGCCCCTCCCATGCTCATGCTCATGTTCTGTCTCTCAATAATAAATAAACGTTAAAAAAATTTTTTTAATAAAAAAGAGAAAATTGTGATAAAAACCTGTGCTGTGTGAGCTTGTACAAGTTACTTAGGTTCTCTGAGCCTCCACTTTTCCAACTACAATGATCATGCCCTTACCAATTTCACAGGGTTCTTGTGAAGACTCACTGAGATGACTCAGGTCCCATGTTTAACCCTGGGCCAGGCACAAAGTATGCACTCTGTAAGTGGGACCTATGATTCCCAGGGTACTGAGTTTGTGCACAGTAAGTCAGACCCAGGCATCCGTTCAAACTTAATTCTGACGGGATTGGGGATCTCAGGCACCTAATTAAGGGCAAATTGGCATAGTAGGTCACCCAGATCCATATGTTTGAGCAAATCATTCTTCCTGAGTTGGGATCCACCCTTTTTCCCAAAGGAGTCTCCCAACAGCCTGGCTCATCCCCATTTTCTTTTTGGGAGAGGCCTGGATTTTCTGGATAGTCAGTCATTTTGAGACCAACAGAAAGGCCAACAAGGCATGGGCCTATTTTGTCTGTAACCTTGAGCCTGAGTTTATACACGGGGAGACTGCCATATGGCTTTTCTCAGGGCTGACAGTAATGACTCACTACAGGGTCACCAATGCCCTTGAACTGTCTTGGGCAAAGTGGCTCACTTGATCTGCTTCTGGGCCTTGCTCCACAGCTGCCTGACCTCTGCTTCTCTCAGACGAATGTCCTCAACCCCTGAGACTCTCTATTTAGACACAGGGGCTTCCCCACACCTGTATCACTCTGTGTTCAGAGGGACCCAAGAAATCATTTTTTCTAACCCTCCTCATCTCACAGATAAGAAAAGCAGCCCAGTGGTGGCTACAGGCTTGCTCATACCTTTAGAGCTTGTAGCAGACCCAGGATTTGAACCCAGGTCCAGGGTGCCTTCTGTGATCCTGTCCTGGCTGCCACAAACCCCTACCCCTCAGCCTGCTCCTTCTCCACAGGGTACTCACTCCCTGCCTCAGGCTCCAGGTCCTAAACATTCTGAGTGGCAGATTCCATGGCTTTGTGGTAGGACAGTTACTTACCCCTTTGAAATCTGGTTTCCATGAAAGGACAGAATGATCTCCTGGAGCCTTGTGGTCCCCACTGACCATAATATCAATTAGCAACGTAAAAATGTGTTTACTTTTCTGTTAAAAGAGGCATTCCTTTCCTATCCAACTCAAGTTTTGTAAAGAAACAAAAATATACGCCAACAAGGATGAAGGGATACATAATTGCCTGGCAGAACAATGGAGCAATCCATGACTTCCAGGGATGGAATCCACAGAGCCTGGGGAGCTGGGACCTGGCAAGACAAACAGGGTGACAGGGAAGTCTGAGTTGGAACAAGGGGAAAGGACAAGGAAGAGAGAGGAAATTATTGTACTGGGGCAGGCCCAGGAGTGGGGCAAGCTGGGGAAACAAGGAATGGATCTCCAACCCCCCTGCATCACCCCACCCCAGCCAACACAATCATGCCCCTCTTGTTGTCCAGAACCCCCATGACACCCCATAATGGGACTCTGGATGTATTCCCATCTGCCCTGATGCCCCCCTGCTCCAACTTCATAACAGTCAAATTCCCCTTCTGGGTTTCAGGGGCCATTGGCTGGCATGATTTTGACGGGTTACCTTTCCCATGGGTATATGCATTTTAACAAACTGAGCAACCCAGGAGCTCAGGGTATATGCATTTTAAATAGGGATTCTGGAATCTCTGGTTCGGCTTCCTGCTTTCTTCAAGTAAAAGTGGAGGGGTTGAGGGGGGTAGGATGGAATAAGACAGATGCCACTGGGAGACAGTGTCACTGAAAGATCTGACTGAGGGGAAACAGGAGAAGAGCTTGGAGTAGTTCTCTTTCTCTGGGAAGAAACAAAGTCTCATTCTGTCTCTCCATAGCCTCCACCCCTCCAGAGATGGGATTTTCCTTCTCTTTCATAGATTTGGAAACTGAGGCCTAAAGTGCCAAGCGCAGAGACAGAGGTGGGCCCAAAGGCTGAGAGTCCTAACCCTGCAGCCCCTGCTCTGAGGAGCCAGATGAAAGGGGCCAGGAGCTGGAGTGAGAGCATGTGGGTTTGAGGAGAGGGGAGGCTCTGGCAGACTGGCCTTGCAGGCTGCAGCAGGGGGCAGGGGCAGCCCTGGGAGGGGGCTAGTGCCAAGGCCAGCGGAGGGAGCCGACCAGATCCAGTGATTCCCAAGTCCCAAGAAATATAAATGACTCATGCTGGGTGGCTCTGCACGCCAGCCCAGCCCACATTCCCGGGCCTTTGTTCCCAGCCAGCCTGGGCCTGGCCTTAAAGGGCCAGCTCCTAGGGCCTGAGCGTGGGCCGCTCCACCCCACCCCCACCCTCCTCTTTAATCCTGGCCCTTCCTTGGGTTGCTCCTAGTCTCTGGGCTGTGGGTAAAAAGGGTGGCATCCTGCGGGATTTAGGGGTCCATCCGATTGAATCTTCAAGCTGTAAGGGAGGGCTCTCAGGTCGTTTCATCCATCCCTCTGCCTCTGCACCTAAACTGTCCAAGAAGGATTAAGAAAACTTTTGCCCTGCTTTTTAAAGATGCTTCTGTGAGGGGACCCCTTTCAAAGCAACTTCTTGCAGAGTCTCAAACCATCTCCCTTCTAACACCATCCCCCAGGCTGCAGGCTGGGCTGGAGGCCCCTCTCCCAGGGCCCCTCCCTCTATTTTCTCCCCACCCCACCCTGGGCCCCGTCAGTATTGTTTTTTTCTTGACTCTCATTTGACACGTGTTTGGTGGGTTTTAGGTTGGATTGTGAACCCGGCTCCCTGTGCTGGGCCTCTGAGGGGTCCAGGTTTCAGGCCAGTCCTATCCTGTCCTGCCCATGGATCCCTCGGGGGAGAAACACCATCCTGGCGTCCGTGCAGCCGGGCTGCCCCAGTCATTTCTTTGGACCTTGTGTGCCACCATGTGGACATTCTGGAGATCTGGAGCCTTCTGGGGCTCAGAGGGGGCACTCTGCAGACATTCCCACAGCCACCAAACCAGACACTGAAAAAACATCCTTAGCTAGAAAGTAGCCCTGAATCAGCACAAACCAAAATAGAGGCAGGCCCTAAATCAAAGAGGGAAAGATAGGACTGTACCCTCTGTGAAACAATGGCTTTTTTCTTCCTTTTTTTGTAAATATATATTTTTTAATGTTTATTTTTGAGAAAGAAAAAGAGAGACAGAGACAGAGTGTGAGCAGGGGAAGGGCAGAGAGAGAAGGAGACACAGAATCTGAAGCAGGCTCCAGGCTCTGAGCTGTCATTACAGAGCCCAGTGTAGGGCCTCAAACCCACGAACTTCGAGATTATGACCTGAGACAAAGTCCAACACTTAACCAGCTGAGCCACCCAGGTGCCCCAACAATGGCTTTCTTAGAGCCATTGAACAACAGAAGCCAGCTGGCTCTATTAAAACTTATAGATAGCAATATTTTTTGTTAAAGCTTGGGAAGATCTTTGTGTCCCCAAGCAAACAGCCCCTTCTGTCCCCCAGCCCCTCACACAGTATTTGGGCAATGCTCTGAACACAACACTAGAGCTTTGGGTTTAAGGTTTTGTCCACTGTTAATATGCAAATTTTAAGAGAGGGGTCTCCTTAGATGCTTTCACAGTAATTTCAGGGTTTATCAGATCTTGAACTGAGAGCTGGGTTTGGAGGGAGTAGAAAGTGTCAAGCTATGGGGGAAACTGGAGGGAGGGACAAGGACAGGAGGAGTGGGGATGACCAACAGGAAACTCCATGGGCAGGGAAGCCCTGCTCACAGTTGTTCCCTAGTCAGAGCCCTTCCAACCATGGAGAGGCCTGGGGGCTGCTCCATAGACTCTGTCATTTAATAAGTGTCCATTGTACCCAGGACAAACCTTTACCAAATGGGCTAGAACCACGGGCTGTAGCTTTGAGGCCTTTGTGGGGCACTGGCCTTGGCATCCCTAGCCCCAACCAACCAGGCCAGCTGGCTCTGGATAAGCCCAACATCCAGAAGGAGCATCCAGAGCCCTCTGAGACCTGCCCCATCCATCCTTCCATCCGCCCACCCACCCACTCAATAGAAAACCTCTGTGGTCATCTGCAGGGTTAGGTCCACCCTCCTTCCAGGCTGTCACATCTTTCAAAGTTCTGCCTTCCTCTCCTTTCTCACTTACTCTCCCATAGTTCCTTGTCACCCTGATCCTAAATCAGACCATAGTCTTTCAGTGGATCTCCCTGCTTCTGGACCCGCCTGGGCCCATGCATTCCAAACACCGCTCCTAAATTTATCTCCCTAAAACACACCCAAGTTCTCCTGAGTGATTGCGGACTCTGCCTGCAGCATCCAGTCTGAATTTCTGGGCCCAAACCAGAGGCCTGCTCCCTAAGCCCTATGTTGTCACTCCATCTTTCGGAGTTAGTGACTTCCTGAGAATAAGAGCTTTGTTTTATATTTCAAAATCAAATCAAATGTAAATTATATGTCAATAAATCCTAGCCAAAAAACCCAAAACATTAGCATGCATCTCTGTGTGCATACAGACATGCATTCTGATGTGCATGGCTGTGGCCTCAGGGCTCTTGGCCACTCTGTTGAGTGGGATCCAAATACAGCTCCTGACACATTTGCTAAGCTGTGCACCCCGCCTCAGGGCCACATCATTCTGGGAGGTGAGGTGCCCTTCCTATTCCCCCCAAGTCTCAGAGCTCCTCCTATTGTGTTCTGAGATGCTTTCCTTTCAGAGGAAAAGAGAGCGGCCCAAGGCCAGGCTGGGCCCAGGCAACACAGAGAATGAAATGAGGTTGGTGCATCTCACAAGGGGCTGAGGCCCTCCCCTCCCCCTGCCGTGTGAGGGAACGTGACCCTGGGGAAACATAAATGACAACATTCCATCATTTCCAAGTTCAAAGGTCCGTAAGGGCTTTCTAGTCCAACTCTTTATTCTTTCAGGCCATAAAACTGAGAAGGGTGCTGTTTGCTCTCGGTTTACCACCAGGTTACAGGAGAGCTTTAAAACCTCTTTCCAGTCTCTCAACTGCTTCCCTTTCGGGAGCCTTCAAGGTAAGCCTGTGCTTTCTCCCTTACAGCCTGGGAACCCCAACCCCAGGGGCAGCCAGCCCATCAACCTGAACCACTATGCCACCAAGAAGAGCGTGGCTGAGAGCATGCTGGACGTGGCCCTCTTCGTGTCCAACGCCACGCGGCTGAAAGCGGTGCTGGAGCAGGGGCCGTCCGCCCACTACTACACCACCCTCGTCACCCTCATCAGCATCTCTCTGCTCCTGCTCGTGGTCATTGGCATCCTGCTTGTGGTCATCGGTGAGGAGCCCAGGCCTGGACTCGGCCTTGGCGCCCCCTAGTGGAAAGAAAAGCCCCACCGGCTTCCCGGCGCCACCCCCGCATTTGCACGCGCCAGTTTCTCAGCCTTACACTAACCTGGTGGTAGCCCTCCGCATGACAACCGCCCAAGTAACAACTCCTCCACAGTGAGAGCAGGCTCCCTATCCTACCTCCTGGTATCACACATAGGGGTCACTCCACAATACCTTCACTTACTTGTAGCAGAGGTCCCTACTGCCTTTTGTGTGAGCACCCATCCCCACTCTTATGACCCAGGATAATTTCCCAAATCCCTATTCCATTAAGTACCGTGTGGATGCCCCATGCACTGGGCAGTGAGGGAGAAGGCAGCTTAATGCAATGACTACCACCTCTCTTGCTTTCTGCCACGCAGGTCTCTGAGGTGCCAGACTTTCTCTGACCTCTAGTGGATGCGGTGAGGGAAGTTTGGGGCTGTGGCCCCACCCTGACCCTCCCTTCCCACTCCCCCCACCCTTGTCCACAGCGCGGCTGAACCTCAATGAAGTAGAAAAGCAATGGCAGCTCAACCAGCTCAACAACGCCGCCACCACCCTGGTCTTCATCACTGTCATCATCAACGTCTTCATTACAGCCTTCGGGGCACAGAAGACAGGCTTCCTGGCCGCCAGGACCTCAAGGAATCCCCTCTGAACACAGCCTGAGACCCAGGTGAGGGAGGATGGAAGGTCGCCAAATGACCCTTTTCTCAGCTCTGGGCGTTTGGGGTAAAGTGACATCTTTGCAAGCAAAAGGGGAAAGAGATCTGAGGCAAGGAGGGGATCTTAGAGAAGAGCTTGGATCTGGGCCCAGAAAGTCCCCATGTGCTGTTAACAGGTGACTCTTCCTCGGCAATTAAGCTTGAGCTTTTCTATAGCCTGGGATGGGTTTTTCTATAGCCAGTGTGGTTAGTGCTTGGCTCTGCCCCTCTGGCAAGAGGGAAGATGCAGTAGGAATTCCTCCTTGGCGCTGCCCAGCAGTCCTTGCTACTCAAACTATAGTCCCTGGACCAGCAGCAAAAACACCGAAGCTTGCAGGAAAGGTAGACTGTCCGGCCCCACTCCAGATCTACTGAATGGGCATCTGCATTTTCAAAAGGCTGCCAGGGGAATTGTGTGTGCATTAAAGTCTGAGGGCCATTGGTCTGGCCTGCCCTCCTCACTGCCTCTTCTCTGCTTCCCCTACAGGTCCTGGCTCTGGAACTGCTTCCACCTTTCCTCCCTGATCTGTTAGGCTGATGGGCACTTTTCACAGCCCCTGGGAGAGCTCCAAAAAGGGCTGTGTAGATGCCCTTGATCCCTACCCACAGCATCTGAAATAAGATGTACTATTTTACTGGTCTAAGTGAATCCCATCTTGGTCTGGAGTCCTGAACTCAGACTGGGGTACTGCCAGTCTTTCTAGTAGCATCTCCAGAATCTAAGACATGTCTATCTAAGGTCAAGCCCGCCCAGCTTCAGGACTCTGGTTCTTACTCCACCTCATTCCTTCCCCTCTGCCCCATCCATTTCCTCTGCTCCAGGCCTCAGTTTTCCCTTTATGTAAAATGGAATGATTTCTATCTATAAAGTTTTCTGCAAATCCACTATGAGTCAGTCTTTATGCATTGGGCTGGTCTCTGGATGCCCTCTCCAGCAACTGGAAAGAGCTTGAAGGACCAAACCTAAGTCTGGAGGGAGAAAAATCTTTTAAATCACTCCCTCTTCTCTGGGTTCTGCTGAGTCAACTTTCCTGGCCCCGCCTGCCTTGGGCTAATTACCACCAGCTACATCAGTGGCAGATTAGTCAATTCTGGATTGATCCATGTATGCGCAATCCTTTTTGGGAACTTGTTATAAACCTATCATAGCTTTCAAATTAGCACTTTCTCTTAGGCATGTACTTAAGGCATACAAACTCATTTTGATCTTTGCCTATGCAAAACAGAACTAGAAAGGTAAATTTGCACCCATAAAATGTCAACAGGGCATCCGTAGCTCAAACAGAAATGATTTTTAGATTGTCTGCTACTTTAAAATAAGTCACATCTTGGCTTCTCTCTGCTGCTGACCAAACCATTCTGGCCCTATGTCTAGCCTTCTTCACCCAGGGTGTCCATCAGCGTTTCCCCACTGAAACCACAATCTCCACAAATCTGCTGAGCAGAAAATGCCCAGTCTGCTATCAGACCATGAACTCTGCAGGCAGGAAGAGTGCCGGCCCCTTCCAGAGTAAACCATGCAGTTCCCCACACAGCAGGCACCCAACTAATGGTAAAGGATGGAGGGTGGTGTGGAGGGTCCTTGGCACATCCATCAGAGGCCTGACTACTAAGGGACAGAGACGTGAATCCCGGGCCTTTTAGCCCACCCCTCTCCCATCTTGATGGGCAAGGGGAAAAACACACGAGCCACTTCGTTTTCTAAGAAGATGCTGTATTTAACAATTTCCTTACCCCCATCCCACTCCCTCCCCCCACCCGACACATTTCCCTACAGAGCAGGGGCCTACCAGGCCCTCCCCCTTAAGGCAGATGGTGTGGAGGTAACAAAGTCAAACACAAGGCACTGGCCAGGGTCAGAGAGGTGTGCGAGCAGGGCCTAGGAGGCTAGGCTCGCTCCCGTCATCAAAAGAATGGAAGTTGGAGAGCTCTTTGGGTTGGCTCAGACCTTCCAGTGCCATGCCCAAGGGTGACCCTGGCCCCAGAGAGAAAGCTGGCACCCCAGCCAGCCAACCATAGCTCTCACTGACTCTCTGAAGTCCTTTCCCAAAGGCAGTAAGCCTGAGCGGGCTCTGAGAAAACCCATAGCCCAGGGGGCAGCTATGGCATCCAACAGCCACAGCCTATTAATTGGAAACTCTTTGCTCTTCCTGATTTCTTAGAGAGGGGCAGGGAATTCTCTTCAACCTCCAGAAGGTTCTCAATGGGCCCCAATCTCCTAGATGCCAAGCATGTGCCCTTGGTGAATGCAAGGCCCACCGGGTAGACCCTGCAACTCCAAATGCTGTGACTTGGACTCTATCACAGCACAGCTCTGTGGGGCTCCGCTGACTGGCATCCTGGGCCCTGTTGCACCAGCTAGGAGTGCTTCCTCCCAGCAGCGGCAAGCTCTGCGTTTCCCTCCCTAAGCAGACACTGAAGTTCCACAGCAAGTGTCCGACACACCCACACACCGTTCATCAATTCAGCAGCAGCGGCAGAGGCAGCAGCGGCGGCAAAAAAAAAAAACCCAGCCCCAAAGGCCCCAGGGGATTTTTAGTGCAAGAGAAGTGTGTGATCATCAGGTGCCAGAAAGGGTCGCTTCACTTTTCGGTTCCTCTGGGCCCCACTCCCCTCCAACTGGGGAAGAGATCACAGGGCGATGCCCTTACCTCCCCCAACCCGTGGCCTTGCCCCTTACTACCCTGATCCCTGTTCCTCTGTCTTGCCCACACCCCTTCCTCTTCTTCCAAGCAAGGCCAGGGCTGGGGATCCCCCTGCAGGAGGGCAAGGCTGTGGGGGAGCAGAGCTGTGGGGACTCAGGATTTCCACTTCCTTTTCCTCCCGTCCTGCTGGATGCCCACCTCCTCTTCGCATCTGAGTCCACGGCTTACATTCCCATCCTCTTTCCTCTCTGCTTATGGTCTCCCCAAGGCTTATGCTTACAGGCGGGTCGGGAAAGGGGCTTCTCTTCCTGCCTTCTCCACCCACCTTGCCCGTCCTGCACGGCCTGTATGCCAGATGCCGAGGAATGAAAGCCCGCTGTCCACCCGTTCTCAGAATCCCAACCCCACTGGGGCACCGCGAGGATGATGCCACTTCTGTGTTCTTGTCAGTCTGAAGTTAGCACCGCCTGGGGGGTAAGGTTAATGCCCTAATCAGTGGCCAGCTGTTCAGTGGCTACCTGGGAGAGATGTGCGTGTCTCTGGAAGGCACGAGCCTGGGGTAGAGCTGAGAACTCCTCTGGTTATAAATCAGCTGCCGGGTCAAGGACCAAGGGACACATCGCTACACAGGAGTGGGTCTGAGGTATGCAAGTGGGGAATGTACCCTAAATGCACGACTCCATCCCTCTCTCACAGTCAGTGCTGGGTGTGGACAGTTCGTTTTGGTTTTCTGTTAGAAAAATAAAAACCCCAATGAAGTATGTCCAAGAGAAGAGTTTCCAGGGCACGGTCACTACTCCCTGGGAGGAGCGTGGGTGGATGCTGGAATGCACCTCACAGATAGGTTGGCATTGCTCCAACAGGTCTTTCCTTCCTTAACTGTGCTGCCTTCCCCGGGAGCCGGTCCATCTCTGTCAACTGAGTGCACGGCCCCTCCTGGTCCCTCTCTCAAGGTCCTCCCTTCAGAGGCCCCAAGGGTAGAGAGACGGGCCTCAGCAGCTGTCTGTGTGAGGCGACAGCTCTCAGGGGAGTGAGGGTGTTAGCTCTGAGGCCTCTTGGGGCCCGGCCATGGCTTCTGCTCCCCTTCCCTCTCCTTCTCAACAGTGAGTAGGGGCATTGGGGAGCAAGCACAAGTCAAGGAGCAGGAAGCAGTCAGTCCAGTGGGCCACCCTTCGGGATCACGGCATCTTCATCTGGCGGCGGTTCCACATGCCTCGCTTGGAATGGAAGTGATGGAAGAAATTCCTGAGGGAGAGACGTTCCACTTCCAGGCCTGCTTGGAGGATCCTGAGTAGGGGAGGGGCAGGGTGAGCAACAGAAGTGCAAGAGGCAGCTGGGGAGAGGCCCAGGCCCCTGAAGATCCCGCCCTCCCGCATCTATACATCTATGTCAGACCCTGTCTCTGTCTCCCTCTGTTTACTCCCCACAGGGCACGCACACAGCATGGGCTTTGGAGCCAGGCAGCCTGGGTTTGAATTCCAGCTCCTTACTATGGAAAGCCCGTGAACCCGTCACCTTCCAGAGTCCCAGTTTGCCAATCTCTAGAAAGAGGAGGATGATGAGGCACCTAGGTGGCTCAATCCGTTAGCTTCCGACCTCGACTCAGGTCATGATCTCATGGTTTGTGAGTTTGAGCCCCACGTTGGGCTCTGAGCTGACAACTCAGAGCCTGGAGCCTGCTTTGGATTCTGTCTCCCTCTCTCTCTCTCTTTCTCTCTGCCCCTCCCCTGCTTGTGCTCTTTCTCTCTCTCAAAAATAAATTAATAAACATTAGAGAAAAAAAAAGAGGAGAATATACACTCAACTCTTGAACAACACAATTTCATATTGTGCAAGGTTTTTTCTGATAAATACAATACATACACACACACACACACACACACACACACACACACACACACACATATTGGAGGCTGGTGGTAAAGGCTAGAGCTGATGGGAAGAAGGGCTCAGTACAGCTCCTGGCACACACCCCGTGCCCACCACCAGGAGCTCAGCCTACAGGGGACACATTATGTATGTGATGGAGGCAGAGGGAGCAGATTCCCTCATTGCTTTTCTATATGCTTAGCCCATGGGGTCCCTCTCACAGAGAGACTGTCCTTCCAGCAAGGCTATACTGAAGTCTGCATCTGCCCAGCCCGGCAGAGAGATCAAGGGTGGAGGTAACCGCTAGACTAGGCTTCCATCCACTTTGGGATCTGCTTTGGCCTAGTTTTGTGAGAGCTGGGTTATCTAATATGAGCTCCCTCAAACTACCTCCTTTGCAACTTCTGTATATACAGCATATCTCCCTTTTCTTTTCTCCCTCGAGGGAAAAAAAACATACACAGACCCAGTTTTAAGCCTCGGACACTCCCTAGCTGTGGGATTTAGGACAGGTACTAACTTCTCCTCAAGCTGTTTTCTTGTTTGGAAAATGGAGATAACCACACCCCCTCACAGAAGTTTGGGGACAAACAACGGACTGATGTAAATCACCTGCCAAATACAGGCCTCCAGTGATGGCTGGCTGGCTCTTAGAAGTGTCCCCGCCCTTCCAGGGCTCCTGACTTTGTCTGTGACATCCTCTAGACACTGGTCCCTTCTTTCTTTGCTGTCTCCCCTTTCCCTCCTCTGCCCCCTGCCCCTTCAGCCCAAACCTCAAGGTATCATCCTCTTTCCCTCCCCTTCCCTTGGCAACAAATTTCTTTCTTTCCTTTTTAAACTTTTACTTATTAAATAATCTCTACCCCCAACATGGGGACTGAACTCACAATCCTGAGATCGAGAGCCACATGCTCTACTAAGCTACTGGGCTAGTAGCCTCTCTTGGCAACAAATTTTTCTTTCTTTCTTTCTTTCTTTCTTTCTTTCTTTCTTTCTTTCTTAAGCAAATTTCTTGACAGAGGAATCTCATACTGATACAGCCTCCACTCCCTCACCACCAGCACGCTCCACGATCCCCTGCAACTTGGGGTCCCGGCCTGCCTGCTCCTGCTTCAGCACCCTCTTCTCGCCTGCTTGCCAAGGCTGCAGCTTGTCTGGGGTTCTTCTTTCTCCTTCTTTCCACTCTTTCCTCCTCCCTGAAACTCCCTTCTCCCAGGGCTTCCAGGGACCAGGACCTCCTGGATATCTTGCTGCCCTTTAATGATCCACACTGCCTCTTTTGTCAGCCCCAAAGTCTTTCCTGCCCCTTCACCTGTCTCTCTTATCGATTCCCACAGCCTCAGCCTTCCCAGCCAGGCAATGGCAGAGGGGAAGAGAGCTCCAATTCGGGAGAATGCAGCCATATTTTCCCACAGCACCTTGCTGTGCTTTACCCTGACAGCATACCATGTGCTTTAATTTCCATGCCAACCCTGTGACACAGGCAGAGGCGGTATCATCCCCCTTCTAATACATACAGAACTGAGTCTCGGCCAGGCAGGTAATGTGACCCCCAGTAAGTGGTGGGGCTTCCTTTGAGTACAGTGCTCTTTACCTGCATATCAGGAGTCTGCAGCCCAGGGGGCCGGGACACCATCCGTCTAGCCCTGTTCCCTACCCAGAGCACCTGATGGGATGGGATCCCAGCACGTCCCTCAGATGCCCTCCTTTCCCAGTCACCTGTCCAGCAGCTCCCAGTCTTCCCCACCCCAGCGATCTCGGAACTCCTTGGTGTTCATGCCCCCGATTCTGTCCAGGTCTGACTTGTAGATGCCGAGCAGTCCAAACCCATTCACCTCCCAGTAGCCTGTGGACAGACGAGAATCCCCCAGTGAGATGAGCCAGGGGCCAGGAGGAAGCAATGAAGGCTTCTGGGCTGCATTCCCAGAGCCTTCTCTGAAAGACAGAGGATGGGGTGCCTGAGGCTGAAAGCTGTCTCGTTTGAACAAGTCCCTTGCCTGTTCTGGGGGGAAGCCCCCCGATGCTAACGTTCAGGGGCCAATGGAAGCAGCGGTCCTAAAAGGGAAGGACCATGGGCTCTACAACAGGATCTGACAGCAGCAGTCACTGGAGGCACAGCCCAGTGCACCTTCCTTATTTGTTTCCCTCTCCAGAGGCAGGGAGCCTGTCTTTCCATTTTTTTTCCATCTGCACAGGGCATAGAGTCTGGCACACAGTAAACGTCTGGTGAAGGGAGAAAGGAAGATGGGGAGGAAATGTTCATCGTTGCTGCTGCTGTGGCCATGAGCACAGCCCTCAGGCACCTCTCTGGTGGACCATCCAATGGGCAGAAGCAGCAGGCAGGGGGTGGGGATGCTGTCATGGCAGACGTGGTTGTTTCCAGCTCTGGGATGAAGAACCAAGGCCAGAGAGGACTTTCCTACCCTCCCCAGCCCAGGGCAGAGCTTACCCTCAGGCCACTGGGGGGTGGCCCCGCAGTGCAGCCTCATCACCATGGGGGCAAAGGCCATCTTGCCCTCTACACAGTGCTTCCGGATGGTATCGATGATTCCAGCTGGGAAGTGGATGTGGAGGTCACATAGGAAGATGATGCTGTGTGGGTCCTGGGGACAAATTGGGGAGGGTCAGTAGACCCTACGGACCAGGGCTCAGAGGTCAGGCCACTCCCTAGAATGATCCTTAGGTCCTTCTCATTTGAATAATGGACAAACTTCCATAATACAAACTGTTGGGCAGATTTCCATAGTACTGGGCACCAGAGTGCAGTTCTCAGAGTCAGAGAATGAGTTCTGATGCCTTCCCTCCACAATGTATGAACTGCAAGGACTCAAGACAAATGCTCCAGTGTCATTTGTTCAGTCCCACCCTGGCACTGGCCCTGCCCCATAGCAGAGTGGAACGTCCGTGTCCTCATTCCCTCCCGCTGTGAGGAGCTGACCACCGCACATATCCCAAATGTCTCCTCCTCTTAACCAATCTGTAACCACGTCTCCAGAGCCCCTCCCAGGTTATTACCTTCACCAGGTCTATGCCAGCCTGAAGCCCAGCCGAACGCTCAAAGTTTCCACTTAGCTTCATGTACTGGTAGCTGCAGGGAGAAGAGAGGAGGGAAGGGCAGAGTATCAGGGCTCAGCCGCGATGGTCCCTGGAGGAAGCCAGCAGGCATGGAGGAGGGATGATGCGTGCTCCTGGGATGGGATTATGGGCAGGTGAGTCCTCTGGAGAAAGCCAGAGACTGGGACTCAGGAAAGCCAGGTGGGACTTTGGGCTCTGCCTAGGACCCAGCAGTCCTGAGACTTCAGAAAGCAGGTGGCTAAGGCCGTGTGCTGGCCAGGGAACCTCCTCACCTCCGCAGCTTGGACCTCTTTAGGGCCATCTCGACGTCCATGTCCTCACTGCTATAGTCCGTGATGATGATATTGAAGTGTGGGTCACCGGTGACCTGGAACAGCTTTTCCATGTCTCCAATGAATTGCTGTACCCAGCGCGCCTGGTTCTTTACTGCCATGGTAGGCAACAGAAAGAAAGAAGTGATAATGCAAAGAAAGGCATCCCCACTGCCAGCTCCTACATGAGTCAGGACCCTATCAGACCTCCGCTTAGGGGTAATACAACTATGGAAACCACCAGCAATGCTGCAGGGAGGCGGAAGGCGGAGGGAGAGCTCACTGGTGAAAGGGGGCTCTATACCCTGCTGCCTACAGAGCCTCCAGGCAGGGCCCCATGGGAAGGCCTTGGACGGGGCTTGTCCTCAGCTCTCCTAGTCACCCGATCATGCTGTCTCACTGTTATCTGCCCATCCTATTATCACCCTAGCCCACAGTTACACATGTCTGTTACGTGCTCCCCTTTTCCACTATAAAAACCAGGTAACCCCCTCTATGTCTTATTCCCCAGAGTAGTTGCAAACCCCAGTACAACAATCTGGCCATGATTGCACCCAACCCCGAAACCTGTTATAATAGGAGAGCAACTGGCTCGAGAGTCAGCATCTTTTCTAACGCCAACACTCAGTCACGTGATCTTGGGTCCTCAACTGTAAGGTGGCCTTTCCCACAGGTTCTTATGAGATCAAATCAGTGAGCAGAGACCTGGGTGGCTCACGGTTACTTTTAGGATCCCCACTCTGCTGATAATGCCCGGGCTCAGCTTGAGGCTCACCAGGCACAACGAAGTGGACCACGGCTCGGTGATTCCAGGAGAAGCCCTGGGGCCAACACAGCTTGGGCTCTGGGGCCCGGACATTCAAGACATGTCTCCGGCGGTTGTGTGAGCCCCAAACCAGGCCCTGCAGGTTCCGGGCCTCGACCTCTTCCCCACCAGCTGGATCGATGCCCTGCCAGCCTCGTGTAGACACATACTCGGAGAGCCGCACTGGGCGCTGGCCTTGTTCCAGCAGCTCAAGCTCCAGGAGGTAGCGACCTCCACGTAGCTGGTCCTGGCGCTTCTCCACGTTCACAATTCGCTGCAGCTGGTACTTCCTGTGGCAGAAAGGGCGGGCAGCTTGAGTAATTCCTTCCCCTACTGTGGGGGTAACATGGTGTGGTAGAAGCCTGTAAGGAGGTCAGGAGACCCTGGTTTTTGTCCTGGAGATGCCTTTGGCTAAGATGCTTATACCAGGGGGTGCCAGTAGAGCATGCAACTTGATCTCAGGGTCATGAGTTCAAGGCCCAGGTTGGGTGTAGAACTTAAGAAATAAGAAAAGAAAGAAAGAGAGGGACAGAGAGAAAGAAAGAACCAACTTACACCAGATGCTTAATCTCTAGTGTTCACTGCCTCCATCTTTAAAAATGTACCTAATTGACCTTGGATGATCTCTAAAGTCTGTTAAAGCTCTAAGATCCTAAGTATGTAAGGTGAATGTGTGTCCTTCAGAAACTGACCCTCATTAATAAAATACTCTGCTCAGAGTACATAAGACACATGGATTATCAAATAAATGTTGACTGGTTGGCTCAATATCATTAGTCACTAGGGAAATGCAAATCCAAACCATAAAGCGATACCATTTCACACACTTTAGGATTGTTAATGAATTAATTTCTTAATTAAAATGTTTAGTTTTGAAAGAGTGAGAGAGACAGAGAGTGAGCAGGGGAGGGGCAGAGAGAGACGGAGACACAGAATCCAAATCAGGCTACAGGCTCTGAGCTGTCAGCATAGAGCCTGAGGCGGGGCTCAAACTCACAAGCTGTGAGATTATGACCTGGGCCAAAGTTGGATACTTAACTGACTGAGCCACACAGTCGCCCCTATTTATTTATTTTGAGAGAGACAGAGCACACAAGCAGGGGAGGGACAGAGAGAGAGGGAGAGAGAGAGAGAGAGAGAGAATGGCAAAGCCTAATGCGTGGCTCAATCCCACAAACCGTGAGACCAACACATGAGCCAAGATCAAGAGTCGGTGACTCAACCGACTGAGCTACCCAGGCGCCCCCCACCTCAATGGCTATTTTAAAGAAAGGAAGATAGGGCCACCTGGGTGGCGCAGTCGGTTAAGCGTCCGACTTCAGCCAGGTCACGATCTCGCGGTCCGTGAGTTCGAGCCCCACGTCAGGCTCAGGGCTGATGGCTCAGAGCCTGGAGCCTGTTTCTGATTCTGTGTCTCCCTCTCTCTCTGCCCCTCCCCCATTCATGCTCTGTCTCTCTCTGTCCCAAAAATAAATAAACGTTGAAAAAAAAAAAAGAAAGGAAGATAACAAGTGTTGACAAAGATGTAGAGAAATTGAAACCACTGATGGGAATGAAAAATGGTGCAGCTGATTTGGAAAAGAGATTGGCAGTTTCTCAAAATGTTAAACAGAGTTACTGTAAAAGTCAGCAGTTCTACTCCTAGGTATATCCCCAAGAGAACTGAAAACATGCTGACACAAAAATTTTCCCACCAATGTATTCATAATAGTCCCACAGTGGAAGCAACCCAAATGTCAATCAACTGACAAATGGACACACAATCTATGGCATAGTCACGCAGCGGAATATTATGCAGCTGTACAAAAGAATGAAGTACTCGATACATTCTACAATATGAATAAGCTAAGTGCAAGAAACCAGAAACAAAAGGCCACATATTACACAGTTCCATTTACATGAAATGACTATTATAGGTAAATCTGTAGCAGAAGAGAGTCGAGTAGTGGTTGCCAGGGACTGAGAGGAGGGAGAAACGGAAGTCATGCTAACAGGTACAGAGTGTCTTTTACAAGGGATGAAAATGATAGGAATCATAGTGGTGATGGTTGCATAGCATTATGAACATACCTAAAAACCACCAAATTGTACACTCTAAAACTACACTGTAAAACGGTACATTAAATAGTACGTGAATTCTATCTCAATTAAAAGAATGCTGATTGGTGAAATGAACGAATGAACAAACAAAGAAGTAAGGCCATGCTTGCTGCCCTAGCCCTTGTAGCCCATACCTGGGGTCTTGTCTCTTTTAGCCTCAGTTTTGCCTGATGGTGGGACAAAGACCTGATGGGTACACCTCATTCTCAGGGACGGGGGGGGGGGGGGGGGGGGGGGGGAGGGGGGTGTCCCAGGTGCTTGATCTTCCATGGAGCCTGCCGCAGGGGACCGTGCTACAGCCCCCAGGTCCCTGCCCCCAGGCCAGCTGGCTGCGCGAGCCCCAGCCCCGGTCCCAGAAGAGCCCTTTACCTTACCCCCGGCTCCTCTGGTTGAGCTTCTTCAGGAAGACGCGTGTGACCTCGAGAGCCTCCTGCTCTGGAAGCAGCAAGTTGCCAGATGTGTTACAGTTCAGATCGATCCAGTCAGTCCGCAGGGCTTGGAAGTCCAGGTTCCGAGCACTGAAGGTCTGGTCCCAGCTTACCACGGGGTCAAACATGGGCATGTATTCGAACACCTCACTCACATCCTCTTCCTCTTCCTCTTCCTCCCCCTCTTCTTCTCCCTCCGACTGTCCTTCCTGGCCTGCAGCTACCACCACCTCTCCCTCCCCGGGCCAACCCCTCCTGGGGGCTGGAAGCTCCATCCTGTCCCCCCTTCTCTGCTCTGCAATGTATGTCTCAACTTGATTCAGCCACTGGGATTGCCCTAGCGTCTTCCTGGGGCTGTCACCAGTGGGCCTGGGCCCCTTGACTTGAGGCAGGTTTCCTGCCAGATGCCCCGGAGGCCACTTCTCAGAGGGAGGGGGATCTTGGCTGGGCCCAGGGCTGGGTCTTCTCCCCTGCTTCTCTGGGGGCTGGACTGGGACATCACTGGTCCTCACAGGGAAGGGAGCTGTGGAATTCCTCTTGGAAAAGGGTGTCAGTGGACCCTCCCAGGGCTGAGCCAGGAGTTTCCGCAGGCTTCGGAGGTGGTAGTCAGTGACATCCTGCCCAGGGGTAAAGGTGGGCACTGGTTTTCCCTCTGGCATCCTGGCATTCTGGTCATTGGAGTCAAGGGTCTCCTCCACTGCTTCTCCATATTGGGATTCTTCTAGAAGGCCTTCCTTGAAACCTGTCGTTAATAACAACCATTCCTCACATTGGAGTTGCTAACCTTTCCCAAACGAGATATACAAGATCATCTGTATAACACACCAAGGAGTTTCAGATGGGGACGGCATCTGGGCTCTGCTATTCACTCACTTATTTATTGTGTGACCTGGGGTGAGTTACTAACCTCAACTAACTCATTTCTTCCTTCGTGTAAAGGGAATAATAGCCCATCTTCCATAGGGTTGTTATGAAGATGGAGTGACATAAAATACACAAAGTGCCTAGCAGGTGCCTGACACTTGTAGGACCCAACAAATGGCCCTGGATGTGCCCTAATCCCTCAGGAAGGAGGGCCACAGAGAGACAGTGCTTCTCTATAGCAGACTTCTCCAGTGAGGTGCCAGGGACAGCGATGCCCTCAAGCAGTCCAAGGAATCTCCTCCAGGGCTCTAAATCTCCTCCAGCTGACTGCAGCATGCTGTTAAAAACAGTGTCATTTTCTACCAGTATGGAGAAGGTAGGAGTACCACTCTCTACTCCTTTGGGTTGGAGGAGGGGCTGTGTGGTTTGGATTTTAAGCTCCTCAGGGGCAGGGCTGGCATGGTCTGAACTTCCCCTAGAAACAGACCATGGTCACCCCTCCCGACCTGACCTGGAAGCTTCAGCTGTCACTCTGTACCTGGCTGCTCCGGCTTCTGCTTCTCAGGCTGGTCCATCTTGATGTACTCCTGAAAGCTGAACCTATAGGAGGGAGGCAGAGGTAGACTGGCCCCTGGTGCCCTGCAGGCTCATGAGTGAGGCTCTGCCTGAAGCCCCCACAGCAATATGGAGTCATGCCGGGGACTAGGGTGCAGGAAGGAGGCTGGGCAAGAGAGTGTGTGTGTGTGTGTGAGTGTGTGGCGCGCCCAGGAAGGGCCAAGTCTCCTTGGCCTGGAAGAACATTTGTGTCCCCTCTGGTCCATGAAGCTCTACTGGCTTTTGCAGAACCCATCCATAAGGTCATTTCCTTACTCCATTCAGTGTCACTCACTTGTCCTGGTAGTATGAGTTTTCCTGGTAGAAGCATTTATTGTGGGTCTCCATGTGGCTCAAGCGGGTGTAGTCATTGGGGTAAACGAAGGACAGATGAACCTGGAGGCAGAGAAAGAAGCAGCAGGAATAAGAGCCCAGGATCCTGGTAAGAAATCAGCTAACCAGGGTTAAGCCTGCCCCTGGCCAGGACCACCTAGGGCTCCTCGGGACTGGCGAGGGGAAGACGGGCTGCTCTGAGCTCTGAATTTGTTATGCAGACCGGGATTCCATTCCACTCTTTAGGCCTCCTCTCCTGGGCTCTCTGGACCAAGCATAAGCCCCGATTCAAGCTTCCTGGTGCACACATACCTCATCTCCTATCTCAGCTCCTTCTCCCCAGCTACAGCCAGGACCATCCTCTCCTCCTTCTGCCATCTTATCCTCTCCTACAACCTCTAACTTTTACCTGCAATGTCCCACAGTCCCCTTTTGTCATTCATTCCATTGCTTTCGGCCCTCTTAAATAGCTTAAGGCAATGTCACCCACAAACATCTCAGTTCAACCCCACCCATTCTCTGACCTTGGGGAGGACTTCTAATCATCTCTAGATCTGGATAAGTAGTGTGCATTCTGCCTCTACAGTTTCTACTAGGGCTACAGGCTCTCTAGAGCTAACCTCCCATCCACAGTTCACTTTCCCCCAGTGCCTTGTCTATGAGTTTATTAACTACTGCTGGCTCATAGCCCAGTAGGTCAGACCCGGGCAGGACTGTATGGCCCAAGGAGCAGAGAATATAGGAAGCATCGGGCCACCCCACCTCATGTCATCATCACTGTTGCCGAGTTGGTGTGGGGGCTTCCCAAGGCAGAGCCTTACAGGGTGGTCCTGTGGGTGAGAGAGGCAACCGGGAACGCAAGCGCTCCCAGCCCAGGGACCTGTGAGGACATCCCATCTGCTGCTATGTGGCATAGGGAGGAGGAAGAGTCAGCCCCGGCACCCCTCCATCTCAGCCACAGGCAGCAAGCCCTCTGGATCCTGCCCCCACTGGCCAGCCCCAAGACTTACAAAGCGGAGTCCCTGGTAGCGCTGCAGGGGAAGCCCATCCACCAGGTAGCTGGGTTTGTAGGGACAATCAGGCAGGACATGGCGGAGATGAGCCTTGGGAATCAGAGGCACTGAGGACAGTAAGGGAAGAGGGGTCAGGGTGGGGGACGGGAGCCTGGAATGGGCTGGCTTAGAGCCAGGAAGGCACTCGGCTGAGGAGGAGGGCCGAAGGCCTCTGCTCTGAGAAAACACCTTTTTGTATTTGCTCGTGGCAGCAGTGGGCAGAGACCACGTCCATCAGCTGAGGTTGCCAAACCAAGGCTGGCACCACCTTTCTGGGGTGGGAGCACCTTGGAGGCCAAGGATTCAGACACGGTCCCTGGTTCAAGGTACAGCACAATACTGGGACTGCTGTACTGGGCTAACCTCACTAAAGGTTTAGAAACATCCAAGAGGCCACAAAGTCTCACCCTAGTGTAGTGCCAATAACTGAATTTCCTCCCAGTTGTTATGGGACTTGGTCATCTTTAAAAATGTAAATTCTCCCAAGAGTTGACAACTCCAGCACCTGGGTGGGAACAGATTTCTCTCACTGGATTCAAAGAGTTGTGATCCCCTAAGAAACTATGACGTATGGAATTGTGGAGGCATGCACAGGGGATTTCTGGGCTCTGGTTCTATTTCCTGTCCTGGGAGGTGGTTACACAATGTCGGTTCTATAATGATTTGTATAATTATAAAATTGTACATATATATTTTTTGTGCTTCTCTGTACCCATGTTATATTTTACACTACATAAGGGGAAAAAATGACTCTTTGACTTTTGGGATACTGTGTAGAAGTGACAAGTCTCCCAACTTGCCTCCCACTAAACCTGGCAGAGTACCGTCCCCAGACTGGATGACAAGAATGCGGCTGAGGCCTTACCTCGATAGAGGGTGTCCCGAGGGTCCGGCCGCAGCATGTCTGCAAGGGGCTGCTCATCTCTAGGAAGAGAGTCTGGGGACCCTACATGGCTGGCTGCTGTCTGAGGGATGTGGCCCACGTCATCCATCCTTAGGACTGTCTCGTCTGGGCCCAGGGAGAAAAGAACAGAAAGCAGCTGTGAGTCCTGGGGCAAACCAAAGCCAGGCCCCTGCCCCTCTGAGGGGCTGAGTGCAGGCTTCTGTATCCCCCAGGGATAGTATGGGGTGTGCGCGATCCCTCTCCCTTGTTAGCCCTGCTCCCTCACAAGTTGTGGGTTCAGCTACTGATCTCCCTTAGAGCCACCCCACCAGCCCCATGGCTAGCAAATACCACAGTGTATATGGGAAAAAGACAGCTTTCTGCTGGAAATTTGTCACTATAAGTATGCCTCATTTATTTAACAAATGCATCTATAGCATTTACTAAATAACAAAACAGGCACCGTTCTAAGCATCTTATAAATATCAAACCATTCAATCTTTATAAGCACCATAAGACTTATGTACTTCTTAATTATTCCTATTTTATAGACAAAGAACTTTGGGAAAGAGAATCTAAAGCATTTTCCAGAGATCACACAACTGATTAAGTGGCAAAGCTGAATTTGAACGTAGGCTATGTCGTCCCTGCCGCAGACAGGTCAGCCATGCCCCCCACGGGCAGGGCGCCCCCCCACCCCCACCC
Source organism: Prionailurus viverrinus (assembly GCF_022837055.1). Taxonomy (NCBI): domain Eukaryota; kingdom Metazoa; phylum Chordata; class Mammalia; order Carnivora; family Felidae; genus Prionailurus; species Prionailurus viverrinus. Next base: position 34,149,930 of record NC_062567.1, read on the forward strand.
CCGGCATTCTGCACAGCTCGCTCATCATCTCCTGGTATTTTCTCTCTTTTGTTTTAATTTTGAGAGAAAGAGACAGACAGAGAATACACACAGGAGGGGCAGAAAATGAGGGAGAGAGAGACAATCCCAAAGAGGTTCCATGCTGTCAGCACAGAGCCCGACTAGGGGCTTGAACTCACAAAACCATGAGATCACGACCTGAGCCGAAACCAAGAGTCAGACGCTTAAACGACTGAGCCACCCAGGCGGTCCATCCTCCTGGTATTCTCATCTCCAAGTGGGCCAGGCTTACTCCTTCCCTTTTCTCACTGCCCTGGGGACGGGTTGCTTGTCCTTGCTCCCTGCCTCCTGGACTCATTTGTCTACAGCCCCAGATAGAGCTCTCCTTCTGTACCCAAGGCTGGGTGCCTCTGGCTCATCTCACTAGTTTCTCCCCTAAACTTTGGTATGGGCCTCTTTCTTCTCATTTCACATTGCATCTATGGATTCTAGCTCTCCCTTCTTCCTCTTGCACCAATTCAGCAGCTCACAACCTGCCCCTCTGCCTTGACCTTGACCTTGTGGCCTCCTGCTTTACTCACCAGCAACCTCCTCCCACCTGCCTTGCCCATTCCATACTGCCTCCCCTCCCCCGCCCATCACCGTCTGGGAACCCAGGCCTCCCTGGCCTGTCCCCATCCTGCCCTCCTTCTCTCTCACACACTTCCCACTGCCTTCTCAGTCTCCTCCCCTTAGGGTTCTCCCCTTAGGGTTCTGGCCCTGCCTGCTCTTCCTACACCCAGGCCCAGTGATTTCTCAGTGGGGCCTGCAGATAGGAGTCTTGCTGAGGAAATCATGAACAATTCACAGTATAACTGAAGAGTTCATTTACTGTGAATTTAAAGCAGGTGAGAAAGTTTCTTTAGCTCTGGTCATGGCTTTGCAAAGAACTATGGTTCCCTCATCTGTGAAATAGGAAACTGTCTCAGAGGTTTCTCATCTGGAGTGAGCCTCATGGTCTCTGGATGCCCTTGAAATCATACACAAAATATTGTGCATGGATGGGTAAGGGCATTTTTCTGGGGTGAGGTCGCAGCGAGCTTCCAGCAGGTTCTCAGAGTCCCTGACCCCTGAGAGTTAAGGACCTCTGACCTTAGGGTCCCTTTAAGCTCTGTTCCTTGTTCTGAGCCCCCTTCACACCCACATTCCAAGCATCTTGAGCTTTAGTCTGCACCCCTCCCCTGACCGAAGCCCCCTGTGGACTGATCCCCACGTGTTGGTGCCAGCTCGCCTCTGTGTCCAGGCGAGGAGCAGAGCCTACTCACTTGTGAAGAGGGACAGGGAAGGGGAGTCAATAATGCTGAACTTGGCTCCAGGGTCATTCCGTCGCCACTGGAAGAGGAGAGAGGGCAGATGCAGAGGGCTGGAGGTAGCTGGATTTCGGAAAGGGTTCAAGGGACAAGGGGCGAGGAGTGGCTCAGAGCTGAGCTAGGAGGGCAGGAGCGGCGGAGCCCTCACCGCGACTTCCACATGATCGGTGCCCTCGTCATTCTGCTTGTGCAGCACCTCGAAGTAGTACCTCTGGGAGGCTGCCAGGCTGGCAGGAGAGAGCAGAGAAACAAAAGGCTATCTTCTCGGGCCGTGTTGTCACCCCTCTGACCCACACTTCTGCCGTACCAACACCAGCTCCTACCTTGCCCCTGCCCCCCCCCCCCCCATATCTTCTTGTCTTCTCTTTGTTCACAGAATCCCAGGAGCTTTGCTTTTAATGCTGGCCTGGAGTCCCCACGCTACTGCTTACCCACAGTGTGACCTTACTTTTCTCTTCTCTAAGATGGCGGTAATAACAGTACATACTTCACAGGATAATCATGAGAATCAAAGGACATAGACATCTCCCTCAACTTATGATACGGTTACATCCTAATAAACCCATTGTAAGTTGAAAATATTGGAAGTCAAAAATGAATTTAATACACCTAAACTACCGAACAATATAGCCCACTTGAACGCACTCAGAACACTTGCATTAGCTTACAGTTGGGCAAGATCATCTGACACAAAGCCTATTTATAATGAAGTGTTGAATATCCCATGTAAGTTACTGAATGGAAGTAAAAAACAGCATGGCTGTAAGGGTTCAGGTTATGCGTGTATTTGTTGTTGACCCTGCGAACACATGGCTGACTGGGAGCTGAGGCTCACAGCCACTGCCCAGCATCACAAGACACTGCTGTGCCCTGTATCACTAGCCCGAATAAAGACCCAAATTCAAAATCTGTAGTACCGTGTCCACTGAACACATATCACTTCTGCAACATCGTAAAGTTGAACAAACGTAGGTCTGGCCATCTGTAATAATAGAGTTGATACTGTGTGCTAGACACGTTCTAAGTGCTTCATGTATACTAACTCGCTTAATTCTTGTTTACAGATGAGAACACTGAGGCACAGAAATGTTGGGTGATTGCCAAAAGTCACTGAGGTGGTAAGTGGTGGAGCTGGGATTTGGACCCAGGCAGTCTTGCTTTGGGGTCCATGATGCTAGCTGCTTTACTCAGTTACATGTAAAGTGCTCACCACAGAGACTGGCACATAGCAAGCGCTCTTGGCAAGCTAGACTGTCTTACTGTTATCAGCCTCGCTATTATCACCATCAAGCCCATTCGTGTTCTCGCCTGTGTGGGCAGGCCACCAGGTGGCACTGTGAAGTTGGGCTAAGTCCCCCTGCCGGCATGTTAAAGCAATTCCAGCCACTATGGCTGGGAAAGGCCTTGTTTCCCTCCAGTCTACCAAGGGATCACTGTGACGAGGAACTTTCTGCAGCACAGGCAGAGCAGCCGGTGTCCAGGCTGTACCGCTGCGGACATTCCCAGGGATGGAGCAAATGGGAAGGTCAAGGACTGGGAGAAGAGAGACCTATTTTGTTTTCTAGTCCTGAGTGTCACTAGATAGCTGTGTGACTTTCATTAAGTGACACCCCTCTCAGAGCTTCAGTTTCCCCATCTGTAAAATGAGGAAGGATGGACCAAACGGCTTCTCAAAGACTTCATCTATCAGAACGCAGGAGTGCCTGGGCACACTGAACTCTGGAATAAGGAAGGCTGGATAGTGGGAGGGGGTGACTGGGCTCCTTGACTCTGATTTGGCCTCAGCGCTTGAGGTAGGCTGGGTTTTTTTTCTCCTGCTCACAGGAACGTCATGAGACTCCCTACTCACCTCACTGGCTTGGAAATTTGACTCCGAAATTTCCCAAACTCTCCAGGGGCAGTCCACTCTTTTCCAGTCTAGAGGTGTGGGGAGAGTGGAAAGAGAAGGAAGGAAGAAGACAAAAAATATGAAGAAAGGGAGGCAGTGAGTGAAGAGACAAGGAAGGAATGGGGAGAAAGTAGACAGGAGAGGAAAGAAGGGGGGCGAGGGGAGAGAAAACAGGAGAGGTAAGGGAAGTGACAGATGACACGGGCAAAAGCACCTCCACCCTTCCTAGAGGGTCCAGAGCAATCAGGCCCCAGGTGTGCCTCCTTGTCACCATGCTAAGGATGCTGGAACCCAGCAGGGGGTGGCCTAGTCCCTGCCCAGAGATGAATCTTTCTGAGGACTTTCTGTGGCCCCAGACTAACTCCTTACTCCTCCCCAGTTTACACCTCAGTTTATCCCTTTGTAAAATGGGGCAGCGGTGAGAGGGAAGAGGCTTCCTTCCCACACCTTCTTCCCTGGCTGTCACACCAGAAAGACTAATGGTAATGAGGGTTTCCTGATGCAGGCAGGTGTCTCTTCCATGACCTGGCTCCTTGGCCCAATGGGAGAGCTCTGGGGCTGGGCTGACCCTACCTTGCCCACACTGGCCAGCAGCTGAAGGCCTGACACCTGGTCATCACGGCTGAGCCAGAACTCTGCATTGTCATCTGCAGCAATGGCAAACTGGATCTTCCCTGGGCAGTGGGGGAGAGAGTTCCAGATGAGAGCAAGAAGGGCATTGGCATAAAGGCCTGAAAGCCTATTTTATGTCTTAGTAATTACATTCTCTTCAGGGGACTTAAAGTGGGGGTTCCTCATCCTAGGAGACCCCATGAGGATGGAGAAGACTCACAGGGAGAGACAAGCTATTCTAGACTCTACAAATTAGGGAGACAAGTGGCAACTGGATGATACCTCATGGGGACTAAATTCCCCCCCTCTCCCCAGTGATAGACTAACAGGGTCCAGGCAGCCTAGTGTGGACTTACTTCTCAGCTAGAGGCTTATGTTCTCTGGGTACCATAAAGAACCTGGGGGAGGGAGCAGGAGGAGGGGACTTTGGGGCTGGCCTCACCATCGGTGAAGGGGTGCAGGTAGCCAAAGATGCGAAGGCCATAGTTGGTCCATTTGGGGGACACGGCCAGCTTCCTCAGGGTTGTGCGAATCTATACCAAGAAGGGGGGGCGGGGAACTGTTACTTAGATGAGAGAAGAGGAAACTGAAGAAATCGGGCCACTCAGGGCTGGTGGGAAGACCAGAAGGGAAGGAGACAGGAGGGACTGGAGTGTGACTTGGTGAGTAGAGTATAGGCAAGATTTACACTCCTACTTGCTTCTTTGAGCATATGACCTTGTACAGTGCACAACCAGCCCAACTGTATGCGGTAGCTCTGGCTAAACCACATCACAGCCATAACGAGAGCCTAAAGCTGAAAAGATGCAGAAGATGGCAGAGAGAAATCAAAGGAATCCGTGGGATGAGAGCAAGGGTAATAACTGGACAGGAGAAAAGAGGACCCAAGATATAAAGGAAAGAAAGTGAACCAGAAAAGAAGCCAGGAAAGATGGAGACAGAAGGTAGGGGGAGATGAGAGACAGAAGCGGGGCAGAGGGAGGGGAGAGGAGAAGGGTGTGGAGGGAGGGACAAGAGGCACATCCAGCAAACACTCACATGGGGGTACAGTGGGAAGTGAAGGTTCCTCCTGAGCTGCTGAATAGAACTGCCACACCAGTCTTCAAACACATGCAGGTTGGCACGGCCCTGGAACTGTATGGGGCAGAGAAGTAAGCGGGTGAGTGTGAGCACCCCCAAACCCGTCCGGCTCTGCAGCTTGAGGAGGCACTAGCCACCACAGCCCCAGCCTGTTTTCCTCTCACTACTGAAGGTCACGGTCCATTTCAGTTCCATCCCCTCCTCAACCTTGCAGCTTCTTTCTCGAACCTCCATCCCCATTGCCTAGCCCTGAGGCCTGGGTCTGTTTTTCTGGCCATGCTTGTGGCCACACACACACACACACACACACACACACAGTCCCAGCTCTTTCCATGCAGGAAGGGGGCTGGTTTGCATTCCCCAGGCAAGGGGGAGTAATAGCCATGACAGAAAGGCATAGATGACAGAAAGAACTGGAAGGAGGCGCCAAGCTGGGGTTTCAGCTAAAGACTTGCTCTCCTCCCCTCCCCTTTCCCTTCTGCCTAATAGTAAGCTCCACAGCTGTCTGCCGGTGAAACCTTATCTACCCAGTAGTCTTCACGCTTCTGGCTCCCCTTGTGGGGAAGCAGCTGGGAAAACGCTGCAGGAGGTCTTTGGGGGCCCCATCCGGCAGGACGCCTCTGCCTCCAACTGCTCCCTCAGGAGCTGGAAGCCTCTCGCCCTGCCCAGCCTCTCCTGGCATAACTACCCGGGTGCCCGGACCTGGGCAGCCCTGGAAAGGTAGGAGCAGAAGATGTATGCTCTCTCCTCCTTGGCAGTGGCATCGGTGGAGGGGTAGAGATTGGGCCTGGAGGCCAGCAGCAGAGGGCCCCCTTCAGAAGAGAGGGCCTTAGAGCCAGTGCTCTGAGTGGGTGGAAGAAGGGCTGGGAGTTTGAGTGGGGAGGGGAAGCATGGGGATCATGTCCCAATTTATCCTGACAAAGAGTTTCAGATTACCCCATCTCAGCAATTTTCTCCTCCCCCTCCCCCAGAGCTTAATCTCCAGGTTGTGGGAGGTGGGGCCTCAATTACTCTACACAAACAGGCCCTGCCCTTCCCTCCCCACTGTGGCCCATCAGATATCAAAATCTGAGCTGCCCTTAGGAAAACAGAGGAGGAAGGGACACCCAGACTGGAAGCCAGATAAAAGGAAGTGGCACATGGTCTTCCGGCAAGCGATCTGGAGGGAGGGATGGTGGGGGGAGAACTCCTGCATGCCAATGCCAAAGATCTGAGGTGAGGGCTCTGAGGAAACGCTACTCCAAAGCCAGACCCAGAAGGGACCCAAGAGAGCTCCCTGTCCGGTCAGCAGCCTGGCCCTTCCCGGGCACACTGGGCTGGTCAAAGCTAGGAGTGCAGGGCCTTGGGAAGCAGCCATCACTCCGGGGAATAGGAGTGGGGGGCTGGGATGGGTGGGAGAGAGAATGTGGGCTGGGTAGGTGGGGGGCGGGTTAAGGCTTCTTGGAAGGAAAGAATGAGGACATTGTGCTACTTCTGGGGAAATTCCTTAAGTCCAGTTTACAAGACTCAGTTGTCTCCTACCAATGACCTCCTCTCGGCCCCTCCCTGGGAGACTTTCAGGGCAGCGTGCTCAGACCCACAGCAAACTGCAGAGGGAGGGCATGCCACCAGAGTAATCTGTTGTGCTCAGCCAGGGGCCAGAGGCCACAGGGGGATTGGGCAGGGGAAGGAGGGAAGGAGGGGAAAAGGAAGGATTTGGGCTGGCCACCGCCACCCTCCCCCAGGGCCTTGGCTTGCAGTACAGCAAAGTAGCCTGGGATGCTGCAGGCAATGGAAGGTGGGGCAGGTGGGGGTCTAGGAAGAGGACTGGACCTCTCCCTGAGGTCTAGGCCCTCACTCGGCATGAAGGCAGCCCTCAAGCCCTGCTTCACCCACTCTCAGGCTGTAGGTGGGGGCCTCTGAGAGACCAGTGGGCACCATCTTTCTCCCCGGGCCCAGCCTGGCAACCCCACCAGGATTTGTGTCTCTCCGAGTTTTGGAGACTTTGTATCTGGCAAGGATGAGGGACTCCAGCTCATCAGCACCGCCCTTTGCCCACTCTCTCCACTGTCCAGCAGGGGCTTAGGCCCAGGGAAGGACACTGGTTACCCTCGATCACCACAGTGTGTCCACAGCTAATGACGGATTCAGAACTTCCAGTTACAAGCAGTTGAAGAAAATATTTGTTGGAACCTTCTTGTTTTAGAGGTGAGAATATTGAGGCCACACGAGGTAAACTGACTCCCCCCAAACACACCACAATTAGCCCTGTGGAAGCGGGGAGGGCGTCTGGGGGTATGGATGCAGGAGGGTAAGGCCAGCCTGCTGGGCCCTCCCACAGACACGTCTGCTGTCTTCCTTTCCCACAACACTGCCTCTGCCAGGCCTCACTGGGCTTGCCAGGCCTGCAGCAGAGCCTCCTAATGGGATGGAAGCTTCTCTCCCTCTGATTCTGCACACTGCCTGCATGACTGTCTTTCTAGAGCACAGATCTGATCATGTCACTCCAGTGCTTCAAACCTCAGAAGGCTCCCAAAAGGCTCCAGAACAGAACCTCACCCTGGCATGCGAGATCTTTCCCATTGACCTATCTTCCCAGCCTCACCTCATGCCACTCCCTGTCACACACCTACTTCCACCCACACCCAACTGCCCGTCTCTGCCATGCCCCTTCACCTCTCCATGTCTTTACAAATACTATTTCCTGGTTGGAAGGCCTTTTCCTATCTCCCCCACCTGGCAAACTCTGGCTCATCCTTCTCTGACTTTTTGAGGCAGAGTTAATAGCTTCCCTCCTGAGTGTTCCCAGAACATCTTAACTATTTGAATGAACAACTGCTTGGAGAAGCTAAGCCCAGAACCATATGCTCCCTCATTTATTCTGTAAGCAGTGAATGGCTGCTTTGCAGCAGTTAGAGATGAAAAGAGATGTGGTCCTCCAAGGAGAGAGATGTGTTAACAAATGGTGTCACCTGTGTCAGGGGCTAGCTATTACAGAGGTGTCAGAGGCACATGGCACGAAGGCAGGAGTGGTCACCTCTACCGCCAGGCGAGGCAGGAGCTGATCATGGATGTACACTCGAAATGGAGAAATAAAATGTGATACAGACACAATGCAATAATATTCAGCAATAAAAAGAAATGAAGTACTGATACATGCTACAGCACAGATGAGCTTGAAAACGTCACGCCAAGTAAAAGAAGCCAGACATAAATGGTCACATCACATGATTCCATGTATATGAAATGTCCAGAACAGGCAAATGTAGAGAGACAGAAAGTAAATTCTTGTTCACCTAGTTCTGGATGGGGTGAGGGTGGTGAGGGGTGATGGTTAACGGGTATGGAGTTTCTTTCTGTGGTAATGAAAATGCTCTAAATTGATAGTGATGGACGATGCATAGTGATGCACTCTATGAATATACTAAAATCTATTGAATTACACACTGCAAATGGGTGAATTACATGGTATTTAATTTGTATGTCAATAAAACTTACAAAAACAATAAAAGTAAGCCTGAGAAGAGGATTCTGGCTCTCTGCCCTCTCCTCAAGAGACACCACCTCACCAAAGCCAGCATGGCATGACCCCAGGAAAAACACTGACTTCCTTTGATCTTATTTTGTATTCACCAAATTTCTTTCTTGTAACTATTTTGGTTTACCAGATGGAGCATCTTAAGTATCAGACAGTGTTTTGATCAATGGAACCATCTACTGATGTAAATGAATAAATTGGCATTGAGGTTTGTTCATTAGTGGGGTTTGTTAACTAGTCTTAGGATTCAGGTTGACATGAATAAGTTTTTGAGGGCAGTTACCCCGTGAAGCCCAGCCCCACACCGGCCACTCTGACGTTCTCTCTGACACACACCAAATAGAATGTCTAAGGCTGCTCTGCTTTCAAAAGTGACTTCTGGCCTCAGAGACCCTGTGCTGCTGGCTAAAGATGGGGGTGGGGAGACAGAGACCACCGTCAGCCTTGTTATACTCTGTCCTTGCTCACCTTCCGAGCAGGGCTGTGTCCTAGCGATGCCACGTTGAGTAAGTGAGTGAGTTAACCCCTCTCTGAGTCATTACTTGCAAAAGGCGGATAATAGTACAACCTGACAGCTCATGACAGCTATGACATATATTATCATTAACCTGAGCATTTCCTGCTGAAACCGTATGTCAAAAGGCAGGTGACAGGAAAGGAGATGGTAACAAAGAAGTCCCTGTGGTGAACTGGAAAAGAGCTGGAACCACCGTGCAGCTGTGTGACTAACTGCAGATGTTAGTTGTTGAACCTTTTCTTTTTTTGAGAGAAAGCAAGAGCAAGTGTGAGCTGGGGGTAGGGGCAGAGGGAGAGTGAGAGGGAATATTAAGCATGCTCCAAGCTCAGCATGGAACCTGATGTGGGGCTCGATCCCACAACTGTGAGATCATGCCCTGAGCAGAAATCAAGAGTTGGATGGCTTAACCAACTGATTTACCCAGGTGCCCCAGTTACTTAACCCTTTTTTTTTTTTTGAGGATTCTTTTTAAAATTTATTTATTTTTGGGGCGCCTGGGTGGCTCGGTCGGTTAAGCGTCCGACTTCGGCTCAGGTCATGATCTCGCGGTCCGTGAGTTCGAGCCCCGCGTCGGGCTCTGTGCTGACAGCTCAGAGCCTGGAGCCTGTTTCAGATTCTGTGTCTCCCTCTCTCTGACCCTCCCCTGTTCATGCTCTGTCTCTCTCTGTCTCAAAAATAAACGTTAAAAAAAATTAAAAAAAAAAAAAAATTTATTTATTTTGACAGAGAGAACACACAAGCACGCATGTGAGTGTGAGCGGGGGAGGGGCAGAGAGAGAGGGAGAGAGAGAATCCCCAGCAGGCTCCACACTGCCAGCACAGGGCCCAAAGTGGGGCTCGAACCCATGAACCATAAGATCATGGCCTAAGTGCAAATCAAGAGTTGGATGCTTAACTAACTGAGCTACCCAGGCGTCCTAGTTGTTTAACCTTTTAACAAAGGCCTTGTTTTCCTCGTTGGTAAAATAAGATGATTGGATCAGTGATTCCCTGAAAATTCATGAAAACTGTAATGAGGATTTTGCAAGGTAATTTTTTGTTTTGGTAAAGCTACTTTTAATATTAAAAAAAAAAAAAGTCCATGGACCTCTGGCATTTACCACCAAAAGGCCATACACTTAGTAAAAGATCAACTGTTTCTTTAAAAAGTTAATCCTAGGGGCACCTGGGTGGCTTAGTCAGTTGGGCGTCTAGCTTTTGATTTTGGCTCAGGTCATGGTCCCAGGGTCATGGGATCAAGCCCCACATCAGGCTCTGCACTGAGTGTGGAGCCTGCTTGAGATTCACTGTCTCTCTCTGTGCCCCTCTTTCCTGCTCATGCTCAATCTCTCTTTAAAATAAGAGTATGGGACGCCTGGGTGGCGCAGTAGGTTAAGCATCCGACTTCAGCCAGGTCACGATCTCGCGGTCCAGGAGTTCGAGCCCCGCATCAGGCTCTGGGCTGATGGCTCAGAGCCTGGAGCCTGTTTCCGATTCTGTGTCTCCCTCTCTCTCTGCCCCTCCCCCGTTCATGCTCTGTTTCTCTCTGTCCCAAAAATAAAAATAAACGTTGAAAAAATAAGAATAAATAAATAAATTTTAAAAATTAAATAAAAAGTTAATCCTATTTTAATCACTATTTACTATTTGTTCACTGTTTTAATTTCACATATAGATATATGTATATATATATATATATATATACACACACACACACACATATATATATATGTATATCTCCATCCTTGATTGGCCAAAAAAACTGGGGACATTAATAATTCATAAATGCAGAATGTGGGGCACCTGGATGGCTCACTTGGTTAAGTGTCCAACTCTTGGTTTCAGTGCAGATCATGATCTCATGGCTTCATGGGTTCAAGCCTGTGTTGAGCTGTGTTGGCAGCAAGGAGCCTGCTTGGGGTTCTCTCTACCCCTCCCTGCTTTTTTGTCACTCTCAAAATAAATTTAAAAAAAAAAAAAAAGAAAGCTTAAAAAAAAAAGAAAATTAAAAAATATGCAGAATCTATGTTGGGGTGCTTGGGTGGCTCAGTTGGTTAAGCCTCTGACTCTTGATTTTGGCTCAAGTCATGGTCTCATGGTTTGTGGGATCAAACCCGAGTCAGGCTCTGCACTGACAGCATGGAGCCTGCTTGGGGTTCTCTCTCTCTGCCCCTCCCCCCACTTGCCTGCTCTGTCTCTCTCAAATAAACAAACAAACAAACAAACATGTAAAACAAAATGCAGAATGTTATATAGTCATAATCTTTCAAAATAATTGGTTCATTGGGGTGCCTGGGTGGCTCAGTCAGTTAAGTGTCCAACTTTGGCTCAGGTCATGGTCTCATGGTTCATGAGTTTGAGCCCCGTGTCAGGCTCTGTGCTGACAGCTCAGAGCCTGGAGTCTGCTTCAGTTTCTGTGTCTCCTCTCTCTGCTCCTCTCCCACTCGTGCTCTCTCTTTCTCTCTCTCTCAAAAAATAAATAAACACTTATAAAAAATTAAAAAAAATAATTGGTTCATTAAGAAAAATGATCCTAACTGTCCTCAAAGGATTGAAGGCTGGATCATTGGATCAATGCTCTTTAAGGGCCTCTCTTTTCAAAGTACTATCTCCAAGTGGGGCAGGGCATAATCACCTGATGACGTCACCCAGTATAGGTGTGCCAGTTTTGTAATCCATCCTCTCTCAGGGCTTTAAACAGAGGTGATTTCACGGCATGGAAAACCTAACATCACATTTAGCATGATACTGCCTCCTTCACTCCTGCCCCACAGCAAATAGGTGGATTATAAATAAAATCACCCAGACTGAAGAGATCAATCTGTGATAGGTATGGATAAAGACAATGGGCTGGCCAATACCACCCAGCCAAGAAAAGTAACCCATGTCCGTGGGTCTCAGGACTAAAAGGCACTGGGTTATGGGCAAGTTGCAAAATACGAAGCCCCAAAGCACCATGTTACCATGGAGTCTTGGCATAAGCATTTTCTTAAGGTAGTCTTGAGCATGTTAATTAACTTCACTGAGCCTCAGTTTATTTACAAAAAAAAAAAAAAAAAAAACCAACCCTGTCAGATCCTATATAAGTGTAAGGTATCCTGACAACTCATTTACACATTTAAATGCTTCCTAGAAGTTTTCTAGGGGCACCTGGGTGCCTCAGTTGGTTAAGCATCCAACTCTTGGATTCAGCTCAGCTCATGATCTCAGTGTTGAGATTGAACCCTACCTCCTTAAGATTCTCTCTCTGCCCCTCTCCCTCTCGTGCTTTCTCTCTCTCTCTCTCAATAAAAAAAAAAAAGTTTTCTGAAGCAGAGTTTTCTAGAGTATGATCCTTAGAACACTAGTTTCATAGAATATTAAGACATGCTTCATGGGAAAAAACAAGTCAGGAGACAAATAAATTTGGTACCTGCTGAGCTAAACCAAGTTAAACAGATCACTGGGAACTTCTCAGAACCTTTCATGTGCTAATGTGATTTCCAAGAAGTGGATGTAGCATATAGTTTTTGAGCCTTATTTAACAATGGACTCCTTCCTTCCTGGAATATCTAATAGGACTTGCTAGTCTAAGAAAGACAGTTTGAGAGCCTATATTTAAGACTGATGTGGGTGTGAAAGCCATGTAGCTTTCCTGAGGCTTGTTTTTCTCACCTGTAAAGTGAGGATAGTGATACTACTTACAGGGTTATAAAGCTGATGTGCGATGATATGCAAAAACCAGCACGTAGTAGGCTCAAAGCAAATGTTCTTCTCTAAAGGAAGAACACTAAAGAGACTAGAGCTCCCCCCCCTTTTTTGTCCAAATTAGAGGAAAATTGTTCATAATAACCACTAGAAGAAAATTTTCTATGGTCTCTGCTGGAATTACCTATTGAAAACTACTTTTTGACCATCTCCAAGAGCAGGAACAGTAAAGAGTCCCTTACCTCTGAGAGCCAGGGGACGGGCTTATTCCACTTCAGGTAGCTGCTGTTAGCGCTCCCACCTCGCTCAGAGTCTTGGTCCTGGCAGAAGAGTGAAGAATGAATTTGGTGGGAATAGTAGGGCAAGAACGGGATTTGGGGCCCCTTGAAAGTGCGTAGGGGGAAATAGAGGGCCAGGAGACACAGTCTCTGTTCCTAGGAAGCTTATCAACATAAGGGACACTCCCATTTATTATTCACACTATATCTCTCAGAAATAGACTTCTTTGGTCTCCTAAGGTTCTTTTATTTTCTTGAATGTTCTGTCTTCCCATAAGGAATAAAAAATTTCTAACTAGATCAGTCTCTTGAGGGCAGGAACTTACCTCTGTCTTCCTCTCCACACCCCCAGGACTCTGCCCAGGTCTGTCACTCATTTGTCCTAACAAGTAGAAGTCTGTTGGGGGTAACCCAGCCCTTCCCTACCCACTGTGCAGGTGCACGGTTTCAGTCTGGTACTGGTCCAGCCTTAGAGATCCATGTCTTTTCTAGGCTCAGAGGTCTAACCTTAGAATTCCAGACTGAATTAGACCCCAGTTTCCCTAATTCCACCCAGAGCTACTCCTGCCTCCCTAAGGATTACTGCCCTGAGAAACACTATAGAAAAAATGCTCCATTACACATCTGTCCCCTGGCCATTTGCAGCTGTATATGTCTACCTCACCATCTCTGACTCTTAGCAGTGAGTGTCTGGGACCGTCACTAAGGCCCCAGCCTAGTTCTCATGCCAGTGAGTGGCAGGACATGCTGGTTCTGCCTTAAGCCCTCTGCCACTATTGGAGACAAAGGCCACATGCCTGGAGCGGTTCAATTCTGGGTATCTTGAGCCGGGAGAGGAAGGCTCTGAGGAGGGTAGGATGGACATCTCTACCCACCCAGCTAACACGATCCTGTGATGTGAGACTACAATTCCAGGAACTCCTCTCCTTGGCCTCTTATCACCAAAAAGTGGAGGTTTCCCTTAAGGCTATAAGGGCAGGGACAGCTGAGAACTCATGTTAATGTACTAGTGGGGAAAATGGGCTGCCCCACCACATACCTTGAAGCCCAGCCTCTGGGGATGATAAAACTGGAGATTTGGATCCACAGCTGGAATGTTCCTGTTGGCCAGAGCCTTGGCCAGTTCTCTCCAGCTGCCGTATCCTATGGAAGGGAAAGAAGAGAGAAGCAAGGTCAACATAACTTGAAGACCTCATAGGTCTGTAAGATTTGGGGGAATAAAAGAGGTAAGCTTCTTCCCTTCTGCTGGTCCTCACACCTCTTCATGTGGTGGGCATGGAGTGGAGGCTGCGGCAGGGGATGGGGGTCAGGGGTCAGGAGATAGTTACAACCTTGGCCAAGGTCAATAGGGCAGAGGGAGAGGAAATGAGCTCCTATTGCATTAAAATTTGCTGTCTTCCATAATCAGAGAAGGAGCCAGGCCAGGTGAAAATGGAACACTGTCCATTTGTCCATGCAGTTTGTCCAGCGCTACAGGTTGCCTCTTCCCCAGTTGCCTCTTGAGGCCAATTTCTCCCAAAGGCCGCTGTGGGAAAATGGTTGTGAAAGGTAGTGGAAATAAGCTTGCTCCTGCATGGGTTCCCTTTCTAGCTCAGTCCCTTTCTTTCCTCTAAGCCCAGGGAGACAGCAGTTCTGTCTAGTTGGTGGGGAGGCCCTCCCCCTGGCCCATCATTATCAATGAGCTGCTAGATGGAACCAGAGGTGGGAAGGCAGGAAAGGGTGGGCCAGGACTTGGTACATGTCAAACGAATTTATAAAATGCTCAAGAGAGAAGATTAGAGGCCTCACTACTCCTGTGTTTATCTGGAAGCTGATGTCTACACCCCGAAGAATCTGCAACGGGTTGGCTAACACACATCTGGGAAGGCTAAAAGCCAAACTGGGTAAGAATGAGGGGGAACAGGACACTTTTGGGGGTGCAAGCAAGGAGTCAAGGAGCAAAGAGCTGTGCTGAGGGAGAGGGTATAGAAGAATCAGGGTTCAATGGATCAGCACTGGGGGGGTCAGAGCCTCCCCATGTGACACAAAGACCACTTGAGCATGACTATCAGACTCTGAATATGTGAAACCAAATCACTGCTGGCCATGAACCCAAATCATAGACTATTAAGAGCTAGCAGAGGCTTTCAAGATCATCTGGTCATCATTTCAGATGAGAAAAATGGGACCCCAGCTGGTCAAATGACTTCTCTAGGCTCACTCACCAAATAGCAACAAGGCTAAGCCTGGAACTCAAGCGTTCAGATTCCCAGTGGGCTACTACTCTCTCTCTAATAGCTCTATCAAGATGCTCCCAGACACTGCAGTGGGTGCTGCACAAAAGAAGTTAGACTCATGGTCCCTGACCCCTGGGAGCCAATAGCTGGCCCAAAGCAGAAGTGTCATAGGAACCCCTATGTGAGCACCAGTAGAGATACAGCAAACCAGACAGAGAGAAAAGAGCAGAGTCTATGAATGTGGCGCAGGCAGAAGGTGGACATCAACATTTTGCATAAGTGTTTATGTAATTGACTCTAGCAGGGAGATTGCGGTGGGTGGGGGGATGCTTTTCTTATAGTTATGTTTGGTGTGGCCCTTTGGGATCTTGTGAGATATGCCAGGTCTGATTACCTCCATTTTACAGATGGGGAAGAGCAGCTCAGAGCTTAAAGTCACAGAGTTAGTTTTTGTTTTTAATTAGTTAATTTTGAAGAAGACAGACACCGAGAGTTGGGAACCGGCAGAGAGAGAGAGAGAATCCCAAGCAGACTTTGTACTGTCAGTGCAGAGCCTAATGCGGGGCTCAAACCCACAAAACCATGAGATCATGACATGACCTTAACTAAAGTCAGACGCTTAACTGACTGAGCCACCTGGGAGGCCCCCAGAATTAGTTGTTTTGAAGCCAGGATCAGAACACAGAGCCTCCCTGTCTCAAAAGCCAGCATTTTCTCCTGTGGGCATTTTTGGCACAGACATTGAAAGAGTCCCAGGGGCAGAGGCCTCAGCTGGGGATCTATGTCTCGGGGTTTCTGCACAGACGTTAAACCTCTGCTCATGTTATGTTTATGGGGACTTCTGCAGGTTTATCCCTCTGCCATCAAGGTCTCTCCTGTTTCCATGGTTGGCCAGCTGGCAGTCAGGAACAGGTCAGACTAGTTCAGTGCAGGGGGATGTTCTGAGGAAGCAGGATTCTGGGGCCAGTGAAGTGAGGTGAGGCTATGGGAGGGAGGAAGAGAAAGAATGCTCCCAGACCTACACCCTAGATTTCTGGATGAGCTCAGGAGAGAGCTGTTTGTTCATCTGTTAATCCCAACTCAGACACAACTAATCTAAGAGCCCGATCCCTTGCCAAGCCCAAGGAGTGGCTGGCTGGTGGCTGGGGAGCTTCAGTGCCTGGGTGGGGAGTGAGTCACACTGTGGGGAGGGGTGGGCAGTCCTTGCTTCTGCCTTTGAATGATTGGGTCATCTCTTCCTTGACTTTGTTCTTAGAATGAAAAGCCATCTACCTCTGGACAAAGTTGTGAGGAAATACTAATAAAAACAGTACTTCCCCTAGTGATGTGAGTTACAGTATGTCTCAAATGCACATCCTTTCTCAGACTAGTTTTCAGTTCCAGAAAATTCTCTGACTCTTGGAAGTCACACCAAAGGTGAGACAACTTAACCTGAAATCAGTGAACTATCATTGTGGGTCTTCAGAATGCCCTGTCCTGGCATTTGCTGGGAAGCAATGAAGATTCCTTGACCAAATTTTGGACAGGCTCCTCTGAGCCCTCCTTTTGAGTAGGCCTCTTCCTTGGGCCCTGTCCTTGCTGGCCCAGTCCAGTGTTTAGGAAGAATCCTGTGAAGTCTTTTGTTGTTGTTTTTGAGAGAGAGAGAGAGAGAAAGAGAGGGTACACAAGAGCGGGGGAGGGGCAGAGAGACAGAGAGAATCCCAAGCAGGCTCCATGCCCAGCTCAGAGCTGAACTTGGGGCTCACTCTCATGACTGTGAGATCATGACCTGAGCTGAAATCGAGTCAGACGCTTAACCGACTGAGCCACCCAGGCGCCCCAAGAATCCCATTAAGTCTTTTTATCAGGAGTTCCCCCACCTTTGATATCTGATTATCCTTGATAACTGATCAATTCCTCATCTCCGATCCCTGATATATAAGGGATATATATCCTTATAGCCTGCCTTTAGCAAGAACCCCCCTACCCTGATGTCTCCCCCTTAGTAATTTTCCATCTCCTGCCGCCCTCACTCTGCATGCTGGCTATAAACCTCCCGCTGCCTTTGCCGTATTGGGAATTGAGTTCAGTTCTCTCCTGAGGTCTCTTTCCTATATTGTGATGTACTGAATAAAAACTGCCTTTATCACCTTTAGTGTCTGGCTCTATGTCTCTGTAAAAGAAGGTAAGAGGTGGTCCTCTCAGTGAGCAAGGACAAATCCACTGTGGGAAAGGGGATGGATCAGTAAGGTTAAACCCAACCAGGCCCTGCCCCTGGTCACAGGTGTTGGGATGGCTTTGAGATACTTAGAGATGGGGCAGTCAACAGCCCAAGCTTTAGTAAGCTCAGGAATAGAAAATTCCCTTTGCTGACTTCAGAGTATAGGAGAAAGAGAAGCAAGTCTTCGGGGTCAGACCCAATTGTCTATCTACTGATTATAAATGGTGACTGACTGCTTGAGCAAGTAATCTGACACACTGTAAGTACTCAACAAGCATTCCTTCCTCAATGAGTTTGGGGTTTGGGACCTGGAAGTCATATACAAGTTCAAGGCCCTGGACAATTTTGTAAGAGAAGCAAGCAGGATGTGGGCCAGCAGGAACTCAGTGGCAGTGGAACAATGGATAATACTGCATCTGTTTCCTGGGTATTACCTTCTGTTCCCCGCCCACTGCCCATCCTTCCCTCCATTAATATCCACCAAGGGCATAGCAGGCATTGGGCTGTGTGCTGGCCATTTGGCAATCCCTTTTCCCATGCCTTTGCCTCTGTATTAACCCTGCTAGTGGATACCCAGACATTGATTTGCCCCCTGGGGGGGAACTTGGATCTAAAGAATGTGCTGATTTAACTATTGACACTTGTCACTTGCCTTCTGATAAGTGAACTCCTCCTGCTCCTGGCCAGACCTCTCCTCCCAGAGTGCCAGCTGCCAGGACCTGTTTCCCCTGCAGCAGGTGTCACATTTGTGCCAGGAGACAGACACCCCGATCTCAGGTGACAGATAAAGCACCACCATGGGCCTCACATTCTGCCCTCACAAAGCTGGGCTATCAAATTCACCATCAGCTGGAATTTTGCCAACATCCCTCTTCTATGCAATGTGAACCCTTCAAAGGCCTGAAGATGATCATGTTGGCTCTTTGAGAAAAATATGGGATACATATATCCCTTGCTGCTTTTTTCAAAGACTGTCACGTATATTATTTCACTGCATCCTCACAGCTTCCCCATGGACTGCTGTCCTCTCCATTTTAGAGATGAAACAACAGAAACAGAGGTGAAGTCATCAGTCCATGGTCACACAGTGAATAAGATAATCCACCTTAAGGACTTAGTACTTGGAACATAATAAGCAATGAACAGGTTGCAGCCTATTATTTTACTACCCATCACGATGTTGCAGATCTGAAACTTGCATTCATTTCTCCTGACCTCTGGCCTCTCTTGGCAATATGTCATATGGTCAACAGGGACATTTACGCCAGGAAGAAAGGAAGTCCCTCGCTGCTCAGGAAGATTTTGGATAGATTTTGAAAGTCACGCTGACAGGCCTTGCTCATGGATTGGATATGAGGTGAGGAATCAAGAATGATTTGAAGCTTTTGGACCTGGACAGTTAGAAAGCCGGAGTTGCTGTTTACTAAGATGGAGAGCGTCGGCTGGGTGTCAACAGGAGAGGCGGAGCTGAGAGTAAATGTCTAAAAGAGGCAGGGTCAATGGAAATAGGATTTCTGAAGCTCCATTTCCAGCCTTGGGCAGGGCTCTGCCGAAAAGGGCTAGCATGTTTGCTGAACTAAAACATGTTTTTTTTGTTTATTTATTTTTGAGAGAAAGAGACAGAGTGTGAGTGGAGGAGGGTAGAGAGAGAGGGAGACACAGGATCCGAAGCAGGCTCCCGGCTCTGAGCTGTCAGCACAGAGCCCGACGCGGGGCTTGAACTCACGAACCGCGAGATCATGACCTGAGCGAAGTCGGACGCTTAACCGACTGAGCCACTCAGGTGCCCCTAAAACACTTTTTTAAGAGGGGAAGACTGACCCCCCTCTAGGCCAGTGGGAAGGTGGAGCTGAAGGAAGAGCCAGGAGGGCTGGTCCCACAGGCTCCACCAGATGTAAAGGGCCCAAAGGTCCAGGGTGAATGCAGCAACTTTGCTTACATGCCCAGCGTCTGTGCAGAGAAAAGGTGATGAAATCCAGAGAACAAGAGGTTGCCAAGGGAATAAGAGGTCATGACACCCAGGGCACAGTTCCATAAATGCCAGCAACCAGCACTGAGTCCTAGGACAAAAAAAGCAAGACTGTAGCTCTGACCTTGGAGTACACTTGAGAGCCAGTCACATGTCCTCAGCAGAACAAAGCTGCTATGGCTAGAAGCCAGCAGGGCTTGGACCCTACCAGAAACTTGCAGTGGCACAATCAGGGATGAAACCAGGGACTGTCACCTGGGAGGGAGTCTCTAAGGCCAACACAAAGCTCCAGCGGCAGAGACAGAGCTGTGAGGCTTAATCTTTCCTTTCCAGCCCATGACACCAATGCAAGAGAACTTATTATTAATGTAACCTTATCAGTCAACATTTGTGTGGGAGGCATATATACATATATATACTTATATTAAGTGAAATATAGAAAATTGCATTTAATACAAGCCTACAGGAAAACAAGGCTTAGAGGTTAAAAATCTTGCTGAAAGTCAAAGGTAGTGAAAGAGACCAGTATTTGAACTGAGGACAAAAGGCTGTGTCCTTAATTCCACTAGTCTCTATTGAATACACTTGAGAATTTCCATCCACCTCCACCACCATCATTATCACCTGGTGTCAGACACTCATTTAATCACCAAACTATCCCCTCCCTAATTATCTCTGCCTCACCACCCCACCTGCCAAGCCCCGCTCCCCAGACTATTTCCTTTCTCTTTCTAACCTGGCCACTAACACCTCTCCATATAAGCCAAAGAAAAGCAAGAGGGAGTGTGGAGACCCAAATATCCCCAAACAGCTGAGAATTGGACATAGATGTATCTGTACATAAGCCTGCTCCCCTCTTCCTGTTTTCTGAGCTTCTTCCTTCCCAACATGAGGAAAAACAATCCAGCTTTGTGTCGGCAAGCAGGGGTTGGCCCTGAGGAAGATTACAAGTGGTTTGCTCAGTCTGTCTCAGTCTCCCTCACAGCACAGGTGTGTGGTGGGGCTGGGGAGGGGCAGGTAATGAGGAGAGGAGAGAGGTGGGGTCCCAGTGTCTCCCTAGCTCGTCTTTGGTGAGCAGATAGATACAGGTAGGGCCTGATGAGCCTCTTCCCCCACTGCCCTGTACCCCCACTGCCAAGCTGCTGCTGCTTAGAGCCGAGCTCAGGAACCAGAACAGCCAGCTGCTCCCAAGCTTCCTGCCAAGCTAGCACCTGAGCTGCTGTAATGGTTTTGGCTGCTGGCAGGTTGAGGCTTGCCAGCAAGATGCAAGGGACTGTACCTACTGCCCTGTTGGGTGCCACCTAAAGTGGGGGGGCAAAAGAAGGCATCAGAGCTGTGCCAAATATGTACTTGTATATTTCAGCTCTGCTGCCAGTACTTCCTGTTCACTCAAACATCCAGATTCAAGCATAAAACTCTAAGGGGGTAGATGAGGAGAGGAGATAGAGAGGGCAAATGCCCTTTCTATTATGCTGCCGCTGCTCTGGGAATGTAGAGTCTGTCTGTACACAGCCCAGCCCATAACTTTCCGTTCCCCAAGCTATGGGTTTGATCAGTAGAGGCCCCAGAAGGTTTGGCCAGGTCCCAAGGCACCTCTAGGATATCGTCATCATCATTATTACAAAACAAAAACAAAAACCCCCACAACATTTAAGCCCCCATTTGCTAGTCAGTGTCGACAGGACAATTACAGCCACAAACACATTTCCGTCCAGGAGGAATTTTGACTGAAGACCCTTGATGAAATGGGATGGTTTCAGGAAAACCTAGAGGTAACAGGGTCCAGGACTTCTAAGACTGGCCCAAGCCAACTTAAGAGGTGTTTTCACCCTCTGGTGTACCTACACAAGGGCCACTTAGGTAGTCTTAGGATCCCTCAGATCACGACAGAAGCCACTAGGCTTGTCATTTGCAGTCTTTCTGGATGAGGACACAGACAAGCTTCTGAACGTGGAGGAAAATGTGGGACAATCCTTTCCCTTCCTGGATTCTTTCTTTTCTTTCTTTCTTTCTTTCTTTCTTTCTTTCTTTCTTTCTTTTTAACCTTTCTTTTCAATTTATTTATTTTTTAAAATTTTGATGTTATATTTTTGTTTTTTTAACTTTTTATTTTTTTTCTGATTCTGTACTTTATGTTTTTTTAATTTTATTTTTTATTTTTTTAAATTTACATCTAAATTAGCATATAGTGCAACAATGATTTCCTTAGTGCCCCTTACCCATTTAGCCCATCCCCCCTCCCACAACCCCTCCCGTAACCCTCAGTTTGTTCTCCATATTTATGAGTCTCTTCTGTTTTGTCCCCCTCCCTGTTTTTATATTATTTTTGTTTCCCTTCCCTTATGGTCATCTGTTTTGTCTCTTAAAGTCCTCATATGAGTGAAGTCATATGATTTTTGTCGTGCTCTAATTTCATTTAGCATAATACCCTCCAGTTCCATCCACACAGTTGCAAATGGCAAGATTTCATTCTTTTTGATTGCCGAGTAATACTCCATTGTATATTTATATACCACATCTTCTTTATCCATTCATTCATTGATGGATATTTGGGCTCTTTCCATACTTTGGCTATTGTGGATAGTGCTGCTATAAACATGGGGGTGCATGTGTTCCTTCGAAACAGCACACCTGTATCCCGTGGATAAATGCCTAGTAGTACGATTGCTGAGTCATAGGGTAGTTCTATTTTTAGTTTTTTGAGGAACCTCCATACTGTTTTCCAGAGAGGCTGCACCAGCTTGCATTTCACAGAAGTTCGTGGTGCTCAAGAGTAAGCAATTAGCAGGCTGGGAAAGAGTGAATAAATGAATCAGTGAACAAACAAATCACCAGGTGTGTATTGAGCACTTGTTATATACTCAGAGCTCTGCTAACTACTGCAATACATAGACAGGTACAAACTGAGGGGCACCTGGGTGGCTTGGTTGGTGGAGTGTGTGACTCTTGATCTTGGGGTTGTAAGTTTCAGCCCCATGATGGGTGTAGAGATTACTTAAAAATAAAATCTATAGGAGCACCTGGGTGGCTCAGTGGGTTAAGCCTCTGATTCTTGATTTCAGCTCAGGTCGTGATCTCAGTTTGTGAGACTGAGCTCGGTGTTGAGCTCCACAATGACAGCACAAACCTGCTTTGGATTCTCTTTCTCTACCCCTCCCCTGCTCTCTCTCTAAATAAATAAATAAACTTTTTAAAAATTTTAATAAAATCTTTAGGGGCTGGGGAAAAAATAAATAAAATATTTTTTTTAAAAAGAGAAAAAAAAAGAAAGGTACAAACTGAGACATGAGGACCAACATGTCTGTGGACTCGGTCTGTGTCCTGGCGCTCACACCTGTGTGCACAGGCAGGGCATGCACAAGCCAGTTTTGCTTTATGCAAACAGACCCACACTAGACAGCTAGGCTAACTGGATGTGAATGAGATGACGTTGCTTGATGATTTTCCAGACCTGTAGAAACCTCAGGCGAAACGCTCTGCAAACTATTCTGGGATAAGGGAAATGGCCGTCAGGGTCCCAAATAGTTCAAGAGAAGCAGAACAGGTATAGGAAAACCCTGGTTCTGTAAAAAGACAATGGAGTAGTTTCAGCAGAAATATCCCCACGATGCACCTGAAGATCTGATATTGCCTATGGAAGCCCCAACAGTGAGGACAACAGCCCAGGAGCTAGTCAAAAGGCCGAGCTCTTCCTTCTACTTCTTTTCAGGTGGGAGGGGGGAGCAGTAGAGGCCCAAGATCCCAGATCCCAAGATCTCCTTTCTGAATGGGTGGAGGTGGCCCCATCCCTACTTGAGGGGAGGGGTGGTTTCCGTAGTTAAAGGTCTTGGAGGACCTTCCGGCACACAGAAAGTGTTATAGAAAGAAAAAGTAGAAACCAGAAGGAAAAAAACAAAGCCTGGAAGAAAGACTGGGAGGGAAGAAGAGCTTTGAAAAAGAGAAGAGCAAGCCCCATCCAGCCAGCTAATGAGACAAGAGGGGAGAAGTGGGAATATTTGATAATAATGATGTTAATTATGAAGATTGCTGCATAAATGCCAAAAGGGAGCTGGGAGGGGAATAACACTGTTTACAGAGCCCTCCTCCATGCCTTAACCCACTCCACCCACTGAACAGGTTAGTACACCCTGTGCATTTAACAGAGGATAACCACAATAGCTAACATCCATGCATTTGTTCAGGCCAGTCTGTGTGCTAAGCACTTGAAATGCATTATTTCACCTTCGTAACAATCCTTTGAGGTAGGTATTAATTATTCCCATTTTACAGATAAGAAGGTTGAAGCCGTGGGCAGTTAGGAGGCTCAGTGGGTTAAGCGTCTGACTCTTGGTTTCGGCTCAGGTCATGATATCACAGTTTTCGTGAATTTGAGCCCCGCATCAGGCTCTGTGCTGGCAGCTTGGAGCCTGCTTGGGATTCTCTGTCTCCCTCTCTCTCTGCCCTTCTCCCACTTGCACTGTCTCTGTCTTTCTCAAATAAATAAATAAACCTAAAATAATAATAATAATAATAACACTCTTTTATGTACCTTGTTGAGCCCCTTCTGTTTTCTGCACCAGGCCTGAAAATGCATCAGATACATTATCTGATCTGAAGGGCTGCCAGCTGCTGGATTTGGGAGGGCTGATGAAGGTGACTTACTAAAGCCAAGCTGAGGTTGGTTGTAACCTGTTTGGGGAAAAAGAGGCAAAGAATAGGACACAGAGGGCATGGGTGACGGTAACTCTGCTCTCCCAGAAAAGAATGTGGGGACCCTACTTTCCTCCTTTCCACAAAACATCATTGTCAAGGAACCTCACAGGTTAGACCGACCAACGGCAGAGGCCTGAATTGTGTGTTTGCCCCACCCCTGCGTCAGCTATTCATTCCCCCCACCCCCACCCCTCACCCCCCACCAACCCATCTAATGTTATATATCAGAGCTCTTTCACACTCTTGGTCTTGTTCTTACTTTTATCCCAACCCCGTGAGGCATCTTCATGTTGCTGAGGGGCCACAGAGACCACAGACAGATTAACAGATTTGTGTAATGTCAAACAGAAGCCAGTGCTAAGGCCAAGCTAGAGCCTAGGCCTCTGATTCTTGTTCAAGGCTGTGCACCACAGCACAGTGCTCATCTGTGGCTGCTTGGCATTCAGTGGCCTACAGGGAGCACTCTGACTGAGCCCAGTTGAGGAAAGGGCTGAAAATTAGCACTGTGCTGGCAGGAACTAGGTCTTGTTCATTATTATACTCCCTCCGTATAAATCAGTTGAAATTAGCTGTTTCCCAGCTTCAGAGAGGGGTTACACTACCTGGGCCTGATTTTATATTCCCATTGTAGAGATCAGGCACTTGATGCCTGTGGAATGAACGAATGAATGAATGAATGAATGAATGACGAGGGCTACAGGAGGGGCCTGGCCTGTTGATCATCACAGAACTAATTAGGTGTCTTCTGGCCACAACTCTGGACTAGGGCTTGAATGAACTGACAGACACTGGCCCTGATGTTCCAAGAAGCGAACCAGCCGAAGGCTGTCTCAACACCTGTGGGCACTCACAACATCATATGTGTCAAGAACCCAAAGCTACCTCTAAGAAAGCTCTCTCCTAGGCCCTCTTTCTCTCTTTCAAAAATGTAATTTCCAAATCTCCATGTGTGTATGGTAAAACATAATTAACATAAAATTTACCATCTTAACCATGTTCAAGTGTATAGCTTAGGGGCATTAAGTGCATTCACATTGTTATGCAACCACCACCACCACCACTACCATCAACTCCAAAATTTTTTGCTCTTTCCAGACTGAAACTCTGTACCCCTTAAACACTAACTCCCCATTCCTCTCTCCCCCAAGTCTCTGGCAACCATCATTCTACTTTCTGTCTCTGTGAATTTGACTATGCTAGATACCTCATGTAAGTGAATCATATATTTGGCCTTTTGTGTCTGGCTTACTTAGCATAATGTTTTCAAGGTTCATCCATGTTGCAACACATGACAGAATTTCTGGCCTTTTTATGGGTGAACCATATTCCATTGAATGTACAGACATTTTGTTTTTCCATTCATTTGTCAATGGACATTTGGGTTGTTTCCACCTTTTGGCTATTGTGACTAATACTGCAATGAAAATGGATGTACACGTATCTGAGTCCCTGCTTTCTTTTCTTTTCTTTTCATATGGCACTGTCTTTTATTTATTATTTATTTTTTTTAACATTTATTCATTTTTGAGAGACAGAGTATGAGTGGGGGAGGGGCAGAGAGAGAGAGAGAGAGAGAGAGAGAGAGAGAGAGACATAGAATCTGAAGCACGCTCTGGGCTGAGCTGTCAGTACAGAGCCTAACGCAGGGCTCAAACCCACCGACCGTGGAATCATGACCTGAGTTAAGTCAGACGTTTAACTGACTGAGCCACCCAGGCACTCCAGGGCACTCTCTTTTAAACTGCTAAAACCTTTGTCCATTCTTCCAGAGACAGGCCAAGGGGGGGGGGGGGGGCATGCTGCTATCTTCTCAGTAGAAACATGGTGGCAAACTTCTTGTTTGACAGAGAATACAAGAAGTCTGGGGACAGTGAGTGGAAGGAGGAGGAAGGGTGGGTGGGTGGGTGGATGGAATCAGGTTGGAGCAATCCCAGCCAACAAGTTAGGGGCAAAAGCAGAACTTCTGAGTGGGCCCAAAGTAGGGCTTTACCCAGCACCTGTCCTAGTTCACTTGCCTATGTGGAAATGGGCAATTTCAACACCTCCTGGATTCAGACAGAGGTTAAGTTCCCTGGTCTCCTAGAAACTCCAGTTCAGTACCAATGCTAGTCCTCGATGAGATAGGTACAGAAACTTTGAGTAAGCAGTTAGAACCTTTTAGTGCAATCTGACATTGCTGGAACATCAATATAGGATAGTGGAGTCATCTCACTGAACATGGTATAGATCATTTTTGGGTGTTCTGAATGCTGCATCCTGGCAATATGTAGTATGACCACATCAGTCAGTGACAGACTGGGAAATAAAAACAAAAACTGGAAAAACTGGTCCTTCACTATACCTTGTTCTAGTTAGCATCATGGACCTGCCTATCTTCCTTCCTTCCCTCTCTTCTTTCCTAACTTAGGCCAAAAGTAATTCTGGAAATGACTGGAGAATAGCTCACAGAATCAAAGAGAAAACTACACCACCAGCCCCCAGAAAGGCCAAGAACCAGGGTAGTGACTGGAATCTCAGTAACCAACCCATGACTGCTCCAAACAGTTCTCTGTGTCTCTGCTCAGAATTCAAATTCCCAGGAAAGAGAATCTGAGTGGTTTTAGCTTGGGCAGGGGTGTCGTGGTGTGGAAGGGTGGGACGAAGGGGGCAGACTTATAATGGGGATTTTACAAACTTTCCATGTGAAAAGAGCTGAACTCTGAACAATTGACTATTATTCCTTTAAAAAAAATTTTTTTTTAAGTTGGCTCCATGCCCAACATGGGGCTTGAACTCACTACCCTGAGATCAAGAGCCGCATGCTCTATATGGATGGAGCCAGCCAGACGCCTCTGTTACTCCTAAAACAAAAATGGAACTTGTCTGAGAGTCATTATATTTTTAAAGGAGGGGCACATAAAATGCAGATATAGTTGAAAGTATTAGAGACACAGACACATGGAGTTAGTTCCAATACTTAAGAGACTTTACAGAATATGTAAAAGATGGGAGAGTTGATTATTTAGAATATCCTCAGGAAAAGTTCCAGACTCATACAGAGAGACAATGTTGAAAACACATTTCTTGGAATGAGAGGTAAAGCAATCATTCGTCAGAGCCTTTGAAAGCAATACTCCATCAAATTCATTTTAACCTCAGTTTAAAAAAAAAGAGAGAATGAATGTAAGAAGTGTTATAGCGTGGGGAAGCTTATAAATCATCACTGCGAGCCCCAACATTCTACATTTTTTTTAAGTTTATTTATTTTGAGAGAAAGAGAGAGGGTGTGTGGGCTTGCAGGAGCAGGGGAGGGGGAGGAGCAGAGAGAGAGAGGAAAGACAGAGAGAGACGGAGGGGCAGAGAGAGACGGAGAGACAGAATCCCAAGCAGGCTCTGCACTGTCAGCACAGAGCCTGATGAAGGGCTCAAAGCCACAAACTGTGAGATCATGACCCGAGCTGAAATCAAGAATCAGACACTTAACCTACTGAGCCACCCAGGTGTCCCAACATTCTGCATTTTAGAGCATTGAAGGCTTGAAGACTGGGTTCACTGCCAGAGGTCGCAAACCAAGCTAGAGACAGAACCAGGACTGGAACCCAGGTCTCCTCTCTTCTGGATCAGGAGTCTTCAGTTCAGACCACATAACTAACCTGCTAAAGTGTGAGACTGTCCCCAGGCTATGAACCTGATGAACGGACACACAAGCAGTACTGGGTGGGGGAAGGAGGTGGAATGTAGCATTTTGTCATTTGGAATCCTAGGATTGAGCATAGCCCCTCTTGTGGAAACAGGGTTGTGGTCTAAAGAGACAACCTGGGGAACAAGTTTCTCTGAGTATCTGAGAGCCTGCTAGTTTAGTTTGGGTCCAGGCTGTTCTAAATCTAGAATCTGATTGTATAAAGAAGGCTTTCTGAGCTCTTCAGAAGCAGAGGCTGTCACACCTTTGACCTGTAGGCACAGGCTTAAACATGGAAGATGTTCAATAAATGACTAATGGATTTCATTGAAATATCTTTTTTTTTTCCTTGAGAGAGAGAGAGAGAGAGAGAGAGAGAGAGAGAGAGTACAAGTGGGGAAGGGACAGACAGAGAGAGGGAGAGAGAGAGAGACAGAATCCCAAGCAGGTTATCACCACCAGTGCAGAGCCTGATGCGAGGCTCAAACTCATGGACCATGAGATCATGACCTGAGCTAAAGTTGGACGCTTAACCAACTGAGCCACCCAGGTGCCCCTTAATGAAATATTTTTTATTGTTTTTATTATATTTTGTTCTCTATGAAAAATACTTAACCTAAATATGTAGATATATCCACAAGCACATTAACTACTACTTTGCCATGCTATTAACACTCTACATAGAAGGAAAAAATGCTCTTTTCTCTAGATTAACAACTACTTTTTAAAATAATGGAGGGGCGCCTAGATGGCTCAGTCAGTTGGGTGTCTGACTCTGGCTCAGGTTATGATATTGCAGTTTGTGAGTTTGAGCCCCACGTCAGGATCTGTGCTGACAGCTCAGAGCCTAGAGCCTGCTTCGGATTCTAGGTCTCCCTCTCTCTGCCCCTCACCCACTCACACTCTGTCTCTCTCTCTCTCTCAAAAGTAAATAAACATTAAAAAAAAATTTTTTTAAATAAATGGACAACGGGAGCCTGGGTGGCTCAGTCAGTTAAGTGTCCTATACTTGGTTTCAGCTCCAGTCATGATCTCATGGTTCATGAGATCGAGCCCCACATTGGGCTCTGTGCACTGACAGCAAGAAGCCTGCTTGGGATTGTCTCTCTCCCGCTTTCTCTGCCCCTCCTCCACTCGTGTACGTGCACTTGCGCACGTTCTCTCTCTCTCTCTCTCAAAATAAATAAACTTAAAAAATTAAAGTAAATGGACAAGTACAAGTATATTTGGGAATAGAAAGAAATTTAGACTTGGTAAAAAAAAAAAAAAAAGGCTAATTAGGAGCACCAATAGCTGAGTTGATATTTGTTTTCTACCTTCAAAATAAGAATCTGCTCCCTGGACTGCAGTGTAATTACTAAAATATATACTTTAGCTTAGACACTATTGGTCATAACACCATATGATCATACCATCAATACCATACAATCTCTACCAGTCTCCTCGTAACTTCACAAATGCAAGAAAACATTGAGTCTTAGGATGGCTGATTAAACTATTCAGTATACGGTTTTTATATCCCATACAATCAAAGCACCAGCTCTATGTCTAAAGGTAAAAGTGTAATAAATAAGAAAGTGAACACTTGATTAAGTCGACTGGTTATCTGATGTGTCAGTGACCAAATTTCCTGAACCCCCAATCAGGCTATGTGGTGTAACCAAGGCAACAGAATATTTGAAACAGTTAATCTTTCCTGGAAGCTCAGGCCAAATAGTCACATTGTTTATTCGACACTAAATTATCAGTTTCACAGATCTCTATTGTCCTTAACCTCACCAACTTTGCTACATTCACTAGTGAAATGGCCAAACATGAGTAATCTATACAATGCTATCTAGCCTATTTGTAGCCAGATTAACAAGAGGGCTGGCTAAAGATGCACAGAGGATAAAAATTCATTCCAAGGACCTCTGTCTCACGCCCTGCCTGCCTTCAGCCCCTACTCCCCAACAATTTCTTCCACAACTCATTGCCTGAGCCAGCAGGCCAATCCAGGCCTACCACCATGTCTGGACAGAAGTGACTGCCCAAACCATACCTAGAAGTGGAGACGGAATCACTGCTAGGCCAAATATTTTGAAATCCGCCCCCCCCCCCCCCCCCTCCTCCCAGAGGACATATGGAGATGCGGGAGGAAGCCAAGAATTTGAAAGTGACCACCCTGGCAAATCAAAGAAAACTCACAGGGTAAACATTCCTAGAATTATCACGAGCACTACTGAAAGTTGAGTGAGCAGCTCAACTTACCCACTTTTTGCTGAGTAGACTGTGCTGAGAAGCAACAGTCACTCAACCTGAATTTGTGTGCCTGATTTGGCTCAAAGTCCCTTGATGAAAAAACAAATCAACAAGGTCTAGTGGGAACCAAAGAGGCACTCAAGGATAGCTAAAGAGACAGCTGATTAAAACTGCCCAGGAATTGGACAGTCTACTCCAATCCTTTACCAAATAAAGGAGAAAGTAACAGAGCACTTTGGAAAAGAAGCCAATGCTGTAAGAAAGCTACAAAGATGAAAAGCAAGTGGGAGACTTATTGCCACTGAGCCGCGTGCCGCTAACAGTTTAATATTTCAACCTTTCGGATCTGTGTGACTCTCATTTTACCTGTGTGATACCAAATGGTTTCAGGAACTTTCGCTTACTTGGAGTACTGGCCAAGACACGTGAGACACAGAGAACTTAGATTATTTTTTGGCTTCCTGAGCATAAACTTTGATATTTAATGACCTGTGATAGCAGTCAGTATCCCAGTAATACATAAAACCCTTGGGAATCTATTAACTGTTTAGCATTCCCAGGTCTTAGGGGAATATGTTTTCCATCTTTCAAAGAGTCCGTTGTAGAGTAAGATGCAAATATTCCCTTGAGTGGGCTGAGGCAAGAGCTAGGTTTCCCTGGAGTTCACCACCACACAAAAACAGATACAGGCTTTGCACAAAGACTGCACAGTCTGCTATTTATTTTGAATTGGCTTCTTGGATCAGTTTATCAGAGTTGTGATGGGTGCACTAAATAGCTCATATTGGGAAGGAAGCTTTAAAAGAGACACCTGGGAGGGGCACCTGGGTGGCTCAGTCAGTTAAGCATCTGACTTCGACTCAGGTCACGAACTCCTGGTTCATGAGTTCCAGCCCCGCAACGGGCTGTTGTGCTGACAGCCCACAGCGTGCAGCCTGCTTTGGATTGTGTCTCCCTCTCTCTCTGTTCCTCCCCTGCTCGCTCGCTCGCTCTCTCTCTCTCTCTCTCTCTCTCTCTCACAAATAAAGATTAAAAAAAAAATTTTTTTTTTTTTTTTTAAAGAGAGACCTGGGAAATGAAAGAGGAAGCTGCATGAGAAGCCAGTTAACTAGATTTACTGAGCAGCTAGTATGCTGACGTCGCTGCTTTGCCTGACTCTGGGAGGGTGATGGAGTATTACACTAATAACCATTTTCAGAGTTGGGGTGTCTGGGTGGCTCAGTTAAGCATCTGACTCTTGATTTCAGATCAGGTCACGATCCTGTGGTTCATGAGATTTAGCTGGCAGTGTAAAGCCTGCTTGGGATTCTCTCCCTCTCTCTGCACCACCACCCACCCCTTGTGCCCTCTCTAAATAAATTAAAAATAACCATTTTCAGAGTCAGAACGATCTAGAACTGGATCCCAGCCCTGCCACCTTCTATCTGTGTGACCTTGGGCAAGTTCCTTCATCTCTCAGAGGTTCAGTTGTCTCATCTCCCTGCCCCCCATCATTCAGTTAGAAAGATTACTTCAGTGCATGAATGAATTAAACATTTGCTCCATGTAGATGGGGTAACAGATGGCACCTTTAGTATTTGTGGTACTCAGTAGTTATCGATGGACTAACTACTGACTCTGCCAGGCATTTTATATGGGTTCATTTCCAAGGGACAATAGCCTGTAAGGTATTACGTTCCCCATTCTCCTAATAATAAAACTGATGTTTAAAGAGTACATGAGGGGCGCCTGGGTGGCTCAGTCCATTGAGTGTCTGACTCCGGCTCAGGTCATAATCTCACGGTTTGGGAGTTTGAGCCTCACATCGGGCTCACTGCTGTCAGCACACAGCTCACTTAGGATCCTCTGTCCCCCTCTCTCTCTCTCTCTGCCCTTCCCCCACTTGCACTCTCTCTCTCTCAAAAATCAATAAAACGTTAAAAAAATTTATTTAATAGTTTACATGATTTGCTCAAGATTCTGTAAATGGCTGGACTGGGATTCAAATTGGTTCTTTTTGGTTCCTTAGTCCACAGTCTTAGTCCCAGTTAATCCTCACTGCAACTCTACAAAAACGAATGTTATGGAGACCCATTTACAGTGAGGAAATGGAAACAAAGGAGCGAACCCAGGTCAGGAGCAAGGAGTCCCGGCCAACAGCACTGCCATCGCTGCTAATGCAGGCTGAGCAGGACTTTCACACACCCAGGCCTGTATCCCTCCTGCACCTTTTCTGTGACACAACTCTGCTTGACACATGCAGGGGGGGTTTGGTAACATGACATGGTCCAAAATGAAGCACCAAATAAGGCTCCCAGAATTTAGAGAAAAGGACCCTGGCGGTCAGGTCCAGAGTAAGTGTTCTGGGAAGCAGGTGGAGTTGCTGGGTCTGGGAATGGAAGTAAGTCATTGCCACTAGGAGACCTCGATTTTACAGCGCAACCTGGATTGTCTCCATTTGCCCTCTCCAAGCCCCACCCGGTTCCCTGACTGGAACCCAGCAGCTTTTTACTGAAATAAAAGTAGCATATGAACACCACCCTCTCCAATATCACAGTACAGACATTTATGGAGCAGAAAGTTATGACCCCCAGTGCTCCCCACTCCCCTCCCTACAGGCCACCCCTCCATCCTTTTGCTAGATGCATTCTCATTTGCCCTACATCCACACAGGGCAGAACTTACCTCAGGGCTCAGTCTGTGGACTACTTCTTTTTTTCTGTCTACATTCCCACCCTTGCTAATCTCCTCAGGTCCTTTTGAATACCATCTAAACTGGACCACACCTTAGCTTTAGCTCCGACCCTCCCTGAACTCTACATTTGTGTATATGATTTACTTCCTCCCGTTCCCCACTTGGAGATCTGAGAGGCATTTCAAATTTAACAGGTCTTGACTTTTTCTGCCAAACCTGCTCCTCCCTATCGTTCTCATCTTAGTGAATGGCATCTCCAGCCTTCCAACTGCCCAGGTCGGAAATCTGAACCATTCTCAGTTCCTCTCCCCGTATCCCAATCAAACAGCAAACCTTCAAAAACAACCCCAAATCTGCCTACTTCTGACTCCTCTACTTGTACTGCCCCTGTCCTACCATCGGGTCTCGTCTAGTCTCTGAGCTCACACCCTCATACCCTACAGTCTAGAGCAGGAGTGACCCCACTAAAATGTTAAGTCAGGCCATGTCAATTCCCTGCTCAAAATCCTGCAGTGTCTTCCCAACTCACTCACATTATAATCCAAGATCCTTTGGATCACCTATGAGTAAAGTTTGCTGGGGGCAGACCAAGTTCACACTGGTTGTCCTCGCAGTGTTCTTAACAGCACCCACTTTTCCTATCAAACGTGTCCCAGTTTGGACAACAAATGACACAGCCACCTGGCTAAGAATGCCTTACAGATTAAATCCTTGCCCTGGTCTCATCTATCTCTTTACCACCATTCTGCTCCAAATGCTTGTCCCACATGCCAGGTACATTGTACCTCAGGGTCTTTGCACTTCCTCTACCTGAAATACACTCCCTCAGGTATTTACATAGCCTGCTAGCTCTCTTCACTCCAGTCTCTGCTCAAATATCAGGCCTTCCTGATCATCCTACCTACAACAGATGCTGTGTACTCCAAGCCCATTAGTCCTTCTCTCTTACCCTGCATTATCTTTCTTAATAGCATTTACTACCACTTGACATATTATGCCTGCATATGTATAAAATCTATCTTCTTCCCACATGTATTTTGTCCATTATGCCGAGCACAGGGTAGACACTTGTAGAATAAATGCTGTCACTGTTAATAGTATCCATATACTTTCACACAAAGGTTAAAAAGCACGACCTCTACAGGCAGATGCAATGGTATCTAGCTATGTAACCTTAATCTCTAAACCTTGGTTTCCTTCTCTAAAACAGTGATATTATTAGGATTTACCTTATTGGAGTTATTCTAAAGATCAAAGGAGAGGGGCGCCTGGGTGGCGCAGTCGGTTAAGCGTCCGACTTCAGCCAGGTCACAATCTCGCGGTCTGTGAGTTCGAGCCCCACGTCAGGCTCTGGGCTGATGGCTCAGAGCCTGGAGCCTGTTTCCGATTCTGTGTCTCCCTCTCTCTCTGCCCCTCCCCCGTTCATGCTCTGTCTCTCTCTGTCCCAAAAATAAATAAACGTTGAAAAAAAAATATTTAAAAAAAAAAAAGATCAAAGGAGAATAGCATATCTCCTTAATAAATACTGGAGATAATAACGCTTAATCAATACTGGAGATAACAATACAAAGAGCGAATATATTTAGCACTATGTGTCTAAATAACACTATGTGTTAGCACATGTTAAACATTTTACAAATATTATCTCTCTTAATTCTTATAAAAACCCTTTGAGATAGGTACCTTTTATCTCTTATCTCCCTTTTACAGTTGAGGAAATTGAAATTCAGAGAGGTTAAGTAATTTGCCCAAGGACACATAGCTGAAAGTGGCAGAGCCAGGATCTGAACCCAAGGTCTCTGGTTCCAGTGTCCGTTACTATTCACTATTCTGCTTTGATTACAAACTCTATTGCAGAGTTCCTTTTGTTTCCTACAAATTCCAAGTGTTCACACAAATGAACTATAGAAGCATATTTTTTAAAAAGTATCTCATCTCCTTCTACCCCTTCCCACCATAACTAATGTTAACAGTTAAGTAAACTTCCATATCTCTCTACTAGCTCACACACTAATAGAATTTATTAGTTTTTTGTTTTAAAAAATAGGTTCTTGTATGGAAACCAATTTGACAATAAATTTCATATATTGGAAAAATTAAAAAAAAATTTTTTTAAATAAAAAAAATAAAAAATAGGTTCTTGTTACATACATATTACTCTGGAACTGCTCTTCTCACTGGTACCATGGACATTTCTCTGGGTCAAAACATAATTCATTTTTTTTTTTAAACAGCTGCAAAAGTATTCCACAGTGTGGCTATAGCATAATTTAGCAAACGAGTTTCCTCCTGCTAGACACCCAACTGTTACCAAACAATGTTTTAAGCATGTATGGCTGCTCTGATTTCTACAGATCAAGTTCCAAAGTGAGATGGCAAAGTAAAGTGCATTTTTTTACATTTTTTAACGTTTATTTATTTTTGGGGGGGGGGCAGAGAAAGAGAGAGAGAGAGAGAGAAAATCTGAAGCAGGCTGCAGGCTCTGAGCTGTCAGCACAGGGCCCAAAGTGGGGCTCTAACCCATGAACCGCGAGATCGTGATCTGAGCTGAAGCTGGACACTTAACCGACTGAGCCACCCAGGCGCCCCAGTAATGTGCATTTTTAAAATGTCAGTAATTGAGTATTACTTTCTAAAAAGGTTTGAAAACAATTTCACATGGTCACCAACATTATTTAAAACTTTGTTTCCAAGCAACTTCATTAGCAACACAATTAATCTTTTAAAAATTTTTGCCAATCTGATGGGCATGTACATTTTTAAATAATTTTTTTATGCTTACTTAGTTTTGAGAGAAAGACAGAGCGTGAGCAGGGGAGGGGCAGAGAGAGAGGAGGCACAGAATCAGAAGCAGGTTCCAGGCTCTGAGCTGTCAGCACAGAGCCGGACGTGGGGCTGGAACTCACAAACCATGAGATCATGACCTGAGCCAAAGTCGGACCCTTAACCGACTGAGCCACCCAGGCACCCCTGTCTTTTTAAAACATAGATTGGCTTATACTACACATCTTATCCTGTAACTTGCTTTTTTCCCCTCAACAATAATATCATGGACATCTCTTCAATAGTTTTAAAAGTGTGCTGTTTACGTCTTATAATTCACCTCTGTGACCTAGAGCACATTTCTTTCCTCCCTGGAACAGTTGATCTTTAAATGAAATGGGGATGACAATGCTGACCTTCCTGAATTGGCAAGAGAAGGTAGAAATTATTTCAAAACAAATACAGAATCACTTCATACCCACCAGGAGAGCTATCATCAAAAAGACAGACAATAACAAGTGGCAAGGATGTGAAAGAAACTGGAACCCACTTACACTGATGGTGAGAATGTAAATAGCGTGACCTCTTTGGAAAGCGGTCTGGCAGTTCCTCAGAATGTTAAACATAGACTTAACCATATTTCTACCCCTTGGTATATGCATAAGAGAAATGAAAATATCATAGCAGCATTATTCATAATAGTCAAAAAGTGAAAACAACCCAAACATCCATCAGTTGATGAATGGATAAACAAAACATAGTCTATTCACACTATGGAATCCTATTCAGCGATTTTAAAAACTGAAGTTCCAATACATGGGTGAGCCTCGAAAGCACTGTGCTAAGTAAAAGAAGCCAGACACAAACGGTCACATATTGTGTGATCCTATTTCTAGGAAATGTTCACCCTAGGCAAATCCACAGAGCAGATTAGAGATTGCCAATGCTGGGGGTGAGGGAAATAGGGAGTGACTGTTAAATGGGTCCTGGGTTCCTTTTGGGAATGATAAAAGTGTTCTAGATTAGAGGATGAGGACAGTTGCAAAACCACTGAGTTTTATACTTTAATGAATAACACCCTCAAGGCCTCAGACTTCTCCTTCTACCCCAACACCTGGGTCTCTCTAGTCTCCCTTTTCCCCCCAAGCATCTCCACCCCGTTTAATTATCTTGATCCCTAGAGAGCAGGCAACAGGTTTCTTTTCAAAGCTGCCTAGGTAGGGTTTGTAGCTAGCACTGCCCCTCCCTCGCAGACCCAACCCCCTGTTCTTTGTACCCAGATCGTTTACTTATTAAACCAATTAGATTAAATGACTCACGTTGCACCCTAGGGCAGGAGGCGGGATAAATGGCTCACAAAAGAGTCTGCCTTGCACTTGAAAGGGCCTGCTTATCTCTCTTTACCTGTCCCACCCTCTGCCCACCACCTAGGACCAGGCGGCTTTCCTGACTGCTGGAAGAAACCTGAGGAGGATCAGGGGTGGTTGCTACCCCCCCATCTCTCACCTCCCCCAGCCCCCAGAAAGGCCACACCAAGCTCTCAAAGAGCTGACACAATAGTCCTCTCATTTCCATTGCTTACAAGGCCAGCAGGCAACCAGGTCAGCATCTGGGCGAATGTTTGCAGAGCTCCTGGTTCTTCAGAGACTTGCCAGGAGGGTATCTGGAGCCCTGCCCTTTGCTGCCTCGTCTCAGCCTCAAACGGTGGCGCCCCACTTTGGGTGCTCCATCCCTGCCCAAACTTGCTTGTGTTGAATGCCTTGGAGATGACATACAGCAAACTCCTGAAGTACCCTGGACCCCTCGGTCATCTTGGGTGAAAAGTCAGGGTAAGGGCCTGAAGTACCCTGGACTCCTCAGTCATCTTGGGTGAAAAATCCGGGTAAGGGCCTAAGCTATTTCCCCCAAGCTCTAAGATGTGTGAATTTTCAGTCCAACAAACAGATTAACTCTTTAGGTCCCTGAGGGAAACAAAGGTATGTTCCAACAAGGTGTCTTATCTTCAGAGAAGACTCGGGGACCTAGCAGATAAGGGAGATCTGACACATAAGTAGTCATTTTGCAGGTATCCTGCAGCAAGGGATGAAATAGGGCCGAGTATGAGTCTCGCCAGGAGTGTGGAGGAAAGGTTTCCTGGTTCCTTTCCTCCCTGCTCTCACCACCCCACCCCCAGCGCCCCCTCTGCCCTGCACCCTCGGGCATTGGCGGGACACCCCAGCTATCCAGCCCGTCAAGGGCTTCTCTAGGCCACAGTTAGAACAATCCAGTTCTGCTCTCACACCTCCTTCCAAAACACCACTTCGGAGGCTTCCCTCCTGACAGCCTGGAATCCAGGCAAGAGGTGTGATTTGAGTCAGATCCTGTCCCAGAGTGGAACCACATCCTCTTGCCACCCCCCACCCAGGCATTTCCGCCTTTGTATATTTATAAGACTCTCTTAAAATAGGTCCCAGCAAACAGGAGCAGAGACCTGATTTGGGTCGATGAAATCAGCATTTGGGAGAGTAAAGACGCCCTCCTGAGAGCAAAGTTGCTATTTTTTCTCCTATCCCATATCCGGGTTTCAGTATCATCCAAATCCCCCGAGAAGCCTCCCGGTCCTCCCATCCAGCGTGGCTTCCCGAGTTTCTCCTGCCCTGGAAACCTCCATGTCTCCTGTCCTCCAAGTGCAGATGAGTTTCCTAAAAACACTGTGGCCCCAGGCCTCCTTCTAATGCTCACTTATTATTAGGCAATTACATTTTGCAAAGTACTTGTCAGCTGTCAGCCCTTTTGCTCAGCAAGCCCATCCACCCACTCCTAAATGGGCTCTGAGCTCCATTAAGGAGGGGGCAAGAAGGGACAGCCGAAGGTCTGCAGGTGCAGGTGTCCCAGACCATCGACCTCAGGACAAGTTGTCCATCATCTCTGAGGTGTTGGAAAGGAGGCAGCGACGGAGAAAGCAGGGCCTTTGAAGTGTGTCTCAAATACCTGTTGGGACCTGGCAGAGATTCTGTGCTGGGTGAGAAAAACCAGCCGAGTGTGTGTGGAACGACTTTCCTAAGTGGAACGACTCCCTTACGAGGCATTCAGAGCCTGGCACCTCTACCCAAGCTTGGGTCACACACTCTCCTGTCGGCCTCCCCAGGCTGCATGGGAGGAAAGAACTCTGGCTCCCAGGCTCCTTTCTGAGGAAGGATTTATTCTATTTTGCAGTGTGGGAAGCCTGCTGGGGGGCTTTGCGGAACAAGACAAAGGGGAGTGTCTGTTTCTTCCCTTCCTCTGATTTAAGTCTCAAGTCAGAGAAGGCCAGTCCTAGGAGTGCGTTTGTAAGGCTGGGGCAGGGCAGAGCAGCCCTGGAGCTCTCCTGTAAATGAGGGATCAAAATGGAGGAGGGCAGGGCTGAGGTGGAGAGCACAGGGCCTGGGAGGGGATGAATGTTTAAGTCGGAGGGGTCTTTTCTGTTTTTGTTCTTGTTTTGCTTTTTGAGAGAGACAGAGAGACAGACAGGAAGCAGGAGAGGGGCAAAGGGAGGGAGACAGAGGATCCAAAGTGGGCTCTGTGGGGGCAGCACAGAGCCAGATGTGGAGCTCGAGCACACAAACCGCTAGATCGTGACCTGAGCCGAGGT
Source organism: Prionailurus viverrinus (assembly GCF_022837055.1). Classification (NCBI taxonomy): domain Eukaryota; kingdom Metazoa; phylum Chordata; class Mammalia; order Carnivora; family Felidae; genus Prionailurus; species Prionailurus viverrinus. The sequence goes on from NC_062567.1 coordinate 34,188,860, forward strand.
CTGACGCTTAATTGTGAGTTGGAAGGTTTAAGGCAGATCAGAGGATGATGTTCGCAGGGGCGTCTGCAGAAAACTAAACCTGAGGCAAAATGTTAACATAAAAAAAAGTTGTTTCAAAATATATATTAGCCCTTCTGAGGTGACAGAAACAATCTGTGAAGGATCTGTAAGCTCTGTCTTCATCAGCTAATATTAATGGGATGTCCAGCCTGCACTGCAGGGGGAGAGAAAAGGCAGAAACTGCTAGAAATAGCTAGTGACAGGGAATGCTCTGCCCCACTGTTGGTTCACACTGTTAACCAAATTCTTGTTTTGTGCAGGGCCTCCGAGAACAAGACCCTTGTGGGAAAGTGCTTCAACCAGAAGCATCAGCTCTCACACCTGCAGAGACATGTGTGGAGGGAGAGGCAGAGGTGGGGGGGGGGGGGGGAGGGGTGCCAGCAGGACCACAGGTCAGGTAACATGGTTTGTTGTCGAGCTCTGTCAGTCCATTTACACCTGAGGTCTCTGCCTCTGATAGTGTCAGAACTCAGAGACAGCAGAAGGGTCTGTCTAATTCTCTAGACAGCACCTAGGCTCAGTGACACTGTCAGACAGGTGTTCTCTGCCATGGGCAGTGGACAACGATGCGGGGGAGCCATTCCACGGCAATATTAAAAGGTGGGCAAGGCCTCGCTCACTCACCCTGAAACATGTTCAAAAATATAGCTATGGGGGAAAAAGTTGCTATATAATGTTACAAAAGTGAAGTGATCTAAAAAAAAAAAAAGGTTTTTAAAACTGCCACAGCCAAGAGCTTAAGGAGACATGACAAGTGAGTATAATGTGGTGATGTGGATCCTGGAACAGGAAAAGGGCATCTGAAAGGGAATCAGAATAAAGTATGTACATTTGTTAATAATAATGCATCAATAGTAGTTTATTAATTGTAACAAATGTACCATACTAATGTAAGGCCTTAATAATAGAGGAAACCGCGTATAAGGTAAATAAGAACTCCCCGTACTATTTTTGCAACTTTTTGTGAATATAAAGCTATTCTAAAATAAAAGGTTTATTTAAAAATGTACTTATGCCTACAAATACAGGGGTTTGTATGTGTACATATATCATATAGGCATAGAGGAAACTTAGAGGAAGGTATGTTAAATTTTTTATGGTGGTTACCTCTGGGAAGACACTGTTTATATTACACGCTTTTGGATTTTTAAAAAATGTATTTAAATAGTAGAGATAGGAATGAAAATATAGGAGAATCAAAATTGGAAAATTCTGCCCTACTCCATTGTTCCTGTGACAGGAAGAGCACTGGGCTAGGTGTCAGGAGCCCAGGATGTGGGTCCTCGTTCTCCTGCTAGCTTTGTGATCCCAGTGACCCTCTCAGAACCTCCATTTTCTTACCTCTAAAATGATGATATTCAGGGGCACTCCAAATGTTACCTTCTGTGATTTGATGATAAGCACAAATAAGAGCCTCAAGTTGCTAGCAGAGCCATCATGGTTTCTCCTTTAAATAATAAGCCTCCCCTCATGCATTCAAAACATTTCAGCCCCTAAAAAAATCTGAACCACATAGAATTTTTCAGGGATATATCTGTAGGTACGCTGTAGTTTCAGAAGTTAAAAAAAATGAGAGAGACAAATTGGGTTACAGACTGATTTTTAAGAAGAGTATTGGCTGATGCTTAACTGGCTCGAATCTATGCAAATGAAGAAAGACAAAAAAAGATGGATGGAGTTGCAAATGGCAATGCTCCCACTTGTCACCGATCTGGGGCTCATCATGGGAGAGGGTTGAAAATCCTTGGCGGGTTCCACAGAGCTTTGTTTCCAGCTCCCCATTCACCTCCCCCAACTCCTATCACTCCAGATGCAGGACAATGTGAGAGGCAGACCTATTCAGACCCCTCTCTCTCTGAAGATAGCAATCCTGGACGTGGTGATGTGAAACAAGGGTCTTCAGGACACCATCCCCCATGACAAGGAAGTGTGCCAGGGAGACAATATCTCATCCAGTGGGAACATTCTGAAAACGGGACGAGAAAGCATGAGAAAGGCCAGGAATCACAAAAGCCAAACCTAAGGATGGGGGCAAATTTCTCCCCCAGGCAAATTTCAGCAAAAGCCAACTCCTGATTTGGGGTTTATCCAAAGCAATTCTCCAATCCAAGAAGGAAGGGGGTGCAGGGGGCAGTGTGGATGTGCCCTCCTTTCCCTGACTGCACTCTTAGGAGTCCAAGGTTAGAGGCTACCGTGGGAATCAACAGAGAAGAAAGCTATTGTGAGAGCCATTGGCACTGCTGCCGTCTCTTTGGGTGAAGTCAGCATGGTGGTCACCCGTCCCTCTATTCTTTTACTTGGTATTAATTTATTCTACAAAGACAACAAACCGTGCGTTGCCTCAAAGCACAGCTACCAAATGACTAGTGAACTCACTGGTGACAAAGTATAGAATATCTGTTCAAACCTATGACGAAGTCTTCGTAAGACCAGTGGGATGTGCATATATGCAAGTGGCAGAGGAGGTGTAGGGTGGGCAGATGCATAAAGAAAGAAATAGAAGATTTAGGAATTTATCCTAACTTTAAAGAGTTTATCCTCAAATTTGAGAATATTAGACTATTAAAAAGGAAAAGAAACCAATTTTTTACAAAAGCACCAACAAATATAAGTTAATATAGTGTTGGGGCGCCTGGGTGGCGCAGTCGGTTAAGCGTCCGACTTCAGCCAGGTCACGATCTCGCGGTCCGTGAGTTCGAGCCCCGCGTCGGGCTCTGGGCTGATGGCTCAGAGCCTGGAGCCTGTTTCCGATTCTGTGTCTCCCTCTCTCTCTGCCCCTCCCCCGTTCAAGCTCTGTCTCTCTCTGTCCCAAAAATAAATAAACGTTGAAAAAAAAAATTTTAATATAGTGCAGACTAGTAAGTAAACGTTATGCATGGAATAATGGAGTGATTAGTGTTGAACTGAGTTAGTTTGAGGCGACTTGAAAGTTTTAAGTTTTTACAGGCGTCCTCCCTGAGGTCAATGGGAATTCTGGCATTCAAGGCAGACAGAACTTGGAGTCTGTAAATCAGACCTACACTTTCTTCCTGGTTCTGCCACTCACCCATGCTGCCACCTCTGGTGAGTTGTGGCCCATATTCTGCTTTGGTTTCATGTTGTAAAATAACAACTATTGCCCTTTCCAGGAGGCTACAAGAATCAATGAAACAAACAAAAAAACAAAAAACAAAAAAAACCCCCGACAACAACCACCATAAAACCCCAAACTATTACATAGAATTTGTGCAGAGGTCCAGGGAGGGAAGAAAATGCTAAGATCAATTCAAACCAGTTCTGCTTATTCGTTTCCAATATAAAGTAAAAGAGATTTCAAGAGCAAACCAAACTGAACAGTGGTCTGTGTTATGCAGCCTATGCTGCACTCTAGCCTGTGCATACGGCATACACACGTCAGCAAATACAGTAATTATCTATCGAGGAACCTGGGTGGTGCAGTCGGTTAAGCGTCCAACTCTTAATCTCAGCTCAGGTCATGATCTCACTGTTTGTGGGTTCAAGCCCCACATCGGGCTCTGCACTTATGTTGCAGAGCCTGCTTGGGATTCTATCTCTCCTGCTTGTGCTCACTCTCTCTCTCAAAATAAATAAACTTAAAACAAAAATAGTGAACTACCAATGACCTACCACTTGGTACAAAGATGGGGAAAGACCAGCTTGGCAAGACACCAGTTCTGCTGTCTCAACTAGCTTCTCCCTTATCTCAACAGAACACCTGAAAACCCTCCCCTCTCCCACTCAATCGTTGCCAATAATTTTACAACTGCGTCTGGGTAAACCTTTTAATTGCCTCCTTCCCATAAAACCTATTGCCTTCCGGCAGCTTTTGAATTTCAAAGATATTAGAGTCCTTTGGCTGTAGGAACAGCCCTCTCTGGAAATCCTTTTCTGTCTGTACTCCTGATTTTCCTCAGCTTCCTTCTTTCCCTGGGGTGGTATAAGAGACTCCCCCAATTTCTGACTAAAGAGGCCCAAAGGAGAGAAGGAGGGGGAAGAGGACAGTGCTGTAAGCAGCAGAGACATGGTTTTGTCTTCTTATCTTTAGCCGCTATGCAACAAGTTAATCTTACTGTATGACTAACTCTGCAGCTTGGTAGGAGGGCAATAAAATCTCCTTGTCTAAGGGCTGCCTGCTTGGCTTTAGGCTAGTAGCACTTGATAATGCAAGGCAGGCTTAGCTTTGGTCACCTTGGCCAAAATCCTGGGGTACAAAGAAATGGGCCACATTCAACGATCCTTGATTAGTGACCCAGTGATGGGCAGATAGACCCTCCAGGAAAGTGCCAGAGAAAGGGACAGGACTCAGTGAATGGGCTTCAGAGTCATACAGATCTGCATTTGACTCTCGGCTTTGCCACTTACAGGTATACATCCTCAGACAGATTCTTACCTCAAGAAGCTTTCGTTTGTTCAACTGAAAACTGGAGTTAAGATACAGCAGAATGGAACTGAAAGAAAACCTCAAGTGGAATCATTGAACCAAACACTAGTTTTCTAGATATTTCATTTATTTTTGAGAGAGAGAGAGCACACAAGTGGGGGGGGGGGGGGGGCAGACAGAGAAGGGGACAGAGAATCTGAAGCTGCTCACGCTGACAATAGGGAGCCGAATGCGGGGTTCGAACTCACGAATTGAATCACGAGATCATGACCTGAGCCAAAGTTGGACACTCAACCGAGTGAGCCATCCAGGTGCCCCCAGAAAGTTTTTTCTTTTTAATTGAAGATCACAACCTATCGGTGGTCCACGAAATCAGTTTACTGGGTCGCAAACAGTATCTTTAAAAAATGAAAAACACAGGGCACCTGAGTGGCTCAGTCAGTTAAGTGTCAGACTCTCAATCCCCAGCTCAGGTCTTGATCTCAGGATTATGAGTTCAAGCCTTGCATTGGGCTCCATGGCTGGGCGTGAAGCCTACTTTTAAAAAAGTAAATAAATAAAAATAAAATGAAAAATGAAAAATATCACAGTATTACCCATAGTTGGAGTAAGTATTATTAAATTTTTGTTCCAGTTATAACTATAATGTGTAAGTGTGTATGTTTGTACTGGCAATGTAAAGTGTAGTTTTTCGGTGGATCATGGTAAAAAAGTTTGAGTTCCCGACATGGAAGGATCAGCAGAGATCCGGGCAAGAGGTAGCCGGTGACCTGTCTGAACCTTATAAATCATCCATTCTTCTCCAACTAACGACCCAGCTCCCATCCCCACACGTACTCCCAGAAGGTCTCTTCCTGTGTCTTCCTCCCTTTCCCTCCCCAAACACTAGGCCTTTGGCTCCGCAGCTGTACCGCAGTTCCACTGGGTGGGGCATGGCTCTTCTCATCCTTTCTCAATAGCTGGCAGTACAGGCTCGACACAGTGGGAGTGTTCAATAGCCAGGGGGTGGGCCCAGCTTCACTCAGGGAGAAGGGCAACTGGGGCCCTTCAGAATCTGACTCAACAGGCACTGTGCTGGTGCTATTTCTGACATCATATTTAATTTCAAAAAAACCATGGGGTTATTCCAGTTTTAAGGGTGAAGAAACTGAGGTCCACCCAACAAGGAAACAGCAGAGATTTGAATGCTAGTCCAATTTTCTTATTATTAACTCATTCACTCCTTCATTTATTCTTTCAACAGACACTTAATAAATGCCTCCTATGTGGTAGGCATTGTGCCCAACAATGAAGACATACCGATGAATAGTCACTGACCTCAAGTAAGAGGTAACAGACATTTAACACGTGAATTTGGTAAATGCTTAAAAAGGGGGATGAAGGGGGGCACCTGGGTGGCTCAGTCAGTTCAGCATCTGATTTCGGCTCAGGTTATGATATCATAGTTCCGATTCATGAATTCAAGCCCTGCATCAAGCTTACTGCTATCAGCACACAGACCTCACTTCTGATCTTCGGTCCCCAACTTGCCCCTCCCCCGCTCGCTCTCTCTCAAAAATAAATAAACATTAAAAAAAAAAAGGATGGTGGGAATGCAAGCTGGTGCAGCCACTCTGGAAAACTCAGAGTTGGAGTTTCCTCAAAAAACTTAAAATAGAACTACCCTACGACCTAGCAAATGCAGTACTAGGCATTTATCCACGGGATACAGGTGTGCTGTTTCGAAGGGACACATGCACCCCCATGTTTATAGCAGCACTATCAACAATAGCCAAAGTATGGAAAGAGCCCGAATGTCCATCGAGGGATGAATGGATAAAGAAGATGTGGTATATACATACAATGGAGTATTACTCGGCAATCAAAAAGAATGAAATCTTGCCATTTGCAACTACGTGGGTGGAACTGGAGGGTATTATGCTAAGTGAAATTAGTCAGAGAAAGACAAATATCATATGACTTCACTCATATGAGGACTTTAAGAGACAAAACAGATGACCATAAGGGAAGGGAAACAAAAATAATATAAAAACAGGGAGGGGGACAAAATGGAAGAGACTCATAAATATGGAGAACAAACTGAGGGTTACTGGAGGGGTTGTGGGAGGGGGGATGGGCTAAATGGATAAGGGACATTAAGGAATCTACTCCTGAAATCATTGTTGCACTATATGCTAACTAATTTGGACATAAATTTAAAAAAATAAAAAATTAAATTAAAAAAATAAAGTACATAAAAAAAGGAGGGCATGAAGAGAGGGGGCTGAATTGGAGACACATTTTATGACAATATGGGGCAGGTGAGAGGACTAGGAGTTTATATTTTACTCAAATTCAAGTCTGTAAGGGTTGGATTTTCTTTTTCTCTCTTTTTTAAATGACGAGCATGCATTATTTTTGTAATCTTAAAAAAAGGAAGTAGGTGGTCAACAGTGTCAAGTGCTGTGGAGGTGAGTGGGATGAGGTTGGAGAATTGGGGTCTACCAAGGTTCACAGACCTCAGGTGACTTGCTTTGGTAATCAAGAGCTCACCTGCATGGTAAACACTAAGAAAGGGAAGAGCGGGATTTGGTTGTCAGGGGGTGCAGATGGGGTGGGGGAGGGAGAGGAGTAGAAGCTGACTGTAGCATCTTTCATCAGACAAGCTCCAAGCTCCTTAAAGACATTAAGTCACTGCTCCACACAGCAAGGAGGAGTTAGCAGTGAGCCTGAGGCTCATTTCACGGGTCAGAAATCTGAGACACAGACAGGAAGAATGCTGGTGCAAGAGCCTGCAAAGGATTTGACAGCTGATAGAAGAGAAGTCATAGCTCCCAGGAAACTCATAGTTTCTTGCCTTTTTTTTTTTTAATGTTTGTTTATTTTTGAGAGAGAGAGAGCGTGAGCACACAAGCGGGGGAGCGGGAAAAAGGGGGACAGGTTCCGAGGCCAGCTCTGTGCTGACAGAAGAACCCTCACCCCATGTGGGGCTTGAACTCATGAACCTTAAGATCATGACCTGAGCCATGGTCATGATCTTGTTTGACCCACTGAGCCACCCAGGTGCCCTGAGTTTCCTGACTTTGCGGGAGATGGCAGTTGGAGGGAAGAGGACAGTGTTGTGAGTGCAGTCATGGCCCTGTTGGTGGAGGAAGCATGGCCGAAGACATCTGAGATAGAGGGGTGTGGCCACTGAGTCGGTGGTGGTAGGTGTGTAGGTGAGAGAGCAAAGGCCAAAACAGGGGGGCCCTGTGGTCACATGAGTCACGGCACACACTCCCTACAATTGCCAGGATCTCATGCTGGGAAACATTAGTCAGTGGTTGCAAACCCAAAACATGCTACCTATTGCCTCTGCTGTCACTGCATCTGTCTAGGTGTTCCTACTTAGGAACTTGTTTAAACAAAAAGAAAATGGTGCCTGTGGATGTCACTCCTCCTGAAATAATGGCAACGATTTTCACACTCTCCATATGTGTGCTAAGAATACCACTCACCTCTTCACTGGTGAAGGGTTAGCACCACCAACTTTGGAGACCCAACAGGTCACTCTACTTTGCAAATCCCAGATTTTTTTGAGAGAGAGAGAGAGAGAGAGATTACAAGTGGAGGAGGAACAAAGAGAGAGGGAGAGAAAAAATCCCAAAGAGGCTCTACACTGTGACAGAGCCCGATATGGGCCTCAAACCCAGGAACTGTGAGATCATGACCTGAGCCAAAATCAAGAGTCCACACTTAACTGACTGAGCCACCCAGGTGCCCCCTGGCTTCCCAGATTTTAACCTCTTTTTCCTCAGGTCTTTCTTGGCCTCTCTTCCTGAGATTTTTTTCCCCTGTCACTTCCTCTTTTTCCTGTCTCTGGTTTCTCCTTCTGATCTCATTGCATCTGTCTCTCAGCCTTCTATCCCTATGCTGCTTTCCATGTCCTTATCATTTGGAACTAATACAACACTGGGAGCAGAACCCTCAAGGCGGTGCTATAATATTCTACCTCCAAGGAAGGCCCCCCAGGGATATAATTATGAGGCACTGAGTGCAGCTGCCAGAAGAAGAGGCACTCAACAATGACAGCTGCTACAAGTCAGAGTGTCTGACGAAGACAAGGGGGCAGGAGGGTGCTGGAGGCCCAGTTCAGGGCACAGGAAGCCTGTTAACAGGTGGCTTGACCAAGGTCAGCCAACTGGGTCCATGCCCTAAGGGGATGTGATGGAGAAAACACTCATAAACAAGCTAATCTGCCTAGACCGGATCTCCCCTCCTGGGAAGGAAATCCGATCCTCACCCTGTGTGTCTAGTTAGTCTTAAAGCCCAACAAGATGCCTAGGCTTCTTCTCCCCTTGTTCTTTGCCTTAGGGGACACCTAAGGACACCTGGGGGATGGGACAAGGTCTATGACAGACGCAGCAACAAAGGGTGGGGAAAAGGCCTGCAACCCAACTGGTTAAGGAGCACTAGTCAGTTCACATTGGCTCATCAGTCCATCCTGTACACTGAGCACCTGATGCAGGTAGAGTGATGCACTGGGTTCTGTGTGAAGATGGAGAGGCAGGAGACGACACTGTTCCTCACCTAGATGAGAGAATAAGATAATTCCTGGATTTGGCTGTCAATCAGGATCTAAGGATACTTGATAAAAATAATGATTCCTGGACACCCCCCCCCCCCACTTTGCTGCCCATACCTACAGAATTAGAATTTCATGAGGGATCCATATTTAACAACCTCTTGGTGATTCATTAGCATCACCAACTTTGGAGACCCAACTGGTCACTCCACTTTGCAAACCCCAGCCCGTCTCTGACCTCTTCTTCTCCAAGTTGTGTGTAAAGATAAGGTTAGAAAGGATGATGTTTCCTGCTTAGAACATGGAAAACAATAATATTAGTAGCCTGATCTCTGTTAATTTTTACAACAATCCTACCAATAGGGCAGTAGTAGTAGTAGTATCCCCATTTTAAGGATAAAGAAAGTTTAAGCCGAAAGAGGTTAAGTAATTTGTCAAGGAATACTCAGCTAAGTAAGAAGTGGAGCTAGGATTCAAACTCAGGTTTACCCAGGGGTGAGTTCAAAATACTTGACCAGTGCTACAGCACCAGCACTGACTACTGAGAATAGATGTCAGCCCTGGCAACAGAGCACAGTACTGAGGACTTAATAATGGCCAGGCACTGCCTCTTTGGCTGCTAGATGATATGGAGGTCTGGAGGGTTGCAGAGGGAGGTTTGGGGGGGGAGGGACACCCAGAAGATTCAGGGCAGCATGTGTTCACCTCCCAATACAGAATTATTTCAATATTTCAGCACAAGTGGATTGGTGTATACCAGCTAGACAGGCTCCAAATCCCAGGCTTCTTCCACTACACCATTCCGCCCAGTTCAGTTATCCTGTCCCCCTCCACCTACCATTGGAGTTTTAGACATGATAGGAATTAAGCCACAAGTACAACTTAGTCAGAATCTTAGATTTGCCTCCTCCCATGAGTCTCCTCATGGAAACTTGCTCTAAGAACCTTGATTCAGCTTGATAGGTGCAAGATAACATTTTAAAGACTTACTTCTTATAACCTATGCATTTGCTAGAGATCAAAGCCGTAAGTTAGGAGTTGCAAACTCCTTCGGGTTCACTCCTTCGGGTGCTTTAAATAAATTTGAGTCAACACTTAAAACTTGGGAGATTTCACAAAAACTCCACATTTCTAGTTTCTCTTGAAAAGTAGGGTAACTGCCAAAACAGGGCCCATAACCAAATGGAAATAAAGGGTTGGAGCCAAGAAGTGGCCATCCCTTTTTTCATCCATTTAACAAATGAATTTTTGAGTGCCTGCCACAGGCAAGGCCCTATTCTAGGTATTGAGAGCATAGGTTCTCCATTGCACTATGGTGCATATAATTCACACAAAGTGTGTGTTTATACTTACATATGGCCTGCTTCATTTACTTAAGTCATCTGCTTATACCTTAAGTTTTTGACCCCTGCCCCTCTGAGCTAAACATACAAAGGTCAAAATGGCCAAAGCCAGGAAGGCAACTCTCATGATGTTATCCCTGCACCAGCTCAGGCTTCCTGAAGGGAGACTATCAGTCCCTAGAAGCCTCTCCAGTCCCCTAAAAGAGTCCTGTCCTCAGGTTTTACATTGTTGGGGGCTCTGGGCTCTGACCCAGACCGCTACTAGATTTTGGGTCTTCTCTTCACACCAAAGCTCCATTGCTGTGCCCCTGGTTCACCAACTTGCCATTTATCATTGGATTTTCTAATTCCACTATCCAGGTGACACCATCACTAAGATTCTTTTCAGGGCAGGGCAATGCTCTAGCTTGGCTAGGAAGCTTGTTGTCTAGCTTGCTGAGGAAGCCTCTTTAAGGATGGACTTGAGAATATCCACGAAGACAAAGTTATAAATGCTGCCTTATCAATATAAATTCCTCTACTTTGCCGTTCTGGGTCTTCTAACCTAGCCCCACATATCTGCTTTCCTCGGCTTGTTATTCCAATCTGAAATTTTTCTTTTTCTGTAGCTACCATCCTCCATACCTGCTTCTCTCACCTACCCCAAGCCTATTATCTTATACATGTAAGAATCCTTGCTTCCTGAGAACTAACTGAAATTAACTACATGGGTATATATAAACATACAAGGAACATATAAAGAACAAAATAAAATCAGGAAGTCAACATTAAATGGGGCCATGGATATAGCTATTCAAATTCAACATGGGTCAGAGAGCATCATTCTGATGTGTGGTAGGAAGCAATGGTTTGGAGCATCCAAAGCCAGCATAGATTAGCCTTGTAGTGACCTGCGGTCTGAAGTGTCTATTCTTCGGGTGGCAGTTGGACCCGGGTGGAAATTGTGGTGTGAGAGCTGGGGAGTTTAGCATCTCATTCAAAACCACTTCTCAGCTCTAAGAAACATAAAGGTTGGCTTCATGATACCCAATCAGAAGCAGCATCAAATAGGAAGAGGGAAAAACAATCTCTCTTCAGGTCAACTGTAGGGCATTGCTAAGGCATTTATTAATAAGCCCAGGAGAAAGCACAGAGGACTTGGCAAATGGCCAGGGCAGTGGGGGTGAGGAGGGCATAAAGCTAGAAGAGTAGAGACAGGTCTGTTTATTGTTTAGCCACTGCACAGGAAATCTAGAGTGGGTGTGGAAGAGGAGGAGTGAGGATGGGAAGAGACTAAGAAACCCACTGTGCATTGCACCCAGGCAAGGATTGAAGGATCACAGTGGCTGGAAACAAGCTAGGAAGCACTTAGGGTAGCAAATCAAAACACTCTGAAGATGGCTGTGCTACTGAACAAGAGGCACAACAAGAAGATGGCAAGAACAGCTTAGGAACGCTGGGTTTGGGGCTGTTGGTGACAAAAACAAGAAAAATAAAATGCCTACATCCTGACTTGAAGATGAGGTGAGGTTTAAGAATGGAGAGGGGGAGAACAAGCATGACAGGGAAGAAGCTACTATCTGGTTCGTGCAACAAGAGTGAATGAAGGCAGTTCCTCAGAAAGCTAAACATAGATTTATCATCTAATCATCTGGACTAGATGTTTGAAAATGGGTATTCAAACAAATATTTGCACATCAACGTTCATAGCAGCACTACTTGCAATAGCCAAGGTGGAAACAACCCAGATGTCCATCAACAGATGGATGGATAAACAAAATGTGATATATCCCAAACAATGGAATATTATTCATCCATAGAAAGGAATGAAGTACTAATAACATGCTATGATATGGATGAATCTTGAAAACATTATGTTAAGTGAAAGAAGCCAGACACAAAAATCACATATTATACAAACTCATTTATACAAAATATCCAGAATAAGTAAATCCATAGAAACAGAAAGCAGATTAGAGGTTGTCAGGGGCTGGGGATAAAGGAATGCAGAATGACTGCTTCATGGGTACAGAGTCTCCTTTGGGGATGATGAAAATGTGTTGGAGCTAAATAGAAGTGACGGCGGGGGGGTGGGGGGGGCGCGCCTGGGTGCCTCAGTCAGTTGAGCCTCTGACTTCGGCTCAGGTCATGATCTCACGGTTTGTGAGTTCTGGCCCTGAGTCAGGCTCTGTGCTGACAGCTCGGAGCCTGGAGCCTGCTTCACATTCTGTGTCTTCCTCCCCTGCTCATGCTCTGTCTCCCTCTGTCTCTAAATAATAAATAAATGTAAATAAATAAATAAATAAATAAATAAATAAAGTGACAGTTGCACAAAACTGTCAATGTAATAAATGTCACTGAGTTGTATATTTTCACCTCAATTTTTAAGTGTTTATTTATTTATTTTTGAGAGTGACAGACAGCCTGACAGGGGCAGGGGCAGAGAAAGGGAGACAGAGAATCCCAAGAAGTCTCTGTGCTGTTAGTGCAGAGCCTGATGCACAGCTCCATCCCATGAATGTGAAATCATGATCTGAGCCAAAACCAAGAGTCAGCTGCTTAGCCAACTAAGCCACCCAGACAACCCTCACCTAAATTTTTTAAAAATGAATGAACAAATGAGTGGATGAATGAATGAATGAATGAAGGCAGCAAGGGAGTTCTAGGGAACAAGGTTTAAAGATATAAAAATAGAAAAGTAGGAACCAGAGACGGGCAAGGGACAGAGATACTACCATTTGTTGTCTAGCTCCACAGCTCTCAATCCTTTTCCTGCCATGATCCTTGACAGGTGACATGGCATGACATATCGATGTGCATATTTAGAGTTCTTCCCAACTCTCAAGAACTTAACAAATTCCAACCTTTTCTCTACCCCTCAAGAGAGGGTATTGGAATACATATGAGAGACAAGGATGTAAAACTGCTTTTACATTTATAAATACACATACAAACACAAAATATATACTATTAGCATTTTACTGATGCTAAATAATAAATGCATACTTTTAAATTTTAAATCATTCATGAACATTGATGTTCTTGTAATTCTTAAAAACCAAGTGGCCCCTGCTTTCATTATTTCATGGGGATAAAATTCTAAGTAAAGATAAGATAGCTATCCAAGGGCAAGACTTAATTCTGAACCACTCTAGCACAGCCAGGGCCACCATTAGCCTGTTTAGTGCCTTTGTGTCTTTCCCTCAAGCATGCAGCTTCGTAAGTGCAGCTCATGCTAGATTTTGGTCCCCACTCACACCCTGGTAGAGGAATACCTATGCAGCATACAACCTGCACAACTGTACACAATAGCCCTGAGCACAGGCCTGGAAATACAGTAGGTACTCCCAAGTGCTAAAAATAGGAAGCAATCTTGGAGGTAATCACTTCTCATCTATGGCATTTTTCAGGTCCATGTGACTCTTTAGCTTCTTATTTCAGATAATGTATCTGGGGAAGGGTGCATTGATCAACTTAATTAAGGTTTACAATGAAAGTCAAAGTGACTAAGGGGAGAGAGAAAGTCCCAAGAATTCAGGATAAAATGAGGAAACTCAAAGGCCTCCAGATGAGTGACCTATGACCTATGAGGACTCAACTGATGTTGAGCCATCAGTTCCAGGATATACAGACAACCTACTACCCTCAATGATTACTGTTACTTTGTATTATTTTTTCAACTATTATTTTTCTAAACTATTATTTGATGATTCATGTTTAAATCAGATGGAAAATATACCCAAGACTAAATAAAAAGCAAGTGGGTAAAGGCGGGAACTGCTAAGGAAAGTGGCTGAGATACTGAAATAGCTTTTAAAGTCTTACTAGAAATAATGGTGAACTATTGAATGCTTTCCCTGTTTAAGATCAAACAATATAGTGTTTCAACATTGTACTGAAGGTCTTAGCCATCACAATAAGACAAGAAAAATAAAAGGCACAATGACTGGAAAAGAAAGAATAAAACTCATTTATTCTTGATTTAAAGATTATGTACCTTGAAAACCCAAAGAAATTGAGAAACTATTTGAATTAATGAGTTACTTAGGAGGATTGCAAGATACAGAATCAATACACAAAATTCAATTATATTTTTTATATGCTACTAATAAACAACTGAAAATGTATTTAAAATAATATAATTTATAGTAGTATCATAAAGCATTAAATATATTGGAATACATTTAGTGGAAGATGTATAAAACCTTGATATTGAAAACTATAAACTACTGCTGAGAGAAATTAAAGAAAATCTACATGAGGCACCTGGGTGGCTCAGTGGGTTGCACATCTGACTTCAGCTCAGGTCATGGTCTCACATCTTGTGAGTTTGAGTCCCACATCGGGCTCTGTGCTGACAGCCTAGAGTCTGCTTTGGATTCCGTGTCTCCCTCCCTCTCTGCCCCTCCCAAACTCGTGCTCTGTCTCTCTGTCTCTCTCTCTCTCAAAACTAAATAAACATGAAAAATAAAGAAAGAAAGAAAACCTACATAAGTAGAGAAATATTCCATTTTTATGGATTGGAAGACTCAGTTTTACTAAGATATTCATTCTCCCCCAATTTCATTCCATTTAAAATCCCAGCAGACTTTTTCTAGAACTTATAAAATGTAACGGAAAGCTAAAGGTCCATAAATAACCCTGACAATCATAAAGAAAAAGAATAAAGTGTGAAGACTTACACTACAAGATTTCATAACTTACAATTAAGCAATAGCGATTAAGACAGTGTGATACTGGTGCCAAATCTGGACTGTTTCAATAGCCCAATAGAGAGTCCAAATACACACACACACACACACACACACACACACACACACACACAAAAATGACTTTCAATAAGAATTTCAATACAATTACCCACAAACACATGGCCAACTAATCTTTGACAAAGCAGGAAGGAATATTCAGTGGAATAAAGACAGTCTCTTCAGTAAGTGGTGCTGGGAAAACTGGACAGCGACATGCAGAAAAATGAACCTGGGCCACTTTCTTACACCATACACAAAAATAAACTAAAAATGGATGAAAGACCTAAATGTAAGACAGGAAGCCATCAAAATCCTCAAGAAGAAAACAGGGAAAAAACCTCTTTGATCTTGGCCGCAGCAACATCTTATTCAACACATCTCCAGAGGCAAGGGAAACAAAAGCAGAAATGAACTATTGGGACCTCATCAAAATAAAAAGCTTCTGCACAGCGAAGGAAACAATCAGCAAAACTAAGAGGCAACCAACGGAATGGGACAAGATATTTGCAAACAACATAGCAGATAAAGGGTTAGTGTCCAAAATCTATAAAGAACTTATCAAACACAACACCCAAAAAAACAAATAACCCAGTGAAGAAATGGGAAAAAGACATGAATAGACACTTCTCCAAAGAAGACATCCAGATGGCCAACCGACACATGAAAAAATGCTCAACATCACTCATCACCAGGGAAATACAAATCAAAACCACAATGAGATACCACCTCACACCTGTCAGAATGGCTAACATTAACAACTCAGACAACAACAAATGTTGGTGAGGATGCAGAGAAAGAGGATCTCTTTTGCATTGTTGGAGGCAATGCAAGATGGTGCAGCCACTCTGGAAAACAGTATGGAGGTTCCTCAAAAAATTAAAAATACAACTACCCTACAACCCAGCAACTGCACTACTAGGTATTTATCCAAGGGATACAGGTATGCTGTTTCAAAGGCACACATGGACCTCAATGTTGATAGTAGTACTATCAACAATAGCCAAAGTACAGAAAGAGCCCAAATGTCCATTGGTGGATGAATGGATAAAGAAGATGTGGTATACATATATACAATGGAGTATTACTTGGCAATCAAAAAGAATGAAATCTTGCCATTTGCAATTACGTGGATGGAACTACAGGGTATTATGCTAAGCGAAATTAGTCAGAGAAAGACAAATATCATAGGACTTCACTCATATGAGGACTTTATGATACAAAACAGATGACCATAAGGGAAGGGAAGCAAAAATAATATAAAAACAGGGAGGGGGACAAAACATAAGAGACTCTTAAATATGGAGAACAAACAGAGGGTTACTGGAGGGGTTGTGGGAGGGGGGGATGGGCTAAATGGGTAAGGGGCACTAAGGAATCTACTCCTGAAATCATTGTTGCACTATATGCTAACTAACTTGGATGTAAATTTAAAAAATAAATTAAAAAGAAAGAATTTCAATACAATTAAATGTAAAAAGGAAAATAGGAAAATCTTTCTAACAGAGTTGGAACATCTCAATATTTGTATGGAAAAAATTAACCTTGATCCATACCTCACACCCCACACAAAATTCAATTCAAAATAGATCACAAACCTAAACACAAAAGGTAAAACTATAATGTTTCTCAAAGAAAATATTTCGGGAAAAGAATATCTTAGTAATCTTGGTATAGGTAATGAATATTAGACAGGCTATAAAAGGCACTAATGATAAAAGCAAAAAAAGTAATTGGAGCACATCAAAACTAAAAACTGCTCACTAAAAGACAAAGAAAATGAAAAGGCTTCAAAGTGGGGAAAATGTATAAAACATATCTGATGAAAGAGTTATATCGGAATATAAAAAGAACTCCTACAAATCAATAAGAAGACAATCCAATAAAAAGACATGAGCTAAAGATTTAATACTTCATGAAAGATACAGTAATGGCCAACAAACAAACAAATGGCAAGGTCCTCAACCTTATTGGCCATTTAGGAAATGCGAAGTAAAACCATACCGAGATACCACTTCACACCCACTTGAATTACTAACATTTGTTTATTTTTTTTTTTAATTTTCCAACGTTTATTTATTCTTGAGAGACAGAGAGAGACAAAGAGAGTGAAGGACGGACAGAGAGAAAGGGAGACACAGAAACTTGAAGCAGGGTCTAGGCTCTGAGCTGTTCCGACGCAGGGCTCGAACTCATGAACCTCGAGATCATGATCTGAGCCAAAGTTGGACACTTAACCCACTGAGCCACCCAGGTGCCCTGAATTACTAAATTTAAAAGACTGATAATGCCGAATGTTGCCAAGGATGTGGACCAACTGGAATGCTTATATCTTGGTAGTGAGAGTATAAAATAATATAAATACTGTAAAAAAAAAAAAAGTTTGGCAGTTTCTTACAAAAATTAAACATATACCTACCCTATGACTCAGCAATTCTACTCATATATCCAAGGGAAATAAAGGCATATGTCTACTAGCAAATACTAAAAATAAATAAATTAAAAAAATAAAGACTGGATAGGTTATAGTACAAAGTTCTCTGTCATCCACTGCTGGTTAAGATTTAAATTGGCACAACTCCTGAGTACAGTTTATAGTATTTATAAAATTTACCAAGCACATACCCATGTGCTCCAACAATTCCACTTTCCTATGTTTAATAGAGAAACTCTTTCACATATGCAACAGGAGACGTGTTAAAAATATGCTTATAGCAGCATTTTATACAATTTTTAAAAACTGGAAACAATAAAATGGATACACTGGTAGCTTCATACAAGTATATACCACAGAGCACTGAAAATAAACCATAACTAAAGGCATCAACATAAATGAATCTCAAAAGCACAGTATTTAGTCAAAAAAGAAAGCGTACAATATTCCATTATATTAAATTCAAAATCAGGCACAACCAAGCTGTATATATTTTTTAGGAATGCACATATAAATAGTATAACAATACAGAAAGACAAGGGCATCATTGACACAACTAATGATGCCAATTATCTGTGGGGTCAAGGGAGGAGATACAATCAAAAAAGTGGCCCACAGACAGCTTCTAAAGTCTAATATTCATGTAATTCTTAACCTGGTTGGTGAATATTTTGGTAATTATCTTATTGTTCTTTACAGTGTACATATTTTATAAATTCTTTGTATGCATGATAAATTTTAATAAATTAAAACCGACTATTTTTCTGTAAGTAATCTTCACACTCAACGTGGGGATCAAACTCACAACCCTGAGACCAAGAGTCACATGCTCCACCAACTGAGCCAGCCAGCCACCCCTGATACAGGCTACTTTAAAAAGCATATGTCTGGGGCGCCTGGGTGGCTCAGTCGGTTAAGCGTCTGACTTCAGCTCAGGTCATGATCTCACGGTCCGTGGGTTTGAGCCCCGCGTCGGGCTCTGTGCTGACAGCTCAGAGCCTGGAGCCTGTTTCAGATTCTGTGTCTCCCTCTTTCTCTGACCCTCCCCTGTTCATGCTCTCTCTCTGTCTCAAAAATAAATAAATGTTAAAAAAAAATTAAAAAAAAAAACAAAGCATATGTCTACACAAACCTTGTATAAGAAAGTTTACAGCAGTTTTATTCATAATAGCCATACTGGAAAAAAACTCAAATTCCTATTAAGAGAACAATGGATAAACAAATTGTGGTTTAGCCAAAATATGGAGTCCTATTCATCAATTAAAAAAAAAAAAAAAAAGAATGGGGGCTCCTGGGTGGCTCAGTCGGTTAAGCATCCGACTTCGGCTCAGGTCATGATCTCAAGGTCTATGAGTTTGAGCCCCGCGTCAGGCTCTGTGCTGTCAGCTCGAGGCCTGGAGCCTGCTTCAGATTCTGTGTCTCCTTCTCTCTCTGTCCCTCCCCTACTTAAGCTCTGTCTCTCTCTGTCTCTCAAAAATAAATAAATGTAAAAAAAAAAAAAATTAAAAAAAAGTACTGATATAAACAACAACATAGATAAATCTCAAAACCACTTCTAGTGAAAGTCCTAGATGAAAAAGTACATACTGTATGACTCCATTCATATATGAAGTTCAAAAACAGGCAAAGCAAACCTATTACAAAATCAGAACAGTGTTGCCTCAGGAAGGAATTGATTAAAAAGGGGCTTTGAGGAATATTCTGAGGTGGCTGATAATACTCTATGATTTGGGTAACGGTAGCATGGGTATATACACTGAACTGTGCATGCAATTAAGATGCAATTTATATGCACATTGCTGCACTTAAATTATTCCTCAATAAAGAAAAAACATAAAATATATACAGGAAGAGTCAAGAGACCAAATACAAGTGGGTCTTTTGATGGGTAGGAATTTATTGGAAACACAAGATACAAACACACACACAACCTTTGTGGAGGCCTTGTGAAGAAAATGAGGCCGTAAGATATACATATAAATCAGATCAGGGTACCATGAATCTTCAAATCATGATGGGACTGAATTCCTTACCACTGAATTTGTCTTCTCTTTTTCAGAAAGAGCTACCATATTTAGAGAATAGAATTTAGATGAAGTTAGTCTAAGAATCTGAGAACTCAGGTATGGTGCAGCCTAGGAAACCTATAAGAGAATAAGTTAAGGAGGCTGAGGATAATGGCTCATTAGGTCTGGTCATGAGGAAGCTTCATTTCCAGTTCATTTACACATTTGTAAAATGAGTACACTCGGCCAGATTATCTTTCAGATTCTTTCTGCTCCAAAAATTTTAACCTACAAGTGGAAATCCTGTCTGCAGATAACAATTATCCAGGAAACTTTTGGAAAATGCCAATGCCCAGGTCCTGCCCAGACTAAATAAATCAAAGTATCTGGAGGATGAGGAGTGGTAAGCATCAAATTTTTGTTTCTTTTTAAAAAAAATTTTTTGGGGCGCCTGGGTGGCTCAGTCAGTTAAGCGTCCAACTTCGGCTCAGGTCATGATCTCGCAGTCCGTGAGTTCGAGCCCCGTGTGGGGCTTCTGTGCTGACAGCTCAGAGCCTGGAGCCTGTTTCAGATTCTGTGTCTCCCTCTCTCTGACCCTCCCCCGTTCATGCTCTGTCTCTCTCTGTCTCAAAATAAATAAACGTTAAAAAAAAAATTAAAAAAAATTTTTTTAATGTTTATTTATTTTTGAGAAAGAAAGAGACGACAGACAGAGCGCGAGTGGGGAAGGGGCAGAGAGAGAAGGAGACACAGAATCTGAAGCAGGCTCCAGGCTCTGAGCTGTCAGCACAGAGCTCAACTCGGGGCTTGAACTCACAAACCGCGAGATCGTGACCTGAGCCGAAGTTGGATGCTCAACCAACGGAGCCACCCAGGCGCCCCTTTTGTTGTTTGCTCATAACTCTAGACCCAGGGGCACATGCCCCACAGACCCCTCCCACAGTTTTTTAAATTAATAAACTTACTTTTTAAAAGCAATTTTAGGTTCACAGCAAAACTGAGCAAAAAGTACAGAGTTCCTATATACACCCTGTCCAAAAAACCCACCAACTTCCCAACTATCAACCTTCTGATCAGAACGGTACATTAGTTGCAATCAATGAACTTAACATTGACACATCACTGTCACCCAAAGCCCATAGTTTGTTAGCGTTACTAGTGTCACTCTCGGAGTTATACATTCTATGAGTTTTGACAAACATTTAATCACATGTATCCACCGTAGTATCATACAGAATAGTATTATTGCTCTAAAACTCTTCTTTGCTCTGCCTATTCATGCAGCCCCACCCCCTGGCAATCACTGACTTTTTTTTTTTTTTACATAGTTTTTTACTGTCTCCATAGTTTTACTGTCTCCATTCTTTTCCCGAGAATGTTGTTATCATACAACATGTGGCCTTTTCAGATTGGCTTCTTTCACTTAGTAATGTGGATTTAAGGTTTTTCCATGTCTTTATAGAGCTTGATGGCTCATTTCTTTTTAGTATATTGTCTGAATGGACCAGTTTATTGAGCCATTCACCTATGGAAGGACATCTTGATTGCTTCCAAGTGTTGGTAACTATGAATAAAGCTGCTATAAACATCTGTGTCCAGGTTTTTGTGGGGGCATAATTCTTAAACTCTTTTGAGTAAATACCAAGGGGCATGATTGCTGGATCATATGGTAAGAGTATGTCTAGGTTTGAAAGGAACAGCCAAACTATCTTCCAAAGTCACTATACCATTTTGCATTTCCACCAGCAATGAATGAGTTTCTGCTGCTCCATATCCTTGTCAGCACTTGGTGTTCTCCACATTTTGGATTTGGGGTATTCTTACAAGTGTGCAATGATATCTCATTGCTGTTTTAACTTGCAATTCCCTAATAGCATATGATGTTGAAAATGTTTTTCAGATGCTTATTTGTCATGTGGATATCTTTAGTGAGTTATCTATTCATGACTTTTGTATATTTTTTAATCAGGCCATTCTTTTTCATGTTGAATTTAAGAGTTCTTGAATATTCTGGGTAACAATCCAGTATCAGATGTGTCTCTTGGGAATATTTTCTTCCAGTCTGTGGCTTGTCTTCCCATTGTCTTGACATTGATTTTTTCAGAGCAGAAGTTTTTAATTGTAATAGAGTCTGTTTTATCAATTGTTCCTTTCATGGATTGTGTCTTTGGTGTAGTATATAAAAAGATGTTCTTTCCTTTACAATCTGTATACCTTTTATTTCCCTTTCTTGTCTTATTGCATTAGCTAGGACTTAGTAGTGGTGAGACATCCTTGCCTTCTTCCTGAACTTGGCAAAAAAAACCTTTCAGCTTCTCACCATTAAATAGAATGTTACCTACAGATGGGGCAGTGGTTAAGCATCAGACTTTGGCTCAGGTCATGATCTCATGGTTCATGGGTTTGAGCTCCACATCAGGCTCTGTGCTGACAGTGCAGAGCACTTGGAATTCTCTCTCTCTCTCCCTCTCTCTACCCCTCCCTCCTTCCCTCTCTCTCTCTCTTTCTCTCTCAAAATAAATAGACTAAAAAAAAATGTTAGCTATAAGTGTTTGTAGATGTCCTTTATCAAGTTGAGGAAGTTCACCACTATTCCTAGTTTGCTGAGTTTTTATCAGGAATAGATGTTGGATTTTATCAAATGCTTTTCCTGTATGTATTGATATAATCATGTGATTTTTCTTCATTAGTCAGTTGACACAGTAGATTAAATTAATTGATTTAAAAAATTTTGTTTAATGTTTATTCATTTTTGAAAGACAGGGAGAGACAGAGCATGAGCAGGGAGGGGCAGAGAGAGAGGGAGACACAGAATCTGAAGCAGGCTCCAGGCTCTGGGCTGTCAGCATAGAGCCCGACATGGGGCTCGAACTCACAAACTGCAAGATCATGACCTGAGCCAAAGTCAGATGCTTAACCAACTGAGTCACCCAGGTGCCCCAATTAATTGATTTTTTAATGTTGAACCAGCCTTGCAGACTTGAAATAAATCCCAATGGCTGTTATGTAATTATTTTTATTCATTGTTGGATTTGATTTGCTAATATTTTGTTAAGGATTTTTGTACCTATGTTCATGAGACAATGATCTGCAGTTTTCTTGTAAATTTTTTTTTGTCTGGTTTTGGTATTAGGGTAACGCTGGCCTTATAGAATGAATTAGAAGTAGTCTCCTTGCTTCTATCCTCTAAAAGAGACTGTTGAAAATTGGTATGCTTTCGTCCTTAAATATTTAGTAGAATTTGCCAGTAAAGCCATCTGGGTCTGGTGCTGTTTTGGAAGGTTATTAATTATTGATTCAATTTCTTTAATAGATGTAGACTTATTCAGATTGTTCATTTCTTCTTATATAAATTCTATCGGATTGTATCTCTCAAAGAATTGGTTTATTTCATCTAGATTATGAAATTTGCAGGCAGAATTATGCGGTTCCTTAATATCTTCTTAATGTCTATGAAATCTAGTGATTTCATAGTGATATTCCCTTACATTTCTGACAATAGTAATTTGTGTCTTCTGTTTTATTTTCTTAGTCTGACTAGAGGCTTATCAACTTTATTGATCTTTCCAAAGATCAACTAGCTTTTGGTTTACTGCATTTTCTCTACTGATTTCTTATTTTCAATGACATTGATTTCTTCTTTTAAAAAAATTTTTTTAATGTTTATTTATTTTGAGAGAGAGAGAGACAGTGTGAGCAGGGAAGGGGCAGAGAGAGAGGGAGACACAGAATCCAAAGCGGCTCCAAGCTCTGAACTGTCAGCACAGAGCCCAATGCTGGGCTTGAACTCATGAACCGTGACATTATGACCTGAGCTGAAGTCGGACACTTAACCAACTGAGCCACCCAGGTGCCCCATTCAATGGCATTGATTTCTAATGAAATTTTTACTATTTCTTTTCTTGCTTACTTTGGACTTAATTTGCTCTTTTTCTAGTATACTAAGGTGGAAGCTTAATGATTTCATATCTCTCTTCTTTTCTAATAAATGCACTCAATTAATGCAATAAATTTCCCTCTAAGGACTGCTTTCACTGCATCCCACAAGTTTTGGTAAGTTGTTTTTTCATTTTCATTTAGTTCAAAACATTTTTAAATTTCTCTTGAAATTTCTTTGATTCCTGTGTTATTTATAAGTGTGTTGTTTAACCTCTCACATATTTTGAGATTTTCCCAGCTATCTTTGTTATTAATTTGTAGTTCAATTATATTGTGTTCTGAAAACAGACACTGTATGATTTCTACTCTTTTAAATTAGCCAAAGGGTGCTTTGTGGCCGAGAATGTGCTCTATCTTGGTGAATGTTCCATGTGAGCTTGAGAAGAATGTGTAATATGCTGTTGTTGGGTGAAATAATCTATAAATGTCAATTACATCCAGTTGATTAATGGTGCTGTTAAGTTTAACTATGTCCTTACTGATTTTCTGCCTGCTGGATCTATTTCTGATAGAGGGGTATTATAGTCTTCAACTATCATAGTGGATTCATCTATTCTTGCAATTCCATCATTTTTTGCCTCAAATATTTGATGCTCTATTACACATTAAGGATTGTTATATCCTCTTAGTGTATTTTATCAGTGCATAATGCCCCCTCTTTATCCCTGATAACTTTATTTGCTCTGAAATCCACTCTGTCTGAAATTAACAGAGCTACTCCTCCTTTCTTTTGATTAATGTTAGCATGGTGTATTGTCCTCCATTCCTTTACTTTTGTTTTGTTTTGTTTTTTTGAGAGAGAGTATGTGGGCTAGAGGGTGGGAGGTGGGTCAGAAGGAGAGGGAGAGAGAGAATCTTAAGAAGGCTCCATGCCTAGCACAACCATGAGATCATGACCTGAAGCAAAATCAAGAGTCAGATGCTTAACTGACTGAGCTACTCAGGCACCCCTACTTTTAATCTATATGTATCTTTATACTTAAAGTGGGTTTTCTATAGACAACCTATAGTTGGGTCTTGTTTTTCAGTCCATCTGATAATCTGTCTTCTAATTGATGTACTTAGACCATTGACATACATAGACCATAAAGCATACATAAGAAATAGATAAGCATACATAATCAAATACATTGCTGCTATTATTTTGAACTGTTGTTAAATTAATGAATATGAAAAATAAGATAAAAGTAATTTTACCTTCACATACTCATTCTTCAGTGCTCTTCCTTTCTTTATATAAATCTGAGTTTCTGACCTATATCATTTTCCTTCTCTCTTGAGAACTTTTTTTTTTAAAGATTCTATTTTTAAATAATCTCTACACCCAACGTGGGGCTCAAACCTACAACTCCAAGATCAAGAGTCGCATGCTATACCGACTGAGCCAGCTAGGAGACCCTGTCTGGAGAACGTTTTAAAAACATTTCTTGCAAGGCAGGTCTACTGGCAATAAATTCCCTCAATTTTTGTTTGTCTGAAAAAGTATGTCTCCTTTACTTTTCGAAGGATGATTTCACAGGGTACAGAATTTTAGGTTGGTAGGTGTTTTCCCTTAATAATTTAAATACTTCACTCTCTTCTTGCTTGCATGGTTTCCAAGATGACGAATATCATTTTTATCTTTGCTCCTCTATAGGTGAAACTTCTTTCCTCTCACTTCTTTCATGGTGTTTTTGTTTTTGTTTTTTTTTCTTTATCTTTGATTTTCTGAAGTTTGAGTATGATTCTCTGAGCTTCCTGCATCTGTAGTTTGATTAATTTGGGGAAACTATCACTCATTATTATTTGAAATATCTCTTCTGTTCCTTTCTCTCATTTGTTATGAAGAACATATGGTGAACATTATGCATATGTTGCACCTTCTATAGTTGTCTCAGTTCTTGATAATCTGTTCTATTTTTTTTTCACTCTTTTTGTTTGTTTGCTTTTCAGTTTTGTAAGTTTCTTTCGTCATGTCCACAAGCTCAGAGATCCTTTCTTTGGCCATGTCCAGTCAACTAATTGGCCCATCAAAGGCACTCTTCATTTCTGCTATGGTGTTTTTGAGCTCTATAATTTCTTTTTCATTTTGTCTTAGAATTTCCATTTCTTTGCCTACATTATCCATCTGTTTTTGCATGTTGTCTACTTTTTCCACTAAAGCCCTTAGCATATTAATTATAGATTTTTTATTTATTTAAAAAAAATTTCTTTTCAGGTGCCTGGGTTGCTCAGTCAAGCAACCAACTTCAGGTCATGATCTCATGGTTTGTGGGTTCAAGCCCCACATCAGGCTCTGTGCTGACAGCCACCCAGGTACCCCAAACATAGATTTTTAAAAGTCCTGATCTGATACTTTTGACATCTCCACATATGTGACTCTGGTTTTGATGTTTGTTTAACCTCTTCAAACTGTGTTTTTGCCATTTAGTATGCCTTGTTATTTTTCATTGAAAGGTAGACACAATATACTGGGTTAGGGGGACCGCAGTAAATAGGTCTTTGGGGATGTGACAGTAAGGTGTGGGGGAAGTATTCCACAGTCCTATGATTAGGTCTCAATCTTTTGGTGAGCTTGTCTATCTGGTCTATGACCCTCACTGGTGCTTCTCAATTCCCATTCCCTGCCCTTAGGTAGGACAGTATGACTAGAGCTGGCTGGAGTTGGGTATCTTCCTTCCTCCAGGGAGGTTAGGCCCTGGTAAAATAGTTTCTCCTTAGAGCAGGCCTTGTTAAGAAGAATAGACTGCTCTGGAATTTTTCACAGTGGTTCCCTTCTCTTCCCCTTGATGAAAGCACAAGGGGATTTTCCTCCAGTATTCACTGTGAGGACTTGGTAGAGCTCCTAGAGGTAAAACACAAATGTGCGAGGGCTCCTTTATAAGTGAGTCCCCTGAAGTTTTTGTTTTGTTTTATTGAGATATAATTGACTTACAATATTGTCGATTTGATATATTTATATGCTGCAATCTGATTACCACCATAGAGTTAGCTAACACCTCTATTATGTCACATAATTATCATTTTTTGTGTGTGTGGTGATAACAATTAAGATCTAGTCTCCTTAGCAACTTTGAAGTTTATAATACAGTATTGTTAGCTATAATCACTACATCGTGCATTATGTCTCCCGCTGAAGTTTTTAAGTCTCAGACTTGTTCACATTGAGACTCAATTACAGTTTAGGTTATCCTATGCTGGCACTGGTTCCTATGGAAGTTTCTGCTCCAGTATGTTTTGTTTTAAAATTAACCATACTTAAGTATAATTCGTATACAACATAATGTACCCATTTTAAGTGAACAGTCCCATGAGTGTTGACAAATATATACACTGGTATAACCTCCACCATTTTGCCTCAGTTATTATTGTTTTGTTTTGTTTTGCTTATTTGAAAGAGTGAGAGAGAAAGAGAGAGAGGGAGAGAGAGAGAGAGAGAGAGAGAGAGAGAGAGAGAGAATCTTAAGCAGGCTGCATGCTCAGCACAGAGTGTGACACGGGGCTCAATCTCACAACCACAAGATCATGACCTGAGCCAAAATCAAGAGCTGGACGCTTCACTGACTGAGCCACCCAGGCACCCCTTGCCTCAATTAGTTTATTCCATTATTTCTGTGTCAGTTTCTTCACATCTTATGTTCCTAAATGGAATACCTGTAAACACCACTCTACCACAGGGGTCTCAATTTGCTGACTGCTCATGTCATAAAATTGGGCTCAAAATGGAGATAGAAACTTTATTTAATTAATCAAGTAATTTATCTATCCTTCATATATCTATTGAGCCTGTATCATTTCCCATAGCTGTTTCCTCCCTTTCTCTCAACTTTAGCTGCCCTTGGACTGTAAGGACCTCTTTCCTCTCTCTGTAAGGAAGGTAGTAGCCTCTTCTCTTATCAGGCCAGGCTCTTTATCATGCCCTTGGCACATCCGTGCTTGTTACCTGTCTTCAAGCTCCCTTATCTCCATCTAAAGGCCCTTTGCACCATTTAAGTCCTAATTCAAATCCTACCTCCACCACAAAGCCTTCCTCCCCTAGCTAGATTTTATTTCTCTTACTTCTACCAGGCACTTGAGGACATAGTCATGCTCCCAATACCCTCAGAGCTCACCTTGCTTTAGTTGTTTTGAATAATCAAATTCACTTAAATATGGAATCAGCTGACAGCTTTCTTTGAAGTGGACATAATGCTAGGTTCTGGGCAATAGAGTGGTAACTAAGACACAAAACAGATATGTTTCTTGCCCTTATATAACACACTCTAAACAAGTGTAATAAGCTCCACTCAAGGTAACAGGGCTTCTGGTTGTTGGGGAAAACACTGTCAAGGGAATTAGTTATTTCTGATATACACATCCATCTCTGCAAGAACACCATAGCTTTTGGAATACCAACTGGGGGGAGTTCACACTTCTGAGCATCTCCTGCAGTTCACATATACCATATGATCAAATATTTACTGGATGAAACCAAATGCATGAGACAGGTACCGTTGGGAAGGTATGGGGTCATTATAGGGGGCAATTTAGCATCCTCCAACACCACGCATTTTTTTTTTCTCCATTTTCTCCTCTTTCCTTTCCACTTCATTGTCTCCTTCCTTCTCTGTTACTTGTCTCATTTCCAGTCTTTGCTGGCCTAACCCTGGACCAGCCTGGGGCCCAGGGTATTCTGGTCATTGCTTAGCTATGTACTCCCTTATCTTTTCATCATCCTTTATTTCTTAGCTCATCCCATCTGGAGAGAAAGTGGAGACCTAAGGGTTTTTACCTTGGCTACCCATGAGAATCACCTGAAAAGCTGATGCTTAGTTCCCCCTCTTCTCATATCTAGTTGATTGACTTGAGGTGAGGTCTTGGTATGACTAGGTCTTAAATAAAGCTCCCCAGGCGATTCAAATGTGCAGCCAGACTGAGAACCACCAGGACAGATTAAGGATTTCAAAGTCTCCACCTTCTCAGATGAAGGTGATGGCCCCCGGAGATAACCATGGAACTTAGCATGTGCCAACAGTGGCACTGCTTGCACTAGGGGTGGGGTAAGGACAGATGCTTCATATCTCTAGCATCTCAGCTCCGGAATGACTGCCACTGACAAAGTTAAGCCAGCACCCTAGGGAAGGCAGGGAGAAGAGAAATTTGTTAATAGATGAATGCTCAGAGCAAGGAGGCAGACTGCCCTGTAAAACAGGAATCATGTTGTCTTGATGGGGCCAAGGGAAGAGGAGAAGAGGCAGTACCTGAAAAGTAGCTGGCATAGGATTAACTCTCAATAAATGTTGGTTTTTATGGTGATATAGTGTTTTTATTCAAACTATTTACACAAGAAGGAGCAGTAAAATTAGTTCCATTTTAAAGATGGGAAATAGCAGTTTAGAGAGATTACATAACTTACCTGCCTTTCCATCCCCTACCCCACCCCCACAGGCCAGCTTTCTGTGCAAGTCAACTCACTGCATCATAGCATGTAATGGCTAAAATGTGAGTGCTCAAACTTGACTGCAAAGATTATTCACCACAAAATCTGCAACAGGGTAGGGAACCTCTGAATTTCAGTTTCCTTATCTGCAAAAAGAGGGTTAGATTCCATGCTTTCTGGGTTTCCTTTCAGTATAAGTCTACAATTAACCCAGGAGATGTGTCCTGGGACTGGGACTTGGCATTCTATAGCACGGTGCTGAAGAATGTCAGCTTCTCAACTGATGTCCCATGGCCCACTAGTGGGCTTCAGATGGGTAACAGATGTGCTGAGTATCAACCCCTTGGGTTCCTGGGGCAATAGAACTCCAGGGCTGGCTGCATTCAACCACAAATACCTTTATCTCTCTATCCCCATATGGGATGCAAATATCTTTTCCTGTCATTTTCTACATGTGTCAATAGGAAAAAGGTTGAGAAGCACTAAACCCAATTACTCATTTGGTGTTGAGTGGGAGGATGGATTTAGTCCCTAAACCCAGGACAGGTTGGGGATACTCTCTTCTCCTTGTTGCCCCCAGCTGCCCCCTTTCAGACACCACGGACCCACTGGCTTGGTGCTTTCTCAGTAGTTTCTGGCCTACAAATCCATCTGGAAAGGGATAAAAGAAATATCTTAACACAACAGACCTTGGAGAAAGTGGCAACCTCAAGGCCCCGCCCTCTGTGCAGAGAAAGCCTCATCCTAGGCCTTCCCAGCAGCTGAGGCAGAGGCAGGAATGTACCCGGGAGCAGACCTGGAGGGCTGTGCCCACGGCTCCCTGCAAGGAGACTTAGAACTCCCCGCAGGCGGCCAGGCCCAGCTGCCTCTGCCCAGCCACAGCTGCTGGCAGGGAGTCTCCAGGTCTAAAATTAGCCTCCAGCTCTCCACCCAGGCAGTTCCACCACTCACTCTGGCAGACGAGGCCCTGCGGTGAGGTAATGACTGGGAGCCTGTCTGCCCCAGGACAACGAGGGGTTAGGGGAAGGCAGCACAGAGCAAAGTCCCGCTTTCCCATCATGGTCAGCCTCTGGCTAGAATTGGGAAAATGGGGAAAGCAAGGGCATCTGTGTATGTGGGACTTTTTGCTTTGCTTCTGCTTTTCTTCCATGTCTGGACCTAAGGGGTACACTCTTAAGGTGCACCAAGGAAAGGAAAGCAAACTTCCTGAGAGTTTAAGATATGTCAGGTTTTCAATTTGCCACAACAACCTTGTAAGGTCAGGATCATTATTCCCACTATATGGAACACAAGGATGCTCATCAAATTAGTTGACCTAAGTCAGTGACCCTGTGAGGAAGAATCTAGAAGTATCAGCCCTCTTCTTTTAGAGGGGAAGTCTGCTTCCTAGAGGGGCACCTCCAGGGAGAGCTGCCTCCCTGAGGCAGAGCCTGAGCCCATGACTCACTGACCCCCATCTGTAGTTCCTCAGCTTCTGATGGTCTGGTCAGGAAACCTGTGGTTGGAGCTGCCAAAATAAGCAGCCAACTCTTTGGCCAATTCCTGGGCACAAGTTCCTCCCACCCCTGGGCTGAGGTGGGGAGGCAGGGGGTCAGCAGCTCAGAAGTACACAGGAAGAGTGGGTAGGAGGGCTATGGGAAGGATAGGTCAATAGGGCCTGTGGAATTGGTCCATGGTCAATAGGGCCTGTGGAAATGCCCCCCAAAGTCACTAAGCCTCTCCAATCAAAGGCGTCCCTGAGACCCTAACGATCATTATCACAGAATGATCATTACTCAGGGCTCATACCTCAACCTGTCCTTCACTGTCCCCATTGATGGAACCTGTCCTTCTCAAGTGAGTGGGGGAGGAGAGAATGCTGGAGGGGGAAAGTGGCAGAGGGCAGCAGTCTCTGGGATAAGAGCTGGGCCCAGGGCCCAACTCCCAGTCCTGTTTGAATGAGAAGGCAAGGTCCCACAGCTAGTAAGAGACTGGAGCCAGGATTTGAATCCAGGCATCTCTCTGAATCTCTTTTTTCCAGCCACTTCTGGCACAGAATCTTTCTCTCTAGCCACTTCCGGCACAGAATCCTCAGTACTGGTGCAAATACCTTTCTTTGGGAATAATGTTGGAGCCGGAGGGGACCTCAAGCACAAAGTGACCAAGCCTTCTTATTTACAAACGAGAAAACCATGGCCCAGAAGGCAGAATTGACTTGTTGAAAGTCACAGAACCAGTTCATATCAGAACCAAGATGGAAATCCAGATCCCCAGACTCCCAGCCCAAGGCTCTTAGCCCTAACCATATGCCTAAAAGAAAAAGACCTCCGAGTTCTCTTCTGGCCCAAATACTCTATGATTCTATAACCTGGCTTCTACTTTCCCCCTTCTGTTATAACAGATCTCAACTGATCGTGCAACTCACCAGTGACTCTCCCTGCTCCTTAGCCAAACATGCTGGTTTCCTCTCAGGTTTCATTCTTCTGGACCTTTTATCTATACCTGACACATTTGCTCACCTTTTTCCTTATCAAGACTCCTTAGAAGAAAGAGCCCCTCCTCCACATTTCCCTAATTGTTCATTTTCTCTCCCTCACTCACTAGTTGTAGGCAGCCAACTGTCCCCCTCTCCTTGCACTGCTAATGACCAGATTCCCAGGGCTGCTCTCCCTACCCCAGCTTTGGCAGTGCAAGGAACATCAGCTTGCTGGTCCAGGGGAGGGCTCTTGGGCAAGGTAGAACAGTGACACCGGCAAAGCCATAGCCATGAAACAAAATACCCCCTGCAAGAGTTAAGTTACTCAAAGAGAGATTCTAGACTGCATACCGAGGCCTGCTGAGCTTCTGGGCCATCCCGAAGCCATGACTTAGAACCAAGAGCCCGCACACCTGAGTGAGCTTCCTTCCTCAGTGGACTTAGTAGGTTTGTGTGTACTTCTTGCCACCTCTTGCCTTTGTTTCTCCCCATACAAAGTAGGTAGCAGGCTCTACCTTCTGTGTTCTGAGTGAACTCGAGGACTCATCATGCTGGGTGCGTGTCAGTTTGCCACCCCCGTTGCTCCATATGCATCCTTAGGCTGTGGCAGAGGACACCTTCCCAGACAGTTTGGAAAAAGAGCAATCTTCCTTCAAGGAGAAGCAAACAACCTCTGATCTAAAATGTGGCTGCGACCAAAGTTTCTCCAAGTTCTCAGGCGAAAAGTTCCTTGTGAAAACAAGGTTCTATTGTTCTCCCTTCGCCTTCTGCTCCTTCCCTTACATGACTGGATCACGAAAACCCTGCCAGCTGGGGAAAGTGTTCACTACTCTGGAACTTTCCAAACCTTATTAGAGATATAAAGGGGCAGAAAAATATAGAAAAAAACAACCCTTTCTTGAGGACTTTTTTTTTTTGGTTTTAGAAGAAACTACTTTGGAGTTTTTTTCTCCTGCCTCTCAGACTTTCCAATTTCTAAATATACCAAGCATAATCATTTTGAGCAAACCAAGTTATGGGCAATATATGTTTATCTCATTAAACTAACAGAAAACGACTTCAGATTTGTAAGGGGAACTACAATTTTTTATAATTGTTTCCCTAAAAATATTACAATATATTGCCATTTCCCAGAAATTGAACCTCCCTATTTTTTGTATCAAGTCCCTTAGGCACTTTATGCTCATTTCTATCTCTCAAAGTGGTAAATACCGACTTCCACCTTAATACCTCTTACTTTGACAAGTGTTTTCCCATGACAGACAGGTGGTATTTCCTGAGAAATGTAATTAAAGCTTCACTATTGTAGAATGTCCCTTATGCAAATATTTTTCTAACTTTCAGGCATCAGAGCAAAGATGGAATTCTTAAACAACATGTTAAATCAAGCTTGAATATTAATTTTTCACCTCCTCTCTGTAGGCTTCCAAACATGTTCTGAACCCACTTATTACTACCTCTGCAATTTTTCTTCAATTTGTCATCCATTTCATCTTTTACCCCCACATAGAATTGCAGTAGTGGACTTCCATCTGCTAACTAAAACTAGGATTATGAAAACATCAGCCCTCATCAGCTTGGATCTTTCTCCAGAGATGAGAATAAAGGAGATGACATTTTTAAAAAATATGTACTTTGCTAACAAAGGATCTCATGATTTATGTGTTTCAAGACTCTTCTGATTTAAAATCAACTTCATCTATTCCTATTCTCCATCCCTTCTCAACTCCAGGGGGTAAGATAGGAAATCATAACTCCACTTGCTTTTTTTAAATTTATTTTAATGTTTATTTACTTTTGAGAAAGAGCATGTGAGCAACAGAGGGGCAGAGAGAGAGGGGGACAGAGGATTTGAAGTGGGTTCTGCACCAACAGCAAAGAGCTGATGTGGGGCTCAAACTCAGGAACCATGAGATCATGACCTGAGCCAGAGTCAGGCACTTAACCGACTGAGCCACCCAGGTGCCTCCACCTGCTTGCTTTTTTTTTTTTTTTTTTAAAGAGGCTTTCCACTCTTTTTTTTAAAGAGGCTTTCTTTACTAGAATGGGCTGATCTGAGGATGAGAGGGTATGGGGAACAAAGGAACCTGCTGGACTAAGAAATGCTGCATCTTGGCCTGCCCTTTGCAATATGAGAATTCAACACCAACAAGAGCTTCTTTGCAGGCTTTGCTCAGGTATCAATCTTGTTGCAGGGTGTCACTGGAGAAATTTCAGAAAGCCCACAAGTCACCCCCAACAGCAGCTGAGTTGGGCACATGCTCCACCCCCATCAGGTGACAATAACTTTAGCTCATTCACCGGCAAGAAAAGCTAAAGCAGACTTGAGAATGAGTTATATGCCTGCTTTGTACACTGTCAGATCGCTTGGATAGGTAGGAAAAAAGACCTCATGAAACTCAAACATTACAAAAAGCACTTTCCTTAAACAAAAAGGGAATGAGTAATGGTGTGATGTGCTGTAAAGAGCACTGGTCGGGCATCAGGGGTTCTGGGCCCGGCACTACTCTCCAGGCAGGTTGCTTAAAACTCTCCAGGCCTTAAATTCTGCATTGGTGAAATAAGGAGGTCGGGCAAACAGGTTACACTTTAAGAGGCAACTCAAATCACTTTATAGTGACTGTCTGCTGAGCTGTGTTGAGAAAGATCTCGAGACCTTATTTTGGCTCAGTGGAAGAATTACATGCTCTCTTCAAAATGTCTGCCATTGGCCTGGAATAAGAAATGCAAGGGGCGCCTGGGTGGCTCAGTGGGTTGAGTGTCTGACTTCAGCTCAGGTCATGATCTCACACTCCGTGAGTTCAAGCCCCGCGTCAGGCTCTGTGCTGACAGTTCAGATCCCAGAGCCTGCTTCAGATTCTATGTCTCCCTCTCTCTCTGCCCCTCCCCTGCTCATGCTCTGTCTCTCTCTGTCTCAAAGATAAATAAAAACATTAAAGGGGTGCCTGGGTGGCGCAGTCGGTTAAGCGTCCGACTTCAGCCAGGTCACGATCTCGCGGTCCGTGAGTTCGA
This sequence comes from Prionailurus viverrinus, assembly GCF_022837055.1. Taxonomy (NCBI): domain Eukaryota; kingdom Metazoa; phylum Chordata; class Mammalia; order Carnivora; family Felidae; genus Prionailurus; species Prionailurus viverrinus. The sequence continues at coordinate 34,223,158 of NC_062567.1, forward strand.
GCCCCGCATCAGGCTCTGGGCTGATGGCTCAGAGCCTGGAGCCTGTTTCCGATTCTGTGTCTCCCTCTCTCTCTGCCCCTCCCCCGTTCATGCTGTGTCTCTCTCTGTCCCAAAAATAAATAAACGTTGAAAAAAAAAAATTAAAAAAAAAAAAAGAAAGAAAGAAAGAAATGCAGGTATTTTTCATCTCAGAATTTAAAAATCTCCAAGATCCATTCCTGTCCTGGAATCCTCTAGGATATATGAAAGACAGCTCCTAAAAACCAATCAAATGAGAAACAAAGGGGCTTTAAAACTGATGAAATGATTTAAAAAAATAGTAATTTAAAAAATGACAATAAAAAATGATTTAAAAATAGTAATTTAAAAAATAATGACAATAAAATGATTTAAAAGTAATAATTTAAAAAATAGTGACAATAAAAAATTATTTTAAATTTATGTATGTATTTAGAGAGAGAGAGAGAGAGCATGAGCTGGGGAGGGGCAGAGAGAGAGGAACACAGAGAATCCCATGCAGGCTCCACACTGTCAGCGCAGAGCCCAACACAGGGCTCAAACCCTTGAACTGTGAGATCACGACCTGAGCAGAAATCAAGAGTTGGAAGCTTAACAGAGTAAGCCACCCAGGTGCCACTAGAAGCTAACATTTATTAAACATTATGTATCCAGAACTGTTCTAAGTAATTTCTTTGTATTATTTCACTAAACTGCCACAACAAAATCCCAATGAGGTAGAACAATTAATATTCCCATTTTACAGATAAGTAACTGGGGCATATTGAGGCTCAGTAACCTGTTTACTAAAGCACAGCTTACTGAGAATTGGAGCTAGCATTCAAATTCCAGTAGACTGACTTCAGAGAGTTGCTCTTCACCACTATGCTATGATGAAGGAAGAAAAGGAGGAATAAAGACGCTGGCAGATGCATGGAAGACACAACAGCAACCTCAAAAGTTAAGGTAGAAAGAATGGCTGTGTCCATATGGAGGAAACATGGGCACAATGAAGCCTGTGCCAAGTCAATCCAAGTTCACTACCTGCCTCTTCCAAGCACTCTACTAATGCTTGTGAGCAGGATGAAGCAGATTGCCATGACCAGATTCTTTGGAGCCATCATTGGCTTCTCTAACAACCCTAGTGGGAGTACATAAGACCAACCCAGATAAAGTACAAATAAAAGAAAATATTTAAAATAACCAAAGAAAATATCAACTTTGAGTTTCAGACAACGTAAGTGCAAGAGAATTTGCAAAAATGGTTAAGGTCGACTGGCACGGAAGTAAGAAAGCCTTCAGGGAATAGATGGAGTTAAAAGCACGGGTAGAGCTTTGAAAAAGCAAGCATAAGGAATATCATGAGACTGGACAGCAGCATTCAAGAGTCTGGAAGAAGACCAGCTCAAGACAGAGGAGACACCAACTCTGGTTCTCCAAGGACAAGAAGTGACAGTGAAGCTATTGCTCTCTGGACGGTTACTTCCAGAGTTTATACACACTGTTCTCTATCTCTTACCAGTGGGACTGCTTCCTGGCTCTCTTTCTCCCACCTAACATCCGTCCCCTGTAACTACAGTAAAGGGATTTAATTGGAAGGACATCCCCAAATCAATCAAACTCTGGGAAGTTACCATGTACCAGGTAGTGGACAAAGCACTCAAACAGAATTCTTGGCTAGGGACCCACGGATAGGTGTCAGGGGCCTGTGTACCTCCCCAAAATAGCATGCAAAACATACGAGGGGGCAGGCAAATTTCTGGGGAGAGGATCCACACTTTCTTCATCAGATTCTACAAAGTATGTGAGCCACAAAAGGTTAAAAAACTCTGCACTAGGGAGACAACAGGGAGAAAATGCCCAGGTCCAGCACTCTAGAAAGTCACTATCCCATGGGGGAAGACAAACACAGACATAAATAACTCTGATGCAAGGCAGACTTTGATAAGTGCACTAATGGAGGTTACAAAAAAAAAAAAAAAAAAAAAAAAAAAGCCATGAGGGAAGGGGAACAGGAGGGGAACAGAGGTTGATTCCAATTGCACTGTGGATAGGACATCCTCTCCCAGATCCTGGTTTTGGGATCCAAGTTTGTCCTGAGGAAAACCAACCACTACTACTTCTCCTCAGGCCCAGACAGAGCTTTTGACTAGCCCCTCTTTCTCAGGTACTCCCAGTGGAAAACTGAGTCTAAGGCTGACTCTATTCCTGCCAGGGAGGTGAAAGAAGGACATTGTTTTCAGGACAATGGGAGGCAGTAGGAAGAAGATGCTCAACCTGAGAATGAGCAATGACTCCCTTCTACATTTTTCCCTCTTTAACCCAGTTCCCATTCTCTAAATTCCTGAGGTACTCACTCATTTTGTGCTCAAGCATGTCCTCTACCCCTAGTTGTCTATTTTAGGTAAGTCATTTCTCAGAGCACCCCCTCATTCTCCAAGCTCGTCTTTTCTGTCACCTCTGTGCCCACAAATTTTGTGCCATTACCATGTTTCATTTTCTTCCAAGAACTAATCACCATCTGAAATTCTTTTGTTGATTTATGTGTTTATTATCTTTTTTTCATGAAATGTAAGCTCGATGACAGCAAAGGCTTTGAATTTCTGGTTCCCTTCAATATTCTAATATCTAAAACATTGTCTGGCACATATGAAGGGTGCAATAAATATCTGTGGAATGAATGTCTCCTGTTCCACTGTATTCTCCTGCAGGACCAGCACATCTCCAGAGAGGAGAATGTACGGAGAAATGAAAGTACTTTTTACTCATGAGAACATCTTTTGAGGTGCTGATTGTGCAGAGCCACCCTTAAAATGATCAAGGCAGTGTAGCCAGAGAACCTCATGTGAAACCTACAACCCAACATTCTGTCACCTTCTACATCAATTTTACCACCAAATTCCGTCACTTCTTTGACAGGTCTCAACTATTCTCTGTCACCCTTCTCAACTAGACACTCACTGCCCATACTTTAGGTCGCCGTGATAACTACCTGAGAGGTCCCTCTATTTCTAAGGCATCCTGCAAACTTCCAACAGTTTAATCTACCTATAATCATAGTTCCCAGGACATAAAAGGTATTCAACAAATGTCTGAAGGATCAAAGTAAAATCAGTGGATGAAAATAATAAAACACTGTGTTCATCACATCAAATCCCTGCTTTAAAAAATCTAGGGGCGCTTGGGTGGCTCAGTCAGTTGAGCGTCCGACTTCGGCTCAGGTCATGATCTCACAGTTTGTGAGTTCAAGCCCTGCGTTGTGCCCTGTGCTGACAGCTCAGAGCCTGGAGCCTGCTTCAGATTCTGTATCTCTCTCTCTCTCTGCCCTTGCCCTACTCGTGCTCTGTCTCTCAAAATAAACATTAAAAAAATTAAATTAAAAAAATCTATGTTGCTCCCCATCAAGTCCAAACTCAGCAGCCTGGCACATGAGACTCCAGTCATGTCACAACCGCTGTACCCACCTCATCTCCTTTTACCGTGTGAGCCTCTGTGCTACAGGATTACCTTTGCTTGTACATACAACTCCCAATAATTACAGGCCATTGGGGCTGGAAATGGTCTTAAAAATTCAAGCCAAAGGACTCCTCTTTGGGAAATACAGTGAAATACTAAGAAATGGTGGACAAAATATGACAAACTTCTTTTTATTTACATAGTGAAGCATCCCATAAAGTAAGAGAAATCTCCAGGGGCCAAAAAATGAAGAACTGAGGGGTGCCTGGCTGGTCCAGTCAGTTGAGCATCTGACTCTTGATCTTCGGGTCGTGAGTTCAAGCCCCATGTTGGGCATAGAGTTTACTTAAAAAAAAAAAAAAAAAAAAAAAAAAAACGAACTGAACATCAGAGCAGCAAGCAGATACTAACACTCTGGCAGCTTCTTAGTTTGGGGCAACCAACAACTTTAGATAATAGATTATAAAAAATAAATTTGTTTTGGGGCGCCTGGGTGGCTCAGTCAGTTGAGTGCCTGACTTTGGCTCAGGTCATGATCTCGCAGTCTGTGAGTTCGAGCCCCCCGTCGGGCTCTGTGCTGACAGCTCAGAGCCTGGAGCCTGCTTCCAATTCTGTGTCTCCCTCTCTCTCTGCCCCTCCCCCGCTCATGCTCTGCTCTCTCTCTCTCTCTCTCTCTCTCTCTCTCTGTCACAAATAAATAAACATTAAAAAAAATTTTGTTTTAAGTTATTAAAACTGGAAGAATATAGTACTTAAATAGCATTTTAAAAGGAACTTGAAATAGAACCAAATAAAACTTACAGCTTTGAAAAATATAGTCATTGAATCAACTGAGAAAATGGGGTAATGCCTCCCTCTCGATTTCTCTTCCAAATTTTCTACCCTTCATTGGGCCTGTGTGGTTTCCCCTGCCTTCCTCTGGAAGTTGTTCACCTGAGATCTCCCCATCATCCTCTCCCTTTTTCCAGCCCCTCAACTGAGCCAAAACAAAAAAAGACAACCAAGAATTGAGACGCTCCATTAACACTTTGTCCCTGGTTCATGAGGGAATCCTCAATGTCCTCATTCTTCCTGCCAATCTTTGACTCAGAGGTGGTGGTGAGTGGAGTTAGGAGACCAGCTGTTTGGTGAGGGGAGGGTGTGCATGTGCACATGCCTGCATGCATCCATTTGAACCCAGGGTTGGCAGGCAGGGTGGAAAGGAGTGGATCAGAGGATTTGTAAGAAGATCTCAGCAGAGAGGCCTTTAATCTTTGAGGCAACTGCTTGTGTGGAGACCATGTTGTCAGAAATGACCTTGGAGACCAAGTAGCCAGTAGCACTGGGATAGCTGCCACCTCTTAGTTCAGGCAACTGAGTCATGGAAGGTCAGGGTCAGAATGTCCCTTTGACCCCTTGGTGACACCAGAGAGGTTCCAAACCTACTCCTGAAAGAGGCATCTCCTTCCAAAGACTTTGAAACTGAAGCCCTCTAAAAGAAAAGGCACTTGGCCAAGGACCCTCGATAAGTCAGTTACAGAGCCAGGATTTAAACTATGATAACTGCCCAATGTTCCTGCCTTCCAGTCCTAGAAATCCTGAGTGCTACTCAGGGGCATGCAGCAGAGTGACAGGCTACTACTGCCAACTGCAGAGCTTGTGTGCCCTGACCATCCCCGACAGATCTCTCATTCTCAGCAAAATCCTTGACTTCTAGCCCACCCCTCCCACCCCCTAATGCAAATCTTTGCCAGGGATGGGGATAGAAAGATGGAGGCAGCGCCTTATAAAAATAAGGGTGACTAAAAAATATGTATTTGCTGGCAGGTGCTGAACATGGATGGCCTGGGGACTGATGAGGACTGGGCACAGCTGGGACACGGACTGAGATGCTGAAGAAACACTGGCAAAGGGCTAGTTGAGGAATGTATCTATCCATTCCTGCCTGCCCAGCCATTTTCTAATTCCTACCTGACTGTAAACACTCAGGGGAAGTGATGGGACCAAACATTCATTGAGCTCTTAATATGTACAAGGCTTATGTTAAATCCAACTGGGCACCTAATATGTGCTGGGCTCACTAAATCTTATTTAGTCATAAGAAAATCTCTACAGGGAAGGCATTATTGCCCCCGTTGCCCAGATGAAGCATCTGGGGCTTGAAAAGGACTAAGTACCTTATGCAAAGTCCTGCAACTAGTGAGTAACAGAGCTTGGATTTGAGCCCTGCCTCGTCTTCAAAGTCCATAATTTTTTCCAGGAACTATCAATGCTTTCTTCCCCACTCAGTCCCCTACAAGAAAGTAAATGCTCCATAAACATTTTAGGTTTTAAAATGAATCACCGCTGCAGCCATTCAACATTGGGAAAATAAATAAAAATTTAAAAATACAAAAAAAATTGAAAAATACACATCACTCGATTTCTGGTTATTTACGTATCAAATCCTTGGTCTGTTTGGAATGTCATTTCTCTGTAACCACCCCACCTTTCTGTCTCTTTTTCCCTTCCTTGGGCCCTCTTCCCAGGTCTTGATACCACAAAGCACAATTCAACCTGCTATGGAGTAGGAGGCATGTATAGCTTCTGCTAAGCACCACAAGAGCACAGTTTAAAAGAAGAAATTAGGGGCGCCTGGGTGGCTCAGTTGGTTGAGCATCCGACTTTGGCTCAGGTCATGATCTCACAGTTCGTGTTTGAGCCCCATGTCAGGCTTTGCGCTGACAGCACAGAGCCTGGAGCCTGCTTCAAATTCCGTGTCTCCCTCTCTCTCTGCCCCTTCCCTGCTCACGCATGCACGCACTCTTTCTCAAAAATAAGCATAAATGAATGAATGAATGAATGAATGAATGAATGAAACTGGTAGAGGAGGCAGATAACATCTCTTCCCTGAGCCTGTTTTCTCATCTGTTAGTAAAGGGGCTGGATCTCTGATGGTTGTGACTTTATGCATCCATAAGCCACCTGTCTGGGCAGTGGCCACAGGTCTTCACGTGTATGGTCTCACCATTGGTCCAGCAGGGTGGGCATACAAGCTTGAGGTTCCTGGCCTTGTTGACCAGTCTCCTCAGTTGCTTTATCAGTAGTGATAGGGTGCCCCCAGCTTTATTGAATTTTCCTTGTATTTCTGTCACTATTTTTCACTGACACTGGCTAAGGCCCCAACATCTGTCAGTATATTCTAAGCTTTTAACGATACTCATAAAGAGGTGAGAATTTATTTCTGAATGTCATTCAACTTTTCAGCACCTAAATAAGCTAAAGACAAAAATAAAAAAAGATCAGGAAAATTATTTTTTGGCTTTTTTATCTAGAATTCTTGTTTAAGGTATTCCAGAATCCAGCATCTGGTTATCACAGCTTATTATACTTTATTTTTTTCTTTTCAACAATCTCTAGATCAAAGTAGTGGGATTACAGGTGATTTTTAATTTCTTCTTCATGTTTGTATATATACCACAGCACTTATATTGATTTGTTTTATGCCTTTGCTTCAGAAAAAGTTAAAGTGGTTTACAAGGATCATAGAATATAAGATGACATAAACTAGAAGTCATTGTGGGGTGAAAAGAAAAAATAAAGGTATAGGCATAAAATTGATACTAAAAGGCAGGTCACAAAGCCTTTTACACTTTTTTCAGGTGAACTAAAAATTGAATTCTAAAGTCTTCTAGTAACCAACACAAAGGAAAATACCTGGTGGTTATACAATTTATATGGACAATAAAAAAAATTGCTCAAAAGAAACATAGCTATTTCTCTCTCTCTTTTTTTAAGATTTTATTTTTTGGGCATCTGGGTGGCTCAGTCAGTTCAGCACCTGACTTCAGCTCAGGTCATGATCTGGCCGCGGTTCTCAAGTTTGAGCCCCATGTGGGGCTCTCTATTGTTAGTGGCAGAGCCTGCTTCAGACTCTCTGTCTCTGCTCTCTGCCCCTGCCCTACCAATGCATGCACGCTCTCTCTCTCAAAGATAAATAAACATGTAAAAAAAAAAAAAAAAAAGAGTTGGGGAGACTGAGTGCTCAGTCAGTTAAGCGTCCGACTTTAGCTCAGGTCATAATCTCATGTTTCGTGAGTTCAAGCCCTGCATCAGCCTCTACACTGACAGTAAAGAGCCTGCTTGGGATACTCTCTCTCTCCCTCTCTCTATATCCCTCCCCCACTGACACCCTTTCTCTCGTTCTCAAAATAAATAAATAAATAAACTTAAAAATGTATATTTTTTACTTTTAAGTAATTTCTCCACCCAACCTGGGGCTCGAACCCACAACCCCTAGATCAAGGGTCACATACTCCACTGACTGAGCCACCCGGCTGCCCCCTAATGGACAGTTTCATAGGGCTAGATCGCATAGCATTTAGGCTCTTGGTCTTCATTGGCCACTCCTTAAGTTATTATATCAGTTGTACTGGGGTACCTACAGCACAAGAAAGTAATTTTACAGGAGTTAATGTGTTCTAGATACACAGCTGTCATCTGGTATGATGAACATGCATTATTTTTGTAATCATAAATATTAACTTTAAAATAAAGCACATATTTTTCTACACAAAGCATAAAAATAAGCTAAGTTAATCAGTCTGTCCTTGTGATAGTGACTGAAAGGGAATTCAAGGAGTGCTTCTGAAGTACTGGTAATATTCCGTTTCTTCATCAGGGTGCTCATTACACAGGTATGTTCAGTTTGTGAAAATTCAAGCTGTACACTTATATGTGTACTTTCTTTATACGTGCACTTTCCTGAACATATAAGATACTTCAGTGAAAAGTTACAAACAAAACAAAACAAAACACACACACATACACACACCCACACACACACAGAGCCAGGGACCACAAGGACGATTTGTATCCTTATTGTCTAAAAAAAATTGGTTTAAGGGCACCTGGGTGGCTCAGTCTGTTAAGCATCCAACTCTTGATTTCGGCTCAGGTTGTGATCTCGCTGTTCATGAGATTGAGCCCCAAATCAGGCTCTGTGCTAACAGTGTGGACAAAGCCTGCTTGGGATTCTCTCCCTCCCTCTCTCTCTCTGCTCCTGCCCCACCCGCACGTGCTCACATGCATGCTCTCTCTCTCTCAAACTTAAAAAAAATGTTTTAAGTTGGTTAGTAGTTAAGAAATTTTTAAAAATTTAGCATAAAAAATAAATTACATACAAAAATATCACAAGGATAAAAATAATATTCATTCTTGCTTGTCTCATGGATACTTCTAACATTGAAAGCAGCACTTGTTAGAACCTAAAAGTCTGCAAAAATTTCAAGAGCTATCCATCATGGTTTGCTCAGAATATATAACATGTTCAGCCCAACACCCTTTATATACACCATCCAAACTGTTCTCACCTCTTCCAGTAGTATTTTTTTTATATTGGGTAACATATAAATCTATTAATTGTGGATCACACGATTAAAGGGGTCTGAAAGCTCAGCTATACAGTTGGCCTGGTTTAGACCTCACCATCCTTGGATATAAGTAAAAGTGTTCGTGGAAAATAAAAGGGTAGGTTTTGAGACTGGTGGAAATTGGTACAGAACGAGACTCCAAGAACAGCCTCTAGGCCCCCTTCCAAAGCAAACTCTGCTATGGCGGCTGCTCCGCTCTGCTCCATAAAGCTCAGCACTAGAGGGCAAGACCAGGCTCTGTGGCCTGGAAAATTACTGCAGTGCAAGTACCAGCAGCTCCTAAAACCAGCACAGAAGTGGTTGCTTCAGAAGACCTCATGCTGCAAAGCAGTTATAACCATGCAGGGCATCTGAACAACTCCCAGGACAGGGAGTGGTAAGTAGCCTTAGCACCCCTGAGCAGGTGAATGGCGCTTCAACTTGGACTGAGGGTCCCTGGCTGGCGTGGGCAGGAGAGGTGGCGAGGTGTTTTGCTGCAATTCGCCTGGTCATGTCAGAAGGAGAATGGAAGAGACCAGGGAAAGGAGAGGCCAAGTCTGGGTAAGGTCTCCTACTGCCACATATGGCGTTCCAAGTACAGACCGCACTGGGTCCAAAGAAAACACACTTATATAAAAAAGCATCGATGGCTTAATTCTTACCCTTTGCATATGTGTTGAAAGGCTATTGTTGTTTATATGTATTATGGTACAAGGAACAAGAATTCCTAGGTTCTATTCTTGGACTGGTCACTGATAAACAAAGTATCTGCCAGTGGAAAATATCAGGTGCTTGGAAATTCGGAGCTTACCATCCATAGCCAGGAGGTATTTATTCAAGTGCCTAGTGTGTGCCCAGAATTGGATAGTGATTTCAAGATGCACACAACAGCCAGGTGGCCAGGATGGCAGCATAAAGAGACATAAGTAGGATACAGGAATAGGAATCAGAGGTGCCATGGGAATGAAGGGCAGTCCGTCCAGCGCAGCATGAAACACAGTCCCAGGCCACCCGGAGGACAGGAAGCAGTTGTGCTTCCCTTCAACACTTACCTCTGCCTGAGTGTCAACCCTCAGCCACACCATCCCCGCTGTGCCCACACATCGGTCTCATTTGCTTCTCCTTCTCCGTCTGCCTGCATCTCAGGTTACTGTTCAGCCCTGAGTTACCTCGCTACTAGAGGGTCTGTATCCTTTCCAGGTCAGAATGGCTGTGGTAACCCTGACCCCAGGAGCTGACATCTGTGGGTGTGCCTGCTTCAGCCCATTCAAAGTCAATCAGAAATCACAAGGGCCAACCAGAGAGATGTGTTGCAGATTTAAGGCAGCAAAAGCCGATTAATTCCTGGGCTTGAGAATACTTTGGGGTTCAGCAGGTAAACCTGGCACTAAAACGGAGACATACCAGACCTGGCCTTGTGAGATCTAGAAAGAGGCTGGTGCATGCTATCATTCTGCCCTGGCTCTGTGCCCAAATGCAATCTCTTGGCTCCAGCAACAAGTTAGTCCCAGCAGTAGGTCAATTATAGAGCAAAGAACCTAGAAACCATTTTAGTCCAGACCTCTGCCCTCAGGCAGGATTTAGCTAATCCAATCTGAACAAATGGGTATAACTTGTTAAAACCTGCCAGAATGGAGAGTCTTTAACTTCCAATAATAGTCTGTTCCCAGGGCTGCTTTTCAGCTGGTACACACCAGTACAGCTGTACCAGTTATTAAAATTCAGAAATACTTTTTTTAAAAATTTTTTTAACATTTATTCATTATTGAGAGACAGAGAGAGACAAAGCACAAGCATGGGACGGGCAGAGAGAAGGGGAGACATGGAATCCGAAGCAGGCTCCAGGCTCCGAGCTATCAGCACAGACCCGGACGCGGGGCTCAAATCCACGACGCGGGGCTCAAATCCACGAGCGGTGAGATCGTGACCTCAGCTGACGTCGGACACCCAACACACTAAGCCACCCAGGTGCCCCAAAATTCAGAAATACTTATGAACATGTTGGTATACAGTGAGTGCCCCAAGCCCTCTGAATGTCCCACTACCACCCTAACCTGTCCCCAGGAGAGCTTCATGACTCAGCAGCTAAAGGGTTAATGCCAGCCACAGCAAGGGACCTTCAGTACCCTGTTTGTTCACGCATCATCCATACTAAAGTATCATAACACTGTTTTACCCTTGCCGGTTCCATCCTATAATGCTACCTACCCTATTCTAAAACTTTCAACTGCTTTTTCTTATCTACTGAAAAAATACCAGTCTTTGAGGTTGTTATTCAAAGTCTTTCATAATATAGCACCATCCTATATTCTCCCTCCTACTCTCTGCTTCATCAAACCCAGATGCTCAACATTCCCGAACATTAACTTTTCCTTGGTCTTTGTTTACCCTGCTTTCTGCCTGGAATGGCCTTCTCTTTCCATATCCATTAAAATCTTACCAACTCCTCAAGATCTCCTGCAATGTCACCACTTGCATGAAGTATTAGCTGAAAGCGCCACATCCCATTTCCAGAAGTGTCACAGCAACATCTAGATTCTATATTTGTAAAACTTAATGATTGTTTCATATTACAATTATTTTTATATATGCACCTGAACTCTCCCTAGAGAGACAGCTGTTGAGAGGGCAGAAACCATAATCTAGTCATCATTATATCTAAGCGACCTAGCACAATGCCTTGCTCGAGGTATGTGCTAAATAAATATTTGTTTAAATGAGTGAGTGAACAGCTCTAATTCTTTTGTCCAAGGGACCCATTTTCTATCTGTTAAAGATTTGGGTTGTTTTTCTCTAAAGTTACTCCAATTGTGGTTGTATCTCTTTCTACATATGGAGCCCAAATTGCACATCATCCATATCTTAAACTACTGGGTTATTCCATGAAGATGAAGCAGGAAGCATGCTCCCCTGTCATTACTTTGCCACCCTGGAGTTTGTGACTGCCATTTCTCCATACACTTCTTCCAGCATCAGATCAATGTACCCGTCACACAGGGACAGGCAAATGAAAGGTTCTTGGTAAAGGAGGCTGGCCTTAACAGATCACAGGAAGGCTGATGGTAGAGTGAGTTGGCAGGGACTGCTAGAGAAAGGAGGCAGGGTGGCTTGTTGAGAAGCAGAGCCAAGATGGGACTCTGGTTGCTGTGGTCAAGGCCACGGATGCAGTCCTAGGAGGGAAGTTTTATTGCCCTGGTTGCTGTTGGTATGCCAGGGTGTAAAGGAGGGAATGCTAGCAAGACTTTCCTTACCTCTATTTTTAAATTCCTCCTCCCCTGCTCTCCCTCCAGGGGAAGAGTTCTGAGCTGGGAGTAAGACCTATAGGACAAGAGAGGACTTTGATGAAAGATGTCTGGGCTTCTTTAAAACAAAGAAGGATGGGAAACAAGGAGCCAGAAACCACAGCCACTGTTTAAATCTCATTCCAAAAGGAAATCCAGGAAAAAGTAGAATACAATGGGACAGCCCAGCATGAAAACACCCTGCACAGCAGATAGGTTTCGGGGTTCTAAGAGGCTGAGAAGAGGAAACAAATGACCCATCAGTACCCAGGCTTGGGCTCTCTTTAAAAATGATAGTTGGGGTGGTACCTGGTTGGCTCAGTCGGTTGAATATCTGACTTCAGCTCAGGTCATGATCTCGTGGTGAGTTGGAGCCCCATATTGGGCTCACTGCTGTCAGACTGTCAGTGCAGAGCCCGCTTCGGATCCTTTGTCCCCCTGTCTGTGCCCCTCCCCTGCTTGTGCGCTCCCCAAAATAAATAAATATATATTTTTTTAAATGATGGTTAGAGAAATAAAGACATTGCTGAATTGGAAGCTAGGAACATTTTTCTGGGGAAGGGTCAGTTTGGGAAAGGAAACAAAGATTAAGCAAACCCAGTTGTTGGGGGGGGGGGGGTGCCTGGCTAGCTCAGTCTGTAGAGCACATGATTCTTGCTTTCAGGGTTGTGAGTTTGGGCCCCACACTGGGTATAGAGCTTACTTAAAAATAAAATTAAAAAAAAAAAAAAAAAAAAAGGAAACTCAGAGAGTTAAGATTCATCTAGAAGGGAAACCAAACAGACCCAAAGAATTGATAGCCAAGGATGAGAAAGACAACAGGAGTTGGAAATCAGGAGCCAGCATGTGAGATTACGATGATGGCAAACTAGTTCTGGTCTCCAAGGAGAAAGCACACTTGAGGTAAGGGAAAAGTGTATTGGGGGGTGGGAGGGAAGAAGGGACATCATTAACTTCAGGGTCACAAAGCAACTGCTTTCCTCTGTTTTTAATCTGTGCAGAGGATCCCCCTGGTTACCACATTAACAAAATGGTAGCCACATTGAGAAGGGGTGTCCCAAGGAGAGAAGGGAGATCCTTTCCCAGGGCCTCCCACCTGCACACACTACAACTGGGCATGCCCACTTGGGACTGAGTGGCCACAGTATAGAAGAGTAGGCTCACTCTGTGTTTCAGAGGAAAGAACAAGGCTCAGGGGAGGGAAGAACAAGCTATGGGAAAGCAAATTTTGGCCATCAGAAGAACTCTCCAATTTGGAGCTGTGGGGCTAAGGCTAAGCAGAGCTGTCTTCATGATGTGCTGAAGCACAAGGCTCAAGCAGGAAAGATCACACAATCTAAGCATCCAGACTCCAAGGGACCCTGGAGATCATTTAGTCCAACTTTGTCCTACCTGAGAAGCTGTCATTTTCCCCATGATCCTCCAACTAGCTAGTGGCAGAACCAGGATTGGAACCCCAGTCTCTTAACTCACGGCCAGAATTACTTCAACAGAGAGGTTCTGCCGTAAATATATGTCTCTACCCTGAACCAGCTCAATTACTGACCTCAGTAATTCCCTCTCTTTGGCCACTGGAGGAGGCAAAGCACCACACCCAACTCTTGCAGAGCAGTTGACACAAGGACCTGTCCAAGCACCTTCTCACCACAAAGTCATCACCACACCTTCACAACTTCCTGAAAGTGGGAAGTGAAGGTATGGAAGACAATGTGCTAGAACTCCTCAGGCTTGGGCAGGGAACCGCCTCATCTGGGAGTTTCTCCACTCCTTTTTCCTGCCATTACTGTCCTTTTACAGTCCCTGACACTTTCAGAGTTTTACTTTGTTAGCTCCATCAACAGTACATTGAAAATAACTTCGGATGGCCAGGCTGTTGAATTAAAACGAGGAAGAGGTCTTTCCCTCCCATTTCCCTAGGAGGAAACTGAGGCACAGAAAAATTAACTGGCTTTGTCTAAGTTAAAAAGAGGAGTAGGAATCTAACTACTGCCTGGTCCACCGTGTCGTGCATTGTCTCCAAGAGCAGGGTCTGGTGAGTTTAGTAGGTTCCGCAGCGTTCCAAGGAGAGCTTCGCATAACTAGTTGGAGGGATTGCCAGAACGAGGAGAGGGGTCGGCTCAGTAAGGAAGAGGAAGGGCCTGGGAGGGGGGCGGCGTAGGGGAAGGGGGAGGTAAGGGGGGTCTCGGAGGTATGGTTAAAATAAAGAACCCCAGAAAGCGCAGCAGGACTGGAAACGGAGCAAGCCACAGAGAAGGCGCTGAGCAAAGTTTGGGCCGCGCTAACCGGAGCGCGCCGCCTCGGCGGACACCGGCCGAGGGCACCCAGGGCACAAATCCCCAGCCCGCGCGTGGACCGCGCGTTTGTCTCGCTGGGGGGCTGCAAGCCGAGCGCTCTGGATGGAGGTGCCCGGCGTCTCGGCCGGCATCCCCGCGGGGCGGGCGGGAGCCTCTCTCCCCGCCGTCCTCCTAGGGGAGCAGCCAGCAGCCCCAAGGATGTCCCCGGCGGGCAGGCCCGGGCTCGGAACTCGGCGACCGGCCCCCCACGCCCCCCTTCTCCCCGGAGTAGGCAGCCGGGCGGCGCCGGGCACCTGGACACGAAAATGAGTTGGAAACCAGGTCTGAGCATGAGAGGCGGGTCTCCCCAAAGCGGGGGCCACCGTTCGTGTCTCCCCCCACCTTCGCGCCCTCCCCGTTCCCCCCGGCGCTACTTACTCCGATTCAGGGGGTTCCCGCCGACCTGGGCCGACGCCACCAGCTCCAGATAGAGAGTCCAGAGCCCCACGGACACCAGGGCGAGCGCCAGCAGCAGCCGGAAGCGCCTCCGCAGCAGCTTGACTGGGCGCAGGAGCAGCAGGAGAAGAGCGGCCCGGGGGCTCCCCATGGCGCGGCGCCCCGGCGGCCGCCGCCAGCGCGGGCTGCTCCGCACCCAGCCCCCGCCCCCCGGCCGGGCCCAGCGCCCCCGGCGCACGGCGGCCCAGCCCCAGCCCCTGCCCAGCGTCTCAGGGCTGCGCGGAGGCCGTGTCCCCCGGCCGCTCTCCAGCCGGGCGCCGGCTCATGCTCCGCGCGCGAGGAATCCCTCCGGCTGCGCGGGCGCCTCGCGCCGCCTCTCAGGTCTCTCTCGGCGAGCCGAGCCGGCGCCTCCTCCCCCGAGTGTCCTCCGCGCCCGGCTCTCCTCTCCACTCCTCTCCTCGTCGCAGGCTCGCAGCCGCCCGCCCTCCCTCCCTCCCGCCTCCTCGCCCGCTCGCCGGCTCTCACACTCTGCCCACAGGCAGGCTTTCCCTAGGTGCGCGCCGGCCCGCCTCTCCTCCGCCGCCTCCCGCTCCGGCTCTTTCTCCCAGCTCTGGGCGCGACAGCACTCCCACCTGTCCCGCCCCCGCCCAGGCCCCGCCCCTGGGGCACAGGTGGACTCCGCCCCTGAGAAGCCCCAGGAAGAGGGGAGAGCCCCTCTGCGTGGCGAGAGATGCGGCCAGAGATTGGCGCCACCGCCAACTCGGGACGTTTGGGGTGTAGGAGGGGGCCAGTTCTGATCCGAAACTGGTGTGATCGAGGGCAACTGAGGTACCGCCCAGGCATTTGGTGGTGGTGCGCCCCAAGCCGAAGTGAAGTAGAAACAGGGTAGAAGCGGTGTGGGGGAGTGGGGGAGAGGTCATGCTGGGGAAGAGTTGGGGGTACCGCCTGAGGCTTCTTGGCTCCAGCGCCTTTCGTGGCCCGTGACGATCCTACTTCCTACTTTACGTATCAAGAGTAGGCATGATATTAGTTGGAAGGCAATGACCACTGAACTCCGTCAGTTTCTTCCTCCAGGTTGGATCTGAACACCCTTCTGTCCCAGACTCAACCACATCAACAAGAGATGCTGGGGAAGTTGTATGTATCCCAGACTGAACCCCCAAATGGTTTCTCCCAGACTGGGATGAAATAGCTGTTAGGGGAGAGTAGATGGAGCGTTCTAAAGAAGAATTAAAAATAAAACAGAAAGGGACTCAGAATTGAAAAGATCATCAAGATATTCTGTGTTCCAGTTCTCTGCCTTCCAGCAGGTAAAATAATTATTATCTGATTTAAGGTAGATAATTGAGGTCCAGGGGAGCAAAGTTGCCTAAGGACAGTCAACAGGTAACAGTGCAGTTTTCTTTTCCACTCTCCTGGGGGAAATGGTCAGGAGACTATGAAAGAAATGAAGGATCAGAAGCATTCCCGGATATTTTTTAAGTTTGTTTGTTTATTTATTTATTTATTTGTTTGTTTGTTTATTTGTTTATTTATTTATTTATTTAGAGAGATAGAGGAGGGGGAGGGAGGTGGGATGGGGTAGAGAGAGGGACTTGGACCATGAGATCATGACCTGAGCTGAATTCAAGAGTCAGATGCTTAACCAACGGAGCCACCCAGGTGCCCCTTTTCCCAGATATTTTTAAATCAGACCGACAACATGCAAATAGTGTTCCAAGACAGAAGTTTACAGAATTGAGTACTGTGTTTCCCCTTCTCACTGCTAACACTTTAGTTGGACACTCAATAGTCCACTAATCTTTAGGGACTGTTGTACTTTTCCCAATTAGCCCCCAACCCCCAACATACTCTCCACCACCACCAGATAGTCTTTATAAAATTCTTTTACATATTCATACCGTTGCTCAAAAATATTTAATGGCTTCTTAGTGCTTACTGATTAAAATGCAAACTGTAAATCTGGAATTCAAGGCTTTCCAAAACCTTTTCCAACTTTATATGACCAATGAAACATGCTTTAGCTAAAATGAATTCATTCACCACGCTCCAATACATTTTGTTTTTTAGTTGGTCAAGTTTGGCCTTTGCTTCAAGGTCCATTTCAGGCTCTATGAAGTTTTCTTGGACCAGCCCAGTCTTGAACAACCCCATCCTGCTTGGAGCTTTAGTAGAACTGACAGCCTGCCCCACCCACTGATATGTACAGACTCCCCAACCTCACTGTGAGGCTCCAAAAGTGGGAAATTTGCCTTCTCAATATGGACCACAAAATCCATTTTAGCATTCATTAATGTTTGAGGAGCAAACATCCCTCAGAACTTTTGGTATACTTCGTTTAAAAAAGGTGGATCTGAAGAACAATTCTCTCACAGTAGCCCCAAGAAAATGTCTGGAAAGTTCCAAACCATAGATGTGACATTTCCCGTGCTCTTTTCTCTCTCCAAAAGACTGAGAGACAGGAGCAGCCAGTGTGGACAAGCTTGGCTGAGGCAGGTGGGAGGTGATCAGGGTCTCGGTAAATAGAGCCCTTCTCTCTCTGTTTCTCTCTCTCTCTTTTTCTCTCTTATTGGGAGCAACCAGACTGGCTGTTAGGCTGAGTCACTTTCAGGACTTTGTGATGGAAACAGGTGGCATCCCTGCCACAATCTTCTCTTCAAGACTAGCCCTCCTAGGAGAACACATACAACCACTTCCATCAACCAAACCCTTGAACTATCTATTATGTGGGAACTGGGAGAGATATAACACAGAGAGCATGCCATTTAGTCTAGGAGAAAAGGTATTCCATAGAAAAAGAGATCTAACAACATAAAGGCTGATTTTCTGGTCCAAACAGTGAATTCCAAAGAAATTCAGAAAAGGAAAGAGATCACTTTGCGTACCTCAGTTCTTTGCCCTCCTCTTCCCACTCTATGTTCTTATACCTTAAAGAGATCATTTCTGGGGCATCTGGCTGGCTCAGTTGGAAGAGCATGCAGCTCTTGATCTTGGGGTCATGAGTTCAAGACCCACATTGGGTGTAGAGATTACTTACAAAAAAATGAATAGATCATTTCTTTCTCTACTTATGGTGAGAAGGTGCAGGGGTAGGCAGGGATAAGGAGGGTGGGAAACCTTGTGGCTCTCTCTCCCTCTTCTGTCTCTTTGCTGCTGTGGTTACCTCCCCGGCACAGAGATATCCCTCACCCCCAGAGTCTGCTTTCAGACTGCTTGCTCCAAATCCCTTTTGACTCCTAATGATATCACAGCAAGGCAGCAGCCAGACTTTGAGACCCAAATTCTTTTTTCGATCAATTGAGCTGGCTGTCATTCTCCCTGAGGTCCAGAGCTAAGTATATAGGTTGAGGTATAATTTTAGTGGCACAATATTGCCGCCAATGTCTGTTCATTGTCATGTCAATTTAACTGGATGCTCACTCGTTCTTCTGATGGTTTTCATTGTCCTTTTGCTCTCTCACTTCAGCCCTGGCACCTGTCTAGAATGCCCCAGGGTCACATTGCAAAACCACACCTGAAAAGGAAAATCATTTCCATCATGCTCACCCTCTGATGGGGTGGGCTCTGGTCTCCGGCGTGGCTAGGATGTCAGCATCAGGTCAACCCCCAAATTTCTTCTCCCAAATTACAGAAGCTTTGTGAGAGAGGTCAGTCTAAGCTTTCTAAAATAGGCCAAGGTTACCACAGGGACCAGAAAACTCTGGTTTGTAGAGAACTCAAAAGGGAATTGTGTGCAGTGACGAGTAGGTGTGGTGGCAGAACTCTTGTGTCCGAAGCAATTCTTATTCTAGTCATAGGGAGGTAGCATATACTGAGTGAATCCCATGATCCTGGGGCCACCCTTTCCATTTCCTCAAACCTGACACCTACAGGATAATGTGGCAACTTGAGCTTAGAGAACAATTTTATGTCTTTATCATATGTGTTTTATTTCTCACAACCACATTAGAGTAGTAGGAAAAGTATTTTCCTCTATTTATGAACTGCACAAGCCTCAGTTTCTTCAAGGTGATCTGCACCAAGTTCACATAAACAGTAAGTGATGGAATCAGAACTAGAACCAGATTGTTAGCCTCTGGTTCTCTCTCCCTTGTATCCAGAGCACTCCTTCTCTGGCCTGACCTTCCATACTTCCTTCTGCCCATACAGACCCTCACTCTTGTTTTTCACTTCCGGAGCTTCTCTGCTATTCAAAAGTATTTCATGGAGATATCTTGGTAGTGGAAATTCTGATGATAAACAGTGAGGGTTTCTGGACTATCACTAAGTCAATGTCTTAGGCTGTGAAGTGGGGAGGAATGAGTTCCTTCACTTTGAGAGAATTCCTAAGAGAGAACAGTGCTGAAGCTATCTCCCAGTGCCATGGCCCTCTCGGCAAGCATTTATTTATTTCTTTCAACTCACGTAAAACATCTGTGTTTATAGGTTTCACTAGTTCCATTTTACAGATAAGGAAATGGGCTCAGAGATGTTTAATATCTGGTTCAAGGTGATGTAGGTGACCTGTGTCTTAAATGGGACTCAAACTCAGGCTTTCTAACTTCAGAGCCAATGCCTTTTTTTTTTTTTCCCTTTGCACATATTTCCCTGGAAGTTCCCCTGGAGCAATATATTCACCCTGGAAACTCTGAGCTCACTCTCAGCACATCCATAACTCACCGAGCCACATGATAATTCTTCTCATTCTCCCCCTTCCCAACCCTCACCAATGCTCCCTGCTCTTCTCTTTACAGAAGAAGTCACTTTTTCCTCTCTCTTCCTTCCATGAGTCCCATCTTTTACAAGACTTTCTGCAGTTTGCTGCTTTGGAGGCTAGTCCCGGGAGAAAGTGGAAACCCTCACTGAATGCCTCTTATTGGATATTCCTCTGGATTTCCAGTGCAGTTGGGCCCTTCTCTCTGGATGATAGAAAGAATTGTATGAACTAAGACCCAAGCCTTAGTTTCTCTACATTTGTGGTACTAAATAATTTTGCATACTGGATTGGGAAACAGATGAACATTTATACCATCTTTATAGAAGAATATGTACAAGATCGCATCATAGAGAGTCAAATGAACCAGATGAAGAGAGTCAAAGAAAAGATGAACAGAGGGCAGAGATGTTATGCTGAAGTACCAGAACAAAGCTCCTTGGCTTTCAGGAAAGATCCCGGGCGATTCACATACTGAGAGCTATGACTTCATCTCCCTCCCAAGCAAATGAGTTCTTCATTCTATCTGTTGCAAATGCAAGGCATGACCCAGACCAGAACTATATGCTTCAAAGCTTAAATTTGGCATCTATTGCTAGGTTTTGCTTCTCTTTCCAGTGTGCAGTGTAAATGCCTCCAAATTACTACCACTTGTCTTCCTTCCTTCTTCCCCCAGGGAAAAGGATTCTCTAGCAAGTCAACGGACAATTACCCAAGTCAAAAAATTAACTTTGACTTGCTCACGCTTTTCCACAGAGTAGTAGCAATATTCCCCTCCACTCAGATTTGCTTTGTTGGCTGGGAGACCCACAAGGAGAAAGGGTGAACAGTGCTCTTCATTGCTCATTAGTTGGTGCTGAAACAAAGGCTAAATGAGCCTTCCCTGAAGCTCCACCTCCAGTCTCTTTGACAACTAATTCCCACTAGAATGACAGTCTCTCCTGTCTGCATCCTGCAATCTGCTACTACAGATAATGGTCAGGAACTTTGTAGCTGAAGTTAAGGCATAGTGACCCCCAGCTCTGGGTAGCTTCTGCCTCATTCCCACGTCCTGGGAATGTTTGATGTCTAAGAGTTCTGTGGCTCGCCATGGTGCTTGGTGCTTTAGTACCTCTCAGTGAACTCTTGGTGCTTTCTTCTCTTCTCCCAAGACACAACCCACACGGTTGGTCCCCACAAGCATGAACACACACAGGTGTACACACGCTCCCCTTTGGGGGGCTGTACAGATGATAGACTCAGAGGCAGCTTTCTGGCATGACTTAGCTCTCTGGCACCACCTTCTGCAGCATGGAGGGTGTTTTCAGCATTTTCAGAACACGCTGCAGGTCTCTAAGCCTCTGGGAGAGACTGGATTTCCTACCTCTATTCTTTCATCCTGAAGAAACTCTTCCATATACAGCTATCACTCCAAACTTCCCAGCTTCTCAAATCCCTAACAGGGCTTGTCAGTGACCACATCTGTTCTACGACTCTACAACCTGTACTCCTCCTATAGCATCCTGCCCAGAAGTCATTCAATAAACACTCTGTAACAACGGAAAATGTTCTTACTCCCCTGCCTCCTCTTCAGCCCACTCATTTAAGGATGTCTTCCTCTATTAAAGCAAAAGCAAGAACACAGATGTTACTTCCCATGCCTCAAACACAAGTGAATCCACTCACCTGCTGGGAATGCTGCAGGCAACCCAGGCAAGTGCATGGCACAGTTGGATGAACCTCCCTTATGGCTTTGCTAGGGAAGAACAATGATCCTAATGGCCAGTACATGTGCAGAGTGCTACAAAACAGCTCCAGTGCTCAAACCCCAGACAGACTTTCTGAAAAACTTCTTTGTCTAAGTTCATAGGTCCAGGCTATAAACTCTGGTGAGAGAACCCCAGCCATGCCACTTAACACTCAATCACTGTGGCATCTCAGCAGCATGTCTCCGTTTCCAGACGGCGATGCTGGGCACTGATGAGAGTCAGAACTGTTGGTTTCGGGTTTCTCAGCCATGTTATCTAAGGACCGGCTGCTTGGGATTTGATCAGGGCTGGTTTGGGAGAGAGGCAGACGCCGTCTTTTCCCCAGAACAGACTACCCTTTGAGCTCTGCCGCCACCCGGGCTGGGGATGGAAGAAAGAAAACAAAAATCCTCACTGTATGTGGTTCTCCGGAATTTAACTTGGCTCTGGAGAGGGAAAATTAAAGAGCAACACTGCTCATCCACTCTCAACGCCCTCTGCAGGCAGCAAAGCCCATTAGCACTGAGGCTTGTCAGGACTGGGAAGGCATTGGGGTAAGGACAAGGTCAATTTCTCTCCCATCTCCTCCCTAGGCCAACACTAAGGTGTTGAGTAGGGAAGTCTGATTTAAAGTCCCTTTACAAGAACCAGCCCTTTCACAAAGATGGCACTGAAGGCAGAGAAGGAAGCCCCTGACCCTCCCAAAGCTGAAGCCAAAGCAAAGGCTTTGAAGGCCAAGAAAGCGGTGCTAAAAGTGTCCACGGTCACAGGAAAAAAAAGATCCGCATGTCACCTACCTTTTGATGGCTCAAGACGCTGTGTCTTCAAAGGCAGCCCAAATATCCAGGCAAGAGCGCCCCCAGGGGAAACAACCTTGACCATTATGCCATCATCAAGTTCTCGCTGACCACTGAGTCAGCCGTGAAGAAAATAGAAGACAACCACACACTTGTCTTCATTGTGGATGTCAAGGCCAACAAGCACCAGATCCAACAGGCTGTGAGGAACCTCTATGACATTGACGTGGCCAAGGTCAACACCCTGGTCAGGCCCAATGGAGGGAAGAAGACATATGTTCCACTGGCTCCTGACTATGACGCTTTGGATGTTGCCAACAAAATTGGGATCATCTAAACTGAGTCCAGCTGGCTAAATCTAAATATAAATTTTTTCACCATAAAAAAAAAATAATGAAGTCAGTTTCCAAGAATCAATTGAGACAGAACGTTCTCATCGGGCTAAGCTATGAAGAAAGGAGAGAAACCCAGTCTAGTGATTTGGGACAAGGACAGCGCAACTAGTCATGTGGTGAGATTTTTTTGTTTTGTTTTCCTGGCCCTTCATATATTCACTGCATACATGGTGTGGGTGTGGTGTAGTGTAGGGTGGTCAGGGTGGGTGTTGGGTGTAAGAAATCACTTTGGGAGAAAGTGAAATGCTGAGTTCTTCCTAAGTATTTATATTCCCTAGAGCTTCAAAAAAATTCTTCTGCCTTAACAAAGATTCTGCTCTTCAACCTGACATCTTACCCTAAAAAGAGGCCTGTCAATGCAAGTCACTGAGAGATACACATGGAAAACCCCTGCATTCCATCATCCCAGCTCATTTTAGGGGACATTTCATGTTCTGTTTTCCTTTAAGTCATTAGCAAGTGAACTTGGGGACCTTAAATCAGTCTCTGATTTATTTCTCTCATCTGGATTCAGTCACCCTTTGCTTTCCCATCCCAGTGCTACCTTTGCTTACTAGGTGGATACTTTGCTTTCAGGTAGGTTTTCCCTTAAATTCCATGCTGTTCCTGGCTGTCAGCAGAGCATACAACTTTGAATCTCAAGGTTGTGCTTTCGGTCCCCATGTTGGGTATATAAAAAATAAATAAAAAATTAAAAATAATAAAAGTTGTGTGTGTTTTTTTTAAATTTCATACTATTCTCAAGGGAGATTACTCCTGCTTTTCAATACCTCTAGGCAAAGAAATCCCCTAACATTCTCACCATTAGTTGCTGGAATCATGGAAAAGCAGATCACCTAGGGAGGATCCTGTGGGTGAGAGAGTCCTGGGAATATTGACATTGACATGATAAGCAGAAGGGAGTCAGACAAGGAGTGAGCAAACCCAGCCGACAGAGGAGTCAGAGAGGACAGAGAGAGCTACGAAGCAAGGAGAACACGTGAGGATGGGGTGGCACCCTCAAATGCGAGTGCTCAGGAGGTGAAGCTGGAGGCCAGGCATGACACAAGATGGGGCAGGATGAATTCAAGGTTACGGTTAGACTGAGTAGAGGTGAAATACAGAATCCTGAAGACATTATAGAGGATTTGAACAAAGAACATATAAAGAAGAGTTTAATAAGGTGATTTTTGGGGGGAAGGAATTCATTGCTTTGACATAAAGCAAGAAAGCATAGCTTTTGGCACATAGAGAGCATAGCTCTTCTGTAGAAGCTTATCAGGTGGTGCCCTGGCCTAGGAAGTGATACAAGAGTGTAGGGCAGAGTGGAGAATCACTCTAGTTAAGTAAAAGAACCCCAGACAGACCAGTCCAATCTTGACCAATTATTGAGCTTGTGGCCAAATGAAATCTTACAGAAATATGCATGACAATACATCAGACTCATTCAGATTTTGGATCCCTCCATTTAATATTTCATTATCCCTTTCTAAATGTCAAGACAGAGAACAGTCAACAAAGTAGTATCAAGATTGTACTAATTTAAAATTAGCACCGATATGGTTAAATACGAAGATGTTTAGTGGATTGGACAATTGTGAGCCAAAAGAGGAAAGAAAATGCCACAAAACCAACAGGAGGTCCATCAGAAACACCGTGGTCCAATTTGGAGTTTGTTGGGATGCAAAAAACAGCAGACTAGCCATGTCAAAATGGAATGGCTGGGAGAAACTGGACAAATAACATCTTACTCTGTATTTCTTCCAACCACATGTGAACCCACAGTTATCTAAGAAGATAGATAGATTGAGATGGAGGTAAATGAATTAACTTTTCAAGCATATGATTTTATAATAAATATTTAAAACAAATATATATTTACTACACCAATTTGAATTGACTCTATTACAGTAACCTAAATTCCAATATTTAATTGGGTCTATTTCTCAACTTTGTATTCTATGGCACTTGTTGGTCTGTTAATGTGTCAATACAACACAATTAAAAAAAAAAAAAAAAAAAAGCATGGCTGGCTCAGTTTTCAGAAAGAAGCCACGCAGCCCAAAAAGCAAAGAAGAGATGCCAAGATCTGCAAACAAAAGCAATAATAGCTTCTATTTGACAGCCAAGCTCCCAGAAAGCTCCTATGGCAAGGGCAGTGGGTTTCTTAGTAACAATCTCACTCCACACACTTATGTACCACTTAAGATGTGAATATTATCATCTGGTAGTTCAGAAAAAAATTACATCGTTTCCAAAAAGAGAGCTATCCCACCCACAATAATATGGGTATACTATGATGCTACCTTAGACACCAAGTAATCAAGTACATAACTGTTCCACAAGTTCAGCTTGTGTTCACACTTCTTTTTGTAGGACTGACTTGAAATTAAGCTACCAATCAGTCCAAGAGTAGAATACTTCACAGCTTACACCCATTAACAGATTTACAAACAACAAAACCCAAAAAAACCTTTTGGAGGAACTTAGCTGGCTCAGTTGGTAGAACACGTAACTCTTTATCTCAGGGTCCTGAGTTCAAGTCCCACCTTGGGCCTAGAGCTTACTTTAAAAACAAACACCACCTTTTGAAACATTTTCTTTGCAGTGCCTCTCTTTGGCCCTTTCTCCTGTCTGCCTATTCTAGATCCATTTGGTTCTCTGCCTTTACCTACTTCGTAAGTTAGGACACATGATGCAGACAGTGATTTGCTGGAATCTTAGACTTTTTTTTCATTGGCAGCCAATTCAACTCACCAAATCCTTCATCAAAACCTACTCCTAATGGTTCTATCCCTTGCCCCTCGCCAGTGCCCTCTCCTCTTTCCAAACATTCACTCTTCTCAAGCTCCGCACGACAGCAGTGCCCCATCTCACTCTCAGTGGAAGGCCTTGATTTTATTCCCTCTGTGAAAAATGAGGCAATCAGCCCTTAGGATTATCTACTCCTCTGCTCTTGCTGCCTCCATCGAACTGGCTCTCATTCTCCTCCTCCTCTTATTTCACGAACATCTCTTCGTTTATATGTGATAGAACCAAAGGTAGTGGCACTAAAACTTTATCCATTTTTCCATCTACATCCTCTATAAAGCAAATTGTTCTGCATCTGGACCAAAATAATTGCATATGTACCTGGACAGCCTCTGGACAGTCAGTTGATCTTAGCTTAGTATAGCCTCATTCTGATTCATCCAGGACAAAGGAAAGAACTCAGGTTTCCATATTTGTATTAAGAAAATGGTGATTGAACTGCCAGTAGGAGATGCTACTTTCTTCTTTAATGTCTATGATAACAGATCAGATTTTTTTCAACTAACAAGTTCAGCCAGAAATTCCCAGAGGGATTAGTCTTGGACTTTAGAGGGACTTACATATGTGGATGGTTCTTCTTTTTGTTCTAACACTTAAAGAACTACTTTTTCATTACAGTTGCTATTTTGGCACTAGGCAAAACAAAAAGGCTTATTAAATCATAGAATTTCAGAGCAAAACTTTAATACTTGTACAAAACTGCAGAGACTTGGAACAAGTAAAGTCATTAACAAAGTTATAAATGTGGTTTTTAACAAATTATAGAAAACTAGAATATCCTCAATTACATTTTTATTGAAAAATAGTTAATGTGTAATATACAATATATACATTATTTTTTAAAAAAACATGTTATTGGTGAAATGATGAGCTTTCATACAAGGATCACTGAAGTTTCACTCACTCTTAGCAAAGTGGCACTTTTATTTTCCTAGGTGAACATTTTGTTTAAAAATGGAGTCTCTAGAAAGAAAAAGAGAGAAATAAAGGGAGAAAGAAAGGAAGAGGTCTTTAGTGCCCTCTGGTGAAACTTCCTGAGACTGGGTATCCAAAAAAAGTAATTCCGCTCATGAGGGAAGAAAGTTAAATAGCAGAATTACTACCTGTTCACATTTGACAGAATGTGATTTGCTGCCTTGGGCAACCTCAGAGGATGCCTTGATCTCAGGGAAAGTGTTCCAACTACTGACACTCAGCCCAGCTGAGTGAAGAAAATACTTTCTTCCTAAATTTTCATTGTCATTGCCTTCTTAAAAAAACAAAAAACTGTCATATTTTAAGTGGGAGAAAAAATGTGGGAAAGGTTACAATCCAGACCAAAAAAAAAAAAAAAAAAAAAGCTAATAGGACAGCAAAAATTATAGCTAAAACTTAGCAAGAAGAGCTCCTTTAGTGGTCCCTAACTCTTAGCCCGGTCTTCATAATGACGGATATCACTGTCCTAGCCGACTCTATGTGTACAGATTCTGGGAGAAAATGACCTTTTCCTCAGATTTCAGGAAGCAGACCTATTCCAGACGAGGGCCATTCTAAATGTAAACATCAACAGAGTCTAAGTTCATTCTCCAGACCAAATACTTTGGACTTAAGGTTCTTCAGTTCTCCTTGTAGCTTATGTGCCCGTCTATTGCTGTCACGCACCTCACACAGAATGGCAAGATCCTGGTTTGCCTGGGCATTAAGTGTTGCCTAGAGATTGGAAAAAAAAAAAAGAAGAAGAAATGATTATAGCACATGCCAGGGGAAGAAATCGGTCAGAAAGGCTGGGCTCTCTGGCTCCTTTTTGTGAGACTTGTAGTACATAAGAGAAATCCAGTCCTTAGTTTGCTTAACGACTAACTAAAAGAAGGAAAATGTAGAGTACAATTAAAGCAGAAAAGGCGTGAGACTCTTGGCTTTCCCACATAGCAGTAAAGAAGCCATGGGACAGAGATCATAAATAATGAGTAAAAAAAGACACTGATATGAACATTACTGGTAAATTTGCCAAAGAATCAAAGAAAGCATCTCTTCTTTTCCACAATTGACCTTGTTTGGCACATAGCAATCATTGAAGATATGTGGATGACTGGTTAAATCTCCTTAAGAAGGATCCTGAGGCAACCTGGATTCTAAATAAAGCTGTGTTTGATAGGGAGAAATTACTTCACTACTCAATTACTCACTTTCTCCACTGGTAAAATAGACACAGTTCTTGTACTCTACTTCTTTTTAAAAAAAAAAAAAAAAAATTTTTTTTTTTCCAACATTTATTTATTTTTGGGACAGAGAGAGATAGAGCATGAACGGGGGAGGGGCAGAGAGAGAGGGAGACACAGAATCGGAAACAAGCTCCAGGCTCTGAGCCATCAGCCCAGAGCCTGACGTGGGGCTCGAACTCATGGACCGCGAGATCGTGACCTGGCTGGAGTCGGACGCTTAACCGACTGCGCCACCCAGGCGCCCCCTTGTACTCTACTTTTTGAACGGGGAAGGATGAAGCTTTCTGCTAAGTTTAGCTAAGACAGAAGTACACTGATGCAATCAATGATTTCAGTCTACTTAGTCTTCCCTCTGGTGTGTACTCGCTAAACTGATTTTAGTGAGGTGTGTCTACACATTTCTCTTCTGAGGAGGCCTCACGGCCACGTCTCCTCACCTGCACCCCTTTTCTCCCTCTTGGTCATTCAGAATTAGCAATTACCTTATAGAGTATTTGCTCCAAGTCTTTCAGCCTCTGCCGGAGAATCTTAATATCTGTCTTAAAGCCTTCTACTTCCAAGATACGCCGATTCTCCAAGGCCTCATAGCGTTTTGTCATCACCTGTAAGCGCCTCCCCATCTTGTTAGTGCGATCCTAAATATAGGGACAGGGCAAGGCATTTTTGAAGATGAGGGAAGCATTCCCCAAACCATCTGCACTTCCCACTCCATCAGAGGTGGCAGAGAATTTTGTACCTTGAAGATCTCTCTCCTCACTCTCTCTTCCTCACGAATTCGGGCAAGTTCTTCTTCTAGGGAAATGCACTGCTCTTGATACATGTTGGACAATTTTTTCTCTTGTACTAACTTATCTTTTAGGGACTGCAGGTCAGAAGGAGAAAAAATTACAATTTTGGTAATTCAAATAGCACTTAGGCAAGGAAAGAAAGGATTTCCCTAAGTCTAAAACGAGTTAAGGAACAAGACAGCAAGGAACTTTGGAGAGAATGTGAAAGCCTCTTATTTCTAGAGGACTCTCTCAACCTTTTTCTGAAGTGTAC
The DNA here is from genome assembly GCF_022837055.1 of Prionailurus viverrinus. NCBI lineage: Eukaryota > Metazoa > Chordata > Mammalia > Carnivora > Felidae > Prionailurus > Prionailurus viverrinus. The sequence continues at coordinate 34,251,634 of NC_062567.1, forward strand.
ATAGTAGAAATTCTTTAAAATAAAACAAATATCTTGGATCTGAGAAGAATCAGATAATGGAGCTCAGAACTATCTCAAGTAAGACATTACAATATATGTTTTGGGACACACTTCTGAAGTTTTTCTTTATTTTACTTTCAATTTTTTTTTAAGTTTATTTTTGAGAAAGAGTGAAAGCACAAACAGGAGAGGGGCAGAGAGAGAGAATCCCAAGCAGGCTCTGCACTAATAATGCAGAGCCTGATGCGGGCTTGATCTCACGAACCGTGAGATCATGACCTGAGCTGAAACCAAGAGTCTCATCAGACAGAGCCACCCAGGCGCCCCTGAAGTTTCCTTTAAATAGAAACAACAACAAATATTATATATGTTCCATCAAGCAGCCAGAAGATCTACAAAAACCTAAATCAGATGTTTCTTCCTTACACACAATCCTTCAAAGAGGTACAATGTTTACAGCTAAATTATTCTCACCAGGAATGTAAAGGCCCTAGAAGGCATCCTCCACAACTGGCTGCTGCCCCCACCCCCCAACCCATCAACCTCTTTGCTTTCCACTTCCTTCTTGCTTATTCCTCTATGACCACAATGATATTCTCCCTCTTCCCTGAACATACTTTTCTTTTTAAATTAAAATTCTTGTAAAGTAGGGTCCACGCCCAATGTGGGGCTCAAGCTCATGAAATTGCTCTACCGACTGAGCCAGCCAGCTGCCCCTCCCTGAACATACTTTAAATTTGCTTTTCCCTCTGCTTGAAATGCTCATCCCCTAGGTCTGTACAACAGGCTCTGTACCATTTTAGGTCTCAGCAAAAACATCAGACATTAACAGAGGGTCCCCGTGCTTCCCTACGAAAGTAGACTTTTAGCAACTACATACAACCTTCATACAATCTTTTTAATTCCTTAATACCACTTACTTTTTAATAATCTATCACTTTTTAAAAATGTTTATTTAATTTTGAGAGAGAGAGAGACAGCGAGCAAGAGCTCGGGAGGGGGAGGGGCACAGAGAGAGGGAGACACAGAATCCGAAACAGGCTCCAGGCTCCAAGCTGTCAGCACAGAGCATGACATGGGGCTCAAATTCACGAACTACAAGATCATGACCTGAGCCGAAGTTGGACGCTTAATTGATTGAGCCACCCAGACGCCCCAATCATTTTCTTTGTTAATGTTTCCTTCTTACCCATTAAAGTTTTTTTTATCTATTTAAGTAGTCTCTACATCCATGGGGGCTCGAATTCATGACCCCAAGATCAAGAGCCACATGCTCTTCCAACTGAGCCAGCCAGATGTCCCCATTCTCACCCATGAAAATGTAAATGCCATGAAGGCAGGCCTGGTCTAACTTATCTACTGTTGTAGGTCCAGAGCCTAGCCCGTAGTAGGAGTGTTATAAGTATTTGTTCAATGAATAAACGAATCAATCAGTAGTTTAATTTTCTAAATATGCAAACACTGTAATGATAACACTACTCTTTGAAAACTATTTCTTGGAGTGCCTGGGAGGCTCAGTCAGTTGAGCGTCCAACTCTTGGTTTCAGCTCAGGTCATCATCTTACGGTTCGTGGGCCCGAGCATCACATCAGGCTCTGTGCTGACAATGTGGAGCCTGCTTGGGATTCCGTCTCCCTCTCTCACTGCCCCTCCCCCACTCATGTTCTTTCTCTCTCTCTCTCTCAAATACATAAAATTAAAAAAAATATATTTCTTTTTACTATTATTTTTTAATGTTTACTTATTTTTGAGAGAGAGAGAGTTCACGCACGAACCAGGGAAGGGCAGAGAGAGACGGAGATAGAAGATCCCAAGCGGGTCCATGCCGACAGCAGAGACTCCAATGTGGGGTTCAAACTTGAGAACCATGAGATCATGACCTGAACCAAAGTTGGATGCTTAACTGACTGAACCACTCAGGTGTCCCAAAAAACCTATTTCTTGAGGCTGCTGCTATAACAGCTTTGGGAACTGAATGAATCTTGTATGACAATTCTCAGGTTCTTTGAAATTCTCTGAATTCTTTCAACTTTTCCAGAAAAATTAACAATTTCTATAAGACATAAGAAAACTACCTTAACATATTCATTTTGGTGATGATGATTCTCATGAATGACTGGCCAAACATTTCTAATTTTATCTTCTTTCTTCTTACATTGCATGCTGTATTGCTTAATCTTTGACATCAAATGATCCTTTTCAAGCATCCATGACTTCTCTTTATTTTGGTTTTCAAATCTGAGTTGCAAAAAGTCTTTGGTGCTCTCATAGAGAAGTTCTTGGGTGTGATGGAGACTGAAAGAAAATACAAATGTGGACACGAAGAAGCTTACATGGCACCTATGACACATAGTTATTCAGACAAAGGGAAGATATAGGTTCTTTAAAAATTGTGAAATCCGTGAATTCTGTAAAATATCATTAACACTTTTAAAAACACACTTAACCTGGTCACTGGCAATCTTACATGTTTTACAAGACAAAATGTACTGTACTTACCCTTGCTCACTGGCTAACAGACTGGGCTTTATAGATATTTTCCTAAATTTCAGGTTATATAATTAAAAGACCTATAGAAATATTCGCACATAGCCTGCACAAATGTGGACTATTCCCTGACTGAGGGTGAACACAAGTTCTAAAATGTCAAAGAGTTTTGCTTTTGTTTATGCTGTGCTCCACACGTAAACTGCCTGGTATCAAATCTTATCCTTTTCTCAAGATCAACTTCCTCCATGGAGACATCGTGGCAACTTTAAGCCCATTTAGTTTCTCTATTCTCCAAAATTCCATGTCAGTTTAAATCTCTACGCCTGTACTACAATCCGACACTTGCTTATATATGATGCTGTTTTAACTATCAAAAGGCATATTTTCCTTTTTTTTCTAAGTTTATTTATTTTTAGATCTTTATTTATTTTTAAGGGAGAGAGCATGAGTGGAGGAGGGGCAGAGAGAGATGGGGGGCCAGAGGATCTGTACTGATAGTAGCAAGCCCAATGTGGGGCTAGAACTCAAGAACTGTGAGATCATGACCTGGGCTGAAGTCAGACACTCGACTGAGCCACCCAGGTGTCCTTAAAGTTTATTTTGAGAGAGACAGAGACAGAGACAGAGAGACAGAGAGAATCTCAAGCAGGTTCCATGCTATCAGTGCAGAGCCTGACATGGAGCTTGAACTCACTAACAAGGAGATTGTGACCTGAGCCGAAATCAAGAGTTAGACGCTTAACCAACTGAGCCACCCAGATGCCCTATTTTTCTTTTTCTTTTCAAAAGATTTTATTTTTAAGTAATCTCTATACCCAACGTGGGGCCCAAACTCACAACGCCAAGATCAAGCACCACATGCTCCACCAACTAAGCCGGCCAGGTGTCCCACCGTGCGTATTTTCTAACCTGAGTGAAAGCTTATACCTTATTTATCATTTACTTTTGCACTACTACCACCAGATTTTCAAGGACAGTACCAGCTACTAAACAGACACAAAGTACTGAATAGATTCTCGCCGACTACTGAGATTTTGGAATAGACGAATGATGTTCTATCTTCAAAAAAAAAAAAAAATCTATCTAGAAGTTAGCAGTTCATCAGTTTAACATCAACACCTAGAAAAATACTGTATCAAATGATCAAACTGCTTGCAAAGAATATGAAATACCATGAGGCAATCACTGTAATTTTCCACTGACCAAATAATGTCAGACACACTCAGTTCTTTTCATGAGTAATAGGATACGCAGAGAAGGGAAAATAATAGCATAATGCAGGCACAAAGCAGGATAACTGTCACCAGATGAATGTATATATGTTCAGGTATACATGTATGTGTATAAAGAAAGAGATTGATTCAGTTACCACAAGGATCTCTCTTGCTTTCAACAAGTTATTTTATTCTATCTTACATTATGTTCTCAATTACAAAGTGGGTGAGTAGGATCTTGTTAATGTATAAGTGGTTTGAAAGAGACCCAAAAGACAGTCACTAATGGCCTTGGATTTCATGCCATTCAATATTCTTAGGATGATCTATCTAATGTAAGGGATTGATCATGTGCTCAGATATGTAGATGATGTTAAACCAGGATGGTTATTAATATTCTAGAAGACAATTGTAAAATTACAAATTACTATGAAAATTTAAAAACACCGTTCCCTAGGGGCGCCTGGGTGGCTCAGTCGGTTGGGCGACCGACTTCGGCTCAGGTCATGATTTCTCGGTCCGTGAGTTCGAGCCCCGCATTGGGCTCTGTGCTGACAGCTCAGAGCCTGGAGCCTGTTTCAGATTCTGTGTCTCCCTCTCTCTCTGACCATCCCCCATTCATGCTCTGTCTCTCTCTGTCTCTAAAATGAATAAACGTTAAAAAAAAATTTTTTTTAATAAATAAATAAATAATGAAGACACTGTTCCCTTAAAAACAATTAAAATCCAATGAAAACTGAAAATGCTATGCGTAAGGCCAAAATACCAAAAATAAAAATGAAGGTGGAGGAGTGCTGGCCAAATGCAAACATACTGCTGTGTTCAAAGAAACAGAGCCGGCAAGAGCCAGAAAGCAGTTCCTACTCTGCAGCGGCCAGAAATCTTAATTTAAGTATCACATCCAATTTTAATCCCCATACTTTCAAGTGGAGGAAGAGGCACTAGAGAAGTTTAAGATGACAATAAAAAAAAATAAAGCGATGAAAAACGTAACATGAAAAAAAAAATTTAAATGTAGAATGTTTAACACAGAAAAGAAGCAGTAAGGTGCAGTTTGATAAGGATCACCAAGTACTCAATGTTTATTGCATGCCTATTGTGCATACAGGGCAGGACAAGAGTTGGACACTTAACCAACTGAGCCACCCAGATGCCCCAGGACCGTCCACTTTTAAGCCACTCAGAAAAATGCAAAAATCTGTCAGGTACAGCTTTCTTGAACACTCACCTTTTGGTAAGCTCTTTGATTTTGTCCTGATTTCTCTGTTGATGCACTTGTATTTCCTCAATGCGAATCCGTCTATCCTCTATGAGCCCTTCAACTTGCTCTCGAGAAAGCCTGGTCTGTTCCTCCAGCTGAGCCTGCAGCGCTTCCACCTAGGTAGGCCAAACGGGGTGTGGCATATCCACTCCTGCTTTGCTTCCATTTATTTATTACCTCTAAAAGCCAGCCTTGCTCCAGAAAAGTGTAAAAAGCCAAACAAAAAACCCACAAACAAAAGCACAGCAGCAAAACAAATAGAAGAAAAATCTTAAGTGTTCTCCTTTTTATTTAATGTCTTATAAATGGGGTTAGGCTACAAAAGAGCAAGCTCTGTCCACACTAAACAAAGCATCTACATCACACACAAAAAGCTAGAAAATACAGTTTCCTCTACCCTAAGATTCTCATCTTTTCACTATCTCCTATTTTGGAATTTTAGGACTGTCTTCCTCTTAAGAACCCCTCGTTGCACAGAAATAGAATGACTCTTCTTCATTTTTCACTTTAAAAGGTGGGGCAAAATCAGTATAATGTAATTTCCTTCTCTGATTCTGGCTGTCATGACTCCAAATGGAGATACTAGCCAAAGGCAGAAACTGTCATTTAAAGCAACAGACTGCTCTGTTGTTACTCCTCCCCAGTAAGGACAGGAACTTGAGTGCAACTAGATGAAAAATCCTGGTTGCAAATGATACACAATTACCAGATGGTAATAGGATGATTCATGACTTTCCTAGGCCAATGTACCTTTAAAAAAAAAATTATTTATTTTTTGTGAGAGAGTGCAAGCAGGGTGAGGGACAGAGGGAGAGAGGGACAGAAGATCTGAAGGTCACAGCACAGAGCTTGATGCAGGGCTCGAACTCATGAGCCATGAGATCATGACCTGAGCCGATGTCAGACACTCAACCAACTGAGCCACCCAGGCACCCGTAGAATAAATGCACTTAAATAAACTGATTTACCCCCCCAGAGGTCAATCTATCAGCACAGATCCCCTAGGCCAATCACAAAGGGAATTCTTACTGTATGATAGTTTTGTTGGGTAAGGCTTTGTATATAAGCTGAAGGAATAGAAGGTTCAGAATAGCGCTTCTAGAATGGCTCAAAAGAGAATAATGGTTTTAAGATATAAAATAATTTCCTTGGAAATTAGGAACAACCTATATTTTCTTTATCACTTGATGAATAGATGTAACATGCATGTAAGAAGATATTTACATGATAACAAAGGTATGCTACACAAAGCTAAAGTTGTGGACAGAAACTGTTCTGGTCTGCCAAAATAAATTCTTTACCTGCAGGGTAAGTGTTTGTATGTCTCCCTGGTATTGCTCAGAACTTTCTTCTTTCTCTCTCATTGCTGGTTTTCTTTTGCTTACTTTAGAATCTAAAACAGAAAGCAAAAATTAATCAAGACCCTTACCTAGTTTTTCTTAGCTATTTGAGCATCAACATTAGCTCTGCAGAGGAGTCTGGTTGGGTTTACCTGTAAGAGAAGAAAAGGAAGAAGAATGAAAACATCCAATGGCTATAGTAATACTTTTTCAAATGGGAATCTCTCTAAAGGAACTATGCCAGGATGTCTTCTGGATAGTAATATTCACCTTTCTAAAGAATAAACACTAAATTTTCCTTTGGAGTTGTATCTATACTCTTCATAAGATATTATTTAATCAGAAAAGGTAAGGAATAAGGAAAACTAAGTCTAAACATTTGGTTGTGATTTATCACCCAATTTTCTAAAGATGGGGATTTTAAAAATAAGCAATGCTAGGACCCTGCCTGCACCTGCCAGTCAGAGGCCATTTATCGGTGGGGTGGAGCAGCACTTCCCAGGAAGGGGGGTGCACAGAGCAGGACCCTTTAAGGCATCAGGGTTTAAATCCCAGCCTAGCACCAGGGAGGCGTCAGAGTCAGTAGAGCAGGACAAACCGCCTCGTTCGGACCCATGTGGCACTGAGAGGAGGCCCTTTGGTGGGGTGCCCAGAGCAGGACCCTTTAAGACATCTGGGTTTGAACCCCAGATGAGCCCAGGCATGGGAGACTGTGGAGCAAGAGAGAGAGGGAAAAAAATAGCCCCACTCCCACTGTGCAGTACTGTGAGGATGGCCTGAACAGAGTGGTTTGGGACACCGGGGGTCTGGGGAGGAGAGCCTGGGATGTCACCATTTTTCTTCCCATCACCAAAAAGGTGGGGCCTCAGGGAACCGACAGAGGGCCCACAGTGGAGGCGGAACCCGCCTACACCAAACCACGCCCCTCTGCACCTGGTAACTGGGTGTCTACCTGAGCAAGATTGACACTAACCAGACCAGACAGCCTCTCCTCCAGACCAGTGCTGCCACCAGTTCCAAGGCACCATCAGATATCAGTCCAGCATTTTTGCATTTTCTGATTTAATTCTTGGATCATTCTTATTATATGCATATATATGTGTGTGCGTGTGTATTTACACCCATACACATGTATACACACACATATATATGTGTGTGTGTGTGTGTGTGTGTGTATACATACATATATATATATACACACATATATACATATATACATATACACACATATATGTATATACATATATATGTGTATATATATATGTGTGTATATATATATATATATATATATATGTTTTCTTCCTTTTCTCCCTCTTATTTCTTCCCTTCTCTAGTCCGGTTATTCTGTATTCTGGTTGTTAGTTTATTTAAGCAGACATATTTAACCTATTCTCTTTATACCTGTTCTATATCTCCTTCTTTATTTTCTTCTCTCTCTGGATTAAGCCATATAGTTTCTCTGCCCAGTTAATTTTCTTTTTTTCCTTTTCCCCGCCCCTGTCATTTCTCTCTTTGTACAGGACAGGGCCTTTTCCACCACCACTGTCCCCTAACCCCCTTTTTTTAAAAAATTTTTTTTCCAGGACTACTTCAATGAACAAATCAAAGCACACCTGGTGGAGGGTCCAAAACATCACTATGAGTAGGGAGATAAAGCAACCAGAGTCACAACAACAGAGAGCACATAACACACTGCAAAAAACACCTCCTGAAGGGCCAGGCCCTGGACAGTATATGACCCCTCTTTAATATAGTAGTGCTCCCAGGTGCAGGACACATAACAAGCTTTTAAAACACATAAGGGACAGAAAACTAGCCAAAATGACAAAATGGAAGAATTTTCCTCAGAAGAAATTCTGACAGCTGAAGAGTTGATAAAAACAGATATAAACACTATATCTGATCAAGAATTTAGAATAATAGTCATAAGATTAATCGCTGGGCTTGAAAAAAAACATAAAAGACAGTAGAGAATCGATTGCTGCAGAGACCAAGTAAATAAAAAGTAGTCAGGATGAATTAAGAAATGCTGTAAATGAGGTACAAAATAAACTAGATGCAGTGACAGCGAGGATTGAAGAGGCAGAGCAGAGTATAAGTGAAATAGAAGATAAAATGATGGAAAAAGATCTAGCCAAGAAAAAAGATTAAAAAATTCTAGACCACGAGGAGGGAATTAGAGAACTGTGATTCAATGAAACAGAGTAATATCTGTATCACAGGAGTTCCAGAACAAGAAGAGAGAAAGGGATGGAAGGTTTACCTGAACAAATTATAGCTGAGAACTTCCACAATCTGGGTAAGGAAACAGACATTGAAATACAGGAGGCACAGAGAACTCTCTTCAGATGTAACGTGAATCAATCTTCTGCACGACATACCATAGTGAAATTGGAAAAATACAAAGATAAAGAGAATTCTGAAAGCAGCTAGGGACAAACAGGCCTTAATCTACAAGGGTAGACACATAAGGATAGTAGCAGACCTATCTACTGAAACTTGGCAGGCCAGAAGGGAGTGGCAGGAAATATTCAATGTACTGAATAGGAAAAACATGCAGCCAAGAATCCTTTATTCAGCAAGCCTGTCATTCAGAACAGGAGAGATAAAGGTTTTCCCAGACAAACAAAAACTGAAGGAATTCATCACTACTAAACCAGCCCTGCAAGAGATTCTAAGGGGAACTCTGTGAGGGGAATGTTGCAAAGACTACAAAGGACCAGAGACATCACAAGCGTGAAACCTACAAATAACACAATGACACTAAATCCATATCTTTCAATAATAACACTGAATATAAGTGGGACTAAATGCTCCAATCAAAAGATACAGGGTATCAGAATGGATAAAAAAACAAGATCCATCTATTTGCTGTCTACAAGAGACCCATTTTAGACCTGAGGACACCTTCAGATTGAAACTGAGGGGATGGAGAACCATCTATCATGCTATTGGAAGTCAAAAGAAAGCTGGAGTAGCCATACTTCTATCAGACAAACTAGATTTTAAACTAAAGGCTGTAACAAGAGATGAAGAAGGGCATTATATCATAATTACGGGGTCTATCCATTAAGAAGAGCTAACAATTATAAAGTTTTATGAACCCAATTTGGTAGCACCCAAATATATAAAACAATGAATCACAAACATAAGTAATCTTACTGATAAGAACATGGTAATTGCAGGGGACTTTAATACTCTACTTACAACAATGGACACATCATCTAGGCAGAAAATCAATACAGAAACAATGGCCCTGAATGATACACTGGACCAGATGGACCTGACACATATATTCAGAATTTTTTATCCAAAAGCAGCAGAATACACATTCTTCTCGAGTGCACATGGAACATTCTCCAAGATAGATCACATACTGGTCACAAAACAGCCCTCAAAAAAATATAAAAGAACTGAGATCATACCATACACATTTTCAGATCACAATGCTATGAAACTTCAAATCAACCATAGGAAAAAGTCTGGAAAACCTCCAAATGCATGGACGTTAAAGGACATCTTACTAAAGAATGAATGGATCAATCAGGCAATTAAAGAAGAAATTAAAAAATATATGGAAACAAATGAAAATGAAAACATGACAGTCCAAACCCTTTGGGATGTATCAAAGGCAGTCCTAAGAGGAAAATACACTGCAATCCAGGCCTATCTCAAGAAACAAGAAAAATCCCAAATACAAAATCTAACAACACACCTAAAGGATATAGAAGCAGAACAGAAAAGAAACCCCAAGACAGAAGAAGAGAAATAATAAAGATTAGAACAGAAATAAACAATACAAAATCCAAAAAAAACAGTAGATCTATGAAACTAAGAGCTGTTTTTTTTGAAAAAATAAACAAAATTGATAAAACCCTAGCCAGAATCCTCAAAAAGACAGGACCCAAACAGATAAAACCATGAATGAAAATGGACTTATCACAACCAACCCCTCAGAACTAGAAATAATTATCAGAGAATACTATGAAAAATTATATGCCAACAAACTGGACAACTTGGAAGAAATACACAAATTCCTAGATATCCACACACTACTAAAACTCAAATGGGAAGAAATAGAAAATTTGAACAGACCCATAACTAGTGAAGAAATTGAATCAGTTATCAAAAATCCCCAACAAATAAGAGTCCTGGACCAGTCTTCCCAGGGGAATTCTACCAGGCATTTAAAGCAGAGTTAATACCTATCCTTCTCAAGCTGTTCCAAAAATTAGAAATGGAAAGAAAGCTTCTGGACTCATTCTATGAAGCCAGTATTACCTTGATTCCCAAACCACACAGAGACCCCACAAAGAAAGGAGAATTACAGGCCAATATCCCTGATGAACATGGATGCAAAAATTCTCAACAAGATACTAGCAAATCGAATTCCATAGCATATAAAAAGAATTCTTCACCGGGATCAAGTGGGATTTATTCCTGGGCTGCAGGGCTGGTTCAATATTCATAAATCAATCAATGTGATACATCACATTAATAAAAGAAAGGATAAGAACCATATGATCCTGTCAATAGATGCAAAACAAAATACAGCATCGTTCCTTAATAAAAACCCTCAAGTAAGTTGGGATAGAAGGAACATACTGAAATATTATAAAAGCCATATATGAAAAGCCCACAGCTAATATTATCCTCAATGGGGAAAAACAGAGCTTTCCCCTGAGATCAGGAACACAACAGGGATGTCCACTCTCATCACTGTTGTTTACCACAGTGTTAGAAGTCCTAGCATCAGTAATCAGACAACAAAATGAAATAAAAGGCATCAAAACTGGCAAAGAAGAAGGTAAACTTTCACTTTTCACAGACATGATACTCTACATGAAAACCCAAAAGACTCCACCAAAAAGCTGCTAGAACTGATACATGAATTTAGCAAAGTCACAGGATACAAAAATCAATGTACAGAAATCAGTTGCATTTCTATACACCAATAATGAAGCCATAGAAAGACAAATAAAGAAACTGATCCCATTCACAATTGCACCAAGAATCATAAAATACCTAGGAATAAACCTAACCAAAGATGTAAAAGATCCGTATGCTGAAAACTATAGAAAACTTATGAAGGAAACTGAATGAGACACAAAGAAATGGAAAAACATTCAATGGATTCAAAGAATAAATGTTAAAATGTCAATACTACACAAAGCAATCTACACTTCAATGCAATCCCAGTCAAAATTGCACCATCATTCTTCTCAAAGCTAGAACAAACAATCCTAAAATTTGTATGGAACCACAAAAGACCCCAAATAGCCAAAGTAATGTTGAAAAAGAAAACCAAAACGGGAAGCATCACAATCCCAGACTTTAGTCTTTACTACAAAGCTATAATCATCAAGACAGTGTGGTATTGGCACAAAAACAGACACATAGACCAATGGAATAGAATAGAGAACCCAGAATTGGACCCACAAGTGTATGGCCAGCTGATCTTTGACAAAGCAGGAAGGGGCATCCAATGGAAAAAAGACAGTCTCTTTAGCAAATGGTGCTGGGAAAACTGGACAGCAACATGCAACTAGACCACTTATACCATACACAAAAATAAACTCAAAATGGATGAAAGATCTAAATGTGAGACAGAAAACCATAAAAACCCTAGAGGAGAAAACAGGCAACAACCACTTGGACCTCAGTTGCAGCAATTTCTTGCTTGACACATCTCCAAAGGCAAGGGAATTAAAAGCAAAAATGAACTATTGGGACCTCATCAAGATAAAAAGCTTCTGCACTACAAAGGAAACAATCAACAAAACTAAAAGGCAACTGACAGAATGGGAAAAGATATTTGCAAATGACATAGCGGATAAAGGGTTAATATCCAAAATCTATAAAGAGCTTACCAAACTCAACACCTGAAAAACAAATAATCCAGTGAAGAAATGGGCAGAAGACATGAACAGACACTTTTCCAAAGAAGACATCCAGATGGTTAACAGACACATGAAAAGATGCTCAACGTCACTCATCATCAGGGAAATTCAAATCAAAACCACACTGAGATACCACCTCACACCAGTCAGGGTGGCTAAAATTAACAACTCAGGAAACAACAGATGCTGGCGAGTATGTGGAGAAATGGGAACCCTCTTGCACTGTTGGTGGGAATGCAAACTGGCACACCTGCTCTAGAAAAGTGTGGAGGTTCCTCAAAAAATCAAAAATAGAACTACCCTAGGACCCAGCAATAGCACTGCTATGAATTTATCCAAAGGATATAGGAGTGCTGATTCATAGGGGCACATATACCCCAATGTTTATAGCAGTGTTTCCAACAATAGCCAAATTATGGAAAGAGCCCAAATGTCCATCAACTGATGAATAAAGAAAATTTGATTTATATATACAATGGAATACTACTTGGCAATGAGAAAGAATGAAACCTTGCCATTTGCAGCAATGTAGATGGAACTGGAGGGTATTATGCTATGTGAAATAAGTCAGTCAGAGAAAAACAGATATCATGTTTTCATTCATAGGTGGAACTTGAGAAACTTAACAGAAGACCATGGGGGAAGGGAAGTGGAAAAATAGTTACAAACAGAGAGGGAGGGAGACAAACTGTAAGAAACTCTTAAATACAGAGAACTGAGGGTTGATGGGTCAGGTGGGGTAGAGGGGAAAATGGGTGATGGGCATTGAGGAGAGCACTTGTTGGGATGAGCACTGAGTGTTGTATGTAAGTGATGAATCACAGGAATCTACCCCCAAAACCAAAAGCACCCTGCACACACTGTATGTTAGCCAATTTAACAATAAATTATATTAAAAAAAACAAGCAACACTAAAATTACACTGAACAAAATTCCTAGAATGATTTAAGAACCTCATGCTAAGAGAACAGATCTTAAGAGTTCTCATCACAGGAAAAATAAATGCATGACCATGTGGGATGATGAATGCTATCCAGACTTACTGTGATCATTTCGTAACACAGACAAATATTGAATCCTTATGTTGTACATTTAAAACAAGTGTAATATGTCAGTTACATCTTAATTTTCTAAAAAGAGGCAAAGATATAAAACTAAGATTTCCATTTAAAAAAAAAAAAAAGAAAGAGAAGAGACTGAGGCTTAGAATCGAATTAATATTCTGTGATCCCAGAAGTTGTCCAAGTCTGTGTTATGATTTATCATCATGTTAATTATGTATTTTTTATTTTACTTTATTAAAACATCAAGGAAGGTTAAAGGAAAGAAAACTCAGTGAAATCTGAAACCACCAAAGACATCACTATGAATATTCATTATCGTTCCAATTTTAGTATATGTGCTGCCGGAGCGAGCACTGAATATTCATTATCACTACATAGTAGAAAAAATTTCTAATCATGTGCACTATGTTTTTGAATTCTGCATCAATGAGAATTTATAATAATGTGGCTAGTACCTGCTCTGAAAGCTGAGGAAAATTCATTCTGTTCACATATACCTACAGGCTGGATAGTCTTTTGGAAAATGCTGACCTGAAAAGGCAAAAAAAAAAAAAAAAGTATAGAATTAGCCTCCCTATAAGATGTCATATTTCACTTTTTAGCTTTATTTCTGTAGGTCAAACACTATTCATATATCAAATTTGTCAAAATTACCATAATCATATAAGGATGTCATGTATGTGAGATACCAAAGTGGACAAAGTAACAAATTGGATAAAACTCAGTGCTGGTAATACAAACTAAAAAAATTAAATTTCAGAGTTATCTAGTAATATCTGCTGAAAGAAAGGGGGAGGGGATCCTTGACAAAGGCCTTTAGGAAAATAACGGTAACACCAAAAATGTATATGTAGATACACATAAAGATGCTCATTGAGGCACTGTTTATACAAGTATAAAAATGGAAATACTATACATACACAAATATTTCTATATGAATGGAAAAAGAGTTTTATCTCTGGGATATAGAATTATGCGACACTGCCACTCTTATATGATCGATTTCTCAAATCTATCTGTTTTTAATAAAGACCATGCATTACTTTTATTATCAGCAGAAACTTCAGATTAAAAAAGAAACCTGAGGGGTGCCTGGGTGGCTCAGTTGGTTAAGCGACCGACTTCAGCTCACATCATGATCTCACAGTTCATGAGTTCAAGCCCTGTGTCGGGCTCTGTGCTGACAGCTTGGAGCCTGGAGCCTGCTTGGGATTCTGTGTCTCCCTCTCTTTCTGCCCTTCCCCCACTCATGCTCTGTGTATCTCTTTCTCTCTCAAAAATAAAAAAAATTAAAAAAAAAGAAAAGAAACCTGAGTATTGCAACTTGCTCCCACACTAACTCTGCTCCTGCTTTCCTCTCTAATCTCCCCCCAAAACATCTACTCCTCTATGCTTTAGATTTCCAAACAATAGGGGCACCTGGGTGGCTCAGCTGGTTAGGCATCTGACTTCAGCTCAGGTCACGATCTCGGGGTTCGTGAGTTTGAGCCCCACATTGGGCTCTGCGGAGCCTGAAGCCTGCTTCAAATTCTGTGTCTCTCCCTCTCTCTGCCCCTCCCCAGCTCGCACTCTGTCTCTCTCTCTCTTAAATATAAATAAACATTTAAAAAAAATTAGATTTCCAAACAATAAAATGGGGTAAACAATACTACTTCCCAAGGTTTTTTCGGAGAAAAATAAATAAAGTCATAAAACTGTCTGTAATTATAGCAAGTGCTCTGAAAACTTAGGGGTTATGACATTTAATTCTCCTTCTATCTTCTTTAATAAGTACCAAAATTGCTCTTATTGTGGACCCCATCCTGTATTTTATAAAAGCCATGCTTACCATGCTGTACCAAAGATTACTTACTTTGTTTGGAGGCTCCTTATAAAAATAGGTCACTTCTCCAGTGTCTGTGCCCACAAGGGTCAAGAGGTTCTGAATCTTTTTCTTGTCTTCTAGCTCCCTGCAATTCTCATAGAGTAAGCACATATTGTGTTCAGAGGAAGTAAATTTTCCTATTTAAAAGACCTCCTTTCTGATTTACTTTTACGACAATGGCAACATCAAATTAAAATTGAGTAAGATACATTTAGACCTTAGCTCTAATTTTTAAAACATCAGGTGTTTATACTAATTCAGAAAGAATGGATCAAAGACCTACATATAAGAGTTAAAACTATAAAACTCTTAGAAGAAAACAAAGTGATATTGGATTTGGCAATGATTTTTTAAACATGATATCAAAAGCAGAAGGAACAAAAAGAAAAATATACCAATTGGACCTTACAAAAATAAAAAACTTTTGTGCATCAAAGGACTATCAACAGAATAAAATGGCAACACTCAGAATGGGAGAAAACACTTGGAAATCACTTACCTAATAAGGGATTCAATCTAGAATATACAAAGAACTCTTAAAACTAAACAACAGTAAAAATCAAAGAACCCAATTCAAAAATGAGCAAAGGACTTGAATAGACATTTCTCTGAAAAAGATACACAAATGACCAATAAACATGTCAGAAAATGTCAACATCACTAATCATTAGGGCAATGTAAACCAAAACAATGAGATACTACTTCACACCCATTAAGATAGCTAGTATTAAAAAAAATAAAGAACAAATGTTGGTATGCACATTCAGTAAGAGACTGAAACCTATGTGCACTGTGGGTGGGAATATAAAGTGGTACAGTCACTATGGGAAACAGTATGGCAGTTCCTCAAAATTATTAAACATAGAATTAACATTTGATTCAGCAATCACACTTCTGGGTATATATACAAAACAACTGAAAGCAGAGACCTGAACAGGTATGTGTACATCAATGTTCACAGCAGTGTTATTCACAATAGCTAGAAGATGGAAATAATTCAAATGTCCATCAATGGACCAAGGGATAAACACAATGTGGTATATACATATAATGGAATATTATTTGGCCTTAACAAGGGATGAAAGTTTGATATGTGCTACAACATTGGTGAACCTTGAAAACATTGTGCTAAATGAAATAAGCCAGATGCAAAGGGACAAATACTATCTGATTCTGCTTATATGAAGTCAAATACATAGATAGAAGGTAGAACAGTGGTTACTGGGGGCTAGGAGGAGGGGACATGGGGAGATACTGTTTAGAGTTTCTATATGGGATGATGAAAAAGTATTCTAGACATGGATAGTGGTATGGCTGCACAATAATGTGAATATACCTAATGCCACTGCACTATGCACTTAAAAATGACTAAAATGGTAAATTTCATGTTAAATATATTTTACCACAATTTAAAAAAAATTTAGTAGTGGATGCTTCCACATCATGGACCACTGCTCAGATGCTACCTTCATGATCAAGACACTTCTCACCCAAGAGCTTCTCCAGCAACTGCCCTAGGCTGAAGGCAGCAGCCTTTCCCAAGTCTATATCCCCTCCCTGATGGCAGCCTACATCCAATGAGTGGGGTACAAATGTTCAACCCCTTTGCCTCTGAATGGCTGTCCTGGCCTCAGAGCTCAGCTGAAGCTAACTGTTACCATCGAATCACAGTACAAATTCTTCCTCTGTCCAAATCTGCTCGTAGATGGTATTCCTGAGAGTCTATCTACTAACCATCCTACGGGCATTCGTATCCATCTCAGAGTCTGCTTCCTGGGGAACACAACCTAAGAGAAGGACCATAGAGATATTTATCTTGTTTCATTTAATTTAGAAACAGAACTCCAATATTTCCCTTCTGCTAGTTGGCACCTGATTCTCAGTCGGTCGTTTTCAGAGTAGAGGCGTAAAGCATGTTCCCGTTCCTGGAAGAGGCAGACCTGCATATCACTTAGGGCTTTCTGCAATTCAGCAATCTCTTCCTCCCTCTGCTGCAAATCCCATTCTAGTTTATGCTGAGGGAAAAAAAAAAGGTAGTTGAAAAGATATTTGACTTCATAGGAGTATCTCTTATTGGGTATGGTGGCTCAGTTCAGGTAGATATATCACAAAGTGAATGGTTTCACCAACACAGAATTCAAATGACAACAGGTGCGTATAGACTAGGGTTTAAAAGCTACAGGGTGAGTGTGACGTTTGCATGTAACATCAAAGCTCTCGTATCTTTTACAGATTACAAAACCCTGTAATGCCAAATGATCTACCTGTTCTAGTCACACCTTTTTTTTTTTTTTTTTAATGCTTTCTATGTAATAAGGATTATAAAATTTTGGAAAGACAAAGATAAAAAGGCATGATTTTTGGCTACAGAGCTGAAGAATTTTGTGGGGAAAGAGACATGCCAACAATTAAAATGAAATAATTATTTCATGAAAGAGCATACAGAATAAAACGGTAGAGGGGAAAGCACGGCAGGGGTAAAACCTCTAAGGTTTTGGGAAGTCAGGGAATGCAACCAAAAAGTTGGAACTTGAAAGACGAAAACTGTTGGAGACAAGCGGAGGGGGGCATACTCTCAGGAAAGAGACATAAATACACAACCATCAAAGAGCCGTGAGTATCTGGAAAACTCCAAGTACTTCAGTCTTACTGGAGTGGATAGTGAGAGGCAGACTGGGGACTTATGGGGCCGGAGGCTGGATACTGGTAAAGAGTAGCTCAGGGGAGGCGTAACAAGAGTCTGAACTAGTGTTGTGGCAAGAGCGATTAAGCTGTAAGAATGGATCTAGTGACATTAAGGAAGCAGAAGCAATAGCACTTACCAAATGAAGGAAGTAGGGGCTGGGGAGTGCGGCAGGCAACGATACCATTTACTGGACAAAGAATAAAGACAAGTGAAGAGATAAGGGGAAGTGTTAGTGGCATATATGAATGTGTGGGTAGGGGAGCAAAGGGGAAAGGAGCTCAGATGTGGGCATGTTAGCATGGAGCTCAGGGAGAAAAGGGAGTCCCCATCAGTTACTTGGTGTCATCATCGCGGATGTAGCAGTAGAACGAACAAATACGATGAGACCGTATACGGTGGAATCTAGAACTTAGACAGTTAAGACTAAGGAAAGGGAGTTGTGAATGGAGACTGAGAAGAACTGGGCAGAGAGGTGAAGACAGAACCTAGGAAAGAAAAATGACAGAAATCAAGAAAGGATGAGTTTGCAGAAAAAGGTCAATGGTGACAAATACTGCAAAGGCTACAAAGAGAAGAGATCATTTTGACAAGTAGGTTCTAGAGACCACAGGAGGTACAGTTTTCATGGCGCAATGAGGACAGAGACCAAACTGCAGTCAAGAAGTCGCTGAGAGAGTGATAAAGTCAAACTATTCTAGAAGTGTGGTTGAGAAAAGAGGGTCGACAGGGAAAAGCATAACTACAGAACGGCATTTTCTTCCTTTAAGTTGAGAAAGACTGGAGTATGTTTATATACTGAGGAGAAAAAGCCAATGTCATGCAAGAAGTTAAAAACAGAACATGGAGAGAACAGAGCGGATGAAACAGGGTTTCTTAGGAGGAAGGAGGATTGGGGGCCAGGGACAGTTCTGGATCAATTCACCTTGAACAGGCAGAGACATCTTGCCCCTGCAGCGGTAAAGAAGAAGAGAGATGGACAGAGGTGTAGGTACCTGTGTGTGGACGGGCAGGAAGGGAGTGCATGCGAGGTGGCTGGCATTTCCTTTGTGAACTACGAAGCAAGATTGCCTGAGAGAAGTGGGCTAAGAAGGGGTGGCAGGCTGGAGGAGAGTAAGGGTATGGCACAGGTGAGCACAGGTGAGGAAATGGTTGTACAGTGACTGAGAATACGGATGGATATGTTTACCGTGACTTTATTGTGTAATGATTTGTGACCATTCTAGGAGAACGGTTCTTAACTGGGGGGTAATTTTGCCTATGCCCCCAAGAGAAATTGGGCAGTGTCTACAGGCATTTTTGATGGTCACAATTGGGGACAGGGAGGATGGGGGCAGAGGTGTGCTACTGGTATCTAGTGAGTAGAGGCCAAGGATGCTGCTAAACATCGTACAATGCACAGGACAGTCTTCACAACAAAGAATTACCCAGCCCCAAATGTCAATAATGCCAAGACTGAGAAATCCTGCTCTAGGCGAGGAGGTGGTGGAGAACCAGATGAAGTTATAGCTAGGATTTGTGCTATGCAAGCAGAGCAGAAGAATAAGCAAGGGGTCATGTACAGGCAGTACAGCCACTGAAGTGAAGCACAATGGGATTTGGGTTAGAAGGAAGGACATGATGTCAGAAAACTGACAGGCAACACTTAGAAAACCTGAACAGTCGGGATGCCCAGGGGGCTCAGTTGGTTAAGCATCTGACTCTTTATTTCAGCTCAGGTCACGATCTCATGGTTCATGAGATCGAGCCCTGCAACCGGCTCTGTCCTGACAGTGGAAAGACTGCTTGGGATTCTCTCTCTCTCTCTGCTCCTCCCCCACTTGCTCTCACTCCCTCTCAAAATAAATAAACTTAAAAAAAAAGGGGGGGGGGTGAACAGGTGGCTCAGTCAGTTAAGCATCTGACTCTCGATTTCAGCTCAGGTTGTGATCTCACGAGTAAGATCAAGCCCCGAGTCAGCATGGAACCTGTGTGGGATTCTCTCTCCCTCTGCCCCTCCCTGGCTCACATGAGTGCATGTGCTCTCTCTCTCAAAATAAATAAATAAACTTTAAATAAAATATCTGATTATGATACAAGCTGGCACTTCTCTCAGTAATGAATGGACTCCATCAGAGTCCTGAAAGGGCACAATGCGCCATCTCTTTCACCTGTCCTTCACAAGCTCCTTTGTAGAGTTCCAGTTTCTTCAACAGGTCTTCATTTTCTGCCTCACACTCAGCCATCTTCTTTTGGTAATATTCCAGAAGCTCCTGAGAAGGGCAGAGGACAGCCAGACGATCTTGTGTGGAAGGCAAGGGAGTTGACTCCACCGAATCCAAGAAAGACTTTCCCTTCCAGTTGGTGGGACCACTGAAGCCACAGGCAACATCATGTTTGGAGGCAGTTGTCAGCCTATGTGACATTACAGAGGGCATGTTCATTAAACTGTGGGGACGTTTATGAGACATTATAATTTCTTAAATAAAAAAGGGGTTTATGTTCTTAAAGTGCTAGAAGTAAGGTGCTCATAAACCTTCAAAGTTTGATGTTTCAGGTTAGTGACAAATCTTGTGAACTGGTTTCCAAGTATTAAAGGCTTAAAGATAGATTCAAAATACATGTTAGAGGGATAAAAAGATCATTTAGAAAAATGAAACATCACCCAAGTAAGACCAGGTAGTAACAGAAAATGTAATGCTCTTCAGATGCATAGCAACGGAACACTATACACTGTAGTAAAACTGCTACTCCTCTTGTCCTAGAGAAACTCATGCACATATATACAAGCTGACATGTAAGAAAATGTTTATGACATTGTTTGTAACAATAAAAATGGTAAGCCTTCCATCCATTCAATAGGATAATGGATAAATTGTGGTATATTCATATAAATGGAACATTATTCAAAGTTATTAGAAACTGTGAATTAGAGATACTCAAATATTACTGAATCACCCAAACAGCATTAAATGGAAAAATGTATGGAGATGCGTATATAGAAGGTACTGCCATTTGTTTAAGATTATAATTTGCAAAATGAAACTGTTCTTAGGAACAAGTATATAAGTGGCAAACTTATTAAGAAAGGGAATGAGAAATATAAGATTCAGGATTAGAAAATAGGCTAGTTAGTGAGCACACAATCATATTAGCATCAGAGACATCTGAATTACACAGACCAAGACTAGACCAGGTCAAAGGTTAATCAAAGGCAAGACAAGAAGTTTAGCAAGTAAGAGCCTTCAGCTAAAAGAATGAAAGTTGGAAAACAAATAGCCCAGAAGTGGAGAAACCCTGTGAAAATTAATCCAGTTTGGCTAAATCTCTACAATTTACAACATAACAAAATACACAGCAGTGTGGAGAAACTTTATACCGGAAGCCCAGAGTTGTAGCTAACGAAGGTCATGGTCAACACCTTTAATAAGTGAGCATGTACAGAAGAGATATTAAAATTTACTTTCAGCTATCAGGAAGGAAAAAAAACTTAGTATTTTCTCAATCACTAAAAGCTCATGACAGAAATACTCTTTTACTTAATGTTTCATGTTTTCAAAGGAAGTTTTATTTATAACAACTCTGGGAAATAGGCTAGTAGATGAACTAAGAGGTACTTCTGAGATTCTGCAGTGGGGAGCGATGGCCACGAGGATGACATGTATCTATTGTGTAGCAATAGCAGAACCGGAATTAAAAGTCCCCTGTTTGTATGCTGATTGTTCCCTCTGTCGTCCAGCATCCACAGGTACTATACCAGGCTCACTCAAATTGCCTGCATTCTGGTATGAACATTTAATATGTCCTAGTTTTTAATGTTTATTTATTTTAAGAGAGAGAAAGAGAGAGAGAGAGAGAGAGAGAGAGAGAGAGAGAGGAGGGAGAGAGAGAAAGTGCAAGCGGGGAAGGGGCAGAGAGAGAAGGAGAGAACCCCAAGCAGACGTTGCGCTGCCAGCATGGAGCCTGATGTGGGTCGTGAGATCATGCCCTGAGCTAAAATTAAGAGTCAGACGCTTAACCAACTGAGCCAGGCACCCCTAATATGTCCTAGTTTTTAATCCGAAAAATACATAGTAAGAATAGAGAAATGAGGTCTAACATAGTTTAAATCCAGAGTTTGGAAATACACTTCTAAAACCCTTCTAGTTCCCAAGTTAACTTGCACTTAAGGCTACAGAAGTCTTGATTCTTTAACAAGTCAAAAATAAACAAATGGCTTACTTTCTGGAGACAGGGGTTCGTGTTGGGGTAAAGTTCATTCTGTCCTTTTCACACCTGTCAAACACACAAAAATTCAGAATGAGGGGTCAGGAACAGAAAAAAAACAGTATAAGATGGGATGCACAGACTCATTCCCTCTCCACCATCATCAGATGCACCTGCTGGTGAGAACGTGCTGTCCTAAAATGTAGGACTCTTGGGGTGCCTGGCTGGCTTAGACAGAAGAGCATGTGACTCTTGATCTCAGGGTTGTGAGTTTGAGTCCCATCTTGGGTGTTCTGATTACTAAAAACAAACAAAACAACAATAACAACAACAAAAACCAGCTTAAAAATAAATAAAAAATAAATAAAATATAGCACTCTTTAAAGTTGTTCCAAATCCTGAAAATCTGACTTTGAATTTTCATAAGGCATTCATTGTTCTTATTTTCAAATAAAATCAGAATGGACAAGCACACACAAAAGAAAAGCCTCCTTTATATGAAGACTGTCTGCAACAATGCAAAACAAATTTACAATCCTTTTGCTGATATAGAAGAGAGATTCAGAAAAGTTTTTGACAAGTAAGGGACAGTATGGGAATTAAGGTAGAGGACTAGTTATGCTAAATTTAAAATAAATACAAAGCCACTGACATTTTATCCTTATTTGGTGTTCTTTATCCATTGTTTTATCTTAGAGAAAGAAAAAACTACTTACAAAAGTTCATTTACAATCTCCATTCCCATTGCTAATACAGACCTTGGGTTCCTCTATTTGAACAACCTTATCAGAGAAATTTTCATGAAGATAACCTCACAGTCATGTTCTCTGAAAGAGGGAGGAGAGAAGGAGAAAGGGGGAGAGAAAAAGGGAAAGAGACTGAGAGGAGGAAGGGGAAGAGGGAAGGAGGGAGGGGAGAGGAGAATTTATTTTATTAACTTTAGAGAAAATTGTCTTATTGAGCATGCTTTGTCAACCCATTTGATTTTGAGCAAGATGATGTAATATTCTGCTCATGTACTTTTAGGGTTCTTCCTCATCTTTCTCTATACTTATTGCCTTGGTGACCACAGAAAGTGTCAGTTTTCAAATACCATCTACACATTAATGGTTTTCAAATTTCTCCCTCCAGCGCTGGCTCTGCCCTCGACTCTGATCATGCCTATCTGACTGCCTATTCCATATCTCCATTTAGATGTCGTACAGGTCTCTCAGGCTTAACAGGTCCAAAACCAAGCTCCTGCTAAATAAATACCTACCACCCAAAGCTGCTCTTCTCTCAGAATTCTACCTTCCAGTAATTACTACCTCCATCTTGCCAGTTGTTTATGACAAAAAACTCGGTTGGAGAAACTTTACTCCTCTCCTTGTCTTATATGCTACACTTGATCCCTGTGAGCAAATCCTATTGGCTTTACCATCCAAATATCTAGAATCTGACGATCACTCATGCCAATACTGCCCTGGTCCAATGCACCACAACCTATTGCTTGGATGACTACAACAGCCTCTTCAACTGGTGTCTTTGCTTCTGCTTTTAGAGCAGCCCCCCACAGTCTATTCTCAACATAGCAGTCAGAGTGATTATTTAAAATATAATTCAAACCACAAAGCTCCTCTTCTCAAAAGCCTCCAAGCTGTTTTGTTTTAGTCAGAGAACCAACATCTTTAAAATGGTTTACAAAGTCCTACATGGTCCGACTACCCCAGTACTTCTGTGACTCCACCTACTACTCTCCCCCTGCTCACTGCTCCAACAACACCGGGCTCTGCTGTTCCTCAAACATGCCAAATTTTTACTTCAGACTTCACATTTCTACTGTATTTATGATGTTCTTCTCCCATTCATTTATACGGCTTGTTCCCACTGCTTGAGGGTCCTGATGTCACCTTCTTGGTGAGTCTCCTCTGACCACTCTGGCATCCCCTTACCGACCTTCTCTGCTTTACTTCATCACCATCTGATATATTTTACTTATTGACTCCCCACACTGGATCGTGGAAACTCACTAAGGGCAGGGATTTTTTATCTCTTGTTTTCACTGCTAAATCCCCAGTCATTAAAAACAGTGCCTGGTTCAGTAGATGCTCAGTAAATTTTTTTAAAAATCCTCAATATGAATTTGAAAGACTCTGTTCAACATCTTCTTCTACTGGTCAGTCTACCCAGTTTAGCTAGAATACTGGTTTCTGTCTGTCATTCGATTAGCTTTCTTCTACCAACCAACCCTTCAAATATACCATCTCTTTTTCTCACTCTCTCCTTTAAAAACATTTTTTAAGTTTATTTATTTATTTTGAGAGAGACAGAGACAGCGTGAGTAGGGGAGGAGCAGAGAAAGAGAGAATCCCAAGCAAGCTCCGCACTGTCTGCAGAGTCCAATGCAGGGCTCGAACTCAGAAACTGTGAGATCATGACCTGAGCCAAAACCAGGAATCGGAGGCTTAATCGACTGAGCCACCCAGGCACCCCTCTCACTCTCTCCTTTAAAATGACTACTCACCTCCTTCCACAAAACTTCTCCAAGTCGGGCCAATTTGTCTTTTGTAAAAAATAACCTAGAAAATAGAAATGGTAATTGGGTTGGTATAGTAGGATTATGGGTAACATTTTTTTTTTAAACAGCTTTATTGAGATAGAGTAATTCACATTCCATAAAAGTCATTCATTTAAAGTATATAATTCAGGGGTGTCAGGGTTGGTCGGTCAGTTAAGCGTCTGACTTCGGCTCGGGTCATGATCTCGCAGTTCGTGAGTTCGAGCCCCACGTCGGGCTCTGTGCTGACAGCTCAAAGCCTGGAGCCTGCTTCAGATTCTGTGTCTCCTTCTCTCTCTGCCCCTCCCCTGCTTGTACTCTCTCTCTCTCAAAAATAAATAGTTAAAAAAAATCTTTAAAGTATATAATTCAATGCTTTCAGTATGTTCAGATATGTGTAACCATCACAATTACAGAACATTTTCATCACTTCAAGAAGTCCTCTACCCTTTAGCCATCACCCCTGTGCCCCCCTCCCCTTAAACTCTAAGCAACCACTGATCTACTTTGTGTTTCTATAGATCTCCCTATTTTGGACTTCCATAGGAATGAGATCATATAGTATGTGGTCCTTTGCGGTTGGCTAGTACTGTTCTCTCTCACTTAACATAATGTTTTCAATGTTCATCTGTGCTGTAGCGTGTATTAACACTTCACTCTTTTATATAGCCAAAGAATATCCCATTTTATGAATCCAGGTGACATCTTAAAGATGAATGCCACTGTTCTAAAACTATTTAAGAGTAACTTGGAACGCTTTTTTTTTTTTTTAATAATCTTGAGTCATTTTATTTGTTTTATAAAGTAAAAGTAAAGCCCAACATGGGCTCAAACCCACAACCCCAAGATCAAGAGCTGCACGCTCTACCAAATGAGCCAGCCAGGCCCTGCCGCGCTGCCCCCCCCCCCCCCCGCCCCCAAGTAACCTGGAACTTTAAGAGAGTCCTCCCACAACCCGTAACCTCTCTTCCCCCTCCGATCGGCGAATGTCCTCACTCCTGTTTCCTATGACTACTGCACATCTACAAAAAGTTATCTATATTCACATCTCATTTAGTTTTATTCTCTCACAATCTGACTTCTACTGCAACATCTGAACTGGTTATTCTTCTTGGTCACAAGACATCCAAATGAATAAATTTAACTGCTTTCTTGGTTTCCCACCCTCCATCCAACAAGTCACTCCTTGCTTTGCATACTTAATTTGACAGTGTTGACCACCTTTTCAAAAAATATTGGGAGTTGAGAGCTTGGGCTCTAAAGTTAAACAGACTTGGGTTTAAGTATAAGCTCTGTCCCTTATTAGCTGTGTAACAAGACCTGTTATTTAACCTCACTGCATTTCAGTTACTTATTAAAGAGGGGGAAACTAGGGGTGCCTTAGTGGCCCAGTCAGTTGAGCATCCAACTTCAGCTCAGGTCATAATCTCACAGTTCTTGAGTTTGAGCCCCACACTGGGCTCTGAGTTGACAGTGTGCAGCCTGCCTGGGATTCTTTCTCTCCCTCTCTCTGCCCCTACCCCACTTGCTCTTTTTCTCTCAAAATAAAATAAACTTAAAAAAAAAAAGGATAATAGGGGAGCCTGGGTGGCTCAGTTGGTTGAGGGTCCAACTTCAGCTCAGTTCATGATCTCATGGTTCTTGAGTTTGAGCCCCGTGTCAAGCTCACAACTGTAAGCACAGAGCCTGCTTCGGATCCTCTGTCCCCATTCC
This sequence comes from Prionailurus viverrinus, assembly GCF_022837055.1. Lineage (NCBI taxonomy): Eukaryota > Metazoa > Chordata > Mammalia > Carnivora > Felidae > Prionailurus > Prionailurus viverrinus. The sequence continues at coordinate 34,277,884 of NC_062567.1, forward strand.
TCTCTGCTCCTGCCTCTCTCTCAAAAAATAATAAACACTTAAAAAAGGAAGATGGGGAAAATAGCATATATCATAGGTTGGTGTGAGAATTAAATGAAATAATGAATAAAAAGGATGAACAGTGACACATAAGTGCTCAATAAATGGAGATTATTATTTTTTACTGAAAATTTTCCTTTCTTGGTTCAAAAGGTTCTGTCTTCAACTTTCTTTGCTATTTCCTCTATCCATTTCTGTGGGAACATCATTATCCCCACTGCGTTTATGATTACCTCTATTATTTAAAACACTACCTGGCACAGAGTAACTAACAATTACTTACTGAATGAACAAATGACATCTTTCAATACCCTGGTTTGAATGTCCAATATGTAATGGACATTTTCACCTATATGTCCCACTGGAGTTTGAAATGTCTAACTTAAAAAAGTTTAACTTAAAAAAAAAAATCACTCAAGTCACGCATGTTTTAGCACCTCAAAGCAAATTCAGCATCTCATAAGCAACCTGGACTTTAAAATTAACATTCATTATTTCATTACTCCTTCTCTTGACCTTCATCCAACCATATGAAAATCCCATATAGTCTCTCTGGGCAATCACCATGTTTATTCAGGATCTCCATATCTTCTTCCCAGCTCTACTATAATGGCTTAACTGTTCTACCCACCCCTTGTCTCCCTTGGACCATATTCTTTTGTTTTTTAAGTTTATTTATTTTGAGAGAGAAAGAGAACCAGGGAGGGACAGAGAGAGCATCCCATGCAGGCTCCATGCTGTCAGCACAGAGCCCAACATGGGGCCGATCTCACGAATGTGAGATCATGACTTGTGAAATCGTGACACAAGCAGAAGTCGAGAGTTGGATGCTTAAGTGACTGAGCTAACCAGGCACCCCTTTGCACCATATTCTTAAAAGTCATAATATTCATCAGTGGCTCCTCATAGCCTAATGCATTAAATGAAACTCAGCCTAGATGTCATGGCTCTCTATCTAAGGACCAAACCTATCTCCCCTAATTTCCCTCTCTTCCCCTAAAATACTCCCGTTGCAGATAACTTTCTTGCCTCCATGCCTTTGTTGGTGAGCTTCCCTCCAGCTGGAACATACATCAATCCACCCCCACCCTTCCCCCCTTCACTTAATGAAATCCAGTTAGTACCTGAAAACTAACTACCTCCATCTCTTTCCAGAGTTTCTCGATCCAAATTGATCTATCAAAATGATGTAGCTGCAAAAGAACACCATCTGTAATTCTCTAAAAGTTAACATAATAGAGTTCTTTGTTGCTATAATTTCTCTCACGGCAGGGTATGTTCCTTGCAGATAGAAAATGGGCATTACTCATTATAGTACCTCCCAAAAGATCAATATAGATAAATTAATGGGTTTCAGTTAGCTTCTACTCCTCTCTCTGTGATATCCTCATTTAAGTGGGTTTTTTTTGTTTTTTAATACAGCCTGTTTACTTAAAATTAAATCTTGATTAGTACTTTGACATTTATTTTATTTACCCCCATAACAACTCGGTTAAGTACTTCTATTATACTTTAATCTACAAATGAGGAAATTGAGGGTTAGACTATTGTGGGATGAGGGAATACCGGAGCGCATTTCCAGGACACCAAATTCTACACTCTTTTTTATATTTCATCCTGCTGTTGACTCCCTCATGTTTATGGCTCCCCAATCCTCCGGCACCCTCAAAATATTTCACTTTGCACATCCTAACTTCCTTCTTCCGGGACCCGCACTTACTTCTCCCTCACCAGATTTTTTCTAGCCCAAGGCCCGTTCCCCCACTCCTGCATCCCAAACGCAAAACTCTGTACTCACGCCACACTAAACCTCCGAGTCAGAAACCCGCAACCGAAAAACAAAACTTAAATCCGGTAGCTTTGCAGCGCCACTGAGCGTGCACGAAATCGGTCCAATCGCCCACAAGTTTACACGGCCCTTTGGATTGTGCGCCAATAGGAAGGCTATTCACACAGAGGCACGCCCCATTCCCGCTTTTCCTCGCTTCGCGTCTAACCGCGCAGAGATAGCCGGGAAATGTAGTTTTACTTCAGCACGCAGCTTCCCTGGTGGAGGATGTTAATGGATTGCAACCCAGTTTATCCCAGTACTGGTAGTCTGGTGTTTGGGGTCAGAACGCACTAATTTTGGGCACCCCCAGTTTAAACTTGTTCAACTACTTTGTTTTCATAAAAAATCATGCAGAAACGCGATGCATAATCATGCAATGGATACAGGATTATTATGTGTTGCAATTTACAAGCTTATATCAAGGTGAAGATTCTAAGAAGATAATTTCTCCTTCAATGACCTGGTGGCCTAGGGTCAAGATAGGACCTGTGGTTCAGTTTCTACCGTCAGAGAGTTATGTATATAAATACTACTATTTTTATCAGCAGACACTGCTTCCTTTTCCTGAAAGATGTGAGAAACTGGCTTTAATAATGTAAGCTAATTCAAAACTCAATTGCAGTCTCATCTTTGCAGAAGAACAAACGGTAGGAGTAGGGGGAAAGGCACTTCAGCCTCTGAGCTGTCACTACTGCTATGAAAAAGCTGGGACTCTTTGCTGTATAAGACTTAAGGATGTCCAGAAGGAATTTGACATCTCCTAAATTTACTTTTTGCTGTCTTGTGATTTTTCTCTATTAGTTACACCAAAAATCAGTATTTTTGTGTCTCTTTTGGCCCTTACATTTTTTTATTATTTTATTTAATTTTAAAGTTTATTTTTTTATTTTGGGAGAGAGGGAGAGAATCCCAAGTAAGCTCTGCACGGTCAGCACAGAACTGGATGAGGGGCTCCCACAAACCGTGAGATGATGACCTGAGCCAAAATCAAGAGTTGGGTGCTCAATTGACTGAGCCACCCAGGTGCCCTCCCTTATATATATATATTAAGCAAAATCATGGTGATCTTATCTCCATACTGGTTCTTAAATACATATTATCCTATTAATTGCTACTCTGTGTCTCGTCACCTTTCACTTGGATTACTACAATAGGTTTCCGACTGGTGTTTTTCCCTTCTCCAATCCATTCTACAAAAGGTGATTATTTTTTTTAAAGCACATTTCTGGACATGTCACATTCCTGTTCATAAACTTTTGGTGACTCCCCAAAGAGTAGAGAATAAGTCCAGAGAGTGATATGGCATTCAAATACTGACATAACCTGATCTTACTTATCTCATTATATAATAAATAAATTATTTTCTGAATGTAGCATGGACTTCCCAGGTTTGGCTCATACCCTTCCTTTTATGTGGATTGATCTTTTCCATGAATCTTAACCTATAAAATCCCTACCAAGGCCAATACAAATACCATCTCCTTTATTAGAAGTAATCCCTTGTGCTTTGATATTCATTTAGCAATTTGTCATTGTATTTTGATAGCATAGCTTCTGTTCAAATGTCATCAGTCTTGAGCCCTTCTCTGACTACACTATCCCCCCTTACCACCCTTCCGCTCCCTATCTTCTGTACTTTTTAAAAAGATCTTATCAGCACCTAAAATAATATATATTTGCTTGTGCTCATTATTTTGTCTCCCCTTGCCAGTAGAATGTAAGCTCTGTCTTTTTATTGTTGTTCATGTTATATATGCAGAATGAATCTAGGAGAGTGCCTGGCACATAGCAGATGCTCAAAAGTTGTTGCCAAATGAATGAATGCATACATAACATTCTTCCCCACAGGTGTGTTTCCTCTCTTTATTAGATTGCTCTTCTTCCATTCTATATCAAGGTTGAAGTGTCATCATTCATTCACATGTCAAAGGGTTATTCTCAACCCTCCCTCTCTCACAACCACCCAATGTCAGATTGATTTTTTAAAAAAACACTCTGGTTGCAGAGGATCAATTAAGGACAATGCTTGAAGATCTGGGAGGCTGCCGTGGTAATTCACGGAAATGCCTAACTAAACAAGGGAGGCAAAAATGGAAATATGAAGAGAAAAATGGGAAATATTTAAAAGTTCTAATTGACTGGGTGGCTCAGTAGGTTAAGCATCTGACTTCAGCTCAGGTCGTGAACTCGCAGTTTGTGGGTTCGAGCCCCATGTCAGGCTCTGTGCTAACAGCTCAGAACCTAGAGCCTGCTTCAGATTCTCTCCCTCTCTCTCTCTCTCTCTCTCTCTCTCTCTCTCTCTCAAAAATAAATAAAGATTAAAAAAAAAAGTTCCAGGGCGCCTGGGTGGTTCAGTTGGTTAAGCGTCTGACTTCGGGTCAGGTCATGATCCCCCAGTTTGTGAGTTTGAGCCCCGCGTCAGGCTCTGTGCTGAGAGCTCAGAGCCTAGAGCCTGCTCCAGAGTCTGTCTCCCTCTCTCTTTCTGCCCCTCCCCTGCTCGCACTCTGTCTCTCTCTCTCTCAAGAAAATAAATAAACATTTTTTAAAAAGTTCCAATCAACTGGATCCAGGACAGGGAGATTAGCTGGAGTGGGTGACATTAATCAGAGTGGGAAATACAAGGGACCTAGCTGGCTCAGTCGGTAGACAGTGTGACTCTTGTTCTTGGAGTTGTGAGATTGAGCCCCACGTTGGATGCAGAGATTAGTTAAAAATAAAATCTTAAAAAAGAATGGGAAATACAAGAGGAAGAGTATATATGAGTATATATGGAGGCTATGAGAAAGGCAAAGCTGAGAAACTCTTACTTGGTATATTCTCCCGTCCTGGGACTTTACTTTCCTACTCAGTTTAATTCTGTGGTGCATAACATTGTTACTGCCGGCAATCTCATCTCTTTGTCTTTCTGTTGTAATGGCACTACACTTTATTTATTTGTTTATTTATTTATTTATTTATTTAGGCTAATGTGGGGCTTGAAGTCACTGACACTGAGATCAAGACAGGAGCTGAGACCAAGAGTCAGATGTTTAACCCACCACCAAGGTTCCACCCAGGTGCCCCAATCCCTGTACTTTAGATTATTCTTAGCTTTTGCCTTCTATGTGTGCTCCTGGGGAACAGTCTCCCATTTATGGGAAATGATATCACCATAAAGTTATGGTCTCTAACCTTAGTGAAACCCTCAGAAGTGAAGAACAACACTTCTCAAGAAACATTTGCTCTTTCTCCTTATTTCCACAGGAGCCATTTTGGGTATTCACAATTTGCTTTAAACCCTTAACGGAGCCCTCCCAGTATCTTTGTCTTTCTTTCCCAAGGTAATCAACTGCCTTAACTTCGTGCCTTCTCACCCGCTTACTTACCATCACTGTACTTGTATTTACCTCTTTTTCTCTGCTTCAGAGGAACGGGTGTCCCTGCTCTTATCATGCTCATTTCTTTTGCTTCTTTAGGGACTTTGGTTTTTCTCTTACTATCTTCAGCCTCCAATTCTCCATTAGTTCTTCTTTCTCAGCACTGAGGCCCACTCATGTATACTAGCTTGTGAAGATATTCTTTGGTTCTCCTTCAGTAACTTCCATGTTTCCATACCCAACCTTTCCTCCACAGCCAAGGACATTGAGTCCATGCTTGGCTCCTTTTCTTCATCTCCCATTCACTTCCCAACTCACTCAAAACTGGATTTTGACTCCATAATTTTATTGAAATTGCTCTATGATCTATTAATTGCTAAACTGAATGATCACATCTTGTCGTATCTCATTCTTTCTGGCATTTTATTTATTTTTTTTAATTTTTTTTCAACGTTTATTTATTTTTGGGACAGAGAGAGACAGAGCATGAACGGGGGAGGGGCAGAGAGAGAGGGAGACACAGAATCGGAAACAGGCTCCAGGCTCTGAGCCATCAGCCCAGAGCCTGACGCGGGGCTCGAACTCACGGACCGCAAGATCATGACCTGGCTGAAGTCGGACGCTTAACCGACTGCGCCACCCAGGCGCCCCTCTTTCTGGCATTTTATACTGTTGCAAATTTTCACCTTTTCTTCAAATTTTACTTTCTTGACAACTATGAAAACCCTCTCAAATCACTCTCACCATTCATTCTTAGCATCACATGCTGGTTTTTCTTTTTATGGTGAAAGAACTATTACCTTCCTGGAAAAATTAACTTTTATTAGCTCAACACAGATAACTGAAAAGTAAACTTCTGGTTTCTCTTATTTGTGTAAGAACCATGGACTTCATAACAATAATACATATCAAAGTAAGAATAAATAGAACTTAAGCATGCCTTTGGTATGCTTCCCATCCTCATTTAATGCTAAATTTAAGAAATAATAGCTTTTGCCCTCCGAGAAATCACAGAAAAATAGACAATGCACATACAAACACACTGAAGGAAATAGGAGTACTTAAAAACTATGTACCTGTCCAGGGAGCCTACACCAGGAAAACAAATAAATTACTAGTACCCATGTTTTAATTTTGAAAAATCACAGGGCAGAGAGAAGATAGAAGACTGACATTTATCATTTCCTTTCCAGTTTATTATTTGTATTTTTATTGTCATGTGTATGTTGGTACACAGTAGTGAACAAGGTCTGTGTTATCTGTCCTCTATGAAGGCATCTGCGACATAGAAAATTATTGATAAAGTCCTTGACATAAATTTGAGTGAATCCAAACCAAATATGAGAAAATACCTCACCTAGTTTTTTTTTTTGTTTGGTTTGTTTGTTTGTTTGGAATATGGCATTTGACTCTGTTCTTGAATTCACCCAGTTTGTTAAGGTAGAAGCTCTTGATACGTTACTTTACAAATTATGCAAATATTTTGGCAAACACAGATTTAGACATTCAAATGAGATTCAAATGATTAAAGTTAAAAAAAACTTTAATGTTTGTTTAATTTTGAGAGAGAGAGAGAGAGAGAGAGAGAGCGAGCGCACAAGTTGGGGAGAGGCAGAGAGAGAGAGAGAGGGAGACACAGAATCCGAAGCGGGCTCCAGGCCAGAGCCCGACATGGGACTCGAACTCACAAGCCGTGAGATCATGACCTGAGCAGAAGCTGGATGTTTAACCGACTGAGCCACCGAGGGGCCCCTAAAATGTTTCTTCTTCCTTTACCATAACATTAATAAGGAGATAATCATTTGAAATATTGCGTTTAAAAATCTTTTAGATCATTTTGCCTACCAGAGCCATTGAAAGTGATATAAAACAGAGCCTTGTATGTTATTTCCAATTCTTATGAAATGCTGCCATGCATTATTGAATTAATCCTTTCCTTTATAACTTCCTTTTATATATCTTAATGTTTAAATGAAATATCATTTAGTCTCTATGTTCAAAATTCTGGTATAAATGTAGCCTCTATTTTATTTTTAAAAGATTTTCTTTTCTTTTTTTTTAAATGTTTATTCTTGAGAGAGAGAGAGAGAGGCAGAGAGCAAACAGGGGAGGAGCAGAGAGAGGAAGACAGAATCCCAAGAAGGTTCCATGCTGTCAGCACGGAGCCCCATGTGGGGCTCAAACTCACAAACTGTGAGATTATGACCTGAGCTGAAACCAAGAGTTGGATGCTTAACTGACTGAGCCACTGATGTGCCCCTACATGTAGCCTCTTAACCAAAGTTCTTCTATATGTGATTTCTTTTTATTCTCCTAGAATATAATTTCTTCTCCTAGAATACATACTAATTAAATTTTATTATTGGCTTCACTACTGCCTTAGAGTTCCACAGTTTTTGAAAAAATTTTAAACTTTGACGTATTCTTCATATGTAATTGATGATTTTTATTTTATCTCTTCTTCAAGACTAGTGAAAATATGTGCACCTAAAATGCAGGTCTACAGAAATTACTTGTAAATTATCACTATTTTCCTCCCTTAATTAAGGTATCAACAACTACTTTCCAATCAGATTATTTGAACATTCATAGTCTATGTCTATCTTCCCTCAAAGTACCCACAGCTTGTTTGCCCGAGATATTAGCATTATTTATTTGAATATGACTTATATTTATATGACCTTTAATGGATTCTTAATAATCTATTCTTTTGTACTCAGCAGATAATGGATTGTTGTAAGGCAAGGCACAAGATTATCAATAAATTTAGGTGCACTGTAAATTGTTCTGTTCAGCAGTAAAACCATGTATATCCTTCAAAGAACACCTTGTAATTGCTTCTAAAATAATATAATTTGTGGCACCTGACTGACTTAGTTGGTAGAGCACACAACTTTTGATCTCAGGGTTGTGAGTTTGAGCCCCATGTTGGGGGGTACACTCGTTCTTCCCCACTTGTCTCTCTCTCTCTCAAAAGCAAATAAAAATTTAAAAAAAATTTAAAAGAAACATTTTAAATCATAGCTTTTCAACCTTTAGAGTTCATAAAAATTAATCTCTTCCTCCTATACTGATTTCTCCCTGTGGACTACTTAGAGTCTGTCTGCTCAAAACCCATGTAAAAATGTGTCTTTTTAAAAAATGTTTATTTTTGAGAGACATACAGAGAGAGAGACAGAGAGAGTGCACGAGCCTGAATAAGGGAGGGGCAGAGAGAGGGAGACACAGAATCTGAAGCAGGCTCCAGGTTCTAAGTTATCAGCACAGAGCTTGATGCCGAGCTCGAACTCATGGACTGTGACATCATCGGTCCCCAAAGTGTGGTCAACAGATCCTTATTTGTCCTCAGGCCAATGTTGGTCCCTGAAGTATCTTCTGAAGGTCTTGAAGTCAAAATTATTTTCGTATTAACATTAAAATGCTATTTGCCTTCTTTTTTTATTAAAAAATTTTTTAATGTTTTATTTATTTTTGAGAGAGAGAGAGAGACAGACAGACAGACAGACAGCAGGGGAGGGGGAGAGAGAGAGGGAGAGAAAGAGAATTCCAACCAGACTCCACACTTATCAGCACTGAGCCCGATGCAGGGTCCAAACTCATGAACTGTGAAATCATTACCTGGGCTGAAGTCGGATTCTCAACCGACTGAGCCACCCAGGCACCCTGTTTTTGTTTGTTTTGTTTTGTTTTGTTTTTGCCATTGACATTTGCACTGCAAAAGCAGTGGTGGCTAAAACTACTGGTTCCTCAGCATGAATCATGGCAGTAACACCAAACTGTACTTGTAGTCATTGTTTTCACGACACACACACTAATGGTTTAAGAAGAAAAAAAGCCAGTTTCATTTAAGTATGCCCATGATGGGGGTGTGGGGGTGGCTCAGTCGGATGAGTGCCTGACTCTTGATTTTGGCTCAGGTTTATCAGTTCCAGCCCTACATCAGGCTCTGTGCTGATGGCGTGGAGCCTGCTGGGATTCTCTCTCCCTCTCTCTCCCTTCCTCTCCCCCATGCTCTCTCTCTCTCTCTTTTTCTGTCTAAATAAACTTAAAAAAAAAAAAGAAAGAATGCCCATGATGAAGCAGTAAAAATGATTAGTTTTAGTAAACCGTGACTCTTGAACATGTTTTTTTAATAGTCTATGTGATGAAGTAGGAAGTACACATAAAGAAAGCAGTTCTACTACGTACAGAAGCAGGAAGGTTTTCTCAAGGAGAAGCACTTATGAGCTTAATTAGTCACATTTTTCATGTAACACCAGAAGGCCAAACAGATAAAACATGGCTATTTAGATCTAGGTAGTTGACATTTTCTTGAAAATGAACAATGTGAGCCCATTTATTCAGTGGAAACAACTGATGGTATTTGTTGACAATGAAAATCTGAGCTATAAGTGAAAATCATTATTTTGGAAAACTTGTTTCTGTTACTCTGAGTTTGACAGCCTCTCAATTTTCTGAGAACATCAATGGTAATATTGCTATGTTTTTTTATATTATATAATTATGTGCATCAACATGAGGAAGATCTATATAACTCAGTTATAATATTGAAATAATATTATCAAAATGACCAATGCATGATGTTACAAAATCATGACTGAGTAAAAAATCCATTCAAGGACAATGTTGACTACGTAACAGAGTACAAAAAGTTCATTGATAAAGTTTTAGATTCCATATTGCTAACCTTTAAGAAATTACAATTGTATCAGGGTGCCTGGGTGGCTCAGTTGGTTGACTCTTGATTTTGGCTCAGGTCATGATGTCACAGTTTGTGGAATTGAGCCCTGCATTGGGTCTGCACTGAGTGTGGACCCTGCTTGGGATTCCCACTCTCTCTCTCCCCACCCCCCACCCCTCTCCCCTGCTTGCGTGCTCTCTCTAAAATGAAAAAAAAAAAAATGGAAAAAGTAATTACAATTATCTGAAAGGGCCAAATATTGAAAAAATACTATTTCCTTTCCAACTACATATCTGTGTGATGCTGGATTTTTTCCCATATATTTCAACCCAAACAATATATATCAAAAGATTTAATACAGAAACAGGTATGAGAATCCAGCTTGGTCTTACTAAGCCAAACATTAAAAAGTTTTTCAAAAAATGTAAACTCAAGCTACTTTTATCACTAAATTCCTTTTAGAAAAAAAATATTATATATGTATATATATATATTAACATGTGTGATGGTTAATTTTATGTGTCACCTTGGAGGGTTTTTTTTGGATGAGGTTAACATTTAATCAATAAACTGAGTCAAGCAGATTTTTCTTCATAGTGGGTGGGTCTCATTTAATCAGCTGAAAGCTTGAATAGAACACAAATCCAGCCTCCCCAAGCTAGATGGAATTCTCCTGCAAAGCGCCTTCAGAATTTATCTGAACCATCTTCTTTCTTGGGTTTCCAGCCTGCTAGTCATTGGAGTGGAACATCAACTTTCCTAAGACTCCAGCCTGCTAGCCGACACTGCAGATTTTGGACTTGCCGGCCTCCATAATTGTGTGAGCTAATTCCTCATTTTCTCTCTCTCTATCTCTCTCCATTCTATTGGTCTTGTTTCTCTGGAGAAAGCTGATTAATACAACATGTAAGGGGTTTATTTATTATTATTATTATTATTATTATTATTATTATTTTTAATAGTCTACTTACTTAGAGAGAGAGTGCTCACATGTGAGATGGGGGAGAGAAGGAGAAAGAGAGAATCCCAAGCAGGCTCCATACTGTCAGTGCAGAGCCTGACCCAGGGCTCGATCCCACAAACTGCGAGATCATGACCTAACCTGAGATCAAGAGTCAGATGCTTAACTAACTGAGCTACCTAGGTGCCTGGTTCTCAATAATTTTTAAGAGTACAAAATGGTCCCGAGACCAGAAAGTTTGAGAACCACTGGTAGAAAGTATATTTGAAACGAAATAGCCTTTCCTTACAAATTTAGTAATTTTTAATTTTGGCTCTCAGCAACTTGCCTTCCTTCAATTAGTCTGAATTTATGAAGTTTTATTATGTTTTTTAATAAATTCAGAGATCACAGCTTAGCTAGATGATTATCAGAGTTGGATATTCATTTTATCCTATTCTAGCACAAAGGACAGCAAATTTTGTATAAAACATAATTTTTTAATATTATTTTTTTCTCAAAAGTTTTTAAGAATAGCTTAACTACTGAAAACAGCACCTGTAAACTACAGCTATACCTAACTATTCTTCCCTGAGACCCCAGCACTATTGACAGTCAATATTAACATACTACGTGCAGAAAGCCCTCATTAGAGCTGATTAACCACGGGCAAAGTAATGTTGAAAAAGAAAACCAAAGATGGAGGCATCACAATTCCAGAATTCAAGCTATATTATAAAGCTGTAATCATCAAGACAGTATGGTACTGGCACAAAAAAACACACAAATAGATCAATGGAACAGAATAGAGAACACAGAAATGGATCCACAAACATATGGGCAACTAATCTTTGACAAAGCAGGAAAGAATATCCAATGGAATAAAGACAGTGTCTTCACCAAATGGTGTTGGGAGAACTGGACAGTGACATGCAGAAAAATGAACCTGGACCACTTCATTACACCATACACAAAAATAAACTCAAAGTGGATGAAAGAGCTAAAACGTAAAACAGGAAGCCATCAAAATCCTATAGGAGAAAACAGGCAACAACCTCTTGCAGCTTGGCCGCAGCAACTTCTTGCTTGACATGTATCCAGAGGCAAGGGAAACAAAAGCAAAAATGAACTTCTGGGACCTCATCAAGAGAAATAGCTTCTGCATAGTGAAGGAAACAATCAGCAAAACTAAAGTTTTAGTTTAGCAAAACTAAAAGGCAACTGAGAGAATGGGAAAAGATATTTGCAAATAAGATATCAGATAAAGGGTGAGTATCCAAAATCTATAAAGAATTGTCAAACTCAACACCCAGGAAACAAATAGTCCAGTGAAGAAATGGGCAAAAACCATGAATAGACATTTTTTCAAAGAAGACATCCAGATGGCTAACAGACACATGAAAAAATGCTCAACATCTTATCATCAGGGAAATACAAATGAAAACCACAATGAGATACCGCCTCACACCTGTCAGAATGGCTAAAATTAACAACTCAGGAAACAACCGATATTGGTGAGGATGCAGAGAAAGAGGAGCCCTTTTGCACTGTTGGTGGGAATGCAAACTGGTGCAGTCACTCTGGAAAATAGTATGGACGTGCCTCAAAAAATTAAAAACAGAACTACCCTACGACCCAGCAATTGCCCTACTAGGTATTTATCCAAAGAATACAAAAATGCTGATTTGAAGGGACACATGTACTCCAATGTTTATGGCAGCACTATCGACAGTAGCCAAAGTATGGAAAGAGCCTTTGTTATGTAACATCGACTGATGAATGGATAAAGAAGACACACACACACACACACACACACACACACACACACACACGACGGAATATTACTTGATGATCAAAAAGAATGGAATGAAATCTTGACATTTGCAACAATGTGGATGGAACTAGAGTGTATTATGTTAAGCAAAATAAGTCAGAGAAAGACAAATATACAATTTCACTCATGTGGAATTTAAGAAACAAAACAGATGAATATAGGGAAAGGGAAGCAAAAATAAGATAGAAACAGAGAGGGAAACAAACCATAAGAAACTTTTACAATAGTGATTCTCAAAGGGATGGGTATGAGGGGTGAGGGTGGGTGATACTCCTGGAGGGGAGGATTAGAATCTCATGTGGGTAAAACTGGATAAGTTTTTTCCATCCCCAGTAGAGATATTCACTGTGTTTCTCTTATAGACTCACTGCTAAAGTGACTGCTACAGATTTTTCAGGCATATTAAGCCAAATAAATGATTGAGGATAATCACTGAATGAATTTAAATACTAGGGAGACAGTTTAAAGTACTAGGTAAGTATACCTTGAAAGATCAAAAGGAAAGTAAGAGAAACAAAGCTTTTAGGAGTTTGTGTTTATTCTGAGGATCAATCAAGGCTTTGCTGCTCTGTTAGTAATATAAAAGCAAAACAATTATACTTTAATTTACATATTTAATGATTATTTCAGTGTTACTTGGTTTACTTAGAATTTCATTATTTCTGTTGTGAGTAATGTGGATTTTCAGATTTAAATAGTAAAAATTTGATTTTTAAATCATATTTAATTGTGACTCATTATAATTGTGTGTGACAAATCACACTTTTCTCTACATCCCTTTGCAATGTGATATTATTGTTCTTCCCATCAAGATATGTAGTCCATTTCACCACCTTCTCGAATCTGGACTGGCCTTATGATCTGCCTTGGCCAACAGAATATGACAGAAGTGATCTTGTACATTTTGGATCCTAGGATTTAGGCCTAGGCTTCCATTCTCACACTCCCGGAATGTTAAGACCATGTTATGAAGAAACACAGTCTATCCTATCGAGGATGAGAAGTCATGTGGAGAACTGAGGCTTCCCAGCCAACATCCAGCACCAACTGCCAGATATGTGATGAGGCCATAGTGGATCCTCCAACTCCAGTTAAGCTGTCAGACGCCTGTAGCTGCAGAAGTGATCCCAGGGGAACCATGAAAACACCGGATTGCCAACCCACAGAATTGCAGTAATAGTTTTCATTTTTAGCCACTAAGTTTTTTTAGCCATTAAGTTTTGGGGTAGTTTGTTACATAACAAAGGCTAACTGAAACAAATGTTTGTGTATGGGTTTGAGGCTGGTGGGTGTAGTAACTGGGCATTAACTTTTACGGATACTATAAACAAATGATGGGATATCATATATGCCACACCTTAGTAGAGTCTTAAAATTTGTTATATGTAAATGTAGATGAGGCAATGAAACACAAAGTAAATTTATTGGGTGAATCCACCCACTCATTCAACAGATACTTATTTAACAGATGTTTATTGCATACCTTCTATACACCAAGCACCATTCTAGGAATTGGGGCTACAGTGGTCAATACAACAGACTTGCACCTACCTTCATATAGTTTACAGCCTGAGGAAGAATGGCAATGAAGAAATTCCAAAAAGTTTGATAAGGAAGTACAGGTTGCTGTTGGGTAAATGATGCTAGAGAGTTAAGGAAAGCTTTCCAGAGGAAGTCATATTTAAACTGATATATGAAAGATGAGTAGGTCAGAAAGGGGATATATGAAACCGTGGGGTGGGGTCAGGAGAGTACAAACGTGTTCCAGACAGAGGAAACATTATCTGTGGAGGCTCAGAGATGAGAGAAGGCACAGTGCATTAAAGCCACCACAAAGCTTGGGAGTAAGGTGGCAAATAAGAAAGGAGTTTGGAATCGTTGAGTTTGGAGATGAGGGGACAAGGTGTATTCTGGATTTTAGACAAAGCAATCTGACAACTGAATGGAATGGGATTTGAGAGGGGGGTAAGAACTGAGCTATCATAGTTCAGGTGAGAGAGAACTTAAATTAAGATAGTGATACGTGAGGATGAAGATACATGGGTGGGTTTAAGATTTTTAGGTGAATCTCTAGACAGACTTGACACCCAATAGTACATAGTAAGGGAGGAGTTAAGGATTAGCTCTAGATTTCTGGCTCAGGCAACTGAGTAGGTGAAGTCCTTCACGGAAACAGAAAACACTGAAAAAACAGTAGGTACTTTAATTGACGACGTGGGGTTGTCTCGCAGGTAGCTAGATGTATTGGTTTCGAAATCAAGAGAAAAACCTTGTCTGAAAATACAGTTTTGGGAGTTTTCAGGTCCTGGGGTAGCCGAGATTGCACAGGGAGTATGAAAAAAAGCCCTGGAAAGGAAGTCTTCCTTACAATAAATATTTAATACTCGAACTACCTTTTCAGTTTCTTCTTTAGTTCTTTCTACGTTATTTTCCACAATTTGGAGTAAGTGGAGATGTACACTGGCACAGAAACTTTTGACAAGCAGGATCCGAAGGTTTGCCATAGTCTTTACAGCGTATTGAGAAAAGTTTACGAAGCGTGTGGTAGTAAAGTGCTTGCTGTTGAGATGACTTGGGGTTGTCAATTGCTGGAAAAGGAAGGTCAAGAGCGGTGTCTTCCACGAAAAGCAATTCCTAGACGGTGACTAAGGCCGGCTGGCAGGATTTGGGGGACAGATTCGATCCGAACCTGTTGTCACGGAGATGAGGCGGCTATGGAGTGGCCAAGGGAGATTATTTGGAAGAGATACTAACAGTCAAAATACTAAAGAAAGAGCCAGATGCTGAAAAAGCTGATTATGTGGAAAAAGACAGGTACGTTAAAACAAATCGCGATGCCAGGACAGCCAGATAGGCTCGCGGAAAGCAGGTCGAGTTTGTTTCCGTGTCATTTATACACAAAGGGGAACAGAACCCTCCTCACCGGAAGCAGAACCTCTGCCCTCTGGGGCATTACACATTCCTCCGCGCCGGAAGAGTGCGCCCCTCCTGAGCCCTGACTGCTTTCTCCCCGCCAGTATCTTTCCTGAGGTGAGCTCGTGCGACCTCAGGGGTGTGCCACTGAAAGTCGTCGGACAGCGCGGAACTTCCGCAGACAAGGAACCACACCGGATTGCCGGCAAAGGGAGGAAGAAAGAAGGGCGAAACGACGAGACGTCGCGTTGCTGCGGAGGGATTCTGTTTCTGTGGTGGCGGAGGGATTTGACAGTACATTAACTTCCGGAAAAGTCCTGACCCAGAGAGGAAAAACCCCGAAGGAAACAATAACAAACGAGAAGAGGAAGCGACTGTGGGGTTCCTGTGTTGAGCGGTTCTTGCCCGAGAAGATGAGCTTCGGCCCCTGTCAGGAGACGTGAGAGAGTTCGGTGGGCTTCAGTGAGCCTTTCTCCACCTGTTCCCCTACGGGGACCCCCCCCCCCCGGTATTGCCATGGCAGGCGTGGGGCCGGGGGGCTACGCGGCGGAGTTCGTGCCCCCACCGGAGTGCCCAGTCTTTGAGCCCAGCTGGGAGGAGTTCACAGACCCGCTCAGCTTTATCGGCCGCATCCGGCCTCTGGCGGAGAAAACCGGCATCTGCAAAATCCGACCGCCCAAGGTACCGGAGTCCGAGGAGAAAGGGAAGGGAGAGTGCTTTAGCTTTACTTTTTCAGTCCTTCTGTCCTTTCATACTTACTGTCCCTCATTTCTCAACAGCTAGAAGCTAAGTTTGTAGATGTTCTTGCCTTGGTTTCTTTTGCAGTCTTAACGTAGGAAGGTCTGAACCTGCGAGTGGTGTCCCAGGGGCCTTTCCGCCTAGAACTTGGGAACTGGTACTTTTCTTGTTTGACTGTAGGCAGGGGTAACAAAAGACTTCAGGCCTTTCGTTGGTCAGGAAGGTGTTTGAAGTTTATGACATGGCATGTCTTATCCTCATGTACTGTACTCTCTTCTTACGGTGCTATAGTAAAAATTGCCCTTGAATTGGTTATTTCTTTAACCAAGTCCTATTAATGCTTAACTTATTAAATATTTGGAGGCCTCATCTCAAGGCTAAGGTTTCTTAAACGGTAATCTGAGATGTAGTTGTCCCCTAGGATGATATTACCAAACAAGAGCCCTAGACTCTGTTGCCGCACTGAAAAAGTCTTCCCAGGGGAGGAGAAGGAGCAGCATTTATTACAGAATTTTGAGGTTTAAGAGGAATTGGTCAGTAATAGATGTGGAAGAAAACGTTGGATCTTTTGACATAGGAACCAAGGTTGAAAGATTTATCAATTGCAGTTACTGCAAATAACTCTTTGCCTATAGTTTTTTTTATAATTCTCAATCTTTAAAGTAAGGAAAGCAGGTACTCCCCTTTGGGGGGAATTAGTGCCCCAAGAGGTTGAGTGATTTGCTCAAGGTCAAAAGCTTTTTTTTCTTTACCCATAAGACCAACGTTTTCCAAATGATGTTCTTGGTCCACCTGCGCCAGGCTCAACCAGATGCTTGTTAAAATGCACATCTCTAGGCCTCATTCCCAGACTAGAATCAGTTTCTGGATGTGGAAGTTCTAGAACGTGTTTTTCTAGCAAGTCCTCTAGCAACTTAATGCACATTTAAATTTGAACTGTCGCCTTCGGTGCTTCTTAAAGGGACACTTTATGTTTTGTCTACTAGTTATAAGAATAAAAGATGAAGTACTTTTATGCGTGTTGGATTTGAAAAGTGTTCTCACCACAGACTACCACAGTAGTGTGTGCACCATAGAGAATAAAGAGTTTAAGATGGGGGGGGGGGAGGAGGAGGAGGAGGGATTTAGGTAATAAACCTACAGATTATTTCACTTAATATTCTTTGAAGCCCTAGGAGGTAAATAACGTCTTGTTTTATAGGTGAGACAGGTCTGAATAAGTTACATAACTTATTAAATATATGATCTTGGGCGTGTGGCAAAATAGATTTTGAACCTAGATCAGTCTGATTCTGAAACCCAGCCATGCTACTAAACCTGTTTATGCTTAATGAATTTGATTAAGGTTTATAGACTATCAATCACAAGCAAAGGATTAAAAGCTATTGCTATGATCAATGATGGGCATTACCATCCTCCAAAAACTTCATTTGTTTACCTATCAAAATTACCTAATACTAGCAAAACTTTAAGCACTGAAATTTTTCTCAAACAACCATATTTTCATCTACTTTGTTGCCATTTATTAATTAGAAATTGTATTCAGGGTTCCTTTAGGTAAAAAAAAAAAAATACATGTTTTTATTACTAAAGAAAAAAAGAAATAATATATCATCTCTTTGTATGTCGTATTATTACTAAAAATAAAATCTTGTTTGCAAGCAGAATTTAATTTCTATATTGGTGGATTTCTTTAGTTTCCAAGGTAAGAAAAAAATACTTGACTACTTCTCATATTTTTAAGTAGATTTACTCTTATTTAGGCCAAATCAAAGTATTTTTTCTAGAACCCTGCTCAAATTGTGCTATCTCATTTCAGTTACACCACAACTCCAATCAGGAATTGTGCTTGTTCTGTGGATTTGCTTACTTTTTTTTTTTTTTTTTTTTAATATTTGGGTGCCGAGAAACCAGGCTTTGAACAAAACATTTATGTAACATAACATAGACTGTAAAGTGCTGTGTCACATTACACATGAATAAAAAAAAGATATCCAATTATATAAGTACTTTAAAAATGATTTTTTAATCTTTTACCCTTTTTAGTTTCTTTCAAATTCTGTTTTCTTTTTAATTTGGTAAATTTAGATGTTTATTAGACACTGTGTTGTGATACATGAGCTCACTGCATTCCACTTGAGTAATTGGGGAAAGCATAATATTGGGTTATAGAGTGGGATTGTTGAAATTTGAGGAGGGTTTATAGATAAAGTAATTTTAAAATCAGAATATGATAGATAAGTGATTGGAGGTAAGTAATATTAAAATTATATCACCTAAAGAATGTTACTCTTTCTGTTTCTACAGTGAAAAAGACTTAAAGTTGACCTGCTGTCATCATGATTTGTGGCTACTCATCCTTTAAATTAAGGGAATAAATAATAGATTCTTTCTTTATATATCAGTATGTTTAAAAAAAAAAATCTTTCTCTTTAGGATTGGCAACCTCCATTTGCATGTGAAGTAAAAAGCTTTCGTTTCACTCCCAGAGTCCAGCGCCTGAATGAACTTGAGGTGGGTGTTGTGTCACCATTTCTGCCTCCTGATTCATTGTTTATGTCAGGGCTCCAGTAGAGAACTTTGAGAAGCTTATGTACCAGGGCTCAGAATTAATGTTAATTGAGATTGAATGGAAGGAAGTTTCTGATAAAAACACATCATAAAAAGTAGTTGTTATAGTTTTTCCACTTAAATGGGATTATGGGAAGCTATTTTTTTTTTTATTACAGGAAACTGTGTTTTTCATAGTGGAAATATCCAGTACTTACCTGCAGAGACCTGGAATTCTCAAGTTCTGTTTCCTTTGGCACTTACTATTCTATGAAAATTTTATGTTAATGTTGGAAGATTCTGTTTCTTGAGGTCTTTGGAAAGTAGGTTTTAAAATTTTATCAAAGGTTTTCTTTTTTTTTTTTTTTAAATTTTTTTTTTTCAATGTTTATTTATTTTTGGGACAGAGAGACAGAGCATGAACAGGGGAGGGGCAGAGAGAGAGGGAGACACAGAATTGGAAACAGGCTCCAGGCTCTGAGCCATCAGCCCAGAGCCTGACGCGGGGCTCGAACTCCCGGACCGCGAGATCGTGACCTGGCTGAAGTCGGACGCTTAACCGACTGCGCCACCCAGGCGCCCCAATCAAAGGTTTTCAAAGGTTATATTTGGCTTTAACAGAACTTTTCCAGGACTCTTAATCTGATTTATTAAGATTTCCCTTTAAATATTATTTGTCTCTTTTATGTTTTCTAAATTGAAGTCTATTTAAATATTATTGTTTTTCCTGTCTGCTGGATTATCAGAAGATACTTCGGTGTGGTAGAAAACTGTTTCAGAGTACAAAAGAGAATTCTTAGCTGAGGTTTAATATGTCATAGTAAGGTGTTTTTTTCCCCTTGATGTTTCTGAAACATTTATTTTCTGAGATTTTAATCCTTTTTTTCCCTTTAAGTTTCTTGTAATTAGATACTTGATGAAGGATCTTAATATCAGTGGGGTAGAAAGTTAGTGTACCTGAGGTATATATAGTTTATACAGATGAAATGATAGAATGCTTAGAATAATCCGATTTACTACATTTTCTGCTTAGGTTAGTTAAGCCAACTCTTAGAAAGAAATTTCTTTGGTTGATAAAATATGAGAGCATTTCTCATAATTAGAGTGACTTTTTTGCCTTAGTGAATAAAGTTTATTAGTAGTATTTTCTCTATTATTGTCTTATTTTACATGGTTGGACTAAGCAATATGAATTTCTTTAGAGAGATGAGTATCTCTGTTAAGTAAAGCTCATTTATTTTCAACCATAACTTAATTCCTATTTCTGGTTTCTGTTTTTTAATAATCTTAGGCAATGACCAGAGTGAGACTGGACTTCTTGGATCAGTTAGCAAAATTTTGGGAGCTCCAAGGATCTACCTTGAAGATTCCAGTGGTGGAGAGAAAAATCCTGGATCTGTATGCTTTGAGCAAGGTGAGGCTTGTACTTGGTTTAGAAATTGGAGCAGAGCCTAGTGAATCTGTGAAATTAGAAATTTCCAATAAACTTTATGGAAAACATTGTTTCCTATGTGGGATTTGTTTGACAATGAAATGCAAGCATGAATAAATGTAAATGACAGATTCTGAAGTTACCTTTAAAATTATTTCGTAATTTGTTATGAGATTTAACATATTTAATGATTCATACTAGTAGACTCTGATAAACATTATACAAAAGAAATGATGCCAATCTATTAATAGTATCTTGTGTTGAGGGTACGATGTCTTATGTTGAGCTTGCCATTTTTATTCTACTTCTGAATTGAAAATTTGTTAAAGAGATTCATTTGCTCACCATTCTTGAGTGTGGTACATATCAGTTGTATTAATACCTATAAGTAGTGTTAACTGAAGCCAGCATTATCCAGAATGAATAAGAGCTTGAAAACTTAAGAGTGAAGAGTTTAGACTGATTTTTACCTAAACTTATGTTAATTTTGTAACATTATATTTCCTAATGTGAAAAGAACTAACTGACCTGCAAGAGCATTTGAATTACCTTGAAAACCTGTTTTGTTAATTTAATAAAATGTATGATTGTTCTGACTTGTGAGTAAAGACAGCTTGATTATCTGAGGAATTTTGCAAAACATCTATTTTTGAGTGGTCTTTCATGTCTTTGATGTACTGTGTTGAAATAAAAAGTTATTCAAGTTACAGAGTTAATTTTGGAGATTTCACTATCAAGGAAAAATGAGACAAACATACTTAAATTATTTTTTGTGGGCATCTGGGTGGCTCAGTCAGTTAAGTGTCTGACTCTTGATTTCAGCTCAGGTCACGATCTCAAGGTTCATGAGATGCAGCCCTGGGTCAGGCTCTGCACTGACAGCAGCATGGAGCCTGCTTGGGATTCTTTCTCTCTGTGTTCTTCCCCTGCTTATGCTCACTCTTTTCTCTCACAATAAATAAACATCAAAAAAAAAATATTTTTTGTAACACATTTTTTTTAAGGCAACAAATTTATGATTTTTTGAGAGAGAGAGAGAGAGAGTGCCCATGCACACACTTGAGGGAGGGGTGGAGGGAGAGGGAGAAGGGGAGAGTGAGAGAAAGAGAATCTTAAGTGGGTTCCACTCTTATTGCAGAGCCTGACACAGGTCTTGATCCCAGGACCTCAGGATCACTACCTGAGCCTAAATCAGGAATTGGACATTCAACCAACTGAGCCACCCAGGCACCCCGTAATGCATTTTAAATTTAGTGTCAGGTTAGAAGGCTCTAAAAATTCTGGGATGTGTAGTCTTATGCTAAAATATGGTTATAGGCTTCTTTCATCTGATAAAGTTTAGTACTGATATCAATAATTGAACACCATCCTGAGAATTATCTAGTATAGTTGTATGAAAATTGATGATACCAAAGAGCAAAGTATATGTGAATATGAGGGATGAGTTTGTGTCTTGTAGGGAACCATTAGGATAAAAATTTAGTTTTAAGGGTGCGCCTGGGTGGCTCAGTCAGTTAAGCATCTGACTTCGGCTCAGGTCATGATCTCATGGTTTGTGAGTTCAAGCCCCGTGTCAGGCTCTGTGCTGACAGCTCGGAGCCTGGAACTTGCTTTGGATTCTGTGTCTTCCTTTCTCTCTACCTCTCCTGCTCCTGCTCTCTCTCACTCTCTCTCGGAAATAAATAAACAAAAGTCTTTATTAAAAAATTTTAAGAATTTTTTTCTTTTTTACATTTTTATTCAGTGAAAGCTTAATTATTAAGTTTTGCTGTGTGATGCTGTTTAAAGTTCTGAATATGTTTGGTTCAATTTAGATAGTTTATTTTTATTTATTTATTTATTTTTTAACGTTTATTTATTTTTGAGACAGAGAGAGACAGAGCATGAACAGGGGAGGGGCAGAGAGAGAGGGAGACACAGAATCTGAAACAGGCTCCAGGCTCTGAGCTGTCAGCACAGAGCCTGACGCGGGGCTTGAACTCACGGACCGTGAGATCATGACCTGAGCTGAAGTCGGACGCTTAACCGACCAAGCCACCCAGGCGCCCCTTTAGATAGTTTAAAGAAATTTTCAAAAATTAATCATTAATAACAATAGGGTTGTGATAATTTTTGGCTAAAACTCCATGTACCTTGGTTTTATGGAATTTGCTAGAATAAGTATTTTATATAAGCAGATAATGTATCAAATTGAAGTTGTTCCTGTTTTAGTAATTTTCCAATTAAAAGGTAAATACCTAAAATAAATAAACATTAAAAAAAAAGATAAAAAAAACACTTGGAGGATACTTGGGTGTCTCAGTTGGTTAAGTGTCTGACTCTTGATTTCAGCTCAGGTCATGATCTCATGGTTCATGGGTTTGAGCTCTGCATTGGGCTCCCATGCTGACAGCAAGGAGCCTCCTTGGGATTCTCGCTGTCTCTCTCTGTCTCTCTCTGTCTCCTGTCTCCTTCCTTTCCTTTCTCCCTCTCTCTTTCTCCCTCCCCGGCCCCGCTTGCACATGCAAGTGTGCTCTTGCTCAAATAAGAAAAAAAATTAACATTACTCTGATGGTAAATTAGATTGCATTCTTGGTTTTACTGAATTGTAGCATTTCAAAAGTAAAAAGGGTCTTTAGAGGTAACCTGAATACCTAGTTGTTCACAGTTCTGTATTGTATTTGTCATCTTGCCAGTTTAACTCTATCTTGAGAAACCCAGTTTCTTTTTGTGCAAAGAGAAAAACTACTAGTAAAATATATCTCATTTAAATACTTAAGAGAGTATGTTGAAAATATATTGTGATGAAAGGTTAAGTTTGATTGTCCTGGTGTTTATTTGGAGTCTCGTCTTTTAAGTACCCATGGACATCTGTTTCCCCTAATCTTTGGGAGTGCTTATAAACCTAAGATGTAAAACTAAGAGGTAGATCTAAGTTTTGATTTGTAGTTGTTTTGTTTGCACGGTATAATACTTTGTTTCCGGTATAATACTTTGTTTCCTAAATGTCACCTAAATGGTGAGCTTGCTGCTTCTCACTACATGAACTTTTTTTCTTTACGTTGGGGGAAACTTAGAGTGCAATGCACAAATCTTAAATGGACAGTTGGATCAATCTTTTTTTCTTTTTTTTTGGATCAATCTTTATATATGTATACACTCATGTAACCACCACCCAGATCAGGATGTAGAACATTTACAGGCTCTAGCAGGCTCCTTCGTCTCCCTTGTGGTCAGTACTTCTCCCCAGAGGTAATCACTCTTCTGACCTCTGTCATTGGGTGAATATTTCATTACCATGACATTTTACTTTGTAGCAAGGAGCTCAGGGTGAAAACTACAGAAAATATGTGAGAGTTTATATATATGAGAGTTCTGATACATTTAGGTTGTTGGGTATACCCTTTACTTAAAAAGAGAAAAGATTATAATTGGCTGACAGCTGGTGAGCATCTCTGGAATTTGTGTTATTATAGACATGATTTTGAAACACTTTAATTCCCACTACTTTATAATGGGAAGCAAATTTTCAGTCTCACTCATTAAATTGTCAATTTGATGGTTTCCTGTGTTGATTAAATCATTTGTCTTCCTGGCTATTTTTTATTATAAAAAGTATTGCTTGGAATGTCTATAATTTAAAGGAGTTTGACATTAACAATTACTGTTTATAATCAGTGCAGCAAGGAACATTCATTCTAGCCCTTAAAATTTTTTTGTCAATGTAATACTTTTTAAAATATAAAGCTTAAAATGAAAACCAACATTCTTCCTTCTCCACCTCTCCACTCCCATTCCCACTCCTCAGAGCTAATCATGTTCAATTCTTTTAGCCATTTATTTTTATATTTATTTTTTTTAACATTTACTCATTTTTGAGAGACAGTGTGAGTGGGGAGGGGCAAAGAAAGAGGGAGACACAGAATCCGAAGCAGGATCCAGGCTCTGAGCTGTCAGCACAGAGCCCGATGTGGGGCTTGAACTCACAGACCACGAGATTATGATCTGAGCTGAAGTCGAATGCTTAACTGACTGAGCCACCCCTAGCCATTTCTGATTTTGATTTTTGTATTTCAAGTAATATACTCATGCTAGTTCATTTTTCAGTTTTAAATATTATACACTGTATTTCTACCATTAAAGATGGAGAAAGGGTGTAGGAAACCTAAATCCTTACATAATTCCCCTCTTCCATTCTAGTGTAGTTAGATCAGTTTTTTATTAATCAAACATTTTTACTCTAACTAAATACAAATATTATTTGTACCTGAGCCTTATAGTGTGCCATGATTGTTTCCTTATACCAATTTTTATTTTCCTTGGGGTTAATAATCCTCCTTGTTTTCATTTTGTAATATTTCTTTGTAACCATCAAAAATTTGTTTTCAGATTTTCCAGCAGCAGTTTAAATCTCTCTGTATGCTTCACCTGTCAGGTAATCTATCAGTTTCACTTTGTTCTTGGAGCCAGTCCTCTGGAGTTCTATTTTCTGCTTCAATCCAGACTGCTTGTTTTTTAAGGTTAGCTGTCAGCTTGGAACTTCCTTTCACTGTTATCATTCTGGGAATTCCCTTTGCCTCTCTCCTTGTTTCAAATCTTCCTATTACTTGGTTCACTCCTATTTTTTTTGTTAAACTTTTTTTTTTTTAATTTTTTTTCAATGTTTATTTATTTTTGGGACAGAGAGAGACAGAGCATGAATGGGGGAGGGGCAGAGAGAGAGGGAGACACAGAATCGGAAACAGGCTCCAGGCTCTGAGCCATCAGCCCAGAGCCCGACGCGGGGCTCGAACCCACGGACCGCGAGATCGTGACCTGGCTGAAGTCGGACGCTTAACCGACTGCGCCACCCAGGCGCCCCTCACTCCTATTTTGATGAAGCATTTCTTCTGTTAGTTTCATGAACAAGAAGGTAAATGGAATGTAAATTTTTTGCCTGTCTAAAAATGGTCTACTCTTACGCTTTAGTAGTAGTTTGGTGGGGTTTAAAAGTCTAGATTGTAAATTGTTTTCCTTTAGCGTTTTGAAACTTTATTCCATGATCTTTCAGCTTCCAGTGTTGCTTTTGAGAAGAATGATGCTGTATTAGTTCTTGTTCCTTCCTATGTGGCTTTCTTTTTCTTGAAGACATAGAACGTAATCTTTATTCCCGGTGCCTTGAGATTTCACAGTGGTATATGCATTAGTATGTGTTTATCTTCATTATATACATACGTGTTTGTTTTCCTTTAAAGTTTTGCTTTTAATCACCTTTTTAAACACTTAACAGATGGACATCCATTCCTTGATTTTTGGTCTTTGTTCATCTATCATTCTTAACAGTGAAAGTCCAGAACCTTTCACACTAATTGTAAAGTCCCGCTAAACATTCAATAATGAACAAAGCTGTTTACATTTACCTTTTATTTTTGTCTAAGTCTTTATTAAGTTTATTGTAAGTAGGATCATCATAAGGGAATTTGTGAATCATTCCAGTCAATGATTCTAAGACTTTCATCCTTTTGCTGTCTTTCTCAGTGGCATAACTGTGGAGGAGACATTGCCAAGCAAAAGCAACACTTTGGTAGCACTCCATCTCAGAGCTGATTTTTAACTCCATGTAATGTGCCATATTGTCTTCCTTCATTTATACCTACACTATTGCCTTCTTCATAGCCTTTCTGAAACCCTCCTCCAGGAAACCTCTTCTGAAGAGAGAATGTCCACTTCCTCATTTAATACCTGTTTTTTTAATTTTAGTTTTTTTAAGTTTATTTACTTTGAGGGAGAGAAAGTGTGCGCCAGTGTTGGGGGGCGTGGTGTGGGGGGGGGGGGAGTCGTAAGCAGGCCCTGCACTGTCAGTGTGGAGCTCCCTCCCCTCAGGGCTTGAACCCACAGACAGTGAGATCATGACCTGAGCCGAAATCAAGAGTCCGACACTCAACTAACTGAGCCACCCAGGTGCCCCTCCTCATTTAATATTTTTTATTGCGCTTGATAACTTTTCTAATCTGAACTCGTGTCTTTGAGTTTTTGTAACTTTTCTTGTGTTTTTTGTATTTGATAATTTCTTCCACTTTTCTCTTTTTGAACTTTTATTAGTTGGATGTGAGACTAATAACCTGATGCTAGATTATTAGACTGATCCTATACTTGGCTTACATATTTCTCTTAGGGTAGAGTCCCTTCTTTTCAAACTCTCTGAAAGTAAATCTCTAGTTTTCTGCTAGGGTTAGAGAGCAGTAGTTGCCCGGCTGTGCTGACTGGGGGAGGTCTAATTGCTTTTATACAGGTTTTCAGCCAGTCCTGTTCTCTGTTTTACTGCCATCTCTGATTTTAAAGGTACTGCTGCTTCCATTTCTTAAGCCTTTCCAGGTTCTGTATTGGAAAGCTTCTTCTTGACTTTCTTCTGTTGAAGGTACTTGGTTGGTTTTTGGTTCTGCCTGCTAGGTTTTCACTTCTACATCTGCTTTTTTCTTGGTCCTTTGCCTTTTTGTTCCTTTACTGTCTTTTTAATGGAGGCTTGAGAGAGAGAGCTTTTAAGTAGAACACTACTACTTCATGTCTGTTAAAATTCTCTTGCTAACCAGACTTAGTTTTACACTGGACTGAAATTTTGGCCTTGATTAACATGACTCTTTGGTTAAATTTTGATTAAGGGCTCGTCTCCACTTTGTTCAGTTTAAGTGCATGGCATCTTTTGTAGGGCATGGCTCATAAGTGATATTTTTCTAGTGATAGTGGTGTGATATATTTCATGGCAAAATGTTTGGAGTAAATGGTTTATATTTTGAAATTATACATGATAATTCTTGAATCTGTCAGCTGAAGAAAACCAAGTGTAAAGGTTTGTGTGTTTTGATAGTATCGGGCCTTGTTAGATTGTTAGAGTGTTGTATGCATGATGCCAAAGTCATAGTTTTGATTTCTTTGTGAGATAGTTTCATCTTATTTCTTGGCTATACTCTGACTGTGCTGGCTGTTATTTTCACAGCTGCATGCCGGTAATTATCTTAAAACTGGGTGGGAAAGCATGACTGGATCCATGAAGATATATCATTACTAATGGAAATTGAGCTTGAAGTGCTTTGAATATAGAGTATTGTGTAATGTAATGGTGATAATTGTATAATAAAGATTACTAAGAGAGCTGCTGTTTCCTTTCTAACTTCTCCCCACTTGCTTCAGCCACAGTGGCTTCCTTATTGCTCCTCAAACACTTGAGGCATGATTCTAACATGGGGCCCTTCCTCTTACTATTCCCTGTGTATCTGTTTGGGTAACTGCCTCACCTTGAAGGAGTCTTTCCTCACATTTCACCTTTATAATGTTTTTTGTGACTGTTTAATACTTCAGTTAACCTTCACTCTGCTACATGTGAGGCCTTTTAACTGGTTTTTAAAATTTCTTCCACAGGATTTATTACTTTCAAATTTACATATTATGTGTATTGCCTGTTTTTCACCCTAAAATGTAAGCACCACGAAGGTAAAGATCTTTGTTTTATTCACAGATGTGTCTCAAGCACCTAGAACAGTAGCTGACAGTATAGAAGCACTGGAAAATATGAATGAAAGGCATTCTACTTCATCTGCTTACTTCCAGACAGCCCTCTAAAACACCTTCATTGTGTCTTCCTCTACACTACAAAATTGGAAAAATAAACTTTCTTCTCTTTATAATTTTCCCCTGGTTAGCCTCAGAGGGGGCTTCTCTGAGGGTGTGATAAAAACAGCTAAAGAATTAGAGATGTGTTCAGCTCTTGTGCATGTGAACTTATGTGTTTTCTACCAAGCTTTCACATACTTCTGTAGAGGGAAATTTTGCTTTGGTATAAGTTCATCTTTGTCTATAATAGCGTTGTAGAGCACAAGCGCTGAAAACATTTGCTTATTTATAGCACGCATACTTCCTGCCCACACACGTAGATATTATAATACTGCTCACATTGATACAGTGCTTATTTTGTCCTGGTTTTTCATGTTTTATTTAGTTTGTCTTCACAACTGCCTCATAATAAAGTGTGGGTGCTGTTAAATTATTAATATTTTAATAATAGTGAATACTCCAAGACACATTATATAAGTTGCCCAAGGTCATACAATTATTAAGTAGTAGAGCTGGGATTTGAACTTTGGAAATCTGGCTCCAGAGTCCATGTTCTTAGCCTTTTACAAAAAGTTGTGGTAAAATCTGTGTAACATAAAAGTTACCATTTTTTAAGTGTACAGTGGCATTAAGTACATTCACAATATACAACCATCACTGTTCTTCGTTTCCAGAACTTCCACTCTTCCTTCAGACCTCTATTCTACTTCCCCTCTCTATAAATTTGCTTATTCTAGGTGTTTCATATAAGTGGAATCATAAAATATTCATTTTTTTGTGTTTGGCTTATTTTACTTAGCATAATGTTTTCAGGGTTCATCATGTCACGTGTATTAATTTTACTCCTTTTTAAGGCTGAATAATATTCCATTGTATGTATATCACATTTGGTTTATTCACCTCCTGATGGACCTCTGGATTGTTTCCACCTTTTGACTATTGTGAATAATGTTGCTGTGAACATTGGTTTGCAGGTATCTGTTTAAATCCCTGTTTTCAGTTCTTTTGGGTGCAATTGTTGGATCATATGGTAATTCTATGTTTAACTTGTTTCTTAACTTTTTTTTTTTTTTTTTTTTTTTTAAAAGTAAGCTCTGTGGTCAATGTGGGGCTCAAACTCATGGCCCTGAGATCAAGAGTCTCCTGCTCCACCGACTGAGCCAGCCAGGCACCCCTCTCTTAACTTTTTTTTTGATACAGAGAAATACAGTAGTATATACTCAAAGAGGAAAATTTTTTTTTTTAGTTAAATGATTATGTCACAGTCCTTTTTATTCTGTTGTTAGTCAACTGAAGACTGTCTGAGACATACAGTATCAACTTCTGGAAGACAGGGAACCTTGATACATGTGTATTCTATATAGTGTCTTTTTGAAAAAATGTTTATTCATTTTTGAGAGAGAGAGTGTGAAGAGGGGAGGGGCACAGAGAGAGGTTGGACAACGGTCTGAAGTGGGCTCTGTGCTGACAGCAGCGAGCCTGATGTGGGGCTCCAACTCACGAGCCACAAGATCATAACCTGAGCTGAAGTTGGATGCTCAACTGACTGAGCCACCCCAGTGCCCCTATTTGGTGCCTCATTTGATGGGAGCATTCAGCCACATTGGCCAGTGTATCTCATCTTTTCCTACATTAATACATTCTGTGGTATGTTCTTTAGTAAGTCTGCTACTGTAATCTGATTTTTCTCCATCATTCCTTCATAAACTTCCATGTAAAACTTCTCCTTTTGAAAAAGTATAGCCTTTTCCAAAATATCCTCTGAATCCATTGTTTGCTTGACATTTTTCTTTAGTTTCCTCTTTCTTTCCTCTCTTTTGGGGTAGGAGGGACAGAGGGAGAGGGAGAATCCCAAACAGGCTCCATGTCCCACGTGGGGCTTGATCTCATGACCTTGAGATCATGACCTGAGCCAAAATCAAGAGTTGGATGCTCAACTGACTAAGCCATTCAGGTGCCCCTGTTTGCGTGACGTTTTTGTTAAATTCTGTAAGGTATTTAGTACATCTTCTAATTCACGATTTATGTTCATTTTGTGTCCTATATAACTTAATTTATCCTTTTTTTCCTTAACATTTATTTATTTTTGAGAGACACAGACTATGAGCAGGGGAGAGGCAGAGAAAGAGGGAGACACAGAATCTGAAGCAGGCTCCAGGCTCCAAGCTGTCAACACAGAGCCCGACGCGGGGCTCAAACTCACAGACCGCAAGATCATGACCTGAGCCAAAGTCAGATGCTCAACTGTCTGAGCCACCCAGGCGCCCCTAACTTAATTTATTCTTTTTTTTTTTTTTTAAATATTTACTTTTGAGAGAGACAGAGAGAGAGCATAAGAGGCAGAGGGGAAGAGAGAGAAGGAGACACAGAATCCGAAGCAGGCTGTCAGCACAGAGCCCGATGTGGGGCTTGAACTCACGGAGTGTGAGATCATGACCTGAGCCAAAGTCAGTGGCCTAAATGACTGAACCACCCAGGCGCCCCTTAATTTATTCTTTAAAAAAATTTTGTTTTTAATGTTTATTTTTTAGAGAGGAGAGAGAGAGGGAGAGACAGAGCGCAAGCAGGGGAGGGGCAAAGAGAGAGAGACACACACAACCGAATCAGGCTCCAAGCTCTGAACTGTCAGCACAGAGCCTGAGGTGGGGCTCGAACCCATGAACCGTGAGATCATGACGTGAGCCGAAGTCAGACACTTAACCAACTGAGCCACCCAGGCGCCCTTTAACTTAACATTTATTCTTACGTTCATTTTTGGTCTGTTTTTAATTCATATTTTATATTGAGTTCCTTGTGGATATTGAGTACATAAACCTGTTTAGTTTTCTCAAGGTATGTAACGTACAAAGTGTAAATCATTAAATGTTTTTGAGTGCCTAGTTCATGGAAAATAGACACAACATTAAAACTTCAAAAAATCATTGTCTTTATTTCATACTTTAAGTGTTGACAAGTTACAATTTTATGGGTATTTGTGGAAAGGAAATTAGAAATGTAAGCTCAGAATAGTTTTTGTATTTAGCAGACAGATATAGAGTCAGAATACATGAATCTGTGTTTTTTTCTTAAATAATGTTTACTTCGTTTTCAGATTGTTGCCAGCAAAGGAGGTTTTGAAATGGTCACCAAGGAGAAGAAATGGTCTAAAGTGGGTAGTCGCTTGGGATATCTGCCAGGAAAAGGAACTGGGTCTCTTTTGAAGTCACACTATGAAAGAATTCTCTACCCATATGAGCTTTTCCAATCTGGTGTCAGCCTTATGGTGAGATGCATCATTTTTTTTTTTTTTGGGGAGTGGATAAATCCATTGGGCCAAATTTGAATGTTAGACTGTGTTCACCATAACAAGTTAGCAGTTTACTAAGAATAGGAAGTTAAATTTCTCCTGGTACCAAAATTTGGGATAGCAAGGTGTAGTTTAAAAATTGTGGCTGTTTTTGGTGGTTTACAAGATAAAGGCTAATGGGAATGAAGGCTATTTTCTTATTTATTTAAAATAAATCCTCATGACTTAAGCTTTTTGAAAAATTCCTCTTGGTTTCATGTATTTTTTTTAACAGCTTTATCGAGGTGTAATTTGCATACCATAGAATTCAGTCATTGTAGATACTGAATAAATTTAATAAATTACATATTTATGCAGTAATCACCACAATTTAGTTTTAGAATATTTCCATCAGCCCAGAAAGTTCCTTTGTGTTTAATTGTAGTTGGTTCCTATTCCTACCCTCAAACCCATATAACAGCTGATCTGCTTTCTGGCTCTGTAGTTTTTGCCTTTGTAGAAATTTCATAAAGATGGAATCATACAATATAATTTTGTGTCTGGCTTCTTTCACTTAGCCTAATGTTGAAGGTTCATCTATGTTTTAGCCTGTATTAGTACTTCATTCTTTTTTATGGCTGACAATATTCCATTGTATGGATATACCATATTTGTTTATCCATCTACCAGTTGGTGGACAGTTAGATTGTTTCCAGTTTATGGCTATTATGAATAAATGCTATGAATATTCATGTATAAGTCTTTGTGTGGACATATGTTTTCATTTCTCTTGGGTAGATACCTAGGAGTGGAATTGCTGGGTTATATGGTAAGTTTATGTTTAACTTTTTAAGAAACTGCCAAACTGTTTTTCAAAGTGGCTGAACCATTTTACATTCCCACCAGTAATGTAGAGGCCTCCAGTTTCTTCGTCTTTGCCAACACTTGGTATTGTCAGTTTTTTTGCTTATAGCCATTCTAGTGGGTGTGTAGTGGTATCTCATTGTGGTTTTAATTTTCATTTCCTTAATGATCAATGGTGTGCATCTTTTCATGTGCATATTAGCATTTGCATATCTTCCTTGATGAAGTGTCTGTTCCGATCTTTTTTTTATTGGGTTGTTTGTCATCTTAACACTTCTTTTAAGAGTTTGCTATATAATCTGGATACAAGTCATTTATCAGATATATGATTTTACAAATATATTCTGCTAGTCTGTGGTTTGCCTTTTCATTTTTATAATGGTGTCTGTTTGAAGAGTAGTTTATTGATTTCCCTCCTCCCTGCTTCTATGGATTGTGCTTTTATTGTCCTAAGAAATCTTTTCCTAACCCAAGGCCCCAAAACTACTTTTTTTAAAATTTTTTTTTATTTTTGGGACAGAGAGAGACAGAGCATGAACGGGGGAGGGGCAGAGAGAGAGGGAGACAC
The DNA here is from genome assembly GCF_022837055.1 of Prionailurus viverrinus. NCBI lineage: Eukaryota > Metazoa > Chordata > Mammalia > Carnivora > Felidae > Prionailurus > Prionailurus viverrinus. Next base: position 34,310,461 of record NC_062567.1, read on the forward strand.
AGAATCGGAAACAGGCTCCAGGCTCTGAGCCATCAGCCCAGAGCCTGACGCGGGGCTCGAACTCACGGACCGCGAGATCGTGACCTGGCTGAAGTCGGACGCTTAACCGACTGCACCACCCAGGCGCCCTTACTTTTTGTTTTCATCTAGAAGTTTTATAGTTTTAACTTCTATATTTAGGTATGAGATCCATTTTCAGGGTGTGTGTGTGTGTGTGTGTGTGTGTGTGTGTGTGTGTGTAGTATGAGGTAAAAGTGTAAGTTCGTTTGTGGGGGGTTGTTAGGAATATCCAGTTGTACCAGTATCATTTGTTTAAATTTTCCCATTTATCTTGACACCTTTGTTGAAAATCAGTTGACTATAAATGTAGGTTTATTTCTGGTCTCCGTTTTGTTCTTTGATCCATATATTTACCCTGATACTAATACTGTGCTGTCTTGAGTACTATAGCTTTATAGTAAGTTTTGATATCCAGTAGTATAATTCTTCCAACTTGGTTCTACTTTTTTCAGAATTTCCAAACAATTTGCATTTCCACATAAATTTTAGGACTGACTTCTCAATTTCTACAACAAAAGCCTGCTAGGATTTTGATAGGGATTGTCTTGAATCTGTAGATCGATTGGTGGGTAGAACTATCTATCACCTGCTTTCATGTAATTTTGGGGATTTATTGGAAATTTATTATTTTTCTCCTGATTCTCAAATCTGACTTCTTATCAATGAATCTGCTCTCTTTGTGTGCTCTGATTCTTTAGGGTGTACAAATGCCTAATTTAGATCTAAAGGAAAAAGTAGAGCCTGAGGTTCTTGGCACTGATGTCCAAACTTCCCCAGAGCCAGGCACAAGAGTGAACATTCTGCCGAAAAGAACAAGACGTGTCAAGTCTCAGGTATCAGCTTCCATGGATCATTTTTAACATGCGTTTTAAGTGCATTGACTGCAGAACAGTTATGTGGTTATTGGAGGCAGTCACATACTGTTGTTCTTTAGAACTTGAAGAGACCTATTTTTCATTTACTTTTACAATAAACAGGAAAGAAATGATAAAATTCAGTTTGATTTGATTTAGCAAGCTTTTTGTTAATTTTGAACAGTTTTTGAGAGGGATGACAAATCAGAGGGTGACTGGGTATTGTAGGGCCAGCGTTATAAACATGCTGATGATCTGTAGTATATTATATCTTCATGGTTAGAAGTGAGAGGAGTAGGAGAGGATGGTTTTATTTTTCACTCATTCCTTTAAAAGCTAGAGTATGAGCTTGTGTCTGAACCATTCCATTGTTAACTTCTAGAGTGTTCCTGTAGCCTAGAATATTTTTTTTCAGAAAAAAAATGCCTTAATTTCCTTTTTGTGTTTCCTTGTCCTCCTTTTTCCATTCCCATTTGTGGCCCTCAACGTTACATTTTTTAAAGTTGCTGGTAAAGACAGGTCTGTAGGTTGACAGTGAGATGCCCTTATAACTCTTAGATATGTTTCATGTAACCTGTGGTTGGATCAGAAGAGCAGCTTAACTTGATCCTAATCATTGATTTTAATATATCTAAAGAAACATTGTGTTATAAGAATGGAAATGGTTCCCACTGAAAGGAGGAATGGAGGGAGGGGGGGTGGCTGGGTGGGCTGGGTTGCTCAGTAGGCTAAGCATCTGACTCTTGAATTTCCACTTATGACATGATCTCACAGTTTGTGGAATCAAGCAGCAGATTCTCTTTCTCCTCTCTCTGCTCCTACCCTGCTCATGCGCGCTCTCTCTCTCAGTCAATAAATCAACACTAAAAAAACAAAAGAAAGTGGGAATCAGAGAAGGGACTTGGTCTATTCATTATTAATAAGACTTATTGGATCTAGGGTTGTGAGGAGTTCTGTTAGTAAAAAGGAAGGTAGTGATATTTCATCTTGCTTTTCTAGAGCTCAGGGGATATCTGTCTTTCATGCCATGGCAGCTTTCTTTGCTCTGAATTCATGTTCTTTATTTTATATCATTTTATTTATTAAAATTTTTTTAATGTTTATTATTTTTTTTTAATTTTTTTTTTAAGGTTTATTTATTTTTGAGACAGAGACAGAGCATGAACGGGGGGAGGGTCAGAGAGAGAGGGAGACACAGAATGTGAAACAGGCTCCAGGCTCTGAGCAGTCAGCACAGAGCCCGACGCGGGGCTCGAACTCACGGACCATGAGATCGTGACCTGAGCCGAAGTCGGACGCTTAACCGACTGAGCCACCCAGGCGCCCCTTTAATGTTTATTATTGAGAGACAGAGAAAGACAGAGGATGAACATGGGAGAGGCAGAGAGATGAGGAGACAGAGAATCGGAAGCAGGCTCCAGGCTCTGAGCTGTCAGCACAGAGCCTGACGTGGGGCTCGAGCTCACAGACTGCGAGATCATGACCTGAGCTGAAGTCAGACACTTAACTGACTGAGCCACCCAGGCGCCCCTCTTTTTTTTTTTTTTTAATGTTTATTTTTGAGAGAGAGAAAGAGAGAGAACGAGTTGGGGAGGGATAGAGAGAGAGGGAGACCCAGAATCTGAAGCAGGCTCTAGGCTCCGAGCTGTCAGCACAGAGCCCAATGGCCCAATGTGGGGCTTGAACTCATGAACTGTGAGATTATGACCCAAGCCAAAATTGGACACTTAACTGACTGAGGCACCCAGGCGCCCCTGAATTTATGCTCCTTAAATAATCTCCTTAATAATAATTTAGCTTCTTAAGTACTTTGATAACAGAAAGTAAGTGTCTTGAATGAGGAGTGTGAATTTAATAGAAATTCAATGGAAAGTGAATTATAAGTTATAGCATATTCATTAATTAGTGAGTTATCAATATATAATATAAATCAGTAATTCATAATTTAGTTGTATTTTATTATAATTACATAGTATTTATAACTTACATTTATCATAGTAGGAATTCTTTCTTTAAAAATTTTTATTTAATGTTTATTTATTTTGAGACAGAGAACAAGTAGGGGAGGAGCAGAGAGTGGGGAGAGAGAATCCCAAGCAGGCTTCGCACTGTCAGGGCAGAGCCTGACACAGGACTCAGATCGTATGATCATGAACTGAGCTGAAATCAAGAGTTGGATGCTTAACTGCCTGAGTCACCCAGGCGCCCATATCAGTAGAAATTCCTAATTATAAACCATTATAAATTGGTAAACTCTGGCTTAGATTTTTATTACTGTGGTTGATCTCAGAAGTTCTGATCATCTTTGGATATATAGTGATGATTCTATTTTAAGACAAACAGTTGAAGACTAGTCTCTGACATGATGATTCACTTTTGAAGAGTTGCCCCAAGTGGCCCTGCGCATCTAATCATTGGCCAGCTTGTGATGAAATTTTTTGATGTTCCTTCTGAAACCAGAAAAAGTCCTGCTGCTGGTTGCCTGTACATATTATAAGAAAAGGACAACATAGAATGTTTTACCTATTGTAATAATTGTCACTGTAGTCAGATTGGTTGATATTAGGTAGAAAGTAGAACTATTTTAGAATTTTTTTTCTCCAAAGATCTATTCATTCATTCCCTCATTCATTTTATTCATTCATTCATTCATTCATTCGTTCGTGTGTGTGTGTGTGTGTGTATGTGTATGTGTATGTATTTATTTAATCTCTACACCCACTGTGGGGCTTGAACTCAACAACCCGAGATCAAGAATCACATTCTCTTCTGACTGAGCCAGCCAGGTGTCCTTAGGATTTTCAGTTAAGAATTTCTTGGGGCGCCTTTGTGGCTAAGTTGGTTAAGTGTCCGACTTTGGCTCAGGTCATGATCTCACAGCTTGTGAGTTCGAGCTCTGTGTCAGGCTCTGTGCTGACAGCTCAGAGCCTGGAGCCTGCTTCAGATTCTGTGTCTCCCTTTCTGCCCCACCCCACTCACACTCTGTCTCTGTCTCTCTTAAAAATAAACAAACATTAAAAAAATTTTTTCTATAACTCTTGGGCGCCTGGGTGGCTCAGTCAGTTAAGCATCTAACTCTTGATTTTGGCTCAGGATCTCACACTTGGTGACATATGAGCTGAGAGTGCAGAGCCTGCATGGGATTCTCTTTCTGTCCCTCCCTGTCTTGGGTATGTGTGCTCCCTCTCTCTCTTTTTTTTTTTTTTTCTTAAAATAAATAAACATTAAAAAAAGAAAAGAATTTCTTCAACTCTCAATTTATCCTTAATTACTGTATTGCCAAGTCTGCCTTGTTCCTAATCTTCAGTTTCAGAAAGAAAATAAAGGCTTTCTGGTAGAACTCCTTCAACTTCTTGCCCCATACACAGAATTGTTAGTATTCATTCTTAATTTCTGCCAATCTCAGTGGGCAAAGGGTACCTTTGTCTCTAAGGATAATCCTTCCACATCCATCCTTTCTGGCTTCTTTAGTGATTTCAATATTACCAGTTGTGAAATCTTTCTCTCCTACCTTCTCTGTCTGCTTGGATCTTCTTTTACCCCCAGTGTAAACATGTTTATGTATCATCTTAAAACAAAAACTCTCTTCCTAGATAGTGCCTTACTCCTTGCCTCTCTAAATGAACTTCATTTTTTTTATATTAAAAAAAATTTTTTTAAATATTTATTTCTGAGAGACAGAGCGCATGTAGGGGAGGGGCAGAGAGAGAGAGAGGGAGAGAATCTGAAGCAGGCTCCAGGCTCTGAGATGTCAGCACAGAGCCCGACATGGGGCTTAAATTCACAAACCGCAAGATTATGACCTGAGCCGAAGTCGGATGCCCAACTGACAGCCACCCAGGTGCCCCTCTAAGTGAAGTTTCTTGAAAAATAGTCTGTGTTGTCTTGTTTCCTCAGTATCTGCGTAGCTTTTTTACTTTTTTATTTTTTTATTTTTGAGAGAGAAGGAGCATAAGTGGGTTGGGGGGGGGGTGCGCAGAGAAAGAGGAGACACAGAATGCAGCGCAGGTTCCAGGCTCTGAGCTGTCAGCACAGAGCCCAGTGAGGGGCTGGAACTCAGACTGCGAGATTATGACCTGAGCCAAAGTTGGACATTCAGCCGACTGAGCCACCCAGGCGCCTCTTTGCTTAGCTTTCATACTCTGTAATCTGACATTGAGTAAAATCATTTTATTGAAACTGCACTACCTAAGTTACCACTGAGTTAATAATTGTCGGAAGCTGAGTACATTTTTTAAAAATTTCTTATCTTACTTCATCTCTGGTCACATATACATTTAATATGGTTGTTGACTCCTGTCCTTGAAATTCAGTTATCTTGATTTTTCTTTGGCTTTCATGATGCCTCTCTCCTGGTTATTGTCTTCACTCTCTGACCTTTCCTTAGTCATCTTTGTTCTCTTTTCTCATTGCCTTTTACTTGGTGTTTTTAGTCGTTTCCTATCTTTACTCTCCCTAGCTGTGTATCTACCCTGTGATTTCAGTTACTACCTATACACTCAAGAATCCTAAATATGGGGGCGCCTGGGTGGTGCAGTCGGTTAAGCGTCTGACTTCAGCCAGGTCACGATCTCGAGGTCCGTGAGTTCGAGCCCCGCGTTAGGCTCTGGGCTGAGCCTGGAACCTGTTCCCGATTCTGTGTCTCCCTCTCTCTCTGCCCCTCCCCCATTCATGCTCTGTCTCTCTCTGTCCCAAAAATAAATAAACATTGAAAAAAAAAATTTTAAAGAATCCTAAATATGTCTTTAAAAAAATTTTTTTTAACGTTAATTTACTTCATTATTTATTTATTTATTTTTTAATGTTTACTTTCTTTTAAATTTTTTTTTAACATTTATTTATTTTTGAGACAGCATTAACACGGGAGGGTCAGAGAAAGAGGGAGACACAGAATCTGAAACAGGCTCTAGGCTCTGAGCTGTCAGCACAGAGCCCGATGCGGGGCTTGAACCCACGGACCGCGAGATCATGACCTGAGCCGAAGTCGGACGCCTAACCGACTGAGCCACCCAGGCGCCCCAATGTTTACTTTTTTTTGAGAGAGAGAGAGAGAGAGAGAGAGAAAGAGCACAAGCGAGTCAGGGACAGAGAAAGAGGGAGACATAGAATCTGAAGCAGGCCTCAGGCTCTGAGCTGTCAGCACAGAGCCTGGTGCGGGGTTCGAACTCACAGACCGCGAGATCATGACCTGAGCTGAAGTCGGATGCTTAACCGACTGAGCCACCCAGGTGCCCCTATTATTTATTTATTTTTAAATTTACATCCAAGTTAGCGTATAGTGCAATAATGATTTCAGGAGTAGAGTCTGGTGATTCACCCCCTACATATAACACCTAGTGCTTAGCTTATCCCAACAAGTGTCCTCCTTAATGCCCCTTACCCATTTAGCCCATGCCCCCACCCACAACCCCTCCAGCAACCCTGAGTTTGTTCTCTCTGTTTAAGGGTTTCTTATGTTTTGTTCCCCTTCCTGTTTTTATATTATTTTTGCTTCCCTTCCCTTATGTTCATCTGTTTTATATCTTAAATTCTTTTTTTAATGTTTTTTAAATAATTTTTTTAAATGTTTATTTTTCACAGAGAGAAAGACAGAGAGAGAGAGAGAGAGAGAGAGAGAGAGAGAGAGAGACAGAGTATGAATGGGGGAGGGGTAGAGAGAGAGAGGCAGACACAGAATCTGACGCAGGCTCCAGGCTCTGAGCTGTTAGCACAGAGCTCAACGTGGGGCTTGAACTCATGAACCTTGAGATCATGACCTGAGCTGAAGTTGGACACTTCACTGACTGAGTCACCCAGGTGCCCTGTTGTATTTTAAATTCTCAATGTTTATTTATTAATTTAATTTAATTTTATTCTATTTCATTTTATTTTTTAAAATTTTTTCTTAAGTTTATTTTGAGAGAGAGAGTGAGTGGGGAAAGGGCAGATAGGGAGAGAGAGAGAGACAATCCCAAGCAGGCTCCACATTGTCAGCATAGAGCCTGCTGTGGGGCTTGAACGCATGAACTGTGAAATCTCTACCTGAGCTGAAATCAAGAGTTGGATGCTTAACTGACTGAGACTTCCAGGCGCCCCAAGACTCCTACATATGTTTTGACACCATGGTTATTTATTTTTGAGAGGGAGAGAGAGACAGAACGCAAGAAGGGGAGGGACAGAGAGAGAGGAAGACGGAGAATCTGAAGCAGGCTCCAGGCTCTGAGCTGTTAGCACTGAGCCCAGAGTGGGGCTTGAACCCATCAACCACGAGATCATGACCTGAGCCGAAGTCAGAAGCTTAACTGACTGAGCCACCCAGGCGCCTAACTCTCCTAAATATGTCTTGACACCATGTTTCTTTTCTGTTTACCTGGGATGTGTGTGTGTGTAGAATATAGGTATACACGTGTACTTCTTGGTGGCCACGGCAGGTGTGCTGAATTCAGTACACCTCAAACATTATTACCTTTTCTAAATCCATTTTTCGTTTGTTATTTTCTAGCTCAGTGTCTTTGACAAGCCTTCCATCAGTCTCTTAAACAAGAAACAAGTTATGAAAGATATTCCACTCCCCCTTCTTCTATCACATCACTTGCTTTTCTCTGCTAGAGTTGTTTTTCATCTGCAGCCTCATTAGTGAGCTTTTTGAAAGCTCGTTTATACATTCAAGGTTTTACACTGAAGATAAATTACCTTTAATTACATTCAAAACTTTTTTTTTAAGGGAATAAGCTGTTGGGCTGTATCTGTATAAATGTGCTTTTTATTTTCTGGAGGTACAATGAAAGTTTATACTTGTATCTCACTGCATCATATCTGATTGCAGAAATTAAAGCATAATTTACAAGAAAAAAATAGAAAACAGTTTGTGAAGGGTTATCAAATCCTTAGCATATTTATACTTTAGAATGAAGCCCATAATGCCAATATGTCTCATTATTAGTGACACTAAGTTTGAGCCAATTTCTCCATTATACTTAAATTAGTATAATCAAATCAAAGTTTATGTGTATTAAAATGCCATTTTGGTTGGTTTGGCTCTTATATGATCATAGGTAGTTTGGTTCTTATATGATCATAAGGTAGTCTGTATTTTGTCCTGGTTTATTTTTATTCTTACTATATTTTTAGTAAATTTTGGTCATTTATTTAGTGTACATTCAGAGCGTATGGGCCATCTGAATTCATGATGTAACACTTGTGTCTACCAGGATGCTCTCGTCTTCAAGTACTAGAATGCCAAATGACATCAGTTTAAACATTAACAACACAGTTTTCACATAAGGACACGTTTTTCACATAAGATTTACAGGTATAGGTAGTTCTAGGATTGATGCAGCAACTGCACATTGCCATGAAGGGCCAGGCTCTTTCCATCTTTCTGCCTTGCTTTCTTCAGTGTGTGGGTAATAATATTTCTTCCTAATTGCATTGTGGTTGCTGCATAGTCCAGCGCCATACTTTCACCAGGTGAATCTCCTAGCAGTATGGAAGGAAGTTGGGACAAAAGGCTTACTCTTCGAGAAGCTTTTTCTTATTAGAAGATGAACATCTTCCCAAGAGACTTCCAGTAGACATTCTTTGTGTCTCATTGGCTAGACCAGGGTAACATTTCTACCTCTGGCTAGGTCATCACTAATAATGAGAAATGGCATGACTGGCTTAGGATAATCATTCATCTCATGGACTAGGCATACTGCCTTCTGTTCAAAGAAGGATGTCCATTAGCAAGTTAGAAGTGAGGATCTCTGTTGAGTTATTACCAGTATTATTTGTCTCTGGACAGAACTTAATTGAGAACTGTGCTTTTCTTAGAGATAGATTTTCTTTTGTTGCATAGTGCTTGGATGACTTCAACTGTTGTAATGAGGCGGTGAGTGGATTTAGAGAGAAGAAATCAGTTAATTTTTTTCTCATTTTGAAGAGGATCTTGAAATTTTTCTTGGTTAGGAAAATAAATATATGAATCAGAATAATTAGATAATACGAGTTTTGTTTATTGTTTTAGTCAGAATCTGGAGAGGTGAATAGAAACACGGAACTGAAGAAACTTCGAATTTTTGGGGCTGGCCCTAAGGTTGTGGGCCTAGCAATGGGAGCAAAAGATAAAGAAGGTAAAATCTGTTATTTGGTCATGAAAAGAAATAAGGTAATAAAAATAATATTTGAATTGCGGTCTGCCTTGGGATTTTCTTGAGTGTAAACTTGCAGTATGGTTTTTAGATCACCCTTTATGGCAGATAATCTTGAATTTAAGGCTTGAGGAACCATATTTTATTGAATTTTTATATTCGAAAGAGATAAATTTTCATTTTTATGTCTGATATGTGACACAGAAATTTATAGTTTCTGAATGCTTTAGTTTATGAGAGAGTGGTGAAATAAATGGTTCTTACTTGGTGATCTAAAGCTTTTAAATTCAGAGACAGGTTCCGTGACCTTTACTATTGATATGTACTGCGGGGAGTTCATGACTTACATTCTAATTCCAATTTTGTTGTTTTTCCATAATTATCTTGATACATTATGACACTTCATTTAAAAAAAACTGTGAAGAAAGCCTAGTTACTCTCAGCTTAGTATGTTTGAAACTTCTTGTGAGTAAAATTTCTAATGTAAAGGTCAAGTTTTGCTGTTCTATGTACATGTCATTTTGAAAACTCAGTTTAACAAAGGTTGTGTTGGATTTGTTTTTAGTATATGTGAATTTAATGAAGTGCTATAATCACAAGTCACATTAGTTATTATCCATTTCATGATATAAATCACAATTCAGATTGTGGACGAGAACTCTGGAGGATCAGATAATATTGTCCCATCACTCTAAAAACATTCAGTGTGATAGGACTTACCAAATACATTATGATATTTATTATCACCCTTTTAAGAATTAAGCACTTAATTGTCTTTTTCATTCTTGTACTTAATGCATTGGCTGGCAGTGATCTGAAAACTAGTCTCAAGTTAGTCCCTGATAAGTACTACATACAGGCAGTATAGAATTAGTAGTTAAGCTCTCTAGAGCTTGATTGCCTGGAATGGATTCCCAAATCTGCCTCTGACTGGCTTTATGATTTTGGGCAAGTTACTTCTCTATACTTTAGACTCTTTATCTTCAATGGGGATAGTAGCATATCTACCTCATAGTGTTGTGAGTTTTAATTTAAATAATTTTAAGTAGTGTCTGGTCCAGAGTAAGCTCTCAACATTAGTTTTTACTATTATTATATAACTATTTTTATTTCAAGATGAGGTCTCCCGAAGACGAAAAGTTACCAACAGGTCAGACGCATTTAACATGCAAATGAGACAACGGAAAGGAACTCTCTCTGTTAACTTTGTAAGTGTTCTGAGATGTGTCAGGAGGGAAAGGATTTATTTTTAGTTTTGCACTTTTTTATCTCGTTATGTATTAGTATGCCATTTGGTTAGTTCATTTGGTTAGAAGACTAGATGGTAAATTTAAAGTTGCAGCTTTCGTTTATGTAATGTTAACCTTGCTTTGTCCATTTACATTGACTCTTCCCCTAAGTTATACTCACGTATACCTTGTGAATGAGAGAATAAGAATCTAAATTCTTGAGCTGTATTGTGGACAGTGCTCAGTATTCATTCTCTACAAAGAGTGTTTGTGTATAGGAAGGATGACATGGTGTATTTTATTTATAGAAATTGACTTTCAAGTGGTCTAGAAAGTCTTTCTTTATTCTGATACCTTGATATGCTTTTATTAAGTAGAAGTGCTGAGGAAATTGAGGAGATTTTATGAAAACCTGTTTAAATACAGTCATTTAAAAAATATTCAGGATTTAAGTTACGTGTACTTTTTAGTATACATTATTTTGTTTCAATTAAGGAATTCCTGGTAAAAATTCAGTATTACTTATTGTAGAAAATAGACTTTTATTTTGTTTGTTTTCTAACAGGTTGATCTCTATGTTTGTATGTTTTGTGGTCGGGGAAATAATGAAGATAAATTGCTTTTGTGTGATGGATGTGATGACAGCTATCATACATTTTGTTTAATTCCCCCACTACCTGATGTGCCCAAAGGAGACTGGAGGTGTCCTAAATGTGTTGCTGAGGTACAAGCCTAAACTTTATAGATTCTTTTTTAATTAATAACAATAATATACACATAACACACATACAGTAAATCCAGTTTCCAAAAGTGCTTGCTTTGTTCTTCAATGTTTAAAATCTCTAAGATTTTTTTTTTTTTTTTTTTTTGAGAGAGAGAAAGAGAGGGCACAGGTAAGCGAGAGGCAGAAAGAGAGGGAGAGAGAGAGAGAGAAAGAGAGAGGTGGAGCTCATCCAGGGTTCATGTTTTACCTGAAACAGGGCTTGTGCTTACCCGAATCGGCAGAGCACTAGCTCTCCTGAAGCAGGGCTTGAGCTCACCCAGTGTGAGACTCGAACTCGTAAGCTGTGAGGTCATGACCTAAGCTGAAGTCAGATGCTTAACAACTGAGCCACCCAGGTGCCCTAAAATATCTAGGATTTTTTAAGAGCAATATTGAATGAAAATGTAACAGTTGTATTACGGCAGTTTGCCTTTCAAAAACTCTTTCTGACTATCGGTTAGATAATTCTGTTTATTGCTGTAGGTGAATGATATTCTTGCTTAGAACGTTCATATTCCTGGAAACCTGGCTGGCTCAGTCGGAAGAGCATGTAACTCATTTTTTAAATGTTTTATTTTTTTTAATTAATTTTTTTTTTTTTTAGTGTGTATTTACTTTCAAAAGAGAGAGAGAGAGAGATGCAGAGCATGAGGAGGGGAGGGGCAGAGAGAGACAGACACAGAATCCCAAGCAGGCTCCAGGCTCTGAGCTGTCAGCACAGAGCCTGATGCGGGGCTCGAACTCACGGACTGTGACATCATGACCTGAGCTGAAATCAGATGCTTAACTGACTGAGCCACCCAGGTGCCCCTAAATTTTTTAAATTAAAAAAAAATTTTTTTAATGTTTATTTTAGAGACAGAGAAACAGAGCACAAGTGGGGTTGGGCAGAGAGAGAGGGGGACAGAATCTGAAACAGGCTCCAGGCTCTGTGCTGACAGCTCCGACACGGGGCTTGAACTCACAAACTGCAAGATCATGACCTGAGTCAAAGTCGGACACTCAGCTGACTGAGACACCCAGGCACCCCTAAATGTTTTATTTTTGAGAGAGAGAGAGAGAGAGAGAGAGAGAGAGAAAGTGCAGGGGAGTGACAGAGAGAGGGTGAACAGAGGATCCAAAGCAGGCTCTGTGCTGACAGCAGCGAGCCCAGTGCGGGGCTCGAATTTAACAACCGTGAGATCATGACCTGACCCAAAGTCAGACGTTCAACTGACTGAGCCACCCAGCCAGGCTCCCTGTAGCATGTAATTCTTGATCTTGGGGTCATGGGTTCAAGACCCGTGTTGGGTGTAGAGATCACTTAAATAAATGAACTTCAAAAAAAAAAAACCAAAGTAGAAATCAGACATAAAGCTCTAGAACTTAGGATTTATGCCTCCAGTTCTCATGTTAACAGATAATGGATAGTATCTATTAGCTTATTTAAATTTTTACCTGATTATTCTAAATTATTCTTATTCAAAGATTACATTGACATTGTTGTCCTGAAATACCTAATCCGTTTGCTTAACAGAATGTTGTGGTAGGATATGGAAGGGAAGGAGTTGGCTGGGTTGTATCTAGGTGTATTCAGAGCTTTGAATTATTATTTGTTATTCTCATGGTTAGATGATTCCAAAGCAGTTATACTCTGGGAATTTGTGTTAAGATACTGGTTAGGGTGATTGGTGGTGTGAAACAACCATTCCTATAGCTAGATATTCTAGCAGTCAAGTGGATATTCCTTTATCCATTATCTTTCCTTTGTCTGTGAACATTTATTTTCTCCATTGCTAAATCCACTGGTAAACTGAGAATGAGTAGCATCCCTGGGCTTGATTGCATGTCAGTAGTCCTCCAGGTGTTTGTCTTGGTGCCGAGCTTAACCGACTGAGCCACCCAGGCGCCCCTCTCACCTTGTCTTGGTGCCGAGCTAAATGCCAACTCCAGAGTCTGAAACTGTCTCATTGCCACCTTCCTACTGGAAGGCTGTGAAAATGCAGTTAAGGTTTTAGAACATTATTTACTGATTTCATATTGCAAGTAATTAATGCTTGTTTTGCTAAGGTTGATTGGATTTGCTTCCCCTAGGGAAATGATCAAAGAAGGTAATGCCTGAGAGCCTTAATATTTTGTTCATTTTCAGTGAGTTAATCTTAGGTATTTCTTCTTCCTAGGAATGCAATAAACCTCGAGAGGCCTTTGGATTTGAACAAGCTGTACGAGAGTATACACTTCAGAGCTTTGGAGAGATGGCAGATAATTTTAAGTCTGATTATTTCAATATGCCAGTTCATGTGAGTATCTTTCTTTTAGGTCGGTTTGGGGAAGTCTGAAGATTTATCTGTGTCCAGAGCTTTTGGTTTGCTTTTAACTTTCATCATTTTGTGGGACAGCATGAGAAAGATGATAGAATATTAAATCTAAAGATCAGGGGCCTGGCATCTGTTTCTATTTTTTTCATTTGCTAATGTGGCAGTGTGTACTCTCCTGTTGAGAAATCTGCTTTGGTCTTGGAATTGTTTATTAGCCTTCTGTAGGAAATCTTTTATAGAAAACCATGAAGTATGTGGCAGTTGCTCCTTTTGTTGTTACTTGTAATATGAAGTTTGTTCTTCTCCTAGGGGATCTTGGGCTTTTTAATATCCTTATCCAAAAAATTTGCCAAAGCTATTAAAATTCAGCCTTGATTTTTCCATTTCCTTTTTTCTTTCTTGATGTCCTGGGTCATTTTTATATTTCTTAGTTGGAAAACAGTTTACAGAAAAAGGCAGTTCAAGTTTATTATGTTTTTCTGAACATTTAGGTTGCCTTTAGCATTTTGCTATCCTCATTGGGAAAAGCTAAGAACCTGGTCTTTTCAGCTCTGGAAATAAGACTTTTCATTTTATCATGGGTTTGTGTTCACTTGATCTGCATTTTATGTTTTAGAAGGTTATGGTTATAGTAAGTTAGTAATCTGTAATCTTTGTTTTCCCTGTATAGATGGTTCCTACAGAACTAGTAGAAAAGGAATTCTGGCGGCTGGTGAGCAGCATTGAAGAAGATGTTATTGTAGAGTATGGAGCTGATATCTCCTCAAAAGACTTTGGAAGTGGATTTCCTGTGAAGGATGGTCGGAGAAAGATGCTGCCAGAAGAAGAGGTGCAGAGCAGATAGTAGTAATTCAAACTTAGCCCAAGCTGATTTAGCCTTTGCATAGTAGAAAACTGCCTTTCTCTAATTTTAAGGGATTACATTCATTTAAAATATTCAATCTGTAGGTCTTGGACATTATATATTATCTTCAGTTTTAAAAACAATACATCCAGGGGCACCTGGGTGGCTCATTCAGTTAAGTGTCCGACTTCCAGCTCAGGTCATGATCTCACAGTCTGTGACGGGCTCTGTGCTGACGACTCAGAGCCTGGAGCCTGCTTCGGATTCTGTGTCTCTCACTCTCTCTCTGCCCGTCCCCTGCTCATGCTGTGTCTTTCTCTCTCAAAAAATAAATAAACATTAAAAAAAATTAAAAACAATACATTCAAAGTACCCTTAAAAATTTAACTTTGCATTAAAAAAACCTTTTTTTTTTTTTAATGTTTATTTTTGAGAGAGAGAAAGACAGTGAGTGAGGGAGGAGTAGAGACAGGGAGACACAGAATCTGAAGCAGGCTTCAGACTCTGAGCTGTTAACACAGAGCCCGACACAGGGCTTGAACTCACGAACTGTGAGATCATGACCTGAGCTGAAGTTGGAACACTTAACCGACTCAGCCACCCAGGCACCCCTTAACTTTGCATTTTATTATTACTATTATTATTTTTTCTCCCCACTCTCCCATTAACTTTGCATTTTAAAACCATTTTAGTTTATTTTTATTTTTATTAAAATCTTTTTTTAACATTTGTGCATTTTTGAGAAACAGAGCACAGTGGGGGTGGAGCAGAGAGAGAGGGAGACACAGAATCTGAAGCAGACTCTAGGCTCTGAGCTGTTAGCACAGCTCAGACCCACACACTGTGAGATCATAACAGCCAAAGTCAGACGGATGCTTAACTGAGCTACCCAGGCACCCCAAAACCATTTTAATTAGTTTAATTTTTTTGTGTGTTTATTTATTCTTGAGAGACAGACAGAGCATGAGTGGGGGAGGGGCAAAGAGAGAGAGAGAGGAAGACACAGAATCTGAAGCAGGCTCCAGGCTCTGAGCTGTCAGCACAGAGCCCAATGTGGGGCTTGAACCCACCAACTGTGAGATCATGACCTAAGCTGAAGTTGGACACCCAACCGACTGAGCCACCCAGGTGCCCCAACCATTTTAATTAGTTTAAAACTTTGATTCCAGTTTAAAAAATTTTGCCTCTTTGTGTTTGAAGTGATTTAAGATTTTTTTAAAAAGAGTTACATTTCTTGATAGGTTCAAAATTAAGTTTCCTTTAACACCTGAGCAGGTAGGTTTTCAAATAATGCATTTAAACTGTAATATATATTGAAGTTCTGTCAAATAGGAGATGACCCTTATGTATAAAGCTGAATTAAGATGATCATTCACTTCTTTTTCTCATTATTTTGGTCCTTTTCACTTTTCCTTTCCTTCTATATTGGCAGTGATTAAGAATTTTATTTCCTATGAAAAGAGTTACACATGGTTAAAAACAAAAAGTTATATAGTGCAGAAGGATATATAGTTAAAAGAATATCCTGGGGCGCCTGGGTGGCTCAGTCGGTTGTGTCCGACTTCAGCTCAGATCATGCTTCTTGAAGTTTGTGGGTTCAAGCCCCATGTCAAGCTCTGTGCTGACAGCTCAGCCTGGAGCCTGCTTGGGATTCTGTGTCTCCCCCTCTCTCTGCCCCTCCCATGCTCATGCTCTGTCTCTTGATAATAAATAGAGATTAAAAAAAAATTAAAAAATAAAAAAGAATAACTATCCCAGTTCTCTTAAGGTTAGTATTTGCAAGGTATATCTTTTAACATTCTTTTACTTTGAATCTGTTTGTATCTTAGAATTTAAAGTGTGTTTTTTGTAGGAGGATATGATTGGATCTTGCCTTCTTAAAACAAAAAATGCTTACTTTTATTTATTTTTGAGAGCGTTGTACATGTGCGTGCATGCCAACAGGGGAGGGGCAGAGAGAGGGAGGGAGAGAGTCCCAAGCAGGCTCCGTGCTCTTAGCATAAAGCCCAACAGGGGGTTTGAACTGTGAGGTCATGACCTGAGCCAAAATCAAGAGTCGGCCACTTAACCAACTGAGCCACCCATGCCCCAGGATCTTGCTTTTTTAAAAAACCTAGTCTGAGGGTTGCCTTTTGATTGGAGTATTTAGTGTATTTACCCTTAATATAATTACTGACACGGTTGATTCATGTCTGTTCATTTTGTGATTTTGTGTCTTGTGGTTTTTTTTGTTCCTCTGTCTCTGTGGCCTTTTTTTGGTGTTAAACAGATATTTTTCATAATACCATTTTAATTCCTCTAGATTTTTTTGTTTTGCATATATGCTTTTTAGTTATTTAGTGGTTCTAGGAATTATAATATGCATCTTATTTATTTATAAAAGTTTATTTTTGAGAGAGAGAGAGAGAGAGAGAGAGAGAGAGAGAACACGTGTGTGCATGGGAAGGGCAGAAAGAGAGGGAGAGAGAGAATCCCGAGCAAGTTCCACGCTGAGTGCATAGCCTGACTCGGGGCTCGATTTCATGAACTGTGAGGTCATGACTTGAGCCAAGATGAAGAGTCAGAAACTTAATTGACTGAGCCACCCAGGTGCCCCTTTTGCCCCTTTTTAACTTTTTAAATGGTCTTTACACAGCCTACTTTATGTTAATATTGACTTAATTCTGGTGAATATAGCAACTTTTTTCTTCATTTCCCACTGTATTGTTATACATTATGTCTACATGTTGTATAAACACGACAACACAGCAATATAATTATTACTTTAAACCATCTTTTTTAAAAAGTTGAGAGAAGGTAAAAAAATACACATATACTCTTACCTATTTACTCACAAATAACACCATTTCTGATGCTCTTCATTTATTCCTTTGGGATCCAACTTACTTTTTCAGGTCATTTTCTTTCAGGCTGGAAGACTGCTTTTATTTGTAGTATGGGTCTGCTAAGGAATGAATTTTTTCAGTCTTTGCTTATCTGGGAATGTTTTTATTCAGGCTTTTAGTCTTTCAGTTGTAAATGCTTCTCAGTTTTTTGTCTTGTTCTGTTGTTTGCCTTTAGTTGATTTATAGTGCCTTAGAAATGGCTGTTTTGATAATTTTGTCCAGATTTATCTTTGTTTTTTGTGGAGGGGAATTGCCCAACCTCTCCATATGACCACTGCTGGAAATTCTTTACAATTAAAAGTCTCCCTCCTACCCAGATCACCAATGTAACAGAGGAAGACAATATTTCATCTTCTAGCTGTTCTTCAGATACAGTGATCTATGCAAGCATTTTATTTATTTATTTATTTATTTATTTATTTTTAAAGTTTATTTTTGACAGAGAGAGAGAGAGAGAGACAGAGCATGAGTCGGGGAGGGGCAGAGGGGGCAGAGAGAGGGAAACAGAATCTGAAGCAGGCTTCAGGCTCTGAGCTGTCAGCACAGAGCCTGATGCAGGGCAACTCACGAACCAAACCGCGAGATCATGACCTGAGCCGAAGTCGGACGCTCAATTGACTGAGCCACCCAGGCGCCCCTCTATGCAAGCATTTATATATCACACATGCAGAATTGCATATTCTTTTTAAAAAGAAATGGAGTATACTACTTACGTGGTCTTACCCTTTTTGTTTTTTGTTTTTGAGTCCCTTCAGGCCCTGTTCAGTCCACCCTAATTCCTTATAGCATTACTTACCCAGTTTATTCATGGTACCATCTCATTGGATATTATGCCAACCAGTATCTGAGCACTTAATGTGTGCTGAGTTAAGTTTTCATTTTGTTTCATTTCTTTATGATCAAAAGTTACATCTTTTGGCTTTCTTATTATTTTAGCCTTGTTATTATATTTTTCCTTCTGCGTAGGTAGAGTACAGGTTGGAATAATCAGGTTAGGATAATATAGATTAGAGAATACACATTGGGTTTTACCAAGGGAGAAAGAGAATGATTACAATAGATGGAGAACATAGATAATATACAGATGGTTTGTTCAGTATCACTGAATTTAATCTGGTTTTTATAGGTATAAGGAAACACATCAGAGTTTCTTTATACCCTTCCTTTGCCAAGTGGTGGGCAATTACTGAATTATTGGGAAGAGACTTTTTCTGCCTTTTTCTGAATTTTGTTTCTGTTCTGAATTTTTTTTATTAAAAAAACTTTTTTTTAATGTTTATTTATTTTTGACAGAGAAAGAGAGTGTGAGCAGGGGAGGGATAGAGAGAGAAAGAGACATAGGATCTGAAGCAGGCTCCAGGCTTCAAACTGTCAGCACAGAGCCTTATGCGGGGCTCAGACTCGTGAGCCACGAGATCATGACCTTAGCCAAAGTTGGACACTCAACCGACTGAGCCACCCAGGCGCGCCCCTGTTCTGAATTTTTAAGTTGTTCTTAAACAGATATTTATATCTTCTGATCTTAAAAACAAGGTCACAGAGATTTTAAAGATTATTTTAAGTGTCAAACCTAAGCACCTAATATTAATAATACAAATATTAGTCTTTCTCCATGTTTGAGTTTTAAATGAATATTTATGTATTTCTGCTTTTGCTCTATTCACCTTCATGAATGTGAAGAAATGCTGGGCTGTAACCAACCATAGTATAAAGAGACAGGTGATACAACTTTTTTTCTAGACTGGATCATGGATTTGCTCTTTGTTTTCTAAGCAGTAATGTTTTTCACAGGATACTTTTGTTGTGTTTAAAGATAGAATGAGAGGACTTCTTTATTACAAAAGGATTTTAAGGACTAATTAGAGTTTGTGTAAAACCTTCAGACTTTTTACACTTAATATCAGTTACGGTAAAGTTACTGTACTAGAATAGCAGATAACTACCAACATTTCACTAGGCGTTGTACATTTGTGTTGAACTTCTGCATGAGATAGCTCTTGGTATCTGATAGCATATTTCTCTGGAGTCATAGTTTACTGGAGAAGTACTTCTGAAGTTAATATATTGTCTTATGAATACAATGTGCTCTACCAACAGGGCTTCTAAGGAATAAAAATAGGCACAGAACTTGAAACCTTGGGAACATTTTTTTCTTCTTGTCCTTGGCTCCATATTAAGTCATTGACTAAATCCTGTTAGTTCATTTTTCATTATTTTCTGTAGGACTGGCCTCTTTTCATACCCGTTACTACCATCTTTGTCTAGGTCCTGTCACATCATGTTGGGATGATTGTCATAATCTTAAATAATGACCACTTGTGTTTGGAGTCCCCAAGACCATCTCCAGGTTCAGTGATTTTCTGGGAGGACTCATGGCTATGATTACTATAGTGAAAGAATACAAAGCAAAATCAGCAAAGGGAAAAGATGCATGGCCCAAATCCAGAGAAAACCAGGTAGAAGCATCCAAGAGTCCTCCTAATGGAGTTACATAGAAGGCACTAGTATCAAATTGACAATGTGTAGGAAGTATTGCCTACCAGGGAAGCTCATTAGTGACCCAACTCAAGGTTTTTATTGGAGGCTGGTGACCTGGGCATCCTCTGCTTAACACATACTATAAAATCCCAAACTCCCAGAAGGAAAGCAAGTGTACATAAACTACATTGTATGGTCTAGGCATCATAAATCACTCTTTTTATTAGTGTAGGGAGCTGTTTGCCATGTAAGTTTCCACATACCAGCCAAGAGAACTTTAAGTAGGCTTTTTGAAGAATAGTAGTCTTAGGCCTGTTATGTTAACCAGATTTTCTGCTTACTGCTTGTCTCTGCAGTCATTTTAAATATATTGCTTTGGGGCACCTGGGTGGCTCAGTCGGTTAAGCGTCCGACTTCAGCTCAGGTCATGATCTTGCGGTTCGTGAGTTCAAGCCCCGCGTCGGGCTCTGTGCTGACAGCTCAGAGCCTGGAGCCTGTTTCAGATTCTGTGTCTCCCTCTCTCTCTCTGACCCTCCCCTGTTCATGCTCTGTCTCTCTGTTTCAAAAATAAATAAACGTTAATAAAATTTAAATATATTGCTTTTACTTAACATGTTAAGGTTGAGAGGTCTTCTGGAGTTCATTATGCAGTTCTGTCTACTTTTGTTTATGTTTCAAACTTTCCGTAAACAAAAGTTTAAAAATATTTAAGATACTATATTTATACTGTTTCATTTTTCAGATTCTGTTTTATTTCTTTTCTGAATATAGGATAAAACCTAAGCTTCTTAATTTAAGGTTAAAGGTCCATTCTTCTTTTCTAGTCTTATTTCCTGTGTTTCTGAGTATGACTAATTTCAGTCTTCCCCTTCACCAGCCAGGACAGTATATATTCTGTCTTTCTGTCATTCATTGTCACATCTTATCTATTTTTCTAAGCTTTACTCAGGTTCTTCTTTTCTATAAAGTTTTCCTGGGGTGCCTAGGTGGCTCAGTCGATTGAGCCTCTGACTTCGGCTCAGCTCATGATCTCGCGGTTCACGAGTTTGAGCCCTGCATGAGGCTCTGTGCTGACAGTTTGGAGCCTGGAGCCTGCTTCAGATTCTGTGTCTCCCTCTCTCTCTGCCCCTCCCCTGCTCACACTCTGTCTCTCTCTGTCTGTGTCTGTCTCAAAAATAAATAAACATTAATATTAAAAAAAAAAGTTTTCTTAATGATGCAAACCCACACTAATTACCATTGTCCTCTGAAGAACTAAAGAATTTACTCTTTTATCTGTGTTTGGAGTTTCATGTGTATACTGTTGTCTTGAAACTTTTTGTATGTAGGTCTTACCTCTTCAACTAGATTGATTATGTTTTCACACAACCAGCTGACCAACCAACTAAAAAACATACTGAATAGTATTTTTTGAAAACCTTTTTTAAAAAGCATATTGAGGGTATGAATCGTATTTCATTACTATTTCTTTGTTTTTAATTTTTTTTAACGTTTATTTATTATTGAAAGACAGGGAGAGACAGAGCATGAGAATGGGAGGGGCAGAGAGGAGGAGACACAGAATCTGAAGCAGGCTCCAGGCTCCAAGCTATCAGCACACAGCCTGACATGGGACTTGAACTCACAAACTGCGAGATTATGACCTGAGCCAAAGTTGGATGCTTAACCGACTGAGCCATCCAGGCGCCCCTATTTCTTTACTATTTCTTAATGGCATTCCTACTTATTTTTTTAATATTAAATATAATTTATTGTCAAGTTGGTTTCCATACAACACCCAGTGCTCATCCCAACAGGTGCCCTCCTCAATGCCCATCACCCCCTTTCCCGTCTCTCCCACGCCCCATCAACCTTCAGTTTGTTTGCAGTATTTAAGAGTCTCTTATGGTTTGCCTCCTTCCCTCTATGTACCTTTTTTTTCCCTCCCTTCCTCTCCCCCATGGTCTTCTGTTAAGTTTCTCGGGATCCACATATGAGTGAAAACATAATGGTATCTGTCTTTCTCTGCCTGACTTATTTCACTTAGCATAATACTCTCCTGTTCCATCCACATTGCTACAAATGGCCAGATTTCATTCTTTCTCATTGCCAAGTAGTATTCCATTGTGTACATAAACCACATCTTTATCCATTCATCAGTTGATGGACATTTAGGCTTTTTCCATAATTTGGCTATTGTTGAAAGTGCTGTTATAAATAAACATTGGGGTACAAGTGCCCCTATACATCAGCACTCCTGTATCCCCTGGGTAAATTCCTAGCAGTGCTATTGCTGGATCATAGGGTAGATCTATTTTTAATTTTTTGAGGAACCTCCACACTGTTTTCCCGAGTGGCTGCACCAGTTTGCATGGAATTCCTACTTAAACCTATGATGGACTTTCTTATTTTGTCCTCTGTGACTCTTAAGTACATATTTATAGTTTCCATTTTTTTGTGCTACAATGTGGATGATATCCTCAAATCTGACTTCTAGTTGACACATTCTGTCTTCAGCTTTGTCATTGGCTGTTAAAGCTCTTACTTTGAGGGTTTTATTTTTTCAACTCTGTATTGTGGAAAGTGCACATAATAATGAACTTTCCTCCTTCCCTCAGTACCTGGCATCCACGTTTAGCAGTTTTCGACTACCTGATAGAAGGCAGCTGGGTTCACTTTCTTCTTTGTGCATTCAGTCTGTTGTGATGTTACATATCATGTATCCTCTGGAAAATTCACACTACATCCCTGTAAGAATGAGTGTAAAAAGGCAAATAACATCTTAACAGTTCCTATGAGCATAGTTTGACTTTGCATAGTCCCGGAAATAGTTCTGGGTTCCCTGGACCCCACTTTGAGAACTCCCAGCAAGGATGATAAGCACTTTAAGGCTTCATAATGGTTTCAGGGTAGGCTTTTGAAACTCAGTGTCCAGCCCTTATATCCAGAGAAGCCTCTATGAAAACTCAGTCAGTAGCTTTCCTTTTTCATTCTGCCTTTCTTTCCTTTTTCTTTGTTTCTGGAAACTGGAAATTCTTTTTTCTTTTGAGTTCATCTATGAAACAAATGTTTTCATTATTATAATTTATCCAGTATTTCTAGGTGAGTTGCTAGTGGGGGTGGTAATGGTGACTTTCTGTGTCATCTTAGTCTTTGCTATTGGCATAAATGCAGGATTACATATCGTAGTATTCTGTTTTCACAATATCTGGCACCATGCTATAAATATTTGGGGAAGTTATACTACTAGGGATAAAATAGAAATATAATACTGTCCTATTAAAATGAGTCTCACATAATTTTATAGTAGTGTATTTGAGGGAGGAGTAGTAAAAAAAATTGCTTATATGCTTCAGAATAAACCAGAGGTATCTGAAATAACTAAAGGGAAATCTAAATGCCAGCTAGACAGGAGACAGGATTGAATAGGTATATGAGTTACATGTTGCAGAGAGCAAAGAGCATGATTCTATGGACTAGATTATTATAAATATGATATACAATTTTTACCTTATTTTAAAAGACTCCCTTGAAATTTCTATTGGGCACGTGTCATTTCTGATCTTTCATTTACATCTTTTTTTTTTCTTTATAGGAGTATGCACTTTCTGGTTGGAATTTGAATAATATGCCTGTCCTAGAGCAGTCTGTTCTTGCACACATTAATGTAGACATCTCTGGTATGAAAGTGCCATGGCTCTATGTGGGAATGTGTTTTTCTTCTTTCTGCTGGCACATTGAAGATCACTGGAGTTATTCCATCAACTACTTACACTGGTATATATGATCTTTGTTATATGTTTAGTAACCTTTTTAAAGGTGTGATATAGTATTAGGTGATATGTTAGTAAGAGCTGAATTTAAAAGTATTTCCTATCCAAAGTAGGGTAACATATTGAGAAGTGTAGAGGTCTAAGGATATGTATATCTCAGATACCTTCCCTTTTAAAATATGTGCATGCAGCAGAGCCTAGAGTTTTATTTTTTTATTTTTATTTTTAAACTATTTATTTTTGAGAGAGAGAGGGAGAGGAGAGAGAGAGAGCAAGCATGTGCATGAGCAGGGGAGGGGCAGAGGGAGAGAAAATCCCAGGCAGGCTCCACACTGTCAGCGCAGAGCCTGATTCGGGGCTTGAACTCATTAACTGTGACATCATGACGTGAGCCGAAGTAGGACGCTTAACCAGCTGAGCCACCCAGGTGCCCTCAGAGCCTAGAGTTTTAGACCAAATGATACTTATTTGGTGTACATGAAAATTACTTGGTGTATCTTTTGATATTCAAGGTAGAATGTTCAAAGCGTGTATATAATTAAGATCTGACTAAACCTTCAGTATTGGAAATTATCAAATGATTTTTTTTCTTTTTGATAACATTTTCCCTAAAAATGCCTGTTACATGTGTATTCATTAAATTTGTTGGCTGAATTTTTGTATCTCCCCCATAGCTTTTATTTACTTGCCCAGTTCCTTGTCCATTATTATGATATCAACTATATGATGTTTTTTTCTCCATTTGGAAGATACTACTCAAATCACTCTTTGCAGTGGAAAACTATAGTGATTTTATTTCTCTGCTTTATCACAGTGCTGTTTAATATGATAACTGCTAGCCAAATGTGGCTATTTAAATTTGTTAAGAATGGGGCACCTGGGTGGCTCAGTTGGGTAAGCATCTGACTTCAGCTCAGGTCACGATCTTGCGGTTTGGTTCGTGAGTTCGAGCCCCGCATCGGGCTCTGTGCTGACAGCTCAGAGCCTGGAGCCTGCTTCAGATTCTGTGTCTCCTCTCTTTGCCCCTCCTTGACTCATCCTCTGTCTCTCTCCCAAAAATAAATAAACATTAAAAACAATCTTTTTTTAATTAAGATACAATTAAAAATGTAATTCCTCAGTTATAGGAAACATATTTCAAGTGCTTTATGGTCACAGGTGACTAGGGCTGTATGTATTGGTTAGCACAGCTATAGAACATTCTCATGATTATAGTAAGTTCTGTTAGAGACAGCACTGTGGATTGTATTAGGATTAGGAAATGCAGCTATTTTATAAATATAGTATGACCCATTAAATCCATTTCCTAGGAGTATAATTTAGTATTATAAATGAACTCTAGTCCGCTAAAGTCTGGTACATTAATGGGGCCAGTTTGGTCCTTAAGATTTATAGATAGAATTCTTTAAGTTTTCAACAATTTCCAGCCTTGCCTTATTTTGTTGGATAGTAAGTCAACTTAATGAAGTTATGTAAAAGTAGTCTAGAGAGTACTGACTTTGACTTTGGTCGTTGTGGGGATAATTGGAATGTCCAGTGGACTTGAAATCAAGGTACCATGTCAGTATCCTTTAGAATGATGTTGGTTTTTCAGATAGGATCTTTCCTGTTTGAAATACTATTTGTTGATCCACCTTAAAGAGTTCATGTGCTTTGAATTGCTTTTCTAATAGTAGTGATAAGTTTGTGCCTGCCTATTTATATACTCTTGCCTTACCTTCTTTATGAACAATAGCTCATCAAACAATAGATTTATGAGTTGGTTTGCCAGGATTCAGGGTATATAATTTATGACCATGGGACAAACAAAATTAATTATAAATTAGTGGATTTGCATGAGAGACCCTGGCCTCATTGGTACCATGCTCACCTAGTTAAACAGTTGTTTCTTTTGCTAGGGGGGAACCAAAGACCTGGTATGGTGTGCCATCTCATGCTGCAGAACAACTGGAGGAGGTGATGAGGGAGCTGGCCCCTGAGTTATTTGAATCCCAGCCTGATCTCCTGCATCAGTTAGTCACCATCATGAATCCCAATGTACTGATGGAACATGGTGTGCCTGTGAGTCTTTTCGGGTCTCCTTTTAGTATTTTTACTTTAAATTTATGTTCGCTTTTTATTAGAATCACAACATATGCTTTGTTTTGTAACTGGAAGCAAAAGATCATGTCATTTTCTAGCCAAATTAGAATTTATATTCTGAAGGGAAGAACATTTTTTTGGTTAAGAGGTGTTTTAAAGTATTCATCATATTTTATGTATAACTACCTATGAAAATAGTCTTCTGTTTTCAGTAAACCATTATGTCCTGGTCTTAACAAAAATCTTGTATTCCTTATTAACCTTGTTTAGTCAAAGTGTAAGTATTTTAAGTGATAGTTGTAATAACTAATGTCTATCCTTTGGAGATCATTTTTCATGTAAAGATTTCACAGCCTCTTTTTATATGCAATAATGAAATATACTATGGATACTTTTTTTACTTTCCAACTTGGTTTTGATAATGATTATTAAATTTAAGCCACTGATACCTGATAAAGTATAAATATATACAGATTTGCTGTATATATTCAAATATTCATCACACCCTTAATGAGAAAGTAGTTTGAGTAATAGTAGTGTTAGTTTGTCTTTGAAGAGTGAATGTGTACTAGAATCTGAGACTTTTTTTTTTTTTAAGGTTTATTTTTGAGAGAGAGAGATAGGAGCGCAAGCAGGGAAGGGGCAGAGAGAAAGGGAGACGGAGAATCTAAAGCAGGCTCCAGTCTCTGAGCTATCAGCACAGAGCCCGACATGGGGCTCGGACTCATGAGCTGTGAGATCATGACTTGAGCCGAGGTCAGATGCTTAACTGAGCTGAGCCACCCAGGTGGCCCAAATCTGGGACTTTTCTAAAGACATATAGTATTATTATAAAACTAAGTGGGATTCAGGAAAACTGATTTTGGGGATATTTCCATATTACGTATGAACTAATTAGTTAATTTCCAAAAAATTATCCAAGAGTAGGAGGAAATTCCATCCTTTACCATGGTTGACAACACAAGGATAAAAGGAGTAAAAGAAAAAATCTCTTAATTGTAAAAATTTTGTCAAGTTTCAGAAACTAGTAGTTCAGTGAGTAACATTTCTCTTTGAAAATTTGTCTCATACTTTCTTTTTATGAATTATTATAATTTGTTATCAGGGACTATTTTAAGAAGGTAGAGTTCTGGCTGCTGCTTTTTTTTTTTTTTTTTTAATTATTTTTGGTAGAGAGAGAAACAGAGCATGGGCGGGGGAGGGGCAGAGAGAGAAGGAGACACAGAATCTGAATTAGGCTACAGGCTCTGAGCTGTCAGCACAGAACCTGATGTGGGGCTCGAACCCACGAACCGTGAGATCATGACCTGAGCTGAAGTCAGACACTTAACCGACTGAGCCACCCAGGTACCCCTCGGGCTCCTTTTTAAACCCTGATATTGTCTTCTGATAGGTGTAAATGAATGCTTTACTGTTTTTAATTTTAGTAAGTGCTGCTGAAAGTGACTGATAAAATCTGTTCCCCTTTTTTGTTGTTTTTATTTTGTTTTGTTTTATATCCCTGTTCCCACTTTGCATTTAGGTGTACAGGACCAATCAATGTGCTGGAGAGTTTGTTGTGACGTTTCCTCGTGCCTATCATTCTGGATTTAACCAGGGCTACAACTTTGCTGAAGCTGTGAACTTCTGTACTGCTGACTGGGTCTGTTCTATAGCAAGTAGCTGTTGTACGTCTACTAACACCCCTGGAAAATGCATCTTAGTTGCCATATTTGCATAGCTGGGGAGGGGAGGATTCATGAATATTTCAGTAGAGAGTAGAGTGGCTGTTATAATTTAGAAAGTTCAGTTTCCATTACACTTTTTATTTGGAAGATTTTATAGTTCTTATCCATTATTTTCCCCATTCTGTTTGAATTTTAAATGAACAGTTGATATTTTTTGAATCTTTCTTTTCTGAGAGAATATGGTTCTTCTAGTCTTTGCTTTATCTGAGCAACTTACGGATTTTATAATGACAACCAGATCTTTTTTTTTTTTTTTTTTTAAACGTTTATTTATTTTAGGGAGAGTACATGTGCACTAGAGCCAGGGAGGGGTAGAGAGAGAGGGAGACAGAGGATCCTAAGCAGGCTCCGGGCTCCGTGCCAACAGCAGGGAGCCCAGTGTGGGGCTTGAACTCATGAACTGCAAGATCACGGACTGAGCGGAAGTTGGAGGCTTAACCGTCTGAGCCATGTAGGTGCCCCTATAACCAGATCTTTTTAAGAATTAATTTTACCGGGGCATCTGGGTGGCTCAGTCGGTTAAGCGTCCAACTGTCGGCTCAGATCGTGGTCTTGAAGCCCATGAGTTTGAGCCCCGTGTCAGGCTCTGTGCTGACAGCTCAGAGCCTGGAGCCTGCTTGAAATTCTGTGTCTCCCTCTCTGTCTGCCCCCCCTCCCCCCACCACTATACTCTCTCTTTCTCAAAAATAAATAAACATTAAAAAATTAAAAATAAAAGAATTTTACCCATATTTTCCAATATTTAGCTCAGATTTTTAAAATATCCCTTTATTATTTTCCTTTTTATAGACAATTAGTTGATTTTACTCTTCCTGCCATTTTGTTTTATTATTCCTTTTAAAAAATTTATTTTAAAAAATTACTATGATATTGGATCTCTGTTGATATACTTTTGTTTAAATGATAATGCCAGTGATTTCTCTTTTGCTTTTTTGTATGAGATAGATATCAAAAAGTAATTACATATGATTATGTCATGTTGGTTGGGAAAAGACTGCAAATTTATGATACACTCTTTGACTTTGTTTTTCCTTTAGTGATGCTTTTCTGTCTCTCAACATTTGGGGAGATATATATATATTTTTTTTTAAGTATCTTTTTTTTAAATGTTTATTTATTTTGAGAAAGAGAGGGAGTGCATGCATGTGTGCTAGCTGGGGAGGTGCAGGGAGAGAGAGAATCTCAAGCAGGTTCTGTGCTGTCAGTGCAGAGCCCATCACGGGCTCAATCTTAACAGTCGTAAGATGAGTAGGATGCTTAACTGACTGAGCCACCCAGGCGCCCCTTGGGGAGGTGTTTTTTTTGTAATATTGGGTCTTATGTTTTCTGTAGCCACCTTAATTTATTAAATTTCATAGTGAATCATTTTTGTTTCCTTGGTTAACGGATGACATGAGTAATCTTATTTGATCTAGTAATTTTGAACGTTATTAGGCTTAAGGAGCAGTATGAGCAAGTTCGAGCTTAGGACTTGTCCTTGGGTTTGAACTCTGTTTTTGTTTTTAAGTTGATTTATTTTGAGAGAGACATAGAGCAAGTGGGGAAGGGGTAGAGAGAGAGGAAGAGAGAAAGAATCCCAAGCAGGCTTTTTGCACTGTCTGCATAGAGCCCGATACAGGGCTTGAACTCATGAACCATGAAATCATGACCTGAGCCAAAGTTGGACACTTAATCGACTGAGCCAATCAGGCTCCCCAAGCTCTATTTTTTTTTTAATTTAACTAACATTTATTAACTTTATGATTTACTTGTTTCTTGGCTAGCTGTAGGATAGGAAATAGAGGTAATTCAGAAACAAATTAAAGATGGTTTCTGCCTTTAATATTTTCACTGTTATTGATGTTTGGCCTTGAGCAGCTCTTTTAATTTCACTGGGCCTAAGTTTTTCACATGGTATATAAAGATGTTAAGATTTGCTTAATAACTTCAAATAAGTGAGATGATATATGTAAAAGTCCTTGAAACTCTGTAGAAGAAGGGTGTGATAGAAATGGGAATTTTTTTTTTTTAATTGTCAAGTTAGCTAACATACAGTGTAGTCCTGGCTTCAGGAATAGATCCCCATGATTCATCACTTACATACAACACTCAATGCTCATCCCAGCAAGTGCCCTCCTCAATGCCCATCACCCATTTTCCCTACCCCCATCAACCCTTAGTTTGTTCTCTGTATTTAAGAGTCTCTTATGGTTTGTCTCTGTCTCTGTCTGTCTCTGACTGACTTATTTCACTGAGCATAATACGCTCCAGTTCCATCCACGTAGGTGCAAATGGCAAGATTTCATTCTTTTTGATTACTGAGTAATACTCCATTGTATATATACCACATTGTCTTTATCCATTCATCGTTTGATGGACATTTGGGCTCTTTCCATAATTTGACTATTGTTGAAAGCGTTGCTATAAACATTGGGGTGCATGTGCTCCTTTGAATCAGCACTCCTATATCCTTTGAATAAATTCCTATTAGTGCTATTGGTGGGTCATAGGGTAGTTCTATTTTTACTCTTTTGAGGAACCTCCACACTGTTTTCCAGAGCGGCTGCACCAGTTTGCATTCTCACTAACAATGCAAGAGGATTCCTCTTTCTCCACATCCTTGCCAACGTCTGTTGTTTCCTGAGTTAATTTTAGCCACTCTGACTGGTGTGAGGTGGTATCTCATTGTGGTTTTGATTTGTATTTCCGTGATGATGAGCAATGTTGATCATCTTTTAATGTGTCTACCATCTGCATGTCTTCTTTGGAAAAGTGTCTATTCGTGTCTTCTTCCCATAGAAATGAAATGTTTTAGCAGCTTTAGATTTGGAATAAAGTGATGGTATTAAGTTTTATAAGCCACAATAGATAATCAGTTGTATTTTATGTGGCTTCTTTACAGATTATAATAATTAAGATCTGCATATCTTCTTGCCATTGTTAATAAGTTGTATCAGAAATGTTTAAAAAGTAGATATTTATGAATTAAGAAATGAAAGACTTGTAGATTGTTAATAGACAAAATAATTGCTAATCATAAGTTCAGTATAATTGTTCTCTTGGGAAAGATGGTTTCTTTAGAAGAGTATGGAAATATTACTTGATTCAGAGATAGTCTTATATTCTTTTTTTTTTAATTTTTTTTTTCAACGTTTATTTATTTTTGGGACAGAGAGAGACAGAGCATGAACGGGGGAGGGGCAGAGAGAGAGGGAGACACAGAATCGGAAACAGGCTCCAGGCTCTGAGCCATCAGCCCAGAGCCTGACGCGGGGCTTGAACTCACGGACCGCGAGATCGTGACCTGGCTGAAGTCGGACGCTCAACCGACTGCGCCACCCAGGCGCCCCATAGATAGTCTTATATTCTTAAACTATGATTCCTATCGTTGTCTTCTGCCTGTCTTAAACTGGAGGTGATTTCTAAAAGGTTCTTAAAGGTCCATTTTTTAATTTTTTCTCTTTTATATCTTAGTTTTCAAATGTAAACCAAAACCCTATTTAAATCACCCAAGTTTTTCCACTGTACAGGAGGATACAAGTGTGGGGGGGGGGGGAGAGGGAAAGAGAGAGAAAAAGGAGAGAAAGAGAGAGAAAAGAGAGAGAAAAGGAATGGGAGGAGTGTGTGTGTTTGTGTGTACAGGCATACGTGTTTCATCACACTTTATTGCACTCCACAACTGCATTTTTTTTTTTTTTAAATACAAATTGAGGGCTTGTGGCAACCCTGTGTCAAGCAAGTCTCTTGGTGCCAGTTTTCCAATGGCATTTGTTCATGTCTCTATGTCACATTTTGGTAATTCTGGCAATATTTCAAACTTTTTCATTATATGTTACAGGGATCTATGATTAGTAATTAGGATTTATTGAAAGTTCTGGTGATGGTTAGCATTTTTTAGCAAGAAAGTATTTTTTTTCATCCCCCCCCAAGAAAGTATTTTTGAAGTAAAGTGTGTACATTGTTTTTTTTTAGACATAATGCTGTTGCACACTAAATATATATTGTATGGTGTAAACCTAACTTTCATATGCACTGGAAAACCAAAAAATTCACTGGACTCACTTTATTGTGGTATTCACATATTATGGTGGTCAGGAACTGAACCCACAATATCTCTAAGGAGTGCCTGTATAGTATAACTAGTATCACAATTTGGCTTAAAGCTTGATGGTTAAAGAAATTTTCAGTATTTATCTTAAAGAAGGAATCTGATGATTTATGAAAAGTGATCATTTCACGTAGGGAGAATAAAGTATATAATCTCAGGACTTCACTTTGAATTTTCTTTGGGTCAGACTGATTGTATGTATGTATGCATGTATGTATGTATTTATTTTTACGTTATTTATTAAAAATTGTTTTTAATGTTTATTTTTGAGAGAGAAAGAGCGTGAGCGGGGGAGGGGCAGAGAGAGAGATGAAGAATCCAAAGCAGCCTCCAGGCTCTCTGAGCTGTCAGCACAGAGCTTAATGTGGGACTTGAACTCATGAGCCCATGAACTCATGACCTGAGCTGAAGTTGGACATTTAACCAACTGAGCCACGCAGGCATCCCTAAGTTATTTATTTTGAGAGAGAGAGTGTGTGTGTGAGCAGGGGAGGGGCAGAGAGAGAGAGAGAGAGAGAGAAGGAGAGAGAGAGAGAGGGAGAGAGAGAATCCCAAGCAGGCTCCACACTGTCAACAGAGCCCAACCTGGGTCTTGATCCCACAAACCGTGAGATCATGACCTAGCTGAAATCAGGAGTTGGACACTTAACTAACTGAGCCACCCAGGTGCCCTAGACTGATTGTTTTTAAAATAATTTCTAGATGCTAAAATGTAAATCATCTTTTGCTTTGGTTCTTACAAAAAATTGAGTCCATGTGAATTGCTAAAGTAGTGCTTTTTTTCTCCGCTTTTCTTTTTCAAACTTTGGTAACATCTCTGCTTTTTGTTCTGTGGAAACTTCTGTGCTGAATATGTCCACTGAACCCTTTATAATCTGAATGTCTTTTCTTTTTTCTTTAAAGGCAGTTTATGTTAGACTGGTCTAAAAGTTTGCTACCTTATTTAAATATCAAGGAACTTGTACTTCTGGTACATAATGAGTAGAAAGTCAATAGCTTAGGGTAGAGGCTTAGCATCTCAAATTATGGAAATTTTCTGTGGGAACACCTTTGAAATTCCTGCTGGGCCATAAAGATTTAATATTTAAGTTACCTCTTATTTTCAAATGGAGTTGGTTATTCTGCCTTCTTTACAGTAAAAGAGAGGATCTGTAGGCTAAATAGTGGTTTTGTTCTGGAAAATGTTATAAGCAAGTAAGTTAATTTGAGAAACTTGTCGTTTTACAGTTACCCATTGGACGTCAGTGTGTCAATCATTACAGACGGTTAAGGCGCCATTGTGTCTTTTCACATGAAGAACTCATTTTCAAGATGGCAGCAGATCCAGAATGCTTAGACGTGGGCCTGGCTGCCATGGTGTGCAAAGAATTGACTCTCATGACTGAAGAAGAGACAAGATTAAGGGAGTCTGTTGTACAAATGGTGAGTTTGCTTGGCACATTCCCTGTATTCAGTACTGCTCATGGAATATACTAAAAATGGAATGTGTAGAATGAATCCATTTTCATCTTTGATTCCTTTAGAAGTTGAACACAAAAATCATAAGTTTAGAGAAGGTATGTTTTTATACTTGCCATTTTGCGTTCTTCAAATTGAAAAATTTTAGGAATCTTTATGTCATTTCTAGATTAAAAAAATAGAATCCTATCAGCTAGAATTTCTTAGGTATATATTTATTTCTTTAAATAAGAATCTTCGGGGCACCTGGGTGGCTCAGTCGGTTGGGCGTCCGACTTCGGCTCAGGTCATGACCTCGTGGTCCGTGAGTTCGAGCCCCGCATCGGGCTCTGGGCTGACAGCTCAGAGCCTGGAGCCTGCTTTAGATTCTGTGTCTCCCTCTCTCTCTGACCCTCCTCTGCTCATGCTCTGTCTCTCTCTGTCTCAAAAATAAATAAATGTTAAAAAAAAAAAAATTAAAAAAAAAAAAAAGAATCTTCTACATATAGTATTTCTTTAAATAAGAAAGTTCAAATCCTTTTCTTTGAGGTTTGAAATTGAATAAAAGTTATGTTTCTGGTGATTCCAACTGTCAGACTAAATTGATTTGTTTTTATTTCTTTCCTCTTTCTAAGCAACTTAATGAGTAGGAAGTACTGAATGACCAAGTGCTGGGATTTTTTTTTTCCTGGTTTGGAAGCCAGTTGAATTTTTGATGGAGTTTCCTTATAATGGAGGTGGCTGGGCAGAGGGTGACCAGATCCACCTCCCACCGCCACCCCCCTCCACCCCCAACAAGTGTTAGGATTTTGAATGCTTGTAGTAAATTAAATCTTTTGTTTTTTAGAATTTATTTATTTATTTTTGAGAGAGTGGGAGCAGGGGAGGGGTAGAGAGAGGGAAAGAGAATCCTAAGTGCTGACAGCACAGAGCCCAGCATGGGAGCTTAAACTCACAAACCATGAGATTGTGACCCGAGCTGAAATCAAGAGTCAAACGCTTAACTGAGTGAGCCACCCAGGCACCCCAAACCTTTTTTTAAAATTTAATTTAATTTTTTAGTTTATTTATTTATTTTGAGAGAGAGAGAGAGCAAACGGGGAAGGGGAAGAGAGAGAGAATCCCAAGCAGGCTCTGCACTGTTAGCACAGAACCCAGTGCAGGGCTTGAACTCATGAACCATTAGATCATGACCTGAGCCAAAGTCAGACACTTAATTGACTGAGCCACCCAGGTGCTCCTAACTCTATTTTTTAAAAATTCAACTAACGTTTTAATTTGAAAGTAAAAACAAATTACCATTGGGGCACCTGGGTGTCTAAGTTGGTGAGGCCTCCAACCCTTGTTTTCGACTCAGGTCATGATATCATGGTTTGTGGGATCAAACCCCTCACCTGGCTTTGCGCTGACAGGATTCTCTGTTTCTCTTTCTCTCTCTGCCCTTCCCTGTGCTCACATGCACACTGTCTCTCAAATAAACATTAAAAAACATTTTTTTTAAGTTAACCATTTATATTAGCACCCTCCAAGAATGAAATATTTAGGTTTCTTTTTTTTAATGTTTATTTTTGAGAGACAGAGTGCGAGCAGGGGAGGGGTAGAGAGAGAGGGAGACACAGAACTTGAAGTGGGCTCCAGGCTTTGAGCTGTCAGCACAGAGCCTGACATGGTGCTTGAACTCATGAACCGCAAAATCGTGACTTGAGCCAAAGTCAGATGCTTAACTGACTGAGCCACCCAGGCGCCCCAGTTTCTTTCTTTTTTTTTTTTTTGGAAGTTTATTTTGAGAGCAAGTGAGTACAAGTAGGGAGGGGCAGAGAGAGAGAGAATCCTAAGAGAGCTCCCAGTGGAGAGCTTGAAGCTGAGCTTGAATTCATGAAACAGGGAGAGCATGACCTGAGCTGAAACCAAGAGCCAGATACTTAACCAACTGAGCCACCCAGGTACCCCGAACATGTACAGGGAGGAAAACTACAAAACTCTGATGAACAAAATCAAAGAAGAGTTTAGTAAATGGAGAGATATTCCATGCTCATGGATAGGAAGACTCAGTGTTGTCAAGATGTCAGTTCTTCCCAACTTACCTATAAATCCAGTGAAATCCTTATCAAAATCCCAGCAAGTTATTTTATGGATATTGACAAATTGGTTCTAAAATTTATTTGGAGAGATAAAAGACTCATAATAGCCAAGTCAATATTGCAGAAGAACAAATTCAGAAGACTAACACTACCTGATTTCAAGACTTACTATAAATTGTACACCTGAAACTAAAGTACACTATGTGTCAACTATACTCATAAAAAATAAATAAAAGTATTAAATACTTACTATAAAGCTAGAGTAGTAATAAAGACTATGTGGTATTTACAAAAGAACAGACAAATCAACCAATGGAACACAACAGAGAACCCAGAAACAGACTCACATAAATACAGTCAACTCACCTTCCACAAAGAATTATTTCTTTCCCATTGCCTGGTGTCTATCTTTTGAAGTTTCACAGGTACTGTGTTTTTTTACAAATTGAAGGTTTGTGGCAACCTTGCATTGATCAAATTTATTGGCCTCATTTTTCCAACAGCATTTGCTCACTTCATGTCTCTCTGTCACATTTGGTAATTCTCAAAATATTTCAAATTTTTTCATTTTATTTTATTTCATTTTTTCATTTTTAATTATGGTATAATTAATATACAATGTTATATTAGTTTTAGGTGTACAATATAGTGATTCAAAAATTCTATACATTAGTCAGGGCTCATCATAAACGTACTCTTCATCCCCTTCACCTATTTCACTGATTCCCCCCCACCCACCTCCCCTCTGTAACCAACAGTTTATTCTCTATATTTAATAGAGTCTGGAGCATCTAGCTGGCACAGTGGATGACTTTTGAACTCAGGGTCATGAGTTTGATCCCCACATTGGGTGTAGAGCTTACTTAAAAAAAGAATGAAATTCCCTTAATAGAATCTGAGGTTTTTTGTTTTTTGTGGGTTTTTTTTTTTGGTCTTTTTTTTCTTTGTTTTGTTTCTTCAGTTCCACATATGAATGAAATCAGATGGTATTTGTCTTTTTCTGACTGATTTATTTCACTAGCATATTCTCTAGATCCATCCATGTTGTTGCAAATGGCAGGTTTTTGTTCTTTTTAATGGCCGAATAATATTCCATTGTGTATATATACCACGTTTTTTTATCCATAATTTGGCTATTGTAAAGAATGCTATAATAAACGTAGTGGTGCATATATCTTTTCAAATTAGTGTTTTCATATTCTTTGGGTAAATACCCAGTAGTGCAATTGCTGAATCATATGGTAATTCTAACTTTAATTTTTTGAGGAACCTCCATACTGTTTTCCACAGTGGCTGCACCAATTTGCATTCTTACCAATAGTGCATGAGGGTTTCTCTTTCTCTACATCCATGCCAACACTTGTTGTTTCTTATAGTTTTGATTTTAGCCATTCTGAGAGGCATGAGACTATATTGTGGTTTTGATTTGCATTTCTATGATGAAGAGTGATGTTGAGCATCTTTTCATGTGTCTGTTAGCGATCATGTATGTCTTTGGAGAGATGTCTGTTAATGTCTCTTGCCCATTTTTGTTGATTTTTGGTTTTTTATTTTTTATTTTTGTATTTTAGAGAGAGTGCAAGTGGGGGAGAGGGACAGAGGGAGAGAGAAAATCTTAAACAGGCTTCTGTGCTCAGCGTGGAGCTTCACACAGGGCTTGATCCCACAACTATGGGATCATGACCTGAGCTCAAATCAAGAATCAGATGCTGATCCACCCAGTCACCCCTTCTGCCCATATTTTAATTGGTCACGCTTTTTAAAATTATTATTATTACATTCTTTATGGTCATTTTATGAGTGATCTTTGATGTTACAACTGTGTAATTGTTTTGGGGTGCCACAACCTGTGCCCCCATAATGGTGAACTTAATCGATAAATGTGAATGTTGAGCCTACTCTACCAACTAGCTATTTCTCTGTTCCTCTTTATTCTTTGAGCTACAACAATACTGAAGTTAAGCCAAGTAATAGCCCTATTACAGCGGCCTTTTAAGTGCTCAAGTGGAAGGAAGAGTTACACATCTCTCACTTTGAATCAGAAGCTAGAAATTATTAAGCTTAGTGAGGAAGGCATGTGGGAATCCTACTTAGGTCAAAAGCTAGGCTGCTTGTGCCAGCTAGCCAGGTTGTGAATGCAAAGGAAAAGTTCTTGAAGTAAATTAAGAGTGCTACTCTAGTGAATACATGAACAGTAAGAAAGCAAAATAGCCTTTTTTGAGGATACGGTGAAAGTTTTAGTGATCTGGATAGAAGATGGAACCAGCCACAACATTTCCTTATGCCAAGGCCTAATCCAGAGCAAGGCCCTAACTCCTAAGTTTTATGTATGCTGAGAGCTGTGAGGAAGCTGCAGAAGTTTGAAGCTAGCAGAGGTTGGTTCATGATGTTTGAGGAGAGAAATCATCTACACACCACAAAAATGGAAGGTGAAGCAGCAAGTGCTGATACAGAGCTGCAGCAAGTTATCCAGAAGATGTAGCCAAGGTCATCAGTGAAGGTGGCTACGCTAAGTATAGATTTTCGGTGTAGACAAAACTGCCTTCTATTGGAAGGAGATGCCATCTAGGACTTTCATGGCTAGAGAGAAGTCAATGCCTGGATTCAAAGGGCAGGCTGACTCTCTTGTTAGGGGCTAATACAGCTGATGACATTAAGTTGAAGCCATTGCTCATTTACCAATCCTAAAATCTCAGGGTCCAGCTAGGGGCATCTGGCTGGCTCAGTCAGTTAAGCATCTGACTCTTGGTTTTCACCTATAGCTGGTGAGATTGAGCCCTGCGTCGGGCTCCTGTGCAGACAATGTGGAGCCTGCCTGGGATTCTCTCTCTCCTTTCTCTGTCCCTCCCCTGCTCACATGCTCACTCTCTCTCTCTCTCTTTCAAGAGAAATAAAATAAACTTTAAAAAATAAATAAATCTTTAAGAATTGTGCTAAATCTACTCTGTGTTGTGTAACTGGAACAACAAAATCCAGATGACAGCACATGTGTTTACAAACAGTTTACTGAAATTTTAAGCCCACTGTTGGAGCTGCTGTGCAGAGAAAAAAAAAGATTCCTTTCAAAATATGACTGCTCATGGACAATGTGCCTGGCCACCCGAAAGCTGTGATGGAGATGTCCAACAAGATTGATGTTGTTTTCATGCTTGCTAACAGAACATCCGTTCTGCAGCCTGTGGATCAAGGAGTAATTCAACTTTCAGGTCTTAATTTTTAAGAAATAAATTTTGTAAGGCTACAGCTGCCATAAATAGTCTTCTGATAGATCTAAGCAGAATAAATTGAAAATCTTCTGGAAAAGATTCACCATTCTAGATACTATTAAGAACATCTGTGATACATGGAACAAGGTCCAAATATCAACATGAAAAGAAGTTTGGAAGAAGTTGATTCCAGCTGTGGCAGGAGTGACTTTTAGGGCTTCAAGATCTCAGTGGAGAAGAAAGTGTAGACGTGTTGGAAAGAGCAAGAGAACTGCAATCACAGAAGTGGAGCCTGAGGATGTGACTGAATTGCTGCAATCTTGTGATACAGCTTTAGCAGATGAGGAGTTGCTTCTGATGGATGAGCAAAGAAATTGTTTTCTGGAGATGGAATCTACTCCTGGTGAAGATGCTGTGAAGATTATTGAAATGACGACAAAGGATTTAGAATATTATGTAAACTTAGTGGATAAAGCCGTGGCAGTGTTTGAGAGGATGGACTCATATTTTGAAAGAAGTCCTAATTGTGAATAACATGCTGTCAAATAGCATCATATGCTAAGAGAAGTCACATGTGAAAGAGACAATTGATGTGACTCCATTGTTTTAAGAAATTATAACAGCCACTCCAATCTTAAGCAACCACCACCCTGATCAGTTAACAGTCTGATGAACATCGAGGCAAGACCCTCCATCAGCAAAAAGATTATAACCTCCTGAAAGCTTAGATGATGTTGAGCATTTTTTAGCAGCAAAGGGTTTTTTAATTAAGGTGTGTACATTGCTTTTTCAGACACAATACTATTGTACGCTTAATGGACTACAGTGTGGTGTAAATATAACTTATATATATGCTGAGAAACCAGAAAATTTATTTGACTTGTTCTGTTGTGATAGTTGTTTTATTGCCATGGTCTGGAACCAAACCCACAGTATCTCTGAAGTGTGCTTATACATTGGTGGAGACTCATGAAGTAAGTTCTTGTGGTATGGTCCCATTTCAGGTTTAACCTGTGTCATTAATGGGGCATCATTTTTCCTTGTTCTGCAATAATTTGAATATCACAACTCTTGATCATCTTATCCTTTGATCAGATTTCTCTAAGGACTTTTCCTATGAACTTTTGAATAATTAGGAAAGATTCATTTTTGAATAATTAGGAATGATTAATTTTGGAAAGTATTTTGATGATGTGTCATTGTACCTCCCATGTTTATATCTTAAGTCAGAGATTTACCTGTAAGAAAAAAATTTAATAACTTGAAGGTCTTTGATGCTTGAGAGACTAGAAAGATTTGATGTAGTGACATGAATTGTATTTCAGGGTGTCCTGATGTCGGAAGAAGAGGTGTTTGAACTTGTTCCTGATGATGAGCGACAGTGTTCAGCGTGCAGAACCACATGTTTTCTCTCTGCTCT
The DNA here is from genome assembly GCF_022837055.1 of Prionailurus viverrinus. Taxonomy (NCBI): domain Eukaryota; kingdom Metazoa; phylum Chordata; class Mammalia; order Carnivora; family Felidae; genus Prionailurus; species Prionailurus viverrinus. The sequence goes on from NC_062567.1 coordinate 34,349,774, forward strand.
GACATGCTCCTGTAATCCTGAGCGGCTTGTGTGTCTCTACCATCCAGCTGATCTGTGCCCCTGCCCCATGCAGAAGAAGTGTCTTAGGTATCCATAAGTTTCTTGTAAAACTTGTTAATTCTTTGAAAACCAAGGGCATTGTTCTTTGTAATTTCCCTTCCCCATGTGTAGACTGGTGACTTTTCCTTGTCTCTCTGCCTCCCTGCTGTGGACCAGTCCTTTAAAGTTGGCTCTAAACTTGGCAACTGAAGTTATTTTTTTTTATCAGTTGATTTCATATGTTCCCTGTCTCTCCCTGCATTAAACCTCTATGGACAACTTTGATTTTTTTAAGACCCCATTCACCTCATCATTGTATTAAACTGATTATGTTTAAAATTTATTTTCAAGTTATTGTTGGATTTTCAAGTTTTTATTTCTGTGTTTTGTTTGTTTCTCTTTGTTTTTAGATACCGCTATCCATTAGAGGACCTCCCTTCTCTGCTATATGGTGTGAAAGTCAGGGCACAATCTTATGACACTTGGGTCAGCCGTGTTACAGAAGCATTATCTGCCAACTTCAACCACAAGAAAGGTTAAGTATCCTCCTTTTGTATGCATACACTGAAATTACTGTCACATTGAAAGAGGCCTTGTGGGGCGCCTGGGTGGCTTGGTCGGTTAAGCGTCCGACTTCGGCTCAGGTCATGATCTCACGGTCCGTGAGTTCGAGCCGTACGTTGGGCTCTGTGCTGACAGCTCAGAGCCTGGAGCCTGTTTGGGATTCTGTGTCTCCCCCTCTCTCTGCTCCTCCCCTGTTCATGCTCTGTCTCTCTCTGTCTCAAAAATAAATAAACATTAAAAAAAAAAAAATTAAAAAAAAAAAAAAAAAAGAAAGAGGCCTTGTTTTGTTTTATGTGTTTTTCTATTAAGGAAAAATCTTAGGCTTCATTTAAGATTTGAGACTAATGGATTGGTTGACTGACTTAAGATTTAGTTTTCTATTTGAGAATCTTCTCTTACATCAAAAGTTAATATAAAATGGGACAGATGGCTAACTGGCAATAGATATGTATTTTGGGGAGCCATTGTGACCAGTGGACTAACACTGAAGGCTAATTAAGAACAAGGAATTGCAGGGGCAGCTGGGTGGCTCAGTCAGTTAAGTGTCTAGACATTGCTTGGGATTCTCTGTCTCTCCCTCTCTCTTTGCCCCTCCCCTGCTTGCGTGCGTGCTCGCTCTCTCTCTCTCTCTCTGTCTCTCTCAAAATAAATAAATAAAACATTAAAAAAAAAAAAGAATGAGGAACTAACCTTACCTGAGAGAAATCATCCATAAGGATTAGGAATGAGCATCTGCTCATAAGCTTTTAATTGCATTGGTGAGATTTTCCCAGCTGCGATGATTCTTCTGATAGGTTGAGGACTAACTTGAGAGGGGTTGGTTAACATTTTTAAATGGCTTTTTATGTGTGTGGTTATAGCATACGGTTTTATTCTTACAGATTTGATTGAATTACGAGTAATGCTGGAAGATGCTGAGGATAGGAAATACCCAGAGAATGATCTCTTTAGAAAGCTCAGGGATGCTGTAAAAGAAGCGGAGACCTGTGCCTCTGTGGCTCAGCTGCTTCTCAGCAAAAAGCAGAAGCACAGGTAAGACTATGAAGAAGAGTTGGGTTCCCCAGTGGTTTCTTGTGGGTTTTTTGGTCTTGTTTGTTTTTCTTTCAGAGTAGAAGCCAGAATTTTAACTGGCTCACAAGGCCCTCTATTTAATCTTTGATCTCTTGTGGCCATTTCCCTTTCTCCTCCAGTCATGTCCCAGTCTTAAACCCCTACTACTCTCCCTTCTTTCTTGCTTCACTCTGCAGTCTTCTTCCCCTTTCTGCTTTTCCTACACACTGGGCACGGTTCTCCTTAGGGCCTTCACAGGCCTTCCCTGCTGTCCAGGTGGCTTGTCCCTCACTTCTTTCAGGTCTTTTTCAGATGACACATTCTTGAAGAAACTTGCTCTGACAACCTTTATAAAATTGCAACCTTTTTATTCTTTTTTCCTGTTTTGTTTTTCTCCTAGCCCAGTCACCTCCTGATATACTAATTCATTATCTCTTCTACTGTTTCCCAGGCCCACTAGAACATGTGTGAGACTAGGATGTTGGAGATTTTTTATTCTTTTTTTCATTGCTTTATTTCTTGTGCTTAGCACAATGCCTGGCACATAATAGGTGTGCAATAAATATTTGTAAATAAATAAATGATACTGCATGCTGAAGGCAGGTGGCAGCAAAGAGTAACCTTGATGGATACAGGAGAGGCTGTTATTAAGGAGTGTAGAAGTATGCGCCCTTGATTGAATGTCATTTGTATGTGTTAAATTTTCTGTGGTATTGTTTTGTATTCATTCCAACACATTCCTGGATTCTGAACAGGTTCTTCTGTAGCACTTCACATTGGGTTTTAAAATTACTTTGTATATTTTTTATTTATCATTTTATTAGAGAATCTTTCTTAAAGATGTTGGTCAGTGAATCTTCAGCTGTCATTGGGTCACTAACCCTCTCGGAGAATCTGGCAAAAGCTTAGAGACCCTTTTCTTAGAAAAATGCACATACACATACAGTTCTGAATATGTTTCAGAGGGTTTATTATCTCCTAAGTTAAAGGTGCCCTTGTTCCACATTTTAAGCTTTTGAGGTAGAAGATTTAGTTTTATTAATGAACATAATATTTTGATCTGAGGAATTGATTAACTGTTTGAAATGTTTAACACTTGTAAGATTGGAGGAACTACAACTTGGAGTATTGAATCTTTGAGCCATTAACTAAAGAGGTAAATACCTGATTTGGAGGTGATCAGCATTACAGTGGAACCTCTCAAACACTCATATTCTGGGGTTGCTTGGGTTAGAATTCTAGAGAGACTAGAAGCCCCTTTGATATCAGATGACTATGAATTTTTCTTACTTATGTCTCAATATTATTTCACATCAGGCAGAGCCCAGATAGTGGGAGGACTCGGACCAAACTGACAGTGGAAGAATTGAAGGCCTTTGTCCAACAACTTTTTAGTCTTCCATGTGTCATCAGCCAAGCTCGACAAGTAAAGGTGGAGTATTATGTTTCTTTTCTTGGGTAATAGCCTTTGTAGTATGGGTTTCTGTTTTGGGCAGATAAAATACTGTGTCTAGACTAGTTTTTTGTTCTGTTTCTCTTACTGCTGACAGTAAGAATCCTTTGGTTTAGGGGCACCTGGGTGGCTCAGTCAGTTAGGCATTCAACTCTTGGTTTCTGCTCAGGTCATGATCTCACGGTCGATGGGTTTGAGCCCCACATCGGGCTCTGTGCTGACAGTTCAGACCCTGCTTGGGATTCTCTCTCTCCCTCTTTCTCTGCCCTCCCCTGCTTTCTCTCTCTCTCTCTCTCATTCTCTCTCTCTCTCTCTCTCTCTCAAAATAAATAAACTTAAAAAAAAAAAGAATTCCTTGGTTTAGTTCTTAGTCTTTAATACTCCCTTTAAGATTCTGGAACCAAGAGTAATTAGTTTAGAATTTTTTTCTGTTTTAATTTTAGATCAGAATCCCTATCTGGCATAGATAAAATTGAAATGCAAGAAAATCATTAAAAGAATCTAAATATTTCAGTAAGTTATTAGTTCATGAGCTTTTAAAAATATGAGCTCTGAAATTACTAGAGTCCTGATGGTTTCTTGAATTTGTAAAATCTAAAAAGTATATATCAAATACATTAATTTGTGTAGTTAGTATTCCTTTGATAGTTCATGGTGGTGGTTTGTGATTTTGCCATGGGCAGGATATCTGAAATGGTTTTTATCAAGGTTGTCAGCTTGTGCAATCTAGTATCAGTTGTGTTTTTGCTTTATTCCTTGTTGTGGGAGCATTTTGATAGTTGACCACACTTTCCTATCTGAGAGACTTTCTTCTCTAAACATCTGTGACATCACACTCTCTGGTTTTCTAGGTTATTCACAGTTCCTTCTCTTTAGCCTTCTTTGCTGTTTGTTTTCTCCTTGGCTTGACTGCTAATTGTGGAGTATATTCGGAGCCTCAGCCCTTTCTTTAGTCTAGGTCTTGACATCTTACTTGTTTAGTGACATTAAACAAATCTGATCTGATTCCCAGATCACCAGTTCTTAGTGCCTTTGTTCTTTTCTACAGGCTTGTATGTCCAGTGGCATACTCTCCATATCCCTTTGGCAGACTGAAGTAATCTTAAAAGCCTTTTAATGAGTCAAAATCCTTGATTCCTTTATTTCCCTTATTACCCTACAACCAGTCTCTAAACAAGTGCTGTTTTTATCTTCAAAATGTATCCCAGAGTGAACCATTTATCATCATGACCATTGCTTAAACTGCTCTGAACCACTAGATTCTAGACCTTAGGTTACTGTAATAGCCTCTTAACTCACCTCCTTTCTTCTTCTCTTGTCCTTGATAGTTGATTTTTTATTTGGTAGCCAGAATGATTGTGTAAAATATAAATCAAATCATATCATTTATTTGTGGTAGAATTCTCCAGTGCTTCCTCAAAGCCATTAGAATGAAATCTAAATTCATAATCTACAGGGCACTGTGTAATCTGACCTCTGCTTATTTTTAAACTTCATTCTCCACTTTGCTTCTCATCACCCACTCATCCAGATGAGCAAGACAGCAAGCTCATTTCTCTTTAAGAGCTTTTGCAGTTATTACTTGCCCTGCCTGAACTGCTCTTCTTCCAGATCTTCTTATAGTTCCCACTTCTGTCTCCTTATTTTAGTGTCAGTTTATCTGTTTTCTGTGACCACCATTGCAATGTAGTATGCCCTCCTCCTCTGGTCATTCTCTATTGTGTTCTATTTTGTTCTCATAGCATTTAAAACTAACTGAAACATTTCATTCATGTATTCAGTGTCAGGCTATTTAGATTAAAATGCGTTCCTTTAAGACAAAGGACTGTATGTTTTAATATTGTGCACTTAAAACAGTGGCTATATCTAAGTCTGCAGTCTTTAAATATTTTTTGAATTGGAGCGCCTCCGTGGCTCAGGGTTAAGTGTCCGACTTTGGCTCAGGTCATGATCTTGCGACTCGTGAGTCTGAGCCCCACATCAGGTTCTGTGCTGCCAGCTTCAGAGTCTCTGTCTCCCTCTCGCTCTGCCCCTCCCCCGCTCATGCGCGCTCTCTCTCTCTCTCTCTCTCTCTTTCAAGAATACACATTTAAAAAAAATTAAAAATTTTTTTTGAATGAGTCGTATTTTAAAAGGAAGAAGGTAAGTAATTACAGAGAAGCATATTTATGATATTTACGTTTTTTACTATCGTATCTATTTGGTGCTATAATGGTGAGATTATTAGATAATCTAGAGTTTGTTAGTTTGCCTGAGCTATATTCCATACTCATTTTGTATCTTTTATTTTTTATTTCCTTAAAAAAATTTTTTTTTCCATTTATTGATTTTTTGAGTGACAGAGTGAGACAAAATGAAAGTGGGGGAGGGGTAGAGAGAGAGGGAGACACAGGATCGGAAGCAGGCTCCAAGCTCTGAGCTGTCAGTGCAGAGCCTGACATGGGGCTTGAACCCACAGACCGTGAAATCGTGACCTGAGCCAAAGTCGGACGCTCAACTGACTGAGCCACCCAGGCGCCCCTCATTTTTTATCTTTTAAATTTGGTTGTGGTTTTTTTTTTTTTTTTTTTACTTTTTCAGAATCTCCTGGATGATGTGGAAGAGTTTCATGAACGTGCTCAAGAGGCCATGATGGATGAAACCCCAGATTCTTCCAAACTCCAAATGTTGATAGACATGGGTTCTAGTCTCTATGTGGAGCTACCTGAATTAGCCCGACTAAAGCAAGAGCTACAGCAGGCTCGATGGTTGGATGAAGTAAGACTGACCCTGTCAGATCCACAGCAGGTCACTTTGGATGTCATGAAGAAACTGATAGACTCTGGGGTGGGGTTGGCACCCCACCATGCTGTGGAGAAGGCAATGGCTGAACTACAGGAGCTCCTTACAGTCTCTGAGCGGTGGGAAGAAAAGGCTAAGGTCTGCCTGCAGGCAAGGTGAACATATACATTGATGACTGTTGCCTCTTTAATAATGAAGCCAGAGTAGAACCGAAGGAGGAACATAAGGTTCTATTTCATTAAATATTTAATTAGATGTTTTGTGCCTTCCCTGATCAATCACTAAGTTATCGAATAGGTCTACACATAAACAGTTTTCAAATATTGTGTGCACTCTAGTGCAGAGTACTTTGCTAGGTACTTTAGGTGATACAGAGTAGTATTTTGTTTAGAACTTTCCATTACCTATGCTGTATTTCAGAGCTAAGAAATGTAAAGCTCACCACCATATGTTACTGTTAACTGAGAGGTACAGAAAAATGCAACAGGAGTTTAGAGGAGAGGTCAGTGTTAGTTTGGGTGCTCAGAAGAGAAGCTGGAGAGAAAAGAAAGAACTTAGGTAGAGACTTGAAGCACGAGTGCGATTGAAGCGGAAGGGAGGTAGGAGAAATGTCATAAGCTAAATTGTGTTTTGGTGACAAAAGTTAAATGGGCTTCCCTGGAGTAGAGGATTTATGCAGGAAAGTAGTGGGAAAGAGAAAGAAGGGGAAGAAAACGTTAAGTTGCATTAGCATTGGCACCCCATTGGATTTGTGAGATTTCAGTAAAGCATTCATCATATTTGTGTATCAACTAATTTCATAATTATGTAAGAACTAATGTCCTTTATTAAAGTATTTCTTCAGCTAAAGTTGATACACAATTTCTCGTGTGAGGATGAGGAACCTGGGATACTTAGATCACATAGTTCTTAACACAGCTCAAACTTGAAGCCTTTTCCACTTCATTCCAAAGTCTTCATGTACTTAACTACTTTGTCAGCTACTTATTTTGAATGCAGATGATAGGAAAAGCCTTAGATGATTTAATGAATAATGACCACAGTTTTGTTTTGCCAAGAAAAGGCTGCATGTATTTTTGCTGGATATTTTGCTCTCCAGATGCCATGGAGAATACATACTAAAATGTATCCATAGCTTTTTTTCCTTTGAAACTATTCAGTGTCTTCAGATTCATGACAATTCCAGGAGCATATTAAATGGGAAAAACTAAATAACTGTGGAATGCAAAACTATAAGTTGGTATACCTGATGCAACTTACCGTAGTCTACAGAATGAAAATTTGGCGGTAGTAATATGTGAAAACTTTTTCTCTCATTTTTCTACATTTAATCAGTCACCAAGTTTTAGTGAGTTTGCCTCCAAAATGTCTTTCGAATCTGTCTTCACTGTCACTGACCTAGTTACAGTACTCTTGTATTTTCCCTTAATCTTTGCAATTCAGTAAGTATTTGTGGAGTAGCTGCTACATGCCAGGCACTGTTTCTCAGTGCTATAGAGACAGTAGGGAAAAGCACACAGAGTCCCTGCTCTAAAATAGAGCCAACATTCTAGTGGGGAGAGCCAAGAGACAGGTGAATAAGTGAGTGTATGAATGGATGAGTAAATTTCAGGTAATTAGTGTCATGAAGAAAATAAAATTAGAAAATAGAGGGTGATGGAGTTTGGGGATAGTGGGAAGAAGAATCTTTTGTTTTCTTCTGTCAAGATTATCTTTTTGGGGTTTTGTTGTAGTTGTTTGTTTGTTTGTTTTTAAATATAATTTATTGTCAAGTTAGCTAATATACAGTGTTTGCAGTGTGCTCTTGGCTTCGGGGGTAGATTCCCTATGATTCATTGCTTAGATACGACACCCGGGGCTCATCCCAACAAGTGCCTTTCTCAGTGCCCATCACCCATTTTCCTTCTCCCCCAATCTCTGCCATCAATCCTCAGTTTGTTTTCTGTATTTAAGAGTCTCTTATGGTTTGCCTCCCTCCCTCTCTGAAACTATTTTTTCCCCTCCCTTCCCCCATAGTCTTAAGTTTCCTAAGTTCCACATATGAGTGAAAACATATGAAATCTTTCTCTGAATGACTTACTTCATTTAGCATAATATCCTCCAGTTCCATCTACATTGTAAATGGCATGATTTCATTCTTCCTCATTGCCAAGTAGTATTCCATTGTATATGTAAACCACATCTTCTGAATGGATAAAGTTATCTTTTTGAAACACATCTATAATATTCTTCACGTCTTAGCATTGATTGATTACTGACCATTATTTTCTCAATACCCTTCTTCGCTTTTGGCCTTTTTTCCCCTGCCTCTTAAATAAAAGCTTTCCTCAAGATTCTGGTGTAGACCACTTCTGTTTTTCACTGTGTACATCTCCCTGGAAATTTCATCTAATTTCTTGGCTCCATTTGTCCTCTTTATACTGATTAACTCCAAAATCTCATGTATAACAGATATATTTCATAGATATCATCTACTTATTAGATAATTCCATTGGATGTCCTATTGGTACCTCAGATTCCCCAAATCCAAAATTGGGTTCATTCATACATAAGCCAGTACTTTGGAAATTAAATTTAACCTTTCCTTTCCATTTCCTTACCCTCAAACTCAGTTAACTACCAAGTCATGTTGATAATATTTCCTCAATGTTTCTCACTTTCATTCTTCTTTTGGGTGCTGTCATAGCTGGCCTAAATCATAGCAACAGGTTCTGTGACCTCAGTGACCTCACTCTTCTCTAACCCATTCTCTACATTGCAACTCGTATTTTCCTAAAATATAGGTATGGCTTTTTGACTGTCTTGTTTAAAGCCCTTCAGTGTTTCCCATTCTCCTTGGGATGAAATTTAGACTCCTTAACCTGATTCATAAGGCCATCTGTAATTTAGCCTTTTGCTTTAGGATCTAGCCTCATCCCTTGCCTATCTTCTTTGCATTCTGTGTTCCAAACATAGTGATCCCCACTTGCTTTCTTCAGACATGCCATGTTCTTTCTTGTTTCTGGACCTTTGCACATGCTTATTTTGTTTTCCTGTGGAACATTCTTCCCTTCTGCCCAGCCCCTGTGGTATACCCGTACCCTGCCTCTGGTCCCAGCTTTCCTGACTCACTCCTATTAAAAAAGGATAAGAAACTTTAGAGGTCACTTCTGGGAAGCCTTCCTTTACCTGCCAAGTCAGTTTAGGTCCTCCGATTATATATTCTGATAGCATCTTACAGTGCATCATAACTGTGTATTAATAATCCCCCTCCACCACAAGATTGAAAAGTTTCATGAGCATATAGTAGGATTTCTATATGAGGAAACTATTCCCACCCTCAGTAGCTTCCTGTTGCTTTCATAGTGAAATTCATGGCTGTCAAGACCGCTTATATCAGTTTGTATCTATCTTTCCGGTCATGTTCTCCTACTTCCTGCTCTTACTCCTATTCCTGTTTAACTCCATCCTCATGCCAGCCCCCATGTTAAACTGGGCTACTAACTTAATTTTTTAAATATTTTATTATTATTTTTAAAATAATCTCTACCTCCAACGTGGGGCTTCAACTCATGGTTCTGAGATCAAGAGTTGCATGCTCTACTCATCGAGCCAATTAGGCTGCCCTGGACCACTAACTTATTTTTAAATGTTTCTTCCTGTGTTTGTTCATTTTATTCCTGGTTTTTCTTCTTTAACATTGTACTTGATAAAATCAATTCTTTAAGTGCCCCTCAAGGCCCTTCTCAGCTCCCCTAAGCAGAATTAAACACGACATCCCATTTTGATGAGCCTATACTAATTTGTTCTTAGTCCCCAGTACAGGTTTAATTTTTATCTTGTATTCTGATTAGTTGAGGATAAGGTCTATTTTATTCATCTTTTTTGTAACTAGGTATTCTTGAATGCAGTTGAGTTAAATGTATATGGTCAATATTAATGGACTTCTAGACTATTGCTTTTTACATTGCTGTCTAATATGCATCTCTGACAATTTCAGATATTGTGGAGTACTAAAATAGATGCAATTTACTATAGTGAAAAGAGCATGGGATCTGAGACTCATTCTGAATCAGTATTTCGGCTGTGCCATTCATTGTATTAAATGACTTTGGGGGTAAATAATTGATTTTTGAGCTAAGGTTTTCTTATTTGTAAATTGGAAATAAAGATAATAGCTGCTTTGCCTTCCTTATAGAATTGTGGTAAGAAGTAAGTAAAATCATGTATATGAAAGTTCTCTGCACATTCTAAAATGTGATTTAAATGTTGGTAGCAGTTTGACTTTTCCTCATGCATCTACCCTATTTTTGTATTTTTTTAGACCAAGGCACAGTGTGGCAAGTTTAGAAAGCATAGTGAATGAAGCCAAGAACATTCCAGCCTTTCTACCCAATGTGTTGTCCCTGAAAGAGGCCTTACAAAAGGCTCGAGAATGGACAGCGAAAGTAGAAGCTATTCAGGTAAGGAGCCTCTTGAGTTATCCTACCATTCGGGTAATGCTGTCTCACAGATGAATTCTTTAAGCCTATAATTTTTTAGAATAGAATAACCAGAATAAAATAATGATAGTACTTAAAATTCAATTGTTCTTCCATCTGATTCTATCATTCAAAGTAAATATTACCTATTTAAACGTTAACTTGTTTTGTTGACTCCCTGCTGTGAAAGATGACAGAATTAGCTATTTATTTAACTCTTAGCAATAGGGAGTTTATTCCCTGCTGTATTCTTTGAATCTTTGCCATGTGCACAAATTACTTTAAAATAAGAGGCAGCAAAAAGAAAATGAAATTAATATTTACTGAACCCCATAACACTCATGGTACTATTCTAGTTGTTTGGGAGCAGAAATGTGAGGGAAGGGTGTAAAGGTAGTACCCAGGCCCAGGCCCTCAAAATAGCATATTCTCTAATTAGAAAGACATATACATTTTAATTTAAAACAAACTATAATGAGGTGCCTCAGTGAGTTGAGCATTCAACTCTTGATTTTGGCTCAGGTCATGATCCAGGGTTGCGGGATCAAGCCCTGTGTCAGGCTCCATGCTGAGCGTGAAGCCTGCTGAAGATTCTCTCTCTCCCTCTGCCTCCTTCACCCTACTTACACACTCTCTCTCTCTAAAAGAAAAAAGAAAATTAAAACAGTGAAATAAGGGCTAGAGGTGAAACTGTATTTGAATATATAAAATTCCTCCTGAATTATAAAAACCTGGCAGCATTTTTAGTATTGAGGGTATACCTACTCTTTATTGTAGAACTATATCCAAATAAAAGGAAACCAACTCTACTAAACTTAGGAGAGAACATACTGTAGTTGTCAAGTTCTAATGACTTCTCTTTTACTTTGTTTTAAGTTGATTTTTTCTGGGAGCTGGTTAGCCGCACTTTTTCTATGCTATTTTAAAAATTACCTGTGTTTTCATTAGGGCAGCTCCTCTGTTTCATCTTTAACCTATTTCAGGAAGTTGGTTGTCCTCGAATGTCTGATAACCCTTAGTTGGCTGTTTATTTATGACTGCTGGACCAAGTCTCCAAGTGTAGGTGGCTGCCATGTGTTTCCTCTGTCATTTAGAGGACTTTTCCTCCACTAAGCCCTCCCTTCAGTGGGGAGATGGACTTGTAGATTCTAAGTAAGTGGACAACTTCTGTTGACAGGCAGACTCTTCTTTAAGATACATAGTTTGGGAGCAGGCTCTGTCAAGCCTTAGCCAGGAGATATTCTATAGTCAAACAGCAATAGCTGGGCACAAGGAGTACTAGTAAACATGGTATTTGTCAACCATATCTGTATTTGAGCTTTCTTTTCTTTTCCAGCTTGCTATTCTTTAATCCTAGTCCACAGTGATTTTAATTATACCATTTTAATATCTCTTAGGGCTAGAACCTTCCCATATTCTTTGTAAAAATTGTCTTAAGTTGATGCACCTGGTTGGCTCAGTTGGTGGAGCATGGGACTTTTGATCTTGGGGTTTGTGAGTTCAAGACCCCTGTTGGGAGCTGGAGCCTACTTTAAAGAAAAAGAAATTCACTGAAGTTTCTTGCTTATTTATTTTTCCACATGTTTCAGTGTAACTTTCCAAATGAATTTTTAGGCAAATGAGTCATTTAATAGATAGGAACTAACTCTTTATTAGAATGTCTGTTTAGCACGTAACTATGCCTTTCCTTCATTCAGAGCCTCTGAATAACAATAAATGTTAAGGGTATATATACAGTTTCTTGTAGGAATGGTTACGTGTCCTGTCTGCTTGGAGATTCATCCAATCTTATCACTCAGAATTACTGTAATGGATTACTTGTTAACCCTCTCCCCTCTTGTAATGAATGATTCATTTAGTTAGTAAATGTAAAGCAGTAATAGTTCTAAAAACAATAATGACTTCATTACACATAAATACTGAACCATGTGACTTAGGCAAATATCCATTCTCATCTGTATTTATAGAACATAAAATGGAGGTGGTTATCAGAACTAAAATACTGCTTTGTAGTATTTGGAAAAGTTGAAAGACTGAAATAGGCAAAAGAGATTACTGATGTCCTTTCAGTGGAATACTGGATATTGTCTGGTGAACCCTCCAAGATTATCTCATTGAAGGAGTGTGCGCCTTAGATTTTGTTTGACCAGGCTATCTTACAACTCTGTCGGTTACTAAAAACGATAGTAATACAAATGAATTATGTCCATAGAAAAGCAATTAAGCTTATCTATAATGAAACAATTGATTTCCACATGGTAGAAAAGATGATTGCATTGTCTGGTATGGTATTAAACATCTGTTTCCATCTATTAGCAAATTCCTTGCCTCATTCCTGATCGTATTTATATACATGTTCTTTAGATTATCTGTTGAACTGGTTTTTACATTTTAACTTGTTCTCAATTAATAAAATAAAAAAACTTTGACAACATGAATTTACAGACTTTTTAAAAACGACATTGGCTCTGTTAGTTCAAGAGATACGATTAGGTTTAAAGAATAATTATTTAATAAAAAGCTTAACACTAAACTCTTTGTAAGATCTTCCAACCAGTATTGCTAGACTCCATAAGAAAGTGCAAGCTGTGTGAGAGTGTACTTTTGTTTTTCAGAGTGGCAGCAACTATGCTTACTTGGAGCAGTTGGAGAGTTTGTCTGCTAAAGGGCGCCCTATCCCTGTGCGTCTGGATGCATTGCCCCAAGTAGAGTCACAAGTAGCAGCTGCACGGGCATGGAGAGAACGGACGGGGCGGACCTTTCTTAAGAAGAATTCTAGCCATACGTTGTTGCAGGTAAAGAATAGTTGGTAATTTAACACCTGTAGGTAGGAGTTTCATTGGTGAGGGTTGTTTTCAGTTTATCTGGTCATGGTTATATAAGTGATTCCTATTAAGTGATATCAAATGTTGACTAGAAATGTGGAGCTTTAGGCAGACTTATTTCCAGTTCATCTTCTGCTGCGTCCAGAATACAGTATCAGCCTGGATCTTATCTCTGTTACTAATAGATTCTGTCATTGAAAGATTTATTTCTCAGAAGTACAAATTTAAATAGTCGTTATCTTTTTTATCTTGAGCATTTGAACATCGTAAAGAGCATAGTTGGAGTAAGATAGTTTCACGTTTGAGGACTGCTCCCTAATTGCTAACCCTGTGTCCTTGGGCAAGTTGTTTCCTTTCTTAGCCTCAGTTTCCCTGGTTTGTAAAATACAGATAATACTACCTACTACGGAGGGTTGTGAGGACTGAATTAGGTAATGTGTATAAAGTATGTAAAAAAGTGTGTAGGACATGATGAATGGTCAGTAAATGATTCCTTTTATTATTTTCAGTTTTAAGATTTTTTAAAAACTGGAGCTCAGTGTTTGGTTTTATTTTTGTAGGTGCTGAGTCCCCGGACTGACATTGGTATATATGGGAGTGGTAAAAACAGAAGGAAAAAAGTAAAAGAACTAATAGAAAAAGAAAAAGAAAAGGATCTGGACCTTGAGCCTCTGAGTGATCTCGAGGAAGGATTGGAGGAAACCAGAGATACAGCAATGGTGGTAAGAAATTATGTAATGCATCTTGAATCTGCTTGCGAATACAAAATTCTGTGAAGATATTAGCAGATTCACTGGTTTTATGTTCTTAACTATTTTTGTTTTGTAAACATTATTTTTGGCTTTATATATATATATATGTATTTCATTTTTTATATTTGTTTATTTTTTATTTTTTAAGTTTTTATTTATTTTTTTAATTTACTTTCAAATTAGTAGTTAGCATATAGTGCAACAGTGATTTCAAGAGTAGATTCCTTAATTCCCCTTACCCATTTAGCCCATCTCCCCTCCCACCATTCCTCCAGTAACCCTCTGTTTGTTCTCCATATTTAAGAGTCTCTTACGTTTTTGTGCCCCCCACCCCCCGTTTTTATATTATTTTTGCTTCCCTTCCCTTATGTTCATCTGTTTTGTATCTTTTTTTTTTTTTTTTAATTTTTTTTTTTCAACGTTTATTTATTTTTGGGACAGAGAGAGACAGAGCACGAATGGGGGAGGGGCAGAGAGAGAGGGAGACACAGAATCGGAAACAGGCTCCAGGCTCTGAGCCATCAGCCCAGAGCCTGACGCAGGGCTCGAACTCCCGGACCGCGAGATCGTGACCTGGCTGAAGTTGGACGCTTAACCGACTGCGCCACCCAGGCGCCCCTGTTTTGTATCTTAAAGTCCTCATAATGAGTGAAGTCCTATGATATTTGTCTTTCTCTGACTAATTTCACTTAGCGTGATACCCTCTAGTTCTATCCATGAAGTTGCAAATGGCAAGATTTCATTCTTTTTGATTGCCGAGTAATATTACATTACATACATATATACCACATCTTCTTTATCCATTCATCCATCGATGGACATTTAGGCTCTTTCCATACTTTGGCTATTGTTGATAGTGCTGCTATAAACATTGGGGTGCATGTTCCCCTTTGAAACAGCACACCTGTGTCCCTTGGATAAATACCTAGTAGTGCAATTGCTGGGTTGTAGGGTAGTTCTATTTTTAATTTTTGAGGAACCTCCATACTGTTTCTCAGAGTGGCTGCACAGTTTGCCTTCCCACCAGCAGCACAAAAGAGAGCCTCTCTCTGCATCCTCACCAACATGTTGCCTGAGTTGTTAATTTTAGCCATTCTGACAGGTGTGAGCTGTTATCTCATTGTGGTTTTGATTTGTATTTCCCTGATGATGAGTGATGTTGAGCATTTTTTCATGTGTCGGATGGCCATTTGTATGTCTTTGGAGAAGTGGAGAAGTGTCTATTCATGTCTTTTGCCCATTTCTTCATTGGACTATTTGCTCTTTGGGTGTTGAGTTTGATAAGTTCTTCATAGATTTTGGCTACTAAGCCTTTATCTGATGTGTCATTTGCAAATATCTTCTATCCCCTTGGTTGCCTTTTAGTTTTGCTGATTGTTTCCTTCGCTGTGCAGAAGCTCTTTTTTATTTTTATTTTTTTATTAAAAAAATTGTTTTTAATGTTTATTTATTTTTGAGAGAGAGAGAGAGAGATACATACAGAGCATGAGCAGGGGACGGGTCAGAGACAGAGAGAGACACAGAATCTGAAGCAGGCTCCAGGCTCCAAGCCATCATCATAGAGCCCGACACGGGGCTCGAACCCACAAACTGCAAGATCATGACCTGAGCCGAAGTCAGACGCTTAACCAACTGAGCCACCCAGGCACCCCAGAAGCTTTTTATTTTGATGAGGTCCCAATAGTTCATTTTTACCTTTTTTCCCCTTGTCTCCAGAGACGTATTGAGTAAGAAGTTGCTTTGGCCAAGGTCAAAGAGGTTTTCGTCTGCTTTCTCCTCTAGGATTTTGATGGCTTTCTGTCTTGCATTTAGGTCTTTCATCCATTTTGAGTTTATTTTTGTGTATGGTATAAGAAAGTGGTCCAGGTTCGTTTTTCTGCATGTCGCTGTCCAGTTTTCCCAGCACCACTTGCTGAAGAGACTGTCTTTACTCCATTGAATATTCTTTCCTGCTTTGTCAAAGATTAGTTGGCCATACGTTTGTAGGTCCATTTGTGGGTTCTGTGTTCTGTTCCGTTGATCTGAGTGTCTGTTCTTGTGCCAGTACCATACTGTCTTGATGATTACAGGTTTGTAATATAGCTTGCATTCTGGGATCATTTTTTGTATTTGTAATCAAAGTTTATCATTTTGCTCCCTACCTAAAATTGTCTTTTCCATATCTCTGTTCGTTATTATTGTTTTAATAGTTGTCTAACATTCCTTCAAATTGTCCATGATTTGCTGAACAGTTCTCTGATACATCAAATATTTTGATTGTTCTAAGTATTTACTATTATGGATAATATAAAGTGAACTTCTTTGTAAAGCCTTTTCCTTTTTTCAGATTATTTTCCTATACTTGACTCTTAGGAATAGGATTACTGGGTTAGAGTTTAATAGCATTTAGTACTGTGCTTTTAAAAGGAATTGTATCTATTTAATTTTTTTAAGTTCATTTATTTTGAGAGAGAGAGAGAGCACATGCACAAACGGGAGAGGGTCAGAGAGAAGGAGAGACAGAATCCCAAGCAGGCTCTGCAACATCAGTGCAGAGCCCAATGTGGGGCTTGAACCCACAAACAGTGAGATCATGACTTGAGCGGAGATTAAGCATCAGACGCTTAACAGACTGTGCCACCCAGGTGTCCCTTTATCCATTTAATGATTCCAGCTACTATTTAAAATATCTCCCTTCTCTTTGTAGCATTCATAGTATAGTGAGCGCTGAAAATATTTGTAGCTAATTAGAATGATGGGTGTTTTTGTTTTTGTTTTTTGAGAGGGGGGTACAAGTAAGGGAAGAGCAGAGAGAGAAGGAGAGAGAGAGAATCCCACAAGGGGTCGAAAGAAAGAGAGAGGAAGAGGGAGAGAGAAGTGGGGCTCACTCAAAGTGGGGCTTGTGCTCACCCGAAGTAGGGCTTGAGCTTACCTGAAGCAGGGCTCAAACTCAAGAACTGTGAGATCATGACCTGCGCCAAAGTCATATGCTTAACCTACTGAGCCACCCAGACACCCCAAGAATGATAGATATTTTTGGAGAGGAGGAGGAAAGTGTGAAGATGACTAGGAGCCTGAGGTTGTAAAGAGAAATAAAAAATGAGTTTGGGCAATATGTAACAGCAGGGAATTACATACATTAAGTCACTTGATATGGCTGTTTCTGCCTACAAATGATCTTGGTTTGAGGCCAGTGGAAATGATTTATTAGCAAATCTGCCTAACAAGTCCATCCTGCCAGATTGATAGGACTGGAAATTATTTCAGAATTGTTTCGGGGCGCCTGGGTGGCTCAGTCGGTTAAGGGTCAGACTTCAGCTCAGGTCACGATCTTGCGGTCCTCGAGTTCGAGCCCCGCGTCAGGCTCTGGGCTGATGGCTCAGAGCCTGGAGCCTGCTTCCGATTCTGTGTCTCCCTCTCTCTCTGCCCCTCCCCTGTTCATGCTGTGTCTCTCTCTGTCTCAAAAATAAATAAACGTTAAAATAAATAAATAAATAAATAAAGAATTTTTTCAAAACTACCATAGTTTAAAAAAGAAAATGTACTGACAGTGTTCATGATAATTAAATTTTGTTTGCTTTTACTTACTTTTTAAAAGTGAGTTACATAAAATCTTGTTATAATTGGTCATCACGCTTTGTTATTCTACTTCTACATGAGTTGGAGAAGCTGTTTAGAAAGAAAGAAAAGTTGATTTGTATAGAAATCCCCCAGGGAAGGAATATTTATTGACTACTTACCTTGGGCAAGATACCAAATTAGGCACTTTCATGTATTATCTTACTTAATCCTCAAAACAACAAAATGAGATTGGTTGGTATTCTCATTTTTCAGAAAACTGAGATTCATAAAAGTTGTGCCCAGATCATTAGTCTAGATGTCCAAGAGCCAGGCTTCATGCCCACGTTGCCTGACTCCAGGGCATATTATCTTTCCTATTGCACCCTATAGAAAAATTCAAAGTACTCTACTGATATACACTGTCAAATATGGTAGCAATCTGCTCATTTCACAAATGAAGAATGTACCCAAATTATGGGAAATGATTGACAACTGATTTTTTTTTTTTTAAAAGGACAGTGGTTTGTTACAATGAGGGCACAATGTGGAGATGATCCCTCAGCTTTGAGGATTTGTCATTTTTGGAGTATTTTGCCATGACTCTTTTTAATTAAATGTTCGTTGTATACAGGTGGCGGTTTTCAAAGAACGGGAGCAAAAAGAGATCGAAGCCATGCATTCCCTCAGAGCAGCCAACCTAGCCAAGATGACAATGGTGGACCGCATAGAAGAAGTAAAATTTTGTATTTGTCGCAAGACAGCCAGTGGGTTTATGCTACAGTGTGAGCTCTGCAAAGACTGGTTCCATAACAGCTGTGTTCCCCTTCCTAAATCAGGTTCCCAAAAAAAAGGATCTAGCTGGCAGGCTAAAGAAGTAAAATTCCTTTGCCCTCTTTGTATGCGGTCTCGAAGGCCAAGGCTAGAGACTATTCTATCACTCCTGGTATCCCTTCAGAAGTTACCTGTACGTTTGCCAGAAGGAGAGGCCCTGCAGTGTTTGACAGAACGTGCTATGAGTTGGCAAGATAGAGCACGGCAGGCTCTAGCCACGGATGAACTGTCCTCTGCCCTAGCCAAACTGTCCGTGTTGAGCCAGCGTATGGTGGAACAGGCAGCTCGAGAAAAAACTGAAAAGATCATCAGTGCAGAACTCCAGAAAGCAGCTGCCAATCCAGACTTACAGGCAAGTTTAGGATTTACTTTCTTTTTTTATTTCATGGGATTATATTTGTCACTGTATAAATAGTAAATCAAATATATGTTACTGGCTGATGAGGAAAATAACAGTAAGTTGCCAGTAGCCATGTTATCAATAACACCTTTCTATATATAACTGTAGAATTTTCTTCAGATATATATCTAGGTAATTTTAGTGAACTAGTACCTGGAAATATCATTGAGATGGACCTTGGCATCATAACCAAATAATTTAATCTGTACTAACTGTTGAACTTTATTGACCACTTAGCAAGTTCATTACATTTTGTTGATATTTTTTAATTTTTTATTTAATTTTTAATTTATTATTTTTTAAATGTTTATTTTTGAGAGAGAGAGAGAGAGAGAGAGAGAGAGAGAGAGAGAGACAGAGGTGAGCCAGGGGAGGGGCAGGGAGAGAGACATAGAATCTGAAGCAGGTTCTAGGCTCTGAGCTGTCACTATGGAACCTGGTGCAGGGCTTCAATTCAGAAATCATGAGATCATGATCTGAGCTGAAGTCGGATTCTTAACCAACTGGCCTACCCAGGCGCCCCATTAACGTTTATTTATTTATTTTGAGAGAGAGAGTGAGCAAGCAGGGGATGGGTAGAGAGGAGATAGAGAATCCTAAGCAGATTTTGCCCTGTCAGCCCGGAGCCTGATGCAGGGCTCAGTCCCACAAACTGTGAGATC
The DNA here is from genome assembly GCF_022837055.1 of Prionailurus viverrinus. Classification (NCBI taxonomy): domain Eukaryota; kingdom Metazoa; phylum Chordata; class Mammalia; order Carnivora; family Felidae; genus Prionailurus; species Prionailurus viverrinus. Next base: position 34,369,131 of record NC_062567.1, read on the forward strand.
ATGACCTGAGGCTGGAACTAAGAGACACTTAACCAACTAAATCACCCAGGAGCCCTACATTTTGGTGCATATTAATTACCAATGTTTATTTAGTATGTTGCTCTGTTCATCTTAGAATTTTTTGTTGTTTAGGGACACCTACCTAGTTTCCAGCAGTCTGCTTTTAACCGGGTGGTGAGCAGTGTATCTTCTTCTCCTCGACAAACAATGGACTATGATGATGAAGAAACAGATTCTGATGAAGACATTCGGGAGACCTATGGCTATGACATGAAGGTAACTAATGGACAGGCTCTCTGAGTGCATACCCGATCACTGGGCTTGTTAAAAAAAGTTGTTGAACACTGATGTTTCCACTGAAAGTGGAAGAGAAAGTAGTCATCTATTTATACTGGATTTATGGTGTTACCATTTTTTCAAAGCCCTCAAAAATATAGGTTGATGAAATAATTTTCTTTCTCTTTTTCTTTCTTTCCCTTTCTCTTTCTTCTTTCTATTTTTGGAAACAGTTTTTTTTTTTTTAAGGATGGAATTTTTGAAAGATCTGTATTTTCCTCACCTTATAACTCCTTATGGCTTAGAAGGACTAGAAACATTATACATATAGATTACTAAAAGCTTTTATGGTTTATTTCAGTATTTCGTTCCTTTTGGGTTGTTAAAGTCTGTGTAGTTATGTTTTAAGAATCCCATTCTAACTGTGCTTTGAGTCTTTTTGCTCTGATCTCTCATCTGGTGATGCTAGATAAAATGTCCTATTTTTTTTTTTTAATTTTTTTTGACATTTATTTATTTATCTTTTTTAAATATTTAAAAAAAAATTTTTTTTTAACGTTTATTTATTTTTGAGACAGAGAGACAGAGCATGAACGGGGGAGGGTCAGAAAGAGAGAGGGAGACACAGAATCTGAAACAGGCTCCAGGCTCTGAGCCGTCAGCACAGAGCCTGACGCGGGGCTTGAACTCATGAACCGTGAGATCATGACCTGAGCCGAAGTCAGACGCTTAACCGACTGAGCCACCCAGGCGCCCCTGACGTTTATTTATTTTTGAGACAGAGACAGAGCATGAACAGGGGAGGAGCAGAGAGAGAGGGAGACACAGAATCTGAAACAGGCTCCAGGCTCTGAGCTGTCAGGACAGATCCTGACACGGGGCTCGAACTCACAGACCGTGAGATCATGACCTGAGCCGAAGTCAGATGCTTAACCGACCAAGCCACCCAGGCGCCCCAAAATGTCCTATTTAAAGATGAGTTATACTTGGGCCCATGGTTCAGATTTGCAGAGTCACAGCTGCAGCTAGAATAAATTATTTGCCCTCAGTGTGATTATTTTGATAATGACACCACACTGGTTTTGGCAAGTTTGTTTTGTGTTGGATTTTTACTATTTTGTGTCAGGCCCAAATCCTTTGTCTTTTACCAAGTAATAACATCATGATCTAGGCAGAAACTCTGCCAGGTTACAGTTAACCCATTGATCTTTTTATATTAGCCTTGTTGAACTGTTTAGAATTTATGTCTGTAACCAGGGAGTTCATACTCTGATGTGTGAAAAGGCGAGGGTGCCTTTTTTCCCCCCCTACGCCATAGCTGTCTTTTGTTTGTCCTTTCAGTGTGTAAATCAGGTAGGTCACTTCATTCTTAGAGCATTAATATCATCAACTTTAAAGTCATAGGATAGGGGCACCTAGGTGGCTCAGTCGGTTAAGCATCAGACTTCAGCTCTGATCTCACAGCTTGTGAGTTCAAGCCCTGTGGCGGGCTCTGTGCTGACAGCTCGGAGCCTGGATCCTGCTTTGGGTTCTGTGTCTCCCACTCTTTGACCCTCCTCTGCTCATGCTCTGTTTCTCTCTGTCTCTCTCTCTCTCAAAAATAAATAAAAACATTAAAAGAAAATTTAAAAAAAATCATAGGATATAAAATTAAAACTATCCATCATAGATGCTTATAAATGATCTGTTGGAAAATATTTTTCTCAAGATAAAAATGCATCTTGGGGACGTTTTAATGAGAGAATTTTTAGTTTTAGGAATTAAAGACTTGAGCAAAGTTGAAACTTGAATTAGCTTGTTAAGGTTCTGAGCACCTCGTTTCTCTGAAGTTAATGACATTCTTTGCTTATGAAGTTGTATAGGTTGACTAGGAGCAGATGAAAGGGAATGTGGCCCATGCCACAAAGAAGTTAGTACTAGAATTGCCAGTTTACCATAGCTTGGAGGCCTTTGATAACTGGGTTGTTATCTTTCTAGCACATTAAGTATCAACCAGTGCTCTAGAATTGCTGAATGGGGTAGACTTTGTTTGGAAGCAGATTGGTAACCTATGAAAACAAAACATCAAAAGTACTAGATGATTTTAAGGCTAGGGATCAAACCTGTGGTTTGATATGGTTGTACAGACTAGTCTTTTTTGCAAAATTTCTACAGTGGTGTTAGCTTATGGGCTCTTCTTTGGTAGGGAAGACTTACAATATGAATCATGAATTTATAGTGTTGGCGATACATTTGACAATGTAGAAAAATAGAAGAATGGTAGGTGGCAAGATTTGGGGTAATTTTCAAGGTCACATTCACCTTGATGTAGGTATCTCTGCATTAAAAAAAAATTAAACTCTTGAGTATTTTCTCATGGAAGAAACACTTCCTGTGTAATTAAATTTTTATTTGCCAATTTATTTACAATTAGCTTGGTGATTTGTGACTATGAATTCATCTTTAAAATAATTTAAATTTAGTATCTTTGCTTGAGGGAGAGCCTCTTAATAGTTGAGGAAGAAGAGTAGGTAATTACATAGAAAACTAAAATTGGGGCGCCTGGGTGGCTCAGTCGGTTAAGCGTCCGACTTCAGCTCAGGTCACGATCTCGCAGTCCGGGAGTTCGAGCCCCGCGTCAGGCTCTGGGCTGATGGCTCAGAGCCTGGAGCCTGCTTCCGATTCTGTGTCTCCCTCTCTCTCTGCCCCTCCCCCGTTCATGCTCTATCTCTCTCTGTCCCAAAAATAAATAAACGTTAAAAAAAAAAATTAAAAAAAAAAAAAGAAAACTAAAATCAGTCATTTGATCTTAGTTATCATAGCATCTAATTTGTGCTTTGCATTATTGGATTACTTCATTTGCATGTAATATCCTGTAATCACCACTGAATCACTGAGTAGCAATTTAAGAAAATCATTACTTAGGAAAATATATATTTAATGAAGCAAAATTTGTCATGGATCTTTTGTGTTTGTGTCTGGCATAACCTTTGCATATTCACGTGATTAATTCCTTTTTTTTTTTCCCCTTAAGTTTATTTACTTTAAGAGAGAGTACGCAAGCATGGGAGGTTGTAGAGAGAATCCCAAGCAGGCTCAGTGCTATCAGCACAGAACCCGACATGGGCTCGATCTCATGACTGTGAGATCATGACCTGAGGCGAAATCAAGAGTTGGATGCTTAACTGACTGAGCCACCCAAGTGCCCCTCTTTTCTAACTCTCCCCTTTTTTTTTAAATAATTTTTTTAATGTTTATTTATTTTTGAGACAGAGATAGCACATGAACAGGGGAGAGGCAGAGAGAGAGGGAGACACAGAATCTGAAACAGGCTCCAGGCTTTGAGCTGTCAGCACAGAGCCTGATGTGGAGCTCGAACCCACAAACCATGAGATCATGACCTGAGCTGAAGTGGGGCGCCTAACCGACTGAGCCACCCAGGCGCCCCACCTTTTTTTTTTTTAACGTTTATCTATTTATTTTTGAGAAAGAGAGAGAGACCGTGAGTGGGGAAGGGGCAGAGAGAGAGGGAACACAATCCAAAGCAGGCTCCAGGCTCTGAGCTGTCAGCACAGAGTGCAATGTAGGGCTCGAACTCATAAACCGCGAGATTGTAACCTGAGCTGAAGTTGGATGCTTAACCGACTGAGCCACGCAGGTGCTCCTTTTTAATCCTTGGATGGCTTGAGCTTTGGTGGAAAGACTCAATTTTTTTGTATTTAAAATATGTCTCTTGTAGATAGCATATATATAGAGGGTCCTTTCTGGACTGTAATTCTACATATATATGCATTCATAAAATACAGAGTTAAGTCTTGTTTTTTGTGTTTTGTTTTTAAAGTATATTACAATCTCTGTCTTTTCATTGGTAGTGTTTAGTCTATTTTTTTTTTTTAGTCCATTTTTTATTTAACATAGTTGTTGACATGATTGTGTTTAAGTTGATCATCTTGCTGATTTTTTATTAATCTCTTGTTTTTGTTCCTGTGTTCCACTTTTCATGCCGCCTTTGGGTTAATTAAAAAAAAATTTAATGTTTCATTTCATTTCCATTATTGACTTCTTGCCTTACACCTCTTTTTGTTTGTTTTCAGTGATTGTTCGAGGGCTAACAATGTGTCTTTATCTTACCTAAGTCAGTATTGTACATATTCACATTTCATGCATCACCTTGGGGAAGTAATTTTTTTAAAAACCTCTTTTTAGCTATAATTATTTTCCATCATTGTTTTCCTTTTTTTTTTTTAAATTAAAAACATTGCTTTAGTGTTTAGTTTTTGAGAGAGACACACACACAGATAGACCATGAGCAGGGAAGGGGCAGAGAGAGAGGGAGACACAGAATCAGAAGCAGGCTCCAGGCTCCAAGCCGTCAGCACAGAGCCTGATGTGGGCTCAAACTCATGAACCGCAATATCATGACCTGAGCCGAAGTCAGATGCCTAACTGACTGAGCCACCCAGGTGCCCCTCCATCATTATTTTCTGATCACTGTCCTTTCCATTTTGAAATCTTAACAGAAAGTTCCGTGTATGAGTTATAATGAAATGAGTAGAATCAAAGTCAGGAAAGACAATTCTAGTCAGTGAGAAGAAGCATCTGGGAACTAAAGCAGGGGTGCACTAAAGTATTCTTTCATCTGATGGTTTTTAGAAATTAAATTTTTGAATAGGGAAGATGACTAAACTATTCCTAAATTCTCAGTGAGTGACATTGTCTTTTAGAATTCTCTTATAAAACCTTTTAAGTGTCCTATTTAATTAAGGATAGTCTCATGATCTTCCTCTTGTCCACTGTACAAAGAGAATCAGGCAGGTGTTGTGCTAGTCTTTAAGCTGTGGTCTCTCATCTCCTTTTTGTTTTTAAATTTATTTATTTATTTTGAGAGAGAGAAGGAGGGGCCGAGAGAGAGGAAGAGAGAGAATCCCAAGCAGGGTCTGCACTGTCAGCACAGAGCCCAGTGTGGAGCTCGAACCCACGAACCTATGAGATCATGACCTGAGTTGAAATCAAGAGTCGGATGCTTAACAGACTGAGCCCCCCAGGCACCCCTGTGGTCTTTCATCTCCTAACTCACTCTTCTGTACTCTGCTTTGTGATGCTGGGGATGGAACTCTACACTAGGGGTTGCTAAACTTTTTCTGTAATGTGTATATATTAACACACATTAATATACAACTAGATAAATAACACACATAAAGCTTAGTAAATACTTTAGGCTTTGTAAGCCACATGTGGTCTTTATTGCATATTCTTTTTTTCCCCCCACAACTCTTTAAAAATATAGACTATTCTTAGTTCTTACTCCATACAAAAAGTGAGCTGCCAACTGGGTTGCAATATGCCAACCAACTCCTGCTCTACACATTTGTTTTTTGCCTACTGCCTTCCTTCTGCCAATAAGAGGACATTAGAGAATATTAAAAGGCCTGGACAGTAAGAAGGGACATGATCTTTCCCCTGTTTTAGCCTCCATTTGTGTCATCTGAATTGCATGCTTTTTTTCCCCTTCTTTTTTTACTCTGGCATCAGGAACTGGTTCCAATTTGTGGTTGTTTTTTTTCACATCCCTGAAACCAACCACATCATGTTCCATTAGAGATAGCAGAACTAACTGGCCAGCACTTCCTTCTCAGAGGTATGGGTCCCAACTCCACAGGGCTCCTTCTCTGAGCTTTGTTACCTCAAGCTCTAGGGTTGGCAACTCTCTCTTGGTGTTAGCTTGGTGTTTCCATTTTGCCTTTTCAGCCTTTAATATACATCTAACCAGTTCATTTTATTAAATTATCCTTGCTGAAATACCTGTGATTTCTGTCTTCCTGATTGTTCATTAAAGCTGTACATGTGAGCTTCTGGAAACAAACTACAGGGGAATCTGAGAACCAACTAGAGCTGTCAGAAGTATATAATTTGAATGTTGTCAGTGAGGCTTTTTGTTGTAAGAGCAATTGATAAGCTTCTAGGTTTGAAAACCTTTAGAGAGGATTAAATGTTTTTTTAAGTTTATTTATTTATTTTGAGAGAGAGAGAGAGAGAGAGAGAACATGAGTGATCACCAGCAGGGGAGGGGCAGAGAGAGAGAGAGCAAGAGAGAGAATCCCAAGCAGGCTCCATGCTATAAGTCAATGCGAGGCTCGATCCCACAAACCATGAGATCATGGCCTGAGCCAAAATCAAGTTGGACCCCTGACTGAGCCACCCAGGTGCCTCCTGGATTAAATGATTTGTGTCCTTTTTTTTTTTTTTTAATTTTTTTTTTCAACGTTTTTATTTATTTTGGGGACAGAGAGAGACAGAGCATGAACGTGGGAGGGGCAGAGAGAGAGGGAGACACAGAATCGGAAACAGGCTCCAGGCTCTGAGCCATTAGCCCAGAGCCTGACGCGGGGCTCGAACTCCCGGACTGCGAGATCGTGACCTGGCTGAAGTCGGACGCTTAACCAACTGCGCCACCCAGGCGCCCCAAATGATTTGTGTCCTTAAGACACCATGTCTAAACCTTTCTTCCCCTCCTAAGTCCATTTTAAGTATCAAGATTGTCTAACTTGGTATAGGAGTTTTTATGAGTTGTAGACTGTAGAAAGTAGATTATTTAATAGTACCTTTTTTTTTTTTTTTTTTTTTTTTTTTTTAATGTTTGAGAGAGAGACATGGAGCACGAGCAGGGGAGGGGCAGAGAGAGAGGGAGAAACAGAATTCGAAGCAGGCTCCAGGCTCTGAGCTGTCAGCACAGGGCCCAACGTGGGATTGAACCCATGAACTGTGAGATCATGACCTGAGCCGAAGTTGGATACTTACCTGATTGAGCCACCCAGGCTCCCCTAATAGTAATTTTCTTGAGGTTTATTGTCTCTGTGGATTATTTTTGAGCTTTACTCATTCCCTTTTGGCTTGAAACTGTAATCATTACTGTTTTTCCTCCCAGTGGGCATTTTCTGTCCTATTTAATACTATGTATCTAATTTTACAATTGTATTTTTAGTATATTACAAAGGCTGCATTTAGATCTTTGTCACAGGGTAAGTTAAGTGGTTCTAATTCTGAATACCCCTCTTTGTTTCTTCCTCAGGACACAGCCAGTGTGAAGTCCTCCAGTAGTCTAGAACCCAATCTTTTTTGTGATGAAGAAATTCCCATTAAGTCTGAAGAGGTGGTCACTCACATGTGGACAGCACCTTCATTCTGTGCAGAACATGCTTATTCTTCTGCTTCTAAGAGTTGTTCTCAAGGTATTACCTTTAAAGCAATGTGGAGAAGATAGGCCTGAAACCAGTGAGAAAAAAAATTGTATTAATCAAGACTGTGAATCTCTCTTAAATGTATATCCTAGCCATGAAATGCTAGTAAAACCTGAAAATGCAATTTTGGTTAGGAAAAGCTACACCCTGTTTGCATTTTATGTTACTAGGTGGTAACCTGAAAAAACTTGCTCTGAATTATTGAGTCCTAATAAGAAGAACTTTAGAGGCTCTCTAGTTCCATCTTTCATTAATATAAAATCTCTAATAGGCCTCTATTTGTTCATTACCAGTTGTTGAGGAACTTGTTGCTTTTTAAGAGTATTCATTCTTGTTTTGGAAAGCTTTGTTAGAAAGTTCTTCCTTTCTTTGGTAGATAATTGCTCTTGTATGTCCACTTTCCTTTCCCCCATTGAAAATATATCATTAGGTCACACGTCTGGGAAGTAAAGGGTGTTTCTTCGTTTAGGATTTTATGGAACAGCATATTATCGTTGGTTTATTAGGAGGATAGCACCTTATTTATATAGGGCAGCTCATGTGCTTACTAATCTTTTGGTCCCCTCTAAAACAGAGAGAATGGATTAAGAGATTCTTTCACATTCCCTTTCCACTTCAGTCACAGAGTAAAGAATCAGTAAGGATCCAGATTTTTATTCTTAGCTAATTTTTGAGAGTGGGCATTAGAATTCGAGATCTTTTTTTGTTTTGTATTTTTTGAAAATTTTATTCTAACTTTAATATTGATGCAGTGAATTCAGATGTCTAAAGTATTAGAGGAGGAGGAACCATTCCCCTAAATATTTACTTTGGAAACATTACAGTTTGTTGATAGTTTTCATTTTTTTGTTTTGTCTTTTGTTTTATTGGAAAGGTTCTAGTACCCCCAGGAAACAACCTCGGAAGAGCCCTTTGGTGCCCCGGAGTTTGGAACCTCCAGTGTTGGAGTTGTCACCTGGCGCTAAAGCCCAGCTGGAAGAACTTATGATGGTTGGGGATCTCCTAGAAGTATCTCTGGATGAGACTCAACACATTTGGCGGATTTTGCAGGCCACACACCCACCCTCTGAAGACAGATTCCTGCATATCATGGAGGCAAGAATTTAAAGCTTAAGCCATGGCTTTAACATTTTTAGAATGCCTTGGTTCTTTGGAGGTACCACAAATGCCAGGATGGGGATGGCTGAGTGGGTAGTACTGTGGCTATCCTACTTTTTTTCCATTAAGCCAAAAGTAGTTCTGCTTTTTGGTTTTCTTTATTAAGATTTTATATGATATCTGGGGGGGAAAAAGTAAATACCATTTCTGCTAAAAAGAAAAGAGGGCACTGAAAACTACCAGTTCTTCTAAGGAAGGAACAACTTCCTTATCCCAGACTCCCACTGTTGAAAGGCCCAAAAGAGAAGGCAGAAGAAAATATAGTGGTTGAAAAAAGAAGCACGGGAAGGGTTAAATAGGGGAGGAGGGGAGAATAAAAGGGAAAGGTTAAATAGAAGCAGACTGGGGTAGGCAAGAGAGTCCATGTTCATATATTAATACCTCATAGCAGGTTGCAGTTTATATGATGTTTTTCTATCTGTGATCTCATTTGATCCTCACCATAATCCTGAAGGGGAGAGGAAAGGATAGATGGGCAAGTATTGAGCCCATTCTACACGTGAAGAAATTAAGGGTCAGAGAGGTAGAAACTTGCTTAGATCACACATTTAGTAAAAACAAAGAGACCTGGATTCCAGCTCTGGCACTGGACTTCTAATGTTCTTTTCATTATTCTTTTCCATTACTTATTTCCATGTAATGGAATGGTACGATGTCACTGACAATTGATACAGATATACATGGCATATGATAGTTTTTGGTTTGGAATTCAGATCAAAGGTAGTCTCATTTAGATAGTGTTTTCCAAAATACAAAGGGTTTACTTCTCATCCATTATCTCATCTGATCCTCTTTATTTTACACATAAGGAAACACAAAGTATTGAGAGGGTAAATTTATAGTGCAAGATGTGATAGACTTCAGACATTTATAATGCAGTGTTATGCATTCTGCGTTTTCTTAGGTTCCTGTCAAAGATTTTCCAGTTTCAGATATGTCACAAAATGAGTTCTCAAGTGGTGTTTCTTAAGTAACTATCAAGCTTAATGTTTTTCAGTATTTCTTTCTTTACCTCCTCCTTGTACTTCCTGTTGCTAGACATACTTTTACTGTTAAAATTTTTAATGTTTATTACATTGGCATATAATAGAAATCAGAAAAATATTAGAAAATTGAAAAAAAAAATAAGAGTTTTTTGTTCTAGCCCTTGCTAAAGTTACTACGTATCTTTTGTAATGAGATCATGGATATAGTTTTATGTTTTGCCAACCATTTTGATAACTTCTTGGCCTTCAGGAATTTATTAATTGTGAGTTAGTAAAGAACTGTAGTAGTAGTAAATGAAGACCAAAAAACTTGTTACATAATTCAGTGTACATTTAGTGCTTTTAGCTTTATGTGTATGTTTTATCTCAGTTAAACAGAGGTGCTACACACTATACTAATATATGCTAACAACGATCTTTTTTCCCTAGTAATCTAAAGTCAGATGTTTTATATAGGCTTGCCATTATTTTCATTGAATATTAACATTTGATTTCTCGTTTTTTAATGTTTATTTTTGAGAGAGAGTATGTGCATGTGTTTGTGCAAGTGGGGGAGGGGCAGAGAGAGAGGCGGGTGAACAGAGTATCTGAAGTGGGCTCTGCGCTGACAGCAGACAGCCTGATGTGGGGCTCAAACTCATGAACCCATAAAATCATGACCTGAGCTGAAGTTGGAAGCTTAACCGACTGAGCCACCCAGGTGCTTTCTTTCTTTCTTTCTTTCTTTCTTTTTTTTCTTTTTCTTTTTTAACATTTATTTATTTTTGAGAGAGAGACAGAGCGTGAAAGGGGGAGGGGCAGAGGGAGACACAATCCGAAGCAGGTTCCAGGCTTTGAGCTGTCAGCACAGAGCCTGACGCGGGGCTCGAACTCACAAACTGTGGATCATGACCTGAGCTGAAGTCAGACGCTTAACTGACTGAGCCACCCAGGTGCCCCTATATTTGCTTTCTTAAAATGTCTTTTAAATATCTTTAGAACATTTATTATATATAGTGTACACAACATAAAATTTACCATTTTAATCCTTCTAAGTATACAGTTCAGTTGTGTTAATTGCATTTACAGTGTTCTGCAACTGTTGCCACTGTCAATTTCCATAATCATCCCAAACAGAACTTCTGTACACATTAAACAATAAATACCATTTCCCTCTCTCCTCAGCTCCCGGTAACCTCTGTTCTACTTTCTGTTTCTGTTGTTTTTGTTTTTGTTAAGGTTGTCTACTCAAGATACTTCATATAAGAGAATAAAACTTTATAAATGTCTTGCTTTAGAGGTACCTGGGTGGCTCAGTCAGTTAAGTGGCCTACTCTTGATCTCAGCTGATGTCTTGATCTTGGGGTTGTGATTTCAAGCTCCACGTTGGGCTTTGTGCCAGAAGTGGAGCCTACTTAAAATGAATGAAAAAATAGTAAGAAAGATTATTATTTAAAATAAAATAAATGTCTTGCTTTAAAATTGTTTCTAATTTTATATTGATGAAGGATGACAGCATGGAAGAGAAGCCATTAAAAATAAAAGGAAAAGACTCTTCAGAGAAGAAACGGAAACGGAAGCTAGAAAAAGTAGAACAGCTTTTTGGAGAAGGAAAACAGAAATCCAAGGAGTTAAAGAAAATGGATAAACCTAAAAAGAAGAAATTAAAACTAAGTGCAGAAAAATCAAAGGAGCTGAATAAACTGGCCAAGAAACTGGCAAAAGAAGAAGAGAGAAAGAAGAAGAAGGAGAAGGCTGCTGCAGCCAAAGTTGACCTTGTGAAAGAGACTACTGAGAAGAAGAGAGAGAAAAAAGTGCTGGACATCCCCTCAAAGTACGACTGGTCAGGAGCGGAAGAGTCTGATGACGAAAATGCTGTGTGTGCAGCACAGAACTGCCAGAGGCCCTGCAAAGACAAGGTGAGCTCTTAACTATACGGTCACGTGGGAGAGAGGACAAGGAGCAGCAGTCTCCAGACAGAAGTTTGATGAAATGAGAATCTGGTTTTGATTCTAGAATTTGGGCTTCCAACTTAATATGTTTTCTACAGTTTCTATAAACTGTTGTGAATTATGAGGCTATTAGGTCAGTGTGCTTAATAGAAGAGATATTGTGCTTTAAAAAGCAGGTACTTAGTGAACATAAAGAGACGAGAGCAGAGAGAAGCTATGTGATAACCCTGGGTAGCAGTGCATTTCATGTGCAGCTGGCATAGCAGTTTTGGTATAGTCTTTTGCCTTCCCTGTAGGGTGACTCAGAGAACTAAATACCTTGTCGGTTAGTCACAGTGGCCTGAAAACATTCTGGGCCAGTATTTTAAGAGCTCTGGAAAATTGCATTAAGATTTGTTCTAAAGACCTAAACTAAGGGGTTAAATCTTCCCGTTTGGTCTAAGTCTTACCAACACAGGCCTGTGTGCATTCTTCTAAATGGAGTAAGAGTTTTTCAAATACCTTGTGAAGAAATAATTAAGATCTTTAAAGGTATTATTTTAAAAGTTTCAGTATATTAGTTATGTGATGGCCATTCTTTAAGTAATATTGATGTTATGAACTTCTGAGTAAGATGGATGGACTTTATGAAAAATCCCAGTTCATTCAGTGACTGGAGGCATCTGTTATGGTTCCCATCAAGATTATTAGTAAATTCATAGTTTTTATTTGATAATGTTTATTATACCACTTGGTACTTAAAATTGTAATACCTCTTCAATTTGAATATATGGACAGAGAATATAACTGCACCATTATTCCCTTACTTCCCTCCTCAGTCAGATTCTTGTTAGAGCTTGAAGAGGTCACCTTGTCCAGGCTCTTCATTTTACAAATGATGAAACCAGGACTCAGTGAAGATAAATGATGTGACCAAAGTCATAGAGCTAATTAGTGCAAAGCCAAACGTAGAACCATGGTTTCCTGGCTCCCAGACCAGGTTTTCTCCACTAATATCCCCCACCCCACCAATAATTAAGATGTAAGTACAAAAGCACATTCCAAAACTGAATGACACTTATATTTAAATTACACTTATTAAATGTTTTCCACTCATTTTTAGAAAATGAATATATATATGGTAAGACACATATCCCATAGTCTAACCTTCCAAGGACAATATCTACAAATATTTTACTGTGTTTCCTTCTAGTCTTTTTTCCTATATGGCTTATTTTATATTATGTCATAAAACCTGTTCACTTTTGTATCTTTATTATATAAATGTTTCTATTTTATGAACATTTTAAAACATTTTAGTAGTTACATTATATATGTGTGTATATTATTTTTCTTTCATTTTGAATTTCTTCTCATCCGAATTTGTTTATTAAAGAAGCTGATGAAAGGTTAACTTTTTCTTTGGGTACTGAAGAACTATTGGCAGCTCATGTTGGCAGAACCTTCTCCCTTTTTTAAACTAATTTTATGGCAGTTTCAGGACTGGCAGCAAGATGGTGTTTCTTTTTTAAGCTTTCCTATCATCATTCCTACAATGTTTATATCCATCATAAACTTTTTGCTTTCTGTTTTTCCACCTTTCCACCTAATAATCTTTCCCCTCTTCTGCTAAGCATCGTAAATATGGCTCAGGTCATCCATTATCTTCCTGTAGCATATAAATGTTACAAGCAGTTTTTTTATCATCTGCTATAAAATTGTTAAATAATTTAACACATGCCGTGCTTACTCTCAGGGTTATGAGAATTAAGAGGAGATCATTTATATGAAAACACTTGTTAACCAAAATGCAGTATAAATGTTAAGATGTAATGGTTATTTTTAAGTTAGCCCTGAGATTTGCTCCTAATGTTAAAGGTATTTTTTTTTTTTTTAATCTGGAAAGTTGTCTTAATAGAACTGAGGGAGATTTAGCTGCACATTCAGAGAAAATGTCTATTTCAAACTGTTAAAACACATACAAAGGTGAGGAAGATGTGTCTTAACCTGTCATTAGTTTACATAAAAGAAACAGTAAATGTTGTAATTTTTTTTTTTTTTTAATTTTTTTTTTTGAGAGAGGGGTGGGGGCGGGGAGGTACGGCCCGAGAGAGAGGGAGACAGAGGATCCAAAGCAGGCTTTGTGTTGACAGCAGAGAGCCTGATGTAGGGCTCGAACTCATGAACAGGGAGATCATGACCTGAGCCAAAGTTGGACACATAACTGACTGGGTCACCCAGGCACCCCTAAATGTTGCATTTTTATAGTGTGTTTTTTTTAACTTTTTAAATAAATTTTTTAATAAAATTTTTTATATGTTTATTTTTGAGAGAGAGAGAGAGCACGAGCAAGGGAGGGGTAGAGAGAGAGGGAGACACAGAATCTGAAGCAGGCTTCAGGCTCTGAGGCATCAGCACTTGGCCCAATTGCAGGGCTCTAACTCATGAACTGAGCCAAAGTCAGATGCTTAACTGACTGAACCACCCAGGTGTCCCTAATGTGTTTAATTTTAAACAGAAATTATTTCAGATTGTAAACATTTTGCTCATCATTGCTGTTTTGCAATATTTATGGTTCTCCAAGTTCTTGAAGCTAGTTTTACTAAATAAGAGGTGTATTTCTTCAACTGCTTTGTAAAGAATTTTACAACTTTCTCCATTTGAAGTATAGTATTTTTCTAAGAAAACCAAATTAATGCATGGCATAAAATGATGGTTAAAAAAGAAGAATGTTTTTAGAGAAGTCTGTGTTCTTTAAATATCACGAAGCAAAAAATAACTTCTAGGGTTCGTTCATATTTAGGTAAATGTACATTTGCCATATTTCTAACCAATAATTACTATTACTTTTCCCCCGCAATGTGCAGATTGAGAAAACTTTGAAGGGCTACCTAAACATACCTAGCCTCAATTTCAAGATGTTTTAGAAAGAGAAAAGAAAAATATTACCAGAATAATGGGAAAGGCTTTAAAAAAAAGTCTCTTTTCCACCATTATCAAATTAATTTCAAGGTGTAATTAATTTTAAAAATAATGAAAAAAAATAACTATTTTCAAAAAATTAGTTTTAAGGTTCGGAATCTTCTTCTCCCTGAAGTCTGCCACTTTCATTCAGTCTTCCTGATACCAAAAGTAAAAGAAGTTAACTTGAAAAGGAGCACATTCTTTAAGCTAACATTTAAGTAACCTTTTTTTTCTGTATTAGAATAAATATTTAATCATCTTATGAAAATAGACTTTTTCCCCTTACCTTTTTTTACCTTTTTCCTGTGGGCCTTTTCCTTACCCATTACTATTTCCATAAGTTTTGGATGGTTAAATAGAGATGAAGTTGATAAACCTATGTCTCACTTTTACTCTTTGTCAGCCACTCTGATGTATTAAAAGATTTTCATAGGGTGCTATATCAGCCAAAGTATTTGCATTTCCATTATTAGTTCATATCTCTTTTTTTTTTTTTTAAACTTTTTTCAACGTTTATTTATTTTTTGAGGGGGACAGAGAGAGACAGAGCATGAACAGGGGAGGGGCAGAGAGAGAGGGAGACACAGAATCGGAAACAGGCTCCAGGCTCTGAGCCATCAGCCCAGAGCCTGACGCGGGGCTCGAACTCCCAGACCGCGAGATCGTGACCTGGCTGAAATCGGACGCTTAACCGACTGCACCACCCAGGCACCCCAGTTCATATCTCTTTTTAAAAGCACAGATAATCAAAGGTTGGATTACCCTCAACAAGTGGTGATGTGGAGATTGGGTAACGAACTGTCCCAGTTTGCCTGGACTTTCCAGTTTTAGTGTTGAAATTCGTATCTTGGGAAACACATCAATCTTGGGCTAAGAGAGCTGGCCACTTAATGTTAAGAGCATCAAAAAAATATACACAAGGATTCTGAACATTGTTCTCTTGTACTTCATTAAGTGAATTGTTTTAATTTTCGAATCTGGTTTTTGCAGGGAACCTTGGTGCAGTAGAGATTGAATGCCAAAATAACAAAAGCTTGGTCGGGTAACTAAGCTAAGACTATCACTAAATCACCAGGCTTTCTTTTTTCCCAGTGCAGTAATAATGCCCTGTGAAGTGAACAAAATGAAATATGGTAAATATTTTTAAGTGTAAATATGAAACCGTATAGCAACACAGGAAATACTAAATTAACATTATTTCCTGTATTTAATGTATTTCTCTTTAAAAATTTCCCCCAATCCAACTGGTAATGTATTTGTACTATACTTTCAAATCTTTTATCAGTTAATATTTGAACAACTCACAGCTGTGAAGTTTTTTAATTATTTTTGTGATTTGATAAGTAAATCTCTTAAAACCAATGAAAGGGGAAGTGACTATTAGAGCCTAATGTGCAGATAACCAAGTTCTGTGTTCTTGAGTTTTCAGCCTAGTACACAATCTGTTGCCCCTGTGTCAAATCTTCAGTTAATTCAGTTGAAATTCCAAACTTTGGTTTGCTTTATGACCCTATGGGCCTTTTCAAACAGAAGTAGCACTGGAATTGGATTGTTATTAGCACATGAACATGACAAAAAGATACTAGTAAGGGAAGGATTGTTTTTTCCCTGCTAGATTATTAGGGTAAATTGATATATAACCTGTAGGCTGAGATACAATCTGTGTACTGATAAATGTCTCAAAAAAAGTTTTATACTGTTTTGGAATGGTGGGAGAGCTAGGCTCTAGGAGTGGACCTGTAGCCAAAATCACAAAAGAGAATGTGTTCTCATCCTTACTTGAGACTGATAGATTTCACTTGGGGAAACCTGGAATGCAGTGCAGAATTAGATTTTTAAAAAGATAGGGCCACTTTTTCTTGGCAGGATATACTGATAAATTGGGAACTTTCTTATCCTATGGGTTAGCATGAATGGGGACTAGACTAGATTAAGAAGGTTGAAAGTAGGACTAGAGTTATCTACTGGTTCAGGGTGGCATCGTAAACAGGGTAATATCTCCAATTTGGGCAGCCCAAAGCAACACAGATCATCTTCCCAGTTCTCGTTACCAGTGCCAAATAGCCAAAACACTTAACCCCAAGTTACTTACCATCACATTAGCACTTTGTAAATCTTCATTGCTATAGTACCTATATGTTTAGTTTGTTGCAAAGAAGTCATTTATCTCCCTCTTTTGTCTTTCATATAGTAGTTTGCTGCAATAGGAACAGTTCAATTTTCTTTACTGCACTGACTTCAGAAATTAAATATTACATAAATAATTACAGAACAAAAACAGAATTTGTTTTAGGAAGGAATTGTTAAATTGCTCTGAATTTACCAGCAAGCAGTATCACAAAGTACTAGGAATGATTAAATTTAGAAAATATAAAAGTTACCTAGAATCTGACTGAAAATCTAAGCTCTGGTTTGTACCCCCAAGGTATTCTGAGTCTGTAGGTTTGGGTTTGGGATGGGTCTCAGCCGTACTTTTAATGAACACAACAGGCAATTCTATGTAAGTGGTCTACACGTTTTTGAGAAGCAGTGCTACAGGCAGTTATTTCAAAGTGCAAAATGGATCTTGTGTATGATAGTATAATGAGTAGAGGCATGAAATTGTGATCTTGAAAGGTGCCATACGGTGAGCTAGCTGTTTTGCCATGCATTATTTCATTTAATCCTCTAAATAATCCTGTAAACAGAATATTATCTCCATTTTACAGATGAGGAAATTGAGCCTTACTGAGATTAAATTCTTTGCCTCAAATTGTACACATCAGAATTCAGAACTTGTGACTGAATTCAGTAATCTTTACTGTACACAGCACTGTCTCCTAATAACTAGAACTCTAGAATAGGAACAATGGAAGCAGAAAGATTCTTTTGACAAGTGATTTTTCCCATGCTTTATTACAACCCTAAAACCAGTAACATGAGCATCATCATTTTGATAACTCTTTGAGTACTCAGAAACTAATTTAGAAACTACTTACTTTCCCTGAAACTCATTTACCTAGCCCAAACCTTCCTCCTCTGTTCTTTTCTCATAAACTTCACTGATTTGATCCCTTCATACTCCTTACTTTGGTCTGAAAACTGGCAAAGCTCATTGTAAGTGGCTTTGTAAGTTGCCAGTGAGATGATCCACTTTGTACTGGGGAGAGGAAGAGTAGCTCTTTTAATCTTAAAGGTTCTCATCTGCCATGACATCAGTTATAAAAACTACCACATTCACCCTCCAGATACAAAAACCCAAATCATCTTATTGTTAACTCCAGGCCCAAGGCTTAATAAAGTCACCAAACTACAGTCTCTTTCTAGCCTTCTATGATTACAATATCCTCTGAAGGGTCAAAGTTTGCCTGGCATCTGCCACTGACCTATCAGTTATACAGACTTGAATTTTAAACCCCGGAGTGATCTATTGACCTGTGACTTTGACTGTTTTAATTGGTTAATTTGTAAGATTTGACCTCTGATATTTGCTAACTTTTTATAGGGAGTTGTATTTGTAACGGAAGAAGAGAAGAATAAAAAATATTAGTTTTAAAAGTGGCCTATGTGACTGCTTTTCTAAAAAGGTATTTAATGCTCTTAGTACTTTGGCTTATCTCTTTGAAATAAAGCTAATACACAGGATTGCCTTCACATTGTTGTACTCTTCCTTTCTTGATTGATAATTGCATTGTCTTAGCGTCTAGAAATTGTTAATATTAGCTAAAACTACTTGGCTGCTCTATTAGAAGTTCCTTTTTTGTCAAGTTTTTCTCAAACATGTTTCTGCCTCAAAAGGATCCCTGGGTATTTATGAGGTAATGGAGTACCTAAGAGGCCTAATTTTGTGGACATACTGTGGTAAAATATAATTTGGGGATATTAACTTCCCAGCTTCTTTCTTTAAAAAGTAACCCCATAAAAAGTCATTGTCTGTCTCTGGACATCCCAGTTATTTGCTATCATTTAAGCCAAGAAAGCTCTTTGGTTTGCTTTTTTTTTTCTAGGCTTAATGTTTATGTAACCTAAACATTCCTCAATCTTGTCTCCTACAGGTAGACTGGGTACAATGTGATGGTGGCTGTGATGAGTGGTTTCATCAAGTTTGTGTGGGTGTATCTCCAGAAATGGCTGAAAATGAAGATTACATCTGTATAAACTGTGCAAAGAAGCAAGGGCCAGATAGCCCAGGTCAAGCACCACCTCCTTCCTTCATAATGAGCTACAAACTACCAATGGAGGATCTTAAGGAGACCAGTTAGCAGTTACTGGGTTAGTTTGGGACATGGGGGGAAATGGACCACATTGAGACCTTAGTCATCAAGTAGAGTGGTTTAGATCCACTCAGAATGTTGCTTCCAAAGACAAATGGCCTTCAGAGAAAGTCCTCTTAGCGGACTTCCTCTTTGCATGGACTGTGTAACCTACATTCTCTTCAACACATCTATGCAGAGGGTGTCTTTGGTACAGCAGCCAGTATTTCAGTTTATGTCTCCTCTGAGTGCGGTATGTTACTTTACAGCCAGACATTTGAGCTCTAGAGTGGCTGGTTGGCATTAATACATTGGTATGTTAGCAGGGCATGTAGGATGTGGCTTATGGCCAGTTGATACTAGTTAGAGGTTTACAACCTAGAGGCAGTACTGTCTGGAGGTGCTGACTACTTGGCTCTCCTTAGGACATTTGGACAGGAGTGAGAGTACCACTCTCCTTCCACTGTTACCTGGCATGTAATGCCCTACGGATATAGCCATGGGAGCAACAGGGCCAAAGTTACTCCTGTTAGTAGTCATGGGATAGTAGCACAGTCTAGACCCCAGCTACTTGTGTGTGTTTGTACCAAGAAGAAAACCCCAAATGAGAGGCAGATCACCTTATCTTCCTAAGGAGGAGTATGTCATCTAGTTCAGAAGTCTGACTAGATTGGATTCTGGGAAGAAGAGCTTTTCTTATTTCAAGGCAAGGAGCCTTTTTTTTTTTTGGCTTTGAGAAGTCTTGCTGTCTTGGGTCTGCATTTTAGAGACGAGCAGGTACATGGATCCAGGCTCCTGCAAAAGAAAAGAAGACAAGTCAGAATGTTTTACTGAGACCCAGTGATGCATGCTTTTCGGGGAAACCTTCATTTACAAGTATACCAGACCACCAGGCTTCAGGCATGGCCATGAGCAAGACCAGCAAATAACAGCTTTTTGCCTTGCAGCCCTGACCCCGATGTCTGCTGTTTCCAACACTGGCAATTTCTGATACTGGCCCACAGCAGATGCTGTTGAATAACACCCTGGCTTCATCAGAGGATATGGGGTTGTAGCACCTCCGGGTGATAAAGTTGTTTTAGTAAATCCATTTTTAAAAAAAGAAAAAAGGACTTGTTTTTACTTTTTTCTAAATGTCTCTGACTACTGACTGTTCTATAAATAGATTATTTTTCCTTTTTTAATATACATATATGGATATATAAATATATATATTTACTGTTACCAGCAGCATATGACAGAGTTTTCAGCATCAAAAATCCATTTGGGGGCTTGCTTTCTCTTTTTGCTTTTTAATAAAGAAACCCCATTCCTTCCTTGTAGTACAAGGAGTTAGCACTTCCTTCTCCATCCTAGCCTGACCACATCTTCCATCTTGTTTTTGTTCATAGATCATTGTATTTCCTTTGTGTTGTTGGAACTTGTCCCTGTCTACTGGGAAACTTGGTCTTACTATTTCTGTGATGGCTGGTTTGTTTTGTTTTTGTATGTGAATGTTTGAAACTATGGTGCTGTGCCCTCTTCCCTCCTGTTGTGTTCTCTATTGTTAAGGTGTTAGGTAAGCTGTATGGAAACTTTTATTAGAAGGGGACTAATTTTTTTTAAAGGACAAAGAACCCCAAAAAACTAAAAATAGTGTTTTGTCTTCACTATGCCGTGTCCCTTTATTTTGTTTAAAAATCTGTGGTTTGGCTTAATTTATCAGTTTTCTTTTTAAAAGGGGGGAGCAGGGTGGGCCTAGAGAACAGCTTATAATCTCCTTTTCCCTTTTTGCCCCAGTCTCTTTTAAAGAAATGTCTTCTAGTAACTAGAAGTGAAATGTACTGTCCAGTTACAGTTTGAGTGGGTATGAGATTTAACTCAAAAGGCATCTTGCTAAAAAACAAAACAAAACAAAAAAAACAAAAACAAAAACTTTTCCTGTAAAACCCAGTTTCTGTAAATGCTTTCTCTGTGGTTCAAACTACCTAATTTTTAGTCTTCCCTTAATATTGCATAACATTTTTAGTGTTTTGACCTGTTACAAGGGTCATAAGCGTCACTCTGCATGATCTCAAGTGTGTATATGATTTAAGATTTCAAGGGATATTACAAGGTAACTTTTAACCAATTTCATTAATTTTGCCAGTCTATAAAGATATTATTACCTAAGAATTTTATCTGGTTGATGTTATAAAAGAAAGCACAATATTTTTTGCCTTTCGTCTTCTCTGCAAAGATCTTCAAATACTTTTGGGTTAAAAATTGAATGCAGTTTTAAGTGATGGCTGCCTTGGTGGAAAACATTTAAAAATAGTTTATCTTTTCTTCCTAGTCACCCATTAACTTTACTCAGCCATCAGTGGAAGGGCATGAGGATGCTGAGAAAGATAGTTAAGTTGGTGCTCTGTTTCTTGGAGTATGGTGGGTGGATGCAGGTGGCTGTTGAGGAAATAATTTATGTCCTTAATACAGTATTTGCCAGCTGGAGATCTGAGAGAAAAATGCAAGACAGTCTTCAACTATGAGTAGCCCCCTGTTTATCTTCTGTTTTGAAACTTAAATATATCATTCAGTTGATTTGGTGGGATTATCTGTATTTATTTGAAAGTCACAGAGGATTTGGTCTGACTCTTGACCAAAGGCTGAGAAGAACAGATGAGAGACATTAGTTTAAAAAAGAGAGAGAGAAAAACGAACATATACAAGTCTATAATTTTGGAATTAATGAACTAAGATTCATCTATTTAAAGACATGCTGGTGTTCTAATATAAAATATTGTTTTCAGTTAGAGGAAATTACCTATTTACAGCTTACTCCATTCTTCATTGTTGTAACATTTTATATTAAAATTTGATTTAAAATGTTCCTTTACTTTTCAGAGTTGCAAATTTTCACCATTGGTGTTTTAACTAATTCTGTGATGGTTCTTTCAAAGATATTTCTTACTGTCTTCATTATAACTATGTTGGGGAAGGTTATAGAAAGAAAAATTAAAAAAATGCTACATAAGTCTTTAATATTCTCAAAGGGGTAGGTCAGTGGAACTATGCAAATTCCCAAGTTTACAAATGCAACTATAGCATTAGTAGTAGTTAGCTTTCTTATTGGCAGAAGAGGGGACATTTTTTCCCACAAATGTCTATTTTAGTTCCTGATAGTTATTGCAACAAAGCCATGTTGAGAGTTAGATGTTACACTCCCTTCCTAAGTTGCTGCAGACCACCTTTGCACTGCATGATTCAAATTTGTGCCTCAATAAAATTATAAATTACTGTATGTCATACTTTGAATAATTGAAAAGATAAGCATTAAATCTGTGATTGTCTACTATGTACTTTAATAATCAAAATCCTAGCAAAGCTAGCAGACCTGTAAGATTAGAACAGTTTTTACCTGTGCTTCACTTCTGTTCTTCTCTGCTTTTGTCTTTGGTGTCCAAGAAATGTCTGTTTATTTGTTTTTCTTAATTTTAACATTCTGGATGCAGTTGAGTGCACATAAAAGAAACTCCCTGCTTGTATTTTAATTCTGTAGTACATTTGTATGAATATGAGCCAGAACTTAAAGTAGGATGAAAGGAAAAACTGAGAAAGCCTTTCTTTCAAAGGATGAGACTATATCCTTTTTAAAGGAGGAAGTGACAATTTGGAGTGGGATTTAAAAATTGTAAATTGTGGAAAATTAAGCTGTTAAAGTCCCACATATAACCAGGTTCAATAAAGGTTTACATACGGAACTAGCTTCATATGTGTATAGAAAGTTGCTTTTGCAGTAGGTCTGTTAAGTATAAATTTTAAAAAGCAGGCAATTGATTTGTCTTTCACCTTTTGAAACTCCTGCCCCCCCCTTTTTAAATTAAAGCATATCATTACTTCTTTGGATATGGATGTGCCGAATGATATTTACAGCATGAGAAGGAAACAATTGGATGTAAATCTATTTTGGAATTGCAGTCTTCTCTTGGCCTGGATCATAATCCACTCACCACTATGCAATGGCTGATGTGCACTGGGAAAGGATGTGACGGGTGTAGATGTATCCAGCTTATTCTTACTTTTGCAATACTCCAAGATGTCTAAACAGGAATGTCTTTTGTAAACCTCAAGACCCTCTATTGATTATTCTCTTACATATTTATTTACTTGTTAGTGAGACACTTAAATATAATATGGACTCTGATTTACCAAGGTTTTTGGTGGTGCCTTATGAAAAGTATAACTTGTTTTCTTGTTTTTTGAGCATGTTTTCCATTTCTTTTGTTTTCTAAAAGAATATTAGATATGGTTATTTGCATTACATCTAAAAAATAAAAAAAAAAATTTGTGTGTGTGTGCTCAGGTTCCCCCCTACTCTCTCATTTACATTGGTGTCAACTGTAAATGGTAACCAAGTAAAGGTAAATGTTGGCATTGAGTATTGATGATCCTGAGGAAAACTGGCAGGTGCATGAGAGCTTTTCACCCGGGGTCAAAGCTGTTTCTGATACTGCAGTTGCTCTCTATAAAATCAAATACTGGCCTCAAGTAATTTGATCACTGGTGTGATTAGCCTATTACTGAGAATACTGTTTTCAGAAAGTGTGAAGTGGAAGAAGTGATCCCTGAAGATTTCACCTGTCCTGCTTTCAGCAAGAATCCAACAATGATCTACAGCCATTTCCCCACCTTTGATTCTTGAGCACTTCGATCCTTGCAGCAAACCATAGCAGGGAAAATGAGGAAATACTTTATTTTGGCCTCATGCTTACAACTAGTTCAAACTGCAGCTTACTTCAGAGAAGTAAGTAGCATTTTTTACTCATTGCCAAGGTTACCAGATCATGTGGGCATTGCTGGAAATGTTAAGATTCTGCTTTCGATGAAATTGGCCTCAAATATGAAGTATGTGGCTGTGTATATATGTGTTGGTTTGGAAGATTGGTGGGAAGGAGGAGGGGGGAAATCTGGTTGTCTCTTAACTTGGAAAATAATCTTGCCAGCGAAAAAAAGACACCTGCAATTTCATACAGTGACCGATTCTTTAAAAATTGTGCGGGGTCCTCCCAGTTTAGATCAAATATTTCTTGGACCCTTGGTATTGTAGTTGACATTAATAAACTGAAGGTCCAGAATCTTAGCCATTAGCCATGAATTGGGAAGTCACATACACAAGGAGAGAAAATACAAAAGAACACAAAAATGTTACGTAAATAAACTTAGAGGGATTTTGGAATTTCTGGATTCTTTTCAGCTCTTCTTTAAAGACTATTTCTACTCTGTTTTAGTAGGAAGAAAGATTTAATTAGCATTTCCATATAGTGAAGTTCCATGAAATTTCTTTACCATAGATTTTCACTAACCTTGACTTTGGAGCTAGGTTGTATGTCTTGTTAATGGGAAAAAAGGCAACACAGGAAGTCTTGAAAATGGCTTGGTAGGTCCAGGTGGTAACCCTTGTGTTAAGGAACCCTGATGAGTTGCCAGGAATATAGGGATGAAGACAGAATTGTCTGTAGTCCACAAAAACAAGCAAATGAACAAAAACTTAAAGCCCAGATGAGGACTTTAGGATTACAATAAGATAAAGAACATGAATTTAGGAATCAAGTAACTAATGGGTTTTTAGCTCTATATTACCTATACTAGTGTTTTTGAGACTAAGTTTCCTACCTTGTGTGGGTTAGTTTGTGTGGATACAAAGTTATAGCTCTCTCCCCTCTAGAGAGGTAAGACCTAGATGATGATTTTTAAGAGTTTCCTATTAAAACTTTTACAGAATTTCTAGAGGAAGTAGTACAAGGATTTTGGACATGTAGTCCAAATACCTGTTTAATGTTAGAAAAAGTCTACTCATTACTTCCGAGGAGGGACTGTACAGACTGTATTGAAAATATTCTGTTTTTAGAAAATGTAAGTATTGGTCACTAACTTACATATTAGAGCTTACCCGTAGTCTTCCCTTCACTTGGGTCTGGATTTTGCAGAGTTCATCAAGCACTTTTATGTATGCCCCAAGACTAGCATCTCGTCCTGTCCAGTGCCCAATTGTGTGGAGGTAAGGTGAGTAGAAGACACATTTCGACAGACCTATTAGACTCCCTCCTCCTGAATTGGTATTTGATCTTAGTAATATTTTTCCACCACTCAAAGCAAAGACTGCTTCCCACTGAGACCAGTAGGCCACTCACAGGTCTTCAGTCTTAGTAGGCTACTTTAGTCCTCTCTGGCCTAACCTTACCATCCTCTCTACTTGGGGCTAAGCTTTGCTGAGACACAAAATGGAGTTTTATCGTTAAAACTTTTTGGAACCTAGAAGAGTTCAGGCATATCTAGGCTTGGTCAATGCTCAGCACTTCTGTTTGTTTTGTCATAGACACGTGACTTCAGAATTCCAGTTGGAACATTTAAGGCTGGTTTAATTCACTTTGCTTCTCATCCCTGTAATTCACTGCTGCCATCTAAAATAGAAGTCCAGGGACACCTGCTGGCTCAGTAAATCATGTGACTCTTGATCTCAGGGTCATGAGTTCAAGCCTCATGTGGAGCCTACTTACAATAAAGAATAAATAATAGATCAAAGCCCATCCAGTCATCCTTCCTCTCTCTTCGTATTCCTGTGTTACCACCTACTATCTCCAATTCGTGTTCCTATTGTGCCCCTTCCTGCCCTTTTTTTTTTTTTTTTTTTGCATTACAGAGGGGTGTCTGGCTGGCTCAGTCAGTAGACCATGCGGCTCTTGATCTCAGGGTTGTTAAGTTTGAACCCCGTGTTGGGCAGAGATTACTTTAAATAAATAAGTATACATTATAGAGACTTGCTTCCCTATTCCTTTGTGAACTTCTACTTTTTCATTAACTGGAACCTGGCTCTCAGTCGCACTTACCTTAGGACTATTTCAAGTTGAGGGTGCCCTTTTTCTCACTTTACTACTATAAGGTATGAACCAGTACATTATAGGGGCTGTTGCCTTTATGTTACTGATTTCCACTGCCACACATTGAGGCCTCTGACATTCAGCTGTACCATCATCTATCCTCATTACTGTCATCTCTGGTTACTCTTTTACATTCATTCAGGACTTGGATGGTTCAAGAGCATCTCTACCTCCAACCCTACCATTATTCTGGGCAATATCATTGATAATGGTTGACTTTACTGTTTCTGTACCTTCACCTCCAATAATCATTTTCTTTCCTTTTTTTTCCCAATACTCCTTTTCACTTCATTTAGCAAACCAATTCCAAGGCCATAGCTTGGATTGTGTCAAGAACTTATTTCTAAATGTTAAGGTCTAGGCCTATACTCCTACTATTGTGATTTTTTTTTTAATGTTTATTTATTTACTTACAGCATGAGAGGGGGAGAGGGAAGGAGAGAGAATCCCAAGCAGGCTCCACATGGAGCCCAATGCGGGGCTCAAGCCCATGATCTGAGCCAAAATTAAGAGCCAGATGCTTAACTGACTGAACCATCCAAGTGCCCCCATACAATTCTGATTTTTAATGTCGTATCTTTGATCTTTGCCTCCTAGTGTATTTATGATCTCAAAAGTCTCCAGTTAATCACTTTTTTCTTGGAATCTTCAGTTCACTCTGGCTCCAGCTCATTTCTTCTCCATTTAGCATAGACTGCATGGCCTGTCACTCATTCATGGTGTTTCCCCATCACTCTGGCCCTGCAGAACCTTATTTCTGGATCATTTTAGCCATCTGACCTCTTTGCTCTCATGGGCTGCTGAATATTACTGAGTACAAACCACTGATTGGTAGTACCAAAAACTGACTCAGGTGGGTGGGTTCTCAAAGTCCCAATGGTCCAGCAACCTCTTCCATTTTTAAAGACTACTTACCACTTTCATTGTTGTCAAATCCTCACCCACCACCTCTCTTCCCTCAGCAGAGGTACCCTCCTAACACTGACTTGAGCAAATTGAAGCTAACAGGAGAGCTCTAAGTTTCCCTAGTCACTACTGTCAGCATTTTAAAGTGGTGTCATCAAAGACTCTTCTCTTATATACCCTCTTTGGGGTATATAAGCTCTTGTTCACTTCCAGTTACCACTTGCCACTTTTATTCTCTGATGTTTCCCAAATCATTATCACCAGTTCATGCTTGTTTGCTTGCTCTTTAATCAACTGTCTTGTAAGCATTTCTATTTGTATGATTTTAATCACTCCAAACTCATTGTGTTAAAACCAAACTCTTCTTCCTGCTCCCAAACCAGTTCCTCTTTATTCCCTCCAAAAGAATAGCGTGTTGCACAAGCCAAAATTCTGTGAACCATCATATATTCTTTCTGACCACTCCCTTCCTGTATGCAATTATCTCCTCTGTTCTCATTGTGATGTATTAGCTCAAGCCCTCCTCCGTTTTCCCCTGGATTTCTGCACTACTCTTTAGTCTGGTCAATCAAGTTTATCTTGCAAATTACTACTAGAACTATCCAAACAGCCAGCCTGTTTAACACATTGTCCTATGGAATCTGCCCCATTTACCTTTCTAAGCTTGTCCTGTTTCCACATACACCCCCATTCACTGCTTCAGACACAGATGTTCATTTCCTAGGCTTTTTCTGGAATGCTCTCCTAGTTCTGTCATTCTCAAGATGTCAGTTTAAATGCTACCTCTTCAGAGGCCCCTTATTCTCTCCTAACAGCTTATTCTACCCCCTAATGGGACTTTGCAATATGTATTGTATTTGCTTATAAGTTCTATGAGAGCAGGAGCTTTTTTTAATTTCATCTCTTTATACCCAGCAACTAGAAGAATACCCTGCATATGGTAAACATTCAATCAATGACTTGAATAAATATTGTTTCATGCCTTTGTCCCTTCCTGTATATTGTTGTCTCTCAATTTATTGTGCTCTGTTTGGGCTGCCATGCCCTCATCCACACTTTTCCTTACTATCTCCTGTTAAAGAACAAAAACTCAACTGAGTAAATTTGAAGATCTAATTGGTTTTATTAAGTGATTCATGAGGACGGCATCCTATCTAGCAAGTTAGAGGGGGGGCTCTGAGGACTTGTACAAAATAGATTTTTGTAGGAGGGAGGGTGGGGCAATGAAGTTATGAGCAAAGGAGAAGAAAGGATTGTTTCAAACAAGGTCACTTTCCCTTTAGGGAATGATCAGGAGGTCTCAGGCAGATTACCATATTTTCTTTGAGGTGGGGAAGGTGGATAGAGAGGGTCCCTGTGACAGATTACCTCAATGGTACTGATCAGTTAAGACTATGTTTCTGGGGGAGGTTGAAACTGCAATTAGGTTAGATATTAAGCCCCAGTTTGGTGACTTGGCCTGACATAAGTGACTTCATATTGAGCCCATGGTTGTCGTTTGAACACTGCCCATTTTTCAAAATTCAGCCCATCCCCAAAACTCTTCTGAGAAGTCTTACAGGTTAATCCTTTCCTCCTAATGTGATGTGGATGTCCTTTCATGGAACTCTAGTAATATTTAGATTATACAGTGGTTCACAAAGTTGTGGTCTCTAGATCAGCAGTATCAGCAACACCTGGGAGTTTGTTAGAAACACAAATTCTTGGGCCCTACCCCAGACATCTTGAATCAGAAACTCGGGGGGCAGGGCCAACAACCTGCATTTTAATAAGCCCTCCAGGTGGTTGTGATACTTGATGAAGTTAGAGAACCGCTAGACTGTATTATAGTCACAGCATTTATATCACTAGCTTCTAACACAATGCCTAGAACAAGTTTATTGTAAAGATCTTCCTTTCAAAGAACTAAAGTCCATCTTCCTGTAGCCTCATACATCAATCCAGATTCTTTTGAGGATATGAAAAACGAGTTCAACTGCCTCTATTTGGCATCCTTTCAATATTTGACAATAACTTTTTTTTTTTAACCTCCCCATCCTTCAACTTCAATCTTCTGGCTTAATATTAATTTTTTCTTATGTGTTATGACTTTGAGTCTCTTAAAATTCAAACACATTGAATTTATCTGAAAAAATTCCAACTTCATTTCCATCTTAAATACATACTCAGAACATCCTTTAGCTTTCAAGCTAAAATTCTAAAGGTGGAACTCTATGTGTAGTGTCACCCCAACACAATGGAGTTCGCAACGAATTTGACCAACATTCCATTTGCATAGTTGGAGATGTACAGTGGAAATCAAAGGTGGTCTGAAGCTCTGTGTATTCTCTCAAAGAATCTGGCCTTGGTAACATGAAGTAATTCTGTATTCTCCTACAACTGAATTGGTGGTTCTCAGCCCTGGTAGCACATTGGAATCATCTGGAGAGCTTTACAAAACCATCCCTGCCACTCCCATCCCAGACCAATTGAATTAGAGTATCTTGGAGTAGCATGCAAGCACCAGTATTTTTTTTTTTTAAGAGCTTTTTTGAGACACAATACCATAAAATTCACTTGTTTTTATTTTATGAGTCAAAGATTCTTAGTAGATTTACAGAATAGTGCAACTATCATCACAATCTAACTTTGGAATGTTTCCATTACCCCAAAAAGAAACTTCATGCCCCTTCAAAGTCATCCCGTTTCCACTCCCAGCTCTAGGCAGCCATGAGTCTACTTATGTCTCTGTAGATTTGCCTTTTCTAAACTCAAGCATTAGGATTAAAAAAAAAAAAAGTTTCCAGGTGATTTTAGTTATGCAGCCAAGGGTTGAGAACCACCATTCTAAATGCATTATAGGGAGTCTTAATGATTGTTAAGAGCTGTGTATAATAAGGGTATTTGCATATTTTTATGCAGTGCCTTCCACCTATGCTTGTGCATTCAGCCACCACTAGTGTGACAAGATCATTAATTTGATAATGGCACTTAGTAGGCTATTCTATTATTTCCCCTGTATACCTTTTAGAATCATATTAATTGCCTCCCATGCTTTCCCCAACCTATTTCAAAACATCTCTAGTCTTTTTTCCATTTTTCTTACAAATTACCAGCAATAGAAGTTATCTCCAGAGCATTCTCCCTGAGATAATATAGTCTGCAGAAATGACTGCAACATACTGGTGTTGTTCCCATCCAAGAAATTGTTTTCCTTTCAGTATCTTTCACATTGGTATTTCTTCTTTAAATGTTTTCTGTTTACCTTATCTGACAAATATAATGATTTTTGCACTAATATTTCTAAAAGTTTTGGGGGGAAATATATTTATTGTTTTTTGTTTGTTTAATAGCACATGAACATTTGTTTAAAAAAAGTACTAAGAAGGGGCGCCTGGCTGGCTCAGTTGGAAGACCATGTGATTTGACTTTGGGGTCATGAGTTTGAGCCCCAAGTTTGTAGAGATTACTTAAATAAAAATAAAAGTTAAACCCAAAAAACAAATAATCCAGTAAAGAAATGGGCAAAAGACATGAATAGACACTTCTCCAAAGAAGACATCCAGATGGCCAACTGACACTGAAAAAATGCTCAACATCACTCATCATCAGGGAAATACAAATCAAAACCACAATGAGATACACCTCACACCTGTCCGAATGGCTAACATTAACAACTCAGGCAACAACAGATGTTGGCAAGGATGCAGAGAAAGAGGATCTCTTTTGGATTGTTGGTGGGAATGCAAGGTGGTGCAGCCACTCTGGAAAACAGTATGGAGGTTCCTCAAAAATTAAAAATAGAACTACCCTACGACCCAGCAATTGCACTACTAGGTATTTATCCAAGGGATACAGGTATGCTATTTCAAAGGGACATATGCACCTCCATGTTTATAGCAGCACTATCAACAATAGCCAAAGTATGGAAAGAGCCCAAATGTCCATCAAGGGATGAATGGATAAAGAAGATGTGGTATATACATACAATGGAATATTACTCGACAATCAAAAAGAGTGAAATCTTGCCATTTGCAACTACGTGGGTGGAACTCGGTATTATTATGCTAAGGGAAATTAGAGCAAGACAAAAATCATATGACTTCACTCATATGAGGACTTTAAGAGACAAAACAGATGACCATAAGGGAAGGGAAACAAAAATAATATAAAAACAGGGAGGGGGACAAAACAGAAGAGACTCTTAAATATGGAGAACAAACAGAGGGTTACTGGAGGGGTTGTGGGAGAGGGGATGGGCTAAATGGGTAAAGGGCATTAAGGAATCTACTCCTGAAATCATTGTTGCACTATATGCTAACTAATTTGGATGTAAATTAAAAAATAAGTAAACTAAATAAAAATAAATAAAACTTTAAAAAAATACTAAGAATAAGTGAAAAATGACCCTCCACCAAAAAAAGACCACTGCTGGGGCACCTGGGTGACCAGTTAGTTGAGTGTCTGACTTAGGCTTGGGTCATGATCTTGCAGTTTGTGGTTTCGAACCCCATGTCGGGCTCTGCTTACAGCTCAGAGCCTGGAGCCTGCTTCGGATTCTGTGTCTCACTTTCTCTCTGCCCCTTCCCTGCTCATGCTGTCTCTCTCTCAAAAATAAACATTTAAAAAAATTAAAAAAAAAAAAAGACCACTGTTAAGACTTAACCAAATTTACTTTCACACAGCTATCTGTGCATATTTATGTATGCATATATGCAAATATGTACACTTTTACATAAATGATGTCACACTCTACTGTTTGGTAACTTGATTCTTTTACTTAGTAATAAGAACATTTGTATAAGACAAAAATACAGAGTTGTATTCTTTTTAATGCATGTATAGCTTGCATTAAATGGAATCTTAAAGATTTTTAAGAATTGTGTGTATTGAAGACATTATTTCTTTGTCTTGTGTTGCAAATTTTTGATCACCTTGTTATTAGTCTTTTATTCTTATTTATTATTTTTTTCTTTATAAAAGTTATTATTTTATTAAGATGTCAACTTCTTTAATTTTATAATTCCTGGTTTTCCTGACATGCTTACAATGACTTCCTCTACAAGATAATAAAAATACTTCCTTACCTGCTTAATACTTTTTTTTTGTAGTTTATTAATTTATTTTAAGAGAGACAGCGCAAGTGGGGGAGGGCAGAGAGAGGAGGCGAGAGAGAATCCCAAGCAGGATCCATGCTGCCAGCATAGAGCCTGGTGTGGGGCTTGAACCCATGAAGCTGTGAAATCATGACCTGAGCTGAAACCAAGAGTCTGATGCTTAACCGACTGAGCCACCCAGGCACCCCTTGCTTAATACTTGTCTAGTTTTATTCTCTATACTAAATTTTTGTTCTATCCTGAATCAATTGGTGTGAGGAGTGTCACGTTTCTTTAGATTATTCCTCTGTTGACTACATTTCTTAAATTTCTTATAGCATACTCATTCATTCTTCAAAGTATCTGAGCATCTATGCATATGTAAATATAGTCATTCCAAAACCTCTACTATGCAACCATAGTTACTTATGAGGATATATCTCATATACTGGCTGTAATAATTTTCTATTGCTGTGTATCCATAATATCACAGTTTTAGCCATTTGGCACGACACACATTTATCACCTCACCATTTCTGTTGGTCAGGAGACAGGGCACAACGTTGCTGGGTCCTCTGCTTCTGGGTCTCACTAAGGCTATAATCAAAAGTGGTGTTTGAGGTTGTGGTCTCATTTGAAGCTTAGCTGGGGAAGAATCCCTCTCAAGCTCATGTCGTTGTTGTAGCATTTAGTTCCTGTGGGTTGTTGGACTCAAGGCCTCCATTTTTGTTGGCTGCTGACAAGGGGTCATCCTAAGTTCCTTGGTGCATGGATTTTTCTAGCATGGCCAATTGTTTCCTCAAAGCCAGCCAGGGGAAGAGTTTACTAGCAAGACACATGTTACAATCTTATATAATCATGTGCACATAATCACATATATCCTGTCACCTTTGCTGTATTCTGTTGGTTAGAAGTAACAGGTCCTTCTTACACTCATGGGGAGAAGGTCACAGAGGGTGTGAATGCCAAGAAGCAGTGATTGTGGGGTGTGACCTTCCTTCCTACACACAGTCAGCATGAGTAATATGCTGTATCAGCCCAAGACCGAAGTGCCTGAGAAAATTAGCTAACTTCCTTAGGCTTAACAACATGCACAATTTCCGTACTTTCCCATTCAAATCAGATTGAAAAAAAAAAAGTGTAATGGCTTTTTTTCTAGTGTTCATGAGAAGAAAAGCAGTAACTTTTTTTTTTTCACTTGAGCTAAACGTCTATAAAACTACTCCAATTTGGGGTAATTATAATTGTCCTTTGGCCAATCCCCCTCTTACATTCAATGGAAGTGATCTTTTCTGCTTCTTAGAGAAAGAGAAACCTCCAAATCTCCTCACATCTACTACAGTGTGTTCTGAGTTACTTGGCCCTACTGGTAATTCTCCTCTGAAAACATTCCAAATTGTTCCCATCTTTTTTATTGTGTATGCAAAGCATTCTTTTAGTCTCTAAGCTATAACTCTGGAGGAAGGAATCAAATCTTGAATTTTTTAATTCATGAGATTCACAGTATGCATAGCGAAGAGTCTTTGCAAATTTGCTTCCTCTTCATTCATTTTCTTATCTTTGTAGCCTCATGCTTTTGGAAGCTGTCAGCAAAAATTGCTGTATTTTCCATTCCTAATTTTCATTCACAAATATGGAAATGTGAGGATTTCCTCATCATTGAAATTATGCTCTTATCTTTCCCATGTATCCTGAGAGTTTCTATTTTGTTTCTAGGGATGGATTAGTTGGGGATTTAGTAAGCTGATTTCTTGATGTGTGGTAATAAAAGATAGGAGGCAAGAGACCAGAAGCAGAATTTAGAGTTTTAAAGTTTCATCCCAACTTTGTAAACTAATAATAATAATATTTATTTATTTATTTATTTATTTATTTATTTATTTATTTTCAATATATGAAGTTTATTGTCAAATTGGTTTCCAAGCTAATAATAATTTCTATCCAGAGCACCTGAGGGACTCAGTCAGTTGAGCATCTGACTCTTGATTTCCGTTCAGAGCAGAGTCTGCTTGGAATTCTCTCTCTCTCTCTCTCTCTCTCTCTCTCTCTCCCCCCCCTCCCTTCCTTGGCCCCTCTCCTGCTTTAAAAAAAGCAAAAGAAGAATGGGGTGCCTGGGTGGCTCAGTCAATTGAGCGTCCGACTTCAGCTCAGGTCACGATCTCCTAGTTTGTGAGTTCGAGCCCCGCATCAGGCTCTGTGCTGACAGCTCAGAGCCTGGAGCCTGCTTCAGGTCCTGTATCTCCCTCTCTCTCTGCCCCTCCCCTGCTCATTCTCTCTCTCTCTCTCAAAAATAAAATAAAAACATAAAAAAAAGATTTAAAAAAATAAATAAATAAAAGAAGAATAAGGATTACTGATAGATGAGTCCTATATATCCACTTGCCTATAGACCTGTTTACATCTCAGCAAGGGGTGCTGGCTTTGTGTGTTGTTTCACAGTTCTTTTCAGGGATATATTTAATATTCTGCTTTAAGTTCTGCTTTAAGTTCTATGTATACATGCACATATATATACATATATCCTATCATGTCTTAGAATGACATAGCCCTAAGATTTCCAGCTTTTCAAATGTCAACTTTTCCATGCTTCTTCTGCCAATAGACTAAATTGTTTCTAAAACATGGCTAACGCTTGCATGAAAAATGTGTCTGGGAAATATTATATATAAATAGTCTAGTCCTACCTTGTTTTTTCTAGTAGTACTAATTAGGCTACCATTGCATAATAAATATTTGTTTACCAAGCAAAGGTTTGTCTGATTTGTGGGACGTGTTGAGGCTATGGGAGATGATGAGTGGACAGGTGGAGGGAGAAGGAGATACTGTGCTGACTTCACATGAAATTCCCAGTTTTGAAGGTGTTTCTCTGTTAAGCTGTATTTTTATTTTCTTTAATTTTTTTTAATGTATTTATTTTTGAGACAGAGAGACTGAGCACGAGTGAGGGAGGGGCAGAAAGAGAGGGAGACACAGAATCTGAAGCAGGCTCCAGGCTTTGAACTGTCAGCACAGAGCACGATGTGGGGCTCAAACTCATGATCATGACCTGAGCTGAAATCAGCCTCTCAACCCACTGAGCCACCCAGGTGCCCCAAGCTGTGTATGTCAATAGTTGTTATCTGCACTCTCTCTGGTTTGCAGAAAGGGAGGAAAGAGAAAAACATTTGCATTAATCTCAAGGAGAACAGGTTTTTGATAACTAAGATCATGATGAAGGGAAGAACAGTAGATGAAAAATACAGTGTTAGAGTATTTTGATGTGGTTATAGAAGAAGCTAGAATGAAATGTGAAAAACCCTGGCATTAGGGCCTTTCTAATAGAAATTGAGGTATAAGGTGCTCCCTCTTCTTCCCCCCCCCCTCCTTTTCAAGGTACTCCTTTCCAAAGTGATCAAGAAGCACTACTTTTCTGGCTAAAAAAGTAGAGCTGAAGCCCAATGCCAAAGCAACTGCAGGCTCTGGTCTGGAAAGCAGACTGAGAAAAAGGTGGCAGGAGGGGAAGGGCAGAGTCATTACCACAGATCAGGTGCAGAATGGAGATCTGTGAAAATCAGAATGGAGTGGCATGTCACAGGATGAGACTCATGCCATCAGGCCTGCCATAAGGGACAGAGGAAATCCACAGCCTGTCACGGGAGAAGGATACCATGGGTACAAAATAAAGTGGAGGAAGAATGAAGAGTGAGTGACCCATGTTCACACGGCACAAGGTGAAACCACAGTCCCTCATTTCTTTAAAGTAGCAGGATCGGGGCGCCTGGGTGGCGCAGTCGGTTGAGCGTCCGACTTCAGCCAGGTCACGATCTCGCGGTCCGTGAGTTCAAGCCCCGCGTCAGGCTCTGGGCTGATGGCTCAGAGCCTGGAGCTTGTTTCCGATTCTGTGTCTCCCTCTCTCTCTGCCCCTCCCCCGTTCATGCTCTGTCTCTCTCTGTCCCAAAAATTTAAAAAAAAAAAAAAAAAAAGTTAAAGTAGCAGGATAGGTTCCTAGAGCAGAAAACCAGCAAGCATTCCTCTTGAATTCATGTCTAAAACATATTATCAGGGGCACCGGGGTGGCTCAGCCGGTTAAGCGTACGACTTTGGCTCAGGTCATGATCTCACAGTCTGTGAGTTCGAGCCCCGAGTCGGGCTCTGTGCTGACAGCTTGGAGCCTGGAGCCTGCTTTGGATTCTGTGTCTCCCTCTCTCTCTGCCCCCCCCTACTCATGCTCTGTCTCTCTCTATCTCAAAAATAAATAAAAACATTAAAAAAAATGTTAAAAAAAAAAGAAAGGCACCCGTGCAAGTGAGGGACCCCAAGACATCACTAGCTTCAAGGTGTACCTATCTCTGCTGGGTGAAACAGAGGGATCTGGGGGAGCCCTGGATTCAAATCCCAATTCTGTTACTTAGTAGCTTTGGAATCTTGGGCATTTACTTCTCTCTGAAGCTCTCTGAGGCTTACCTACAAAATAGGGATCATGCCAATCTTTCTGGTTTGTCAATGCAAACCAGGAGAATGTATGTTAAAGCACCTGGCACAGTGCCACAACTGCTAATATTGATGACTCTATAGGGTGCTACATTTTGGTAGGTATAGTTGTTGATGAAGAAGTGAACACTGATTATTCTGGTCATTCTTGTTTAGAGCTCTAATTCTTAAACATGGAGGAATGTGTCTTTAACTCATTTCGATGTTTCAAGGATCAGCTGAGTGGACTGAATACTTTGAGACTGTTTTCTTTATTTAGAAGACGGCACTGTATCATCTTAAAGAAGCTTCCATTCTAGGGATGCTAGGTCTGCACTGTAATCCTTGATGTCAGGATTGGGAAAATAATAACTCTTGGAATGACTGGAGCTGCTGAGAGAAAGAACTGTGGGCAGATCAAGTAGAAGGGGAACCATGAGAGCCACTTTTTTCCGTTATGGCCTGAGGTCAGCTGTGAAAGATGCAGAGCTGAAGTGAAGCCTAGACATGATCTGGGCTTACTCTCTGATTTTACACATGAGAAACTGGGGCCTAGAAAGGTGAAGTTCACTGCCCAAGGTTATGGGGCTGATTAGAGTCATTTCCAGGACTGGGATCGTGGAGTTCTGCCTCCCACGTTATCCGTTTTTTTTTTGTTTGTTTGTTTTTTGTTTTTTGTTTTTTCCCACCACACTGAAATTTGCTCTTGCCTCATTCTGCACTTATGCCCTTTCTTTCTGCCTCCTCCATGCGCCACCCCCATTGGTCACCTTGGAGGACTTGCCACACAATTCCCGTACTGACTTATTTAGGCTTCTGCTTCTAAGTCTGCGAGTGTGTATGTGGAGTTCGCCAATTGGTGGATTTCTTGATTGGTGGAAACCAAGAACTGAATCAGCAGTGTGGAGCCACCGTTGAAGCAATCACAACATGGAACAGTCAACAACAATATGGCACAGCAGGGTCCGGAAGTTTTGAGCACTCCAGCTTGACAGAGATGTTAAGAACCTGGAGAGCATCCAGGGACAGCACTGAAAACAGTGGGTGGAGTAAGAAAGGAGGATTCTTAGAAGAGATAAAAGGGATTTGTGATTATTTATCTTGGAGAAGAAAAGGCTGAGGGTGGCTTTCCAAAAGAATTTCAAATATAAGGCATCTTTCCCGAGGATGGAATGAGAGCTAAGATAACTGCCACAAGAGCATTTAGGCTACAGAGGTTTTCAACTTCAGCTGCTCATTAGAGTCATCCAAGGAGCTTTTGAAAACAGTCAATGTCCAAGCTGCACTTCACAACAATAAAATCAGATGCTTTAGTGTCGGGAGCCAAGTGTCAGTGATTTTTAAAATGCTTTCCAGGTGCTTTCAATGGGCAAACAAGAACCTGGGCTAAGAGTGAAGACAAAAGCCCCTGACCTGCTAAGGGTTATGTGATTTTGGAGAGGCCCTGAGTGGAGTGTGTGATCTTCCTATTTGGAAATGGTTTAAGTATATAATAGACCTTTAGCTTCTTGGAGTGTAGATAGATATAGATAAACACATCTGTAAATATAGCTGTCTGTATCTACATCTATCTGTCTGTCTATCTCTATACCCCTTAGAGATAGGTTTTGATGTGGTAGCCTTTTTCAGATGCAGTAGTTCTAAATCCTGGTTGTGCATCAAGTTTAATCTTTGTTAGAATCAAGATCATATTTGTGAGAATCAGGGTCAGTATGCATTAAGATCAAATTGTGGAGCTTTAAAAACACAGAGATAGGGGCGCCTGGGTGGCGCAGTCGGTTAAGCGTCCGACTTCAGCCAGGTCACGATCTCGCAGTCCGTGAGTTCGAGCCCCACGTCGGGCTCTGGGCTGATGGCTCAGAGCCTGGAGCCTGTTTCTGATTCTGTGTCTCCCTCTCTCTCTGCCCCTCGCCCGTTCATGCTCTGTCTCTCTCTGTCCCAAAAATAAATAAACGTTGAAAAAAAAATTTTTTTTAAATAAAAAAAAAAAAAACAAAAACAACACAGAGATATCAGGGCACCTGGATGGCTCAGTCAGTTGAGTGTTTGACTCTTGATTTTGGATCAGGTCATTATCCCAGAGTCATGGGATCGAGCCCCACATCAGACTCTGAGCTGAGCGTGAAACCTGCTTAAGATTCTCTCGCTTTCTCCCTCCCTCTATCCCTCTCCCCTGTTCACACTCTTTCTGTCTTAAAAACAACTGCCCCCCAAAACCAGAGATATCTAGGTTCCACCCCAGAATAGGGAATCAAAATCTCTTAGGCAGGACCCAGACTATAAACTTATATATGTTATATATATAGTTAGCTAGATTTATATATAGTTAGCTAGACTAACTACATCTAGATGTAGTTATATATAGATATATAAATCTAGCTAACTATATATATGTGGTTATTACATATAACTATATTATATATATGGAGTTATATATATGTATATATGTGTATATATATATAGTTAATACATATAACTACATATAAATTTATGTAGCATAGCTCTATGGGTAATTCTGATGTACAGTGTTGGGAATCACTTTTTTTTTTTTTTTTTTTAAATTTTTTTTTTTTCAACGTTTATTTATTTTTGGGACAGAGAGAGACAGAGCATGAACGGGGGAGGAGCAGAGAGAGAGGGAGACACAGAATCGGAAACAGGCTCCAGGCTCCGAGCCATCAGCCCAGAGCCTGACGCGGGGCTCGAACTCCCGTACCGCGAGATCGTGACCTGGCCGAAGTCGGACGCTTAACTGACTGCGCCACCCAGGTGCCCCCACTTTCTTTTTTTAAAAAAATGTTTATTTATTTATTTTTGAGACAGAGTGAGCGGGGAGGGGCAGAGAGAGAGAGAGAATCCCAAGCAGGCTCTGCACTGTCAGCACAGAGCCCAAAGCAGGGCTCAAACCCACGAACTGTGAGAACATGACCTGAAGTTGAAAGTCAGACAGTCAACCGACTGAGCCACCCAGGTGCTCTTTGAGGAAAAGTGTTTAACTGGAGAGGAGGAGCATGTTGGAAGGGAGAAGGGAGCAGAGTTGGCAGGGGTTCATGGCCAGATTATCACGTGCACAGCCATCCACCTTAGTTTTAAACACTCTAACAGAGCAGGCAGCCTCCTGAGCTGCTGAGATCTTAGTGTAAAAAACAAGGGTTAGCGACACCTCAAGGAGGTCATGCTCTCATAATCCTTGCTTTCCTAGTTGCTCCAAGGCCCATGGAAGCAAGGTTTTCTCCAGACTCCATGTTCACGCATTGTGATTTCATATTCAGAAAAATTTACGTATTAATCTGATAGAAGAGTTGAGAGGAGAACGGCCAGATGATGTCTATGTATTCTAGGAAATTTTTCTTTCCTTTTTTTAATGAAAGGAAGAGGAGAAAGATGCAACAAGAGTGAAGAATGTTGGGGTAAGGCTTCCTTCGAAGGCCAGAGAATTCCAGGAAATGGCAAGGGAGAAGCTGTGGCCAAGGCCTTTGAGAGGAAGGTGGGTTTCCTCCTCTCCGCAGAATTACCAGCTCCCGCGGTGTCATTTCAGCTCTGCGAGGCTCTGCGTGTGGCTACCAGTGAGAAAAGAAGCCCCGTGACAGCTAAGACCTGCATTAGCACTGCCAGAACCTTGACGTGGCTAGGCCTTGACACCCACAGTTGGGCCCCGTGTTCTCCTGTTGAACATAAGGCATTTCCCACATCATCATCAGACAAGGCCACTTTGTGATCATGATGGAAAAGACAAAAATAAGACCACTCTGTGATCATCTCTGAAAAGAGACAAAAACATGAACGTTATCCAAATCACAAAAAATGGCCAAACGTCTCCCTATGCTGGCTACCACGAATGACCACTGCTTCCCTACAAATTCCCATTTTTAGCTTTGCTTCATTCTTCCTGCTTTCTAGATAAAATTTAGCAAGAAATCCGGTCAGAAAATGATCTCTGCTTCCTAATAGCAACCAATCCACAGCAAAGCTCTGCTTCCCGAACCATCCTCAAAATCACCTAACACAAATTCATTTTATAATCAATCCTCTCTAACACCCTCTTACTGAGATCTCCCACAGTCCTGATGGAGCACATTCTCCCTT
Source organism: Prionailurus viverrinus (assembly GCF_022837055.1). Classification (NCBI taxonomy): domain Eukaryota; kingdom Metazoa; phylum Chordata; class Mammalia; order Carnivora; family Felidae; genus Prionailurus; species Prionailurus viverrinus. Next base: position 34,409,286 of record NC_062567.1, read on the forward strand.
GTTGCAATGAGTAATCAACCTGTTTCACTACTGGTGTGTGCCTGGTGTCTTTGGCTGGTTGGCATTGCTACAACATAGTTTGGGTGTGGGCCCTATTCTTTTCTAGTTTGGGGGAATAAGGATGGAGGAGACCCATATAGTCACACTCCTTTTTGGGGCCCCTTCTCCCTCTCTGGACTAAGGAAAGAGTCATCAGCAGTGACACATGAGATTATAGGCAGTACCTTGAGTTCTATATCCTCCAGCTAAGTGATCAGTGCATCAATATATGTTCTTGCCTATCGTAAATAAACTCCTGTGGTGGTATTTAAAAATGGTTAGCCTTGGGGCGCCTGGGTGGCTCAGTCGGTTAAGCGTCCGACATCAGCCAGGTCACGATCTCGCTGTCCGTGAGTTCGAGCCCCGCGTCAGGCTCTGGGCTGATGGCTCGGAGCCTGGAGCCTGTTTCCGATTCTGTGTCTCCCTCTCTCTCTGCCCCTCCCCCGTTCATGCTCTGTCTCTGTCCCAAAAATAAATTAAAAAATGTTGAAAAAAAATTAAAAAAAAAATGGTTAGCCTAAAAGACTGTTCAAAGGTTGAAACTGTCGTTTTAACACGTTGCCACTCTGCCCTCTCTCACCGTAGCTCTGGGCTGTAGTGTCAGTGTGTGGAATCTATGTTGAGAATTTCTCCATTCACTCAGAGCCCCTTATCGCTCACGGTTAATCAGCCAAGAGTTTCCTGCTGAGACTAGTTAGTTACATAAATGTTGCAAACTCTCCTCTCTATTCTGAGAATGAGACAAGAAAATCAGGGGAACAGAGATCAGAAGAAACTGCATACAAGTAGAGAAGGACTACAATTAATTTTCTGGAGTTAAAGAGAAAAGTTATGATTTTCCTTCCTTGGTAGGGAAGGTAGAGTAGTGGGGCAGGATTGTCAACACGTTGGGATAGGAGACAGCCTCTAATTAGATTGTTAAAATATTCTTCAGGTCTGATGAAATTTTCAGTGAAAGCAACAACCTTTCTTGTCATTTCATTATTCACCTCTTTCCTAAGAAAGCTATGTTTAATCCCATGGGCTAGCAACAGCCCAAATAAACACAGTGCTACAGCTGTGCTTGGTAGCCTTTTTCTTGTCTTTTTTTCCCACCCCTCCTGGAGTTAAAGTGTAGCATGGTATTTATAAGTAGTGGACTTTGAAATCTTGCAAGCCTGAGTTCAAATTCTGCCCCACCATTTTCTAGGTACGTGACCTTGAGTAAGTTATTTACTTCTCCCTAAGCCTACGTGTTCTCATTTTTAAGAAGTTGTAATAGCTGTTTCTGTCGTGGTGTCTCTCCCCCAAATGTGGGGCAACCCGATGGGTGGAAGCTTACAGCATGGGAGGTGAAAGAATTCACCCGAGGCAGAACAAGGGAGATAGAAGTTTGTTGAATGCACTGGAAGGGAGCTGCATGCAGGACAGCAGAGCAGAGACTGTTATGAGGCAGGGGTGTGGGCTGTATTTAAAGGGGAGGAGGAGGAGGTGTGGGAATATATGTAATTTTCCTTTTTTGTTACCTGTGTCCGGGTTTATGTAACCCATTGGTCAGCTAGGGATTATGGATACTTTGAGGTGGGTCACCTGATGGCCCTGTCTGTATTCAGCCAAGAGGCTAGGGTCACCTCACTCAGGCTTCCATCGGTCAAGCCTGTTGCCCCAAAGCGGCCTCTACATCTGTTTCATAGGCTTTCTCTGAGGGTAAAATGAGATGGTGCACGAATAGCACTTACACGGTGCCTGGCACACTGGAAGTGCCTGATACAACTAGTAATGGTGATGATTGACATTAATATTCTTTGTCATTAGTTTTATTTCTTTAAGACCTTGGGCTGACAGAAGTTAGGCTATCCCATGTGGAATCGAACACAGCGTAGTGAAGAGTCATCAACATTTTCAGTATCACCTGTGTTACCAGGGCTTTTCACAACAGGGTCAATCAAGTACTTGAAAAGCAGTAGTCAGGGAGCAAACGATAGTCTTTGGGAAAAAACAAACAAACAAGCTTTTTATATAAATTAGTTTTAGACTTAAAGAAACATTGCAAAAATAGTCCGGTTTCCCTTCACCCATCTTTCCCTAATGTTAACATCTTACCAAACCGTAGTACGGTTGCCAGAATCGGGGACGTAACATCGGCAGAGCACATTCAAAACTAAGTCCTTCTTCATATGCCACCAGTGTTTACACTAATGTCCCTTTTCTGTTCTAGCATCCTACCTAGGATCCTATGTGGGATCCCAGGTTACATTTAGTTATTATTTCCTTCAGTCTCCTGCGGCCTAAGACAGTTCCTCAGTTTCCTTGTCTTTCGCGACTTCAATGCTTTTAAAGAGTAGTAGTCAGTTATTTTGTCCAGTGTCCCCCACTCTGGGGTTGTCTTATGTTTTCTCGTGACCAGACTCAATCTTTGGTGAGGATACCACAGAAATGTTGTGTTTTTCTTAGTACATCATCTCCTGTGGTTCGTGATGTGCTTATTGATAAGTCTTATTATGGGAGATGTTGACCTTGGTCACTTGGTTATGGTGGTTTCTGTCTGATTTCTCCACCATGAAGTTACTGCCTCTTAGTAGTTAATAAATATCTTGGAGGAGATACTTTGAGACTATGTAAACTCTGTTCCTCCTCAAATTCTCACCCACTAATTTTAGCATTCATTGGTGGATCTTTTCTCCAACAATTATTACAGTGGTATTTGCCTAATGGTGAGTTTCTATTTCTTGCTTTCCTTCTACTTTTATTAATTGGAATTCTACTGTATAGGAGAGCTCTCCTTTCTCCCCCATTTATTTACTTCATTGATTATATACTTATATTAGCATGGACTTGTGAATATATTTTTTCCTTTGGGTTAAAACCCATTATTATCCTTATTCATATTGTTGCTTGAATTGTTCCAGTTTTAAAAAAACATAATTTGTTGTCTAGTTTGTTCACTACTTCCTTTCTTCCCTTTCAGGGTGATATTTGAAGAGATCAAAGAGGTCAAACAGTTCCTCACCCCTGTGGTTAAACAGAACTAACTATGCCTATTAATTTAAAGATTCCCAGAGGAACCCACCACTTCCCTCACCAACCAATTCCAGTGTTGACACTGGAGTTGCTCATAAATATTCTTTCTGAAATGAATCATTCTCCTTCTAAAATTTATTTGCCCTTGTGTCACTCCTAGTAGAGACAAAAAATTGCTGGGGGAGTATATCATGGCATATTGGCATTTAAATACGCCCAGGGTCAATTGGATAGAAGCCAAGACCTCCCAGGCCCACTTTCTCCATTGTTCACTTTATTTCATGCATCCTGTTTTGGGAGCACATCTTCCCATTATCCTCACTAACAGGCCTGAGTGAGTCTTAGAACTTATGCAGACTCTTGAGTGAGAATTCTGGAGTACTGGTTCTAGTGTTACCTTTTCCCAGATTCCCTGACCCAGGAGACAAAAGGATAATGGCAATGTGAAGGAGATGCAAAGCTAGTCCTGCCTGATTTGTGCTTAACCCCAGACAGGGAGTTATGAAGAATTGTCATGAACACTCATTTTCCAGTGGTTTTCAAACTTTTTAAAACTTTGGTCAACCTAAACAAGGCAAATGACCTACAGCATTGGGGCGCCTGGTGACTCAGTTGGTTGAGTGTCTGACTCTTGATTTCAGCTCAGATTGTGATCCCAGGGTTATGGGATTGATCCCTGTGTGGGGCTCTGCACAGAGTGTGGGGTTTGCTTAAGATTCTCTCTCTCCCTCTCCATCTGTCCCTCTCCCTTGAGTGTATTCTCTCTTTCTCTCTCTTAAAAAAAAAAAAAAAAAAGACCTACCACATCAATTCCTACTTTATGGAAAAAAAAGAAATTGAGGGTAACAAAGATTTGGAGAGGAATAAAATAGCAAAAGAGCAATCAAAATGGTAATATGTGGGGCGCCTGGCTGGCTTAGTCAGTGGAGCATGTGACTTTTGATCTCAGGGTTGTAAGTTCAAGCCCCACATTGAGTGTAGAGATTATTTAAAAATAAATTTAAAAAAATGGTAATATGCAAGTGGTTATGTAAAAACAATAGGATCAACCAGCAAAACAAAACATTCCTTAACATGAGAGCAGCAACTCAAAACTAGCTCAGCCTGATCTTAATGATGCCCTGATCCCTGACAGTCTTTCCTGGAAACTGGGAATGCCAAGTTTTGCACATAGAGGACACAGGAGGGGCTGTGCAACATTGCTAAAGGCTGTATGGTATCTTTATATATGTGATGTATATATATATATATATATATATATATATATGTATCTGAGGCCTCAGTAAACTCAAGTTATCTGGTCTTTTTTTTTTTTTTCTTTTAATTTAGAGAGAGTGTGAGTGAGGGAGAGAGGCAGAGGGAGAGAGAGAATCTTCAGCAGGCTCCACGCTCAGCCCATGTGGGGTTGGACTCTCTGGGACCATGACCTGAGCTGAAATCAAGAGTCAGATGCTCAACCCACTGAGCCACCCAGGCGCCCCTATCTGGTCATTTTTGAATACAAATACCAGAGTTTCCAACTTAACAGTTCAGTTACAAGGTCATTAGTAAGTACCACTCAATGGTAAATAAAAATAGAAGTTAACAGTGTTGGCTTTGAAGACACACTTTTTTGCAACCTCTCTCAGAGAAGATATTTGGTCTCTTGTTTTACAGTTAAGTAAGATGGAGGGATGGTTAGAAGGGGAGAGGAGACGGAGCTGCTGAAATACAGGAATAATCTCTGTGAGGCTCCTTGGGTATTATCATAACGCACTGCCGTGCCCCTTGCTACCATCCCTGGAGGGGATGTCGCAGATGAGACAGAAGAGAAATAGAAACTGTGTTAGAATCTCGGATTTACCTTCTTTTCTACTCCTCTGTGTCCTTTCAGGCAAATTTTTTTTGTTTTTAATCCCATTCAGTCATCCACCTCCACCACATGACTATTTTTTACTGTCTGGCCTGACATTCAAGGCTTGCTCTGTATTAGGCCCTTTACATATGCCCATTTTCTCCCGAAACCTCAACTCAACCCTGCAATGTAAGCACCTTTTCATAGATTTCTTGAAAACAAGGTTCGAACAAGACCACAAACTGGAAAGTGATGGAAGCAGGACTCAGCCCTGGACCGTCTGGTCTCGGCGCCGAGGCGGTGTCCTGGCACTGCACTGCGCCTCAGCCGGTGGCTCTGGGGGGCTCTGCTGGCCAAAGAGGCAGCCTGCCTTCACCACAGCCGGGCCCTGGGCTGCTCCTGCCCCGACACTGAGTGCCCGGGACAACGCCCGCCCCCTCTTCACAGCCGGCTCTTTCACTTAGGAGGACTTTAGGGCTTTGCTTTGTTGGAAAGTTTGGCACTTTCTTTTCTTATTGGTTTAAAGAATTATTTCAAAAAATCAATTCTAGCACGTTATTTAAACATTCAAACCGACCCCAAAGCTTAAAAATTTAAGCAGAAGTGGAAAATGTCCCTTACTTCATTTTTCATTTCCTGACCCCAACCCCTTCTCTCCAGATAGAGCTACTATTAATTGTTTAGTGAATGCTTTTTCTGACTTCTCTTTTTTATTTTTTTTTTAAGATTACTTACTTTGAGAGAGAGAGAGAGAACAAGTGGGGGAGGAGCAGAGAGAAGGAGAGACAGAATCCCAAGCAGGCCACCACACCACTGGCGCAGAGCTCGATGCGGGGCTCGAACTCACGAACCAGGAGATCATGACCTCACCTGAAATCAAGAGTCAGACGCTGAACCGACTGAGCCACCCAGACACTCCCAGCTTTTCTTTTTTTTTTTTTTTTTTTAACATTTATTTATTTTTGGGACAGAGAGAGACAGAGCATGAATGGGGGAGGGGCAGAGAGAGAGGGAGACACAGAATCGGAAACAGGCTCCAGGCTCTGAGCCATCAGCCCAGAGCCTGACGCGGGGCTCAAACTCACGGACCGTGAGATCGTGACCTGGCTGAAGTCGGACGCTTAACCGACTGCGCCACCTAGGCGCCCCTCAGCTTTTCTATATGTATATAAATGTGTGTGTGTGCATGTATGTGTGTTGAGGAAGTTTTCCTGGCTTCTCAGTTGTCTGTAATCTATATATCTTTACTTTTTGTTTTCTAATGAAAGTTTTCTTTTATTGAACTTTATGCATATAATTTTGCCAGTAAAACAAAAAGTACAAAATAAAAAATAGATAATATGGTACAACTTTCAATGATTGATAGTTTTTTCATTCTATCAATGTATTTTTTTTAATTGAGGTGTAGTTGATTCACAGTATTACATTAGTTTCAGGTGTACATATGTATCTTTATTCTAATCACGGTCTACACCAAATCAGAACCTACAGAGGCATAAGAGAAATGTACACTAAAATTTTTTTCAATTTTTTTTTTTTTTTTTTTTTTGAGAGAGAGAGAGAGAAACAGAGTGCCAACGGGGAAGGGACAGAGAGAGAGGGAGACAGAATTCCAAGTCTGTCAGCTCTGTCAGCACAAAGCCCGATGTGGGGCTTGAACTCACGTACCATGAGATCATGACCTGAGCCGAAAGCAGATGCTTAACCAACTGAGCCACCCAGGCGCCCTGAGAAATGTACATTTAATCTGCACAGCACCCAACCCAAGGGACACCTATTCCTGATGTGTGTATAGGAGTACAGGAGCACTGGGGCTGGAGAAAGGGTGGAAGGTGGGATCCCTCTAGGGTGACCCTGAGGTTGCCGGTGTGGGGGGTGGGGCGGGCAAGAGCACATGAGCTCTGGGGGAGAAGACTAGCTGCCCAGCCTCACAAGCAACTGGCCTGACCTGCCAGGGTGTACTCGCACTCCCCAGGCTGTGAAATGACTCGGGTGTGTAAGTCTGCTGCTCAGGGGGAGGGAAAGTGGGGTGGGGAGGCAGGAGGAGGAATGTGGGCAGGGCCAAGTTTAGAATTACAAGTGCAAGTGCCGCAGAGGAGTTGGAACCACACTTTAAATAGCCAGCACCTTCCCCTTCCCCCTTAGATAATTCTTCTCCCCCTGACTGGACCTCTGGCAGCAGCTGCACTAAGGTTCGTAATATGTTCTCTCTCTCTCTCTCTCTCTCTCCCTCCCTCCCTCTCTCATTTTTCTGTTTCTGGGTCTCAGACTATAGGATGGGATCACAGGACTTACAACCAAAGGATTTTTTGATCCTCCTAGAATATATGTTTCTGACATTCATGTGTGTACATGCAAAGCCTAGATGCTATATTCTTGGCTTTCTGAAACTGCAGTGGCTGTTGACTTAAGGGACAATGCGATTTAGAGAAAGAGAGCCCTAGATTGAGCAGAAAGGAAAGCTTTTTTCTCTGTGAAATGAGACAATGAGCAACTCTTTGACAAGATTGAAAGAAACTACAAATTTGAGTGCCTGTTATTCTGCTAAGTCCTTTACTTTATATGCATAACCTCATCTAATCCTCCCCACTTTTACAGATGAGTGAACGAAGGCTCAGAGTAATTAATTAACTTCTCTGAAGTTGGGCAGCGAGTGGTACAGCACAGACCTAAGATTTGTACCCGGCTTGTCTGACTCTACAACTCATGACCTTTTTGTTGCACCACACAACCTCTGAGAAACAGTACCCTAATGAGGCAAGGGACCCAGGATAGGGCTACTGTTTCTTCTAGGGTCTGAGAAGATGAAGGAGTGGAAGGAGATGGCATGCCATCATCGGAAGACACCCATCGGATGGTAAAGGGAGGCTGAGAACCGGCACAAGACGTTAGACAACCTTCTCAAAAGGACTGAGGAAGCTTGCTTCTTGGGACCAGCTGCTTGGATTTCTCCTTCTCAGTGCACACTCTTTGGAGCCTATTCCCTAATTTATCAAATAAGCAAAGATCCCTACTGTTCCTTGACTTTCTCTCTAACTTTTTGAATCCTGAAGGTAGCCCCCGCTGGGGAAACTGAACCATAGGAGAGTCTGGCCAGATGGGGCTCCCAATGAGAAAGTTCTGTTAACATGAATTTTTCTTGAGGGATACAAAAATGTCCATCTGCTTACTTCTCTGGAAAAGGGGCCACTGTGAAAAATCAGGAGAGTCATTAGAAGATGCTTATTTAGACATGCTGAGAGACGCCTGGGTGGCTCAGCTAGTTGAGCGTCTGACTTGATTTCACCTCAGGTCATGATCCCAGGGTCATGGGGTCGAGCCCCATGTAAGGCTTTGCACTGATCGTGGAGCCTGCTTGCGATTCTCATTCTCTCTCTCTCTCTCTCCCTCCCTCTGCCCCTCTTCCCTGCTCATGTTTTCTCTGTCTCTCTAAAATAATTAAAAAAAAAAAGACATGCTAATAAACCTGGGCAGCCAATTAAATCGAGAGATTTAACTGAAAGAGCAGGGACAGAGTGGGTTCAAGTCCCACTTGTGCAATTTACTCGCTATATGACCACAGATATGTCATTTAACCTCTCTGAGCTGCACCTTCTTTATTTACAAAGCAGAACTAATACTGCTTACGTTTCAGGGTGGTTGTGTGGATTAAGTGAAATAAGTATATGTAAAGTGCTTTGTAGTAGTTACTCTTTACGTGTGAGCCATAGCAGATCTTATCTTCAATCTCAGTAAGAGTCTAGAATAGGGCAGGGAAACATTTGGAACTGTGGCCCTTTATTCATTTCATGTTGTCTTCTCTACTGAAATAGATTCCCACATGTTTCATCACCAACAAAGAAAAAGAGCCCATAGTTCATCTTTCTCTTATGTTGACTTCAGAGAGAGGTAGAAAGATAGCTGGGAAGGTCAGTCCATCTTAATTCAGAATTCCAGGGCCCACTCAGCTTCTCCCATTCCTTTGGAAGGATTTCTTTTCTTTTCTTTTTTTTTTTGAAAGAGAGCAAGAGTGCGCTTGAGGCGGGGGCAGAGACAGAGAGAGAGAGAGAGAGAGAATCCCAAGCAGGCTCCTTGCTGACAGTAAAGAGCCCGACTCAGGGCTCAAACTCACAAACTGTGCGATCATGACCTGAGCTGAAATTAAGAGTTGGACACTTAACTGACTGAGCCGCCAGGAGCCCCTGGAAGGAGTTTTTAAAAACTTGCTTTTATTGGGGCGCCTGGGTGGCGCAGTCGGTTAAGCATCCGACTTCAGCCAGGTCACGATCTCGCGGTCCGTGAGTTCCAGCCCCGCGTCAGGCTCTGGGCTGATGGCTCGGAGCCTGGAGCCTGTTTCCAATTCTGTGTCTCCCTCTCTCTCTGCCCCTCCCCCGTTCATGCTCTGTCTCTCTCTGTCCCAAAAATAAATAAACTAAACGTTGAAAAAAAAATTAAAAAAAAAAACTTGCTTTTATTTTAATGTTACAAAATAAATCATGTTCTTTGATGAAAACATAGAAAATAGAAATAAGGAAAATATTCCTATAATCCAACCACTGAGCGAGAAACATTTTGGTGGATATCCTAGTCTTTTTTTTTTTTTTTAACGTTTATTTATTTTTGAGACAGAGAGAGACAGAGCATGAAGGGGGGAGGGTCAGAGAGAGAGAGGGAGAGACAGAATCTGAAACAGGCTCCAGGCTCCGAGCTGTCAGCACAGAGCCCGATGCGGGGCTCGAACTCACGGACCGCGAGATCATGACCCAAGCCAAAGTCGGACGCTTAACCGACTGAGCCATTCAGGCGCCCCTATCCTAGTCTTTTGATGCATACACTTTATAAAATGTTTTCCAAGCATGATCATATCATATGTGCTATTTTATAATTTTTCACTCCACATATCATGAACACTTTCATTTCATTACACTTTCTTCTGCAACACAATTTTTCATGATTATATATTAGTCCGTTGTATGTATGGGCCATAATTTCTTAACCTGTGTGTGTTTTCTAATTTTCTGCTGCTATAAACAATGAACATCCTCAGTGCCAAATCTTTATCCACAGTCACAATTATTTCCCTAGAGTAAATTCCTGCATGGGAGATTGGTGGGTTTGAGGATCTTTTCCGCTGTCCCCATACAGAATACAGACACTGGAGCACGTGCTAACACAGACAAAGCTGGTTGTAGGATGGCGTGGAGAACTTAGCCCAGGGGCCATGTGAACTCTTCCATGTCCACAAGCCCCAACCCAAGAGGCCCTCCCTAGTGGAAAGAATATCTATACTTCAGCATCAATGCTTCCTTCCTGAACAGTAAAGGAATATACATTCTTAGCAGGTGTTACCCAGGCTTTACCAATACGAGATGCCAAGGAAGACGTGGGTCTATAGGCAAGGGGGTAGGAATTTACTTTCTCCTGGTGCACTTATTCCCTCGGGAGTTTGCTGGTGAAGGAAGGGGAAGGCTTTCCTCCCAGGGTTCCCAGCGGTAATAGAACACTCTGCTTGTTTTCAGGTGGGATGGATAACAGGATCTCGAGCACAGCCAGCAATGGGGAGACAAAACCAGTATACCCTGTCATGGAAAAGACGAAGGAAGATGGTACCCTGGAACGGGGGCACTGGAACAACAAGATGGAGTTTGTGCTGTCAGTAGCTGGGGAGATCATTGGCCTAGGCAACGTCTGGAGGTTTCCCTATCTCTGCTACAAAAATGGGGGAGGTGAGAGCTACTGCGCCACCCCACCCGTCCCTGGAAGGAGGATGTCTCCATCTCCTGTAATTATTGCCCCTCTGGGGACTCCCACGGGTGCATAGAATGCTGGAGTTGGACAGCCCCTTACAAGTCAGTAAGGACACTGCAGGAGACTGAGACCTAGAGAGATTATGTAACTCTCCCAGGGGTCTTTCTAGAATGCTATGGCATCAAAGACATATGAACATAAGTTTGGAACCAGATGTATCAGAATTTGGATTCTGGCTCTGCTACTTACTCTCTGTGTAGTCTTGGGCAAGTTATTGAGGCCCTCAGAGCCTCAGCTGCTGTTCCTGTAAATTCAGATAGTAGTACCTGCCTTTAAGTTGCTGTAAGGATGAGAGGTAATGTGTGTAAAGTGCTTAATAAATGGCAGCTGTGTTGAAGATGATGTTGATACTGAACTGTCCTGTGGTCTTGAGACTCCTTAGTCTTTGTGTTTTCCCTTTCTCTGCTGGCATTGTGACATTCTCTAAGCCAGTCATTAACCAACCCCTACCAGTGTCATAACCTTTGATACTAGTGGCTCTGCCTTCAAAACTTCCCACTGAATGTTTGTGTGTATGCAGTATTAACTCTAACTCTTTCCTAGGGCTTTTTTGGCTTCTCATTCCTCCTATCCCTTCCAGCCTCCTAGAATAACTTTGCTACCCCACAGCAGGGTGGTAATTTTCCAACCAGTAACTCACTTTCAGGGAATCCCAGACCTCTGTGGGACGCCCTGGAGGGATTTCTCAGGTACTGAAGTGTTCTGGCTGAGCAGTAGGTTACGAATATCTCCTTGTTGATGGGTAAAGCTTATAGGTGTTGGGGCTCCCAGATCTGGTTTGGAAGTGAAGTTGCAGCCTGGGCTGCAGGAGGGGGAAGTGCAGAGGTAGGTAACTCGGGGAAATGCTGAGGGCAGTGGTTATTCTGGGGCCATGAGGATTGGAGGGTACCCTAATGTGACACCCAGCCTTGTGCAGGGGAGTTGGAGCCTCCAAATGCATTGAGCTCAGTCTCCCGGTGGTTTCGGACAGTGGAGGTGGGAGGGCCGGAGAGGAGGGTACAGAGGTCCTCTGAGCCCATGGAGCCTATTCTCAGGATTGTGGCAATTGGAGGATTGGCCGTGGAGTTGGAAGTTAATTTGTATGTTTCCAGAGGGGTGGGTATGGGCTGATGCGTCCTTTCTCCCCAGGGATTTCTGGCCAACAGCCTGAAATCACAGGACTTTGTTCTGTGTGCCCTGTGAGGGAAGGAAGGAGGTCTTCCCACTTTGAACCTAGTCCTGGACACTCCACACGCTTCCCTTCAGAGAACTGGGTGGAGGGACGAGGTTGGTCCAGGGAGGAGGAGGAATCTGGGGGCTAAAGCTGGCCACTGGGACTCTATATCTGGAGCCTAGTAACCAGCTTAGCTCCTCACATGGCAGGAAGATTAGGAGGTGAGCGGCTTTCCCCAAGCCTCTCTGGAATTGGGTAAAGGTTGGCCTGGGAATTAGCAGGAGTGGCACGAAGAGGTGGGAGGGAGTGATATCCAGGTCTGGCGCAAAACCGCTGGGCTGAGAAAGGTGAAGCGAAGGGAACCGTAATAGGAGCAGTGGGGGGTGTGGGCTCACCCTGTTGAGGGAGCTTGTCTGGCAGTGTTTGGATCTGAACTCTGCCTTGGGACTCTGTGGTGGGTCTGTGTAGGCCTGGGAGTGTGTGATATTGTCTCCAGGGGAAATGCAGGCCCAAGAGGAGAAAAGAATCGGGGGCCCTTGGTTCTTGCTATGGGCTTGTGAGGGAAGAGGGTGGGTATGATGGCTGTGGCTGCTTTCTCCCTGGAGAGAGCCTGCCTTCCAGCATGCTGATTCAGATTGAGAGTGGAGACATTTTCAGGGGTCCCGGATCCAGTCAAACTCTCGGTTTAATCCCTAACACTGCCACCCACAATCTCTTCCCTTGATCAAGTGCAGGGTCTTAGGACTCCTCTTTTCCTTGATGGATGACAGCAGCTGGAGGGAAGTGTTCTGAGGGGCTTTGGAGCTAGAGACTGATGCCCAGGTTTGCTCTGAAGGGCATGAGTCACCCAGGGCCACCGGGGGAATTAATGGAAAGCCTCCTTTGCCAAGGTAAGGGGGACTAACCGAGGAGATGTGTGCTCGTGAGAGGGACCTAGATATGCCTGGGTTTTGGGGTTCCCAGCAGCTTAACCTTTCTGTCACCACTCAGCCCCCTTCATCTCCCAGCAAAACAAAGCTCCCACAGAGAATGGGTCCCCACACTTCCTCTTCTCACCCCCTTGTCTGTCAAGGAACAAACTGATGCCTCTTTCTGACCCTTTGCTACCAATATGGGGAAGGAAGGTGAGGAGAATGGAGACCACTTACATTGATTTGACCCTTTTCCTCCTGCTTTAGTGATTTTATTTAAACCCATGGTCCTCCAACTGGGACCTGGACTCCCAGGGGATGAGAGGAATGTTCTGAGCAAGTTCTGGAGAAGGATGCTGGGGTCCTCTGGGGTGTATCATGCTCAGGTAATGGACCCTATCGGCCTGCTTCTGGGCTTCTGGGCCCTTTCTTCAACTTCCTAGCTTTAAACAGCTACTTTTGTGCTTGGGGCAGGAGGGGAAGATAAGCTTGGCCCTTTATTATTATCAATATTTGTCTAGTGGTGAGGTCAGAGATTAAAAAAGTCCCTAAAATATAATTTTAGTTCCAAACTTAAGAAATACAAATGATGTCTTCTTGGGTTCCTTCTAGCTTTAACATTTGGTAGATCCAATTTGAAGTGAGTTCCAGAGCAGAGAAAGGGCTGAAGCAAGAAGATGATAGAAAAGCAGGTAAACTAGTTAAACACTAGAGTTGAAAACCAGAGAAGCTGAGACAGTGATTAAAAGAAGCCCATCTAAAATCAGAAGAAACTGGTAGGCTTTTCAGAGAGATGGATGAGCAAGATGCCTGCCTCAATCATCTCCTAGCTGAGCACAATCCCTGCTGTCCGGGACCTGTGGCCAATCCACCCCCAGATATCTTTTTGGAGTCTCCAGTCTCAGCCAGTTGCCCCAGCACACAGCCCACCAAGCCCCGACCCTGCCTGAGTCATTCAACAGCAGTTACAGGGTACAAACTATCTGCCTAGAATTATTCTAAGCTGTTGGGCTACATCTACAAACAGAACAGAACAATTCCCTGTCCTTGTGGGGCTTACATTCTTGAAGAGGGAGCCAGACAATAAACAATAAATGTAGTAAATAAGAAAATTATATAGCATATCGGAAGTTAATGGGTGCTGTGGGAAATGACCACTAGAGCTGGGAAAAGAGGATCAGGAGTGTTTGTGTGTGGAGGGGGCACATCGAGAACATTTGAGTAAGCTTTGCCAGGAGTGAGAGGGCTGGTCATGTGGATATCGAGGGTAAAAGTGCTCCAAGCAGAGGACACAAAAGATTTAATAGTAGTAAAGCAAGAAGCTGACTGGCTTATTTGAGGAGTTGCAAGGAGGGGAGTAAATAGAAGCTGAGGTCAGAGAAGTAAATAGGACGAGGGTGGCAGATCATGTAGGTCCTTGTCAGCTATTGTAAGACTTTGGCTTTTGCTCTAGTGACATGGGGAGACAGGGCAGGGTTTTGAGCAGGAGCGGCATGATCTTACATTTTAAAATAATCTCTTTGGCTGCCGTTGAGAACTGATTGTACACGAGTCGGGGCAGAAGCAGACCAGTTACAAGGCTAAATATTTCGGAGTCATCCTTGAGTCCTTCCCTCCCACTCCCAGACTGTTAGATCTACCTAATTACCCAGATTCTGGGGGCTTCAGAGCATGAGTCTTCAGCTGGAAGCTCTCCAGCTCCCTGGACTCTGGCTGCCAACAGACTTGAGGAACCCAGAGTGCCTGGGACTGGAGACCCCACATGATGTATGCAGAATCTGACACCTCTTGTCACTTCCACTGCTGCTGCCTGGGCTTAGCGGTCCAAGGATTGCAGACTGAGCACTGCGAAGGAAGGAGTTGCCATTTACTGTGATGTGGAAGGCCATAAGAGGAGCAGGTTTTAAGAAGAAAATAAGGAGTTGACTTTGGGGAACACTGAGTGGAGATATCTGTCAGATATCAAGTGGAGATTTCGACTAAGCAGTAAAACATATGAGTCTGGAGTCTGTGAGAGAGATGTGGATGGGAGATATAAATTTGAGAGTGATTAGAATTTTGATGGTGATAAAAGAGAGCAAGGACTGGGGGGAAGGGGAGGGACCATCAGGAGACAGAGAAGGAGAAACCAGTGAAGAAAGATGATACCAGGGTGATGAAGTGTTTTGGGAGGCAAGCATCAAATGCCGCAGATAGGTTAAGAAAGATATGGAGTGAGAATGAAGTGTTGGCTTTGGTGGCATGGAGGCCTTTGGTGACCTTGTAGGAGCAGTCCCAGTGGTATGGCGGGGCAAAGACCGCTTGCAGTGGGTTCAAGATAATGGGGAAAGAAAATGATTAGAAATAGGAAATATGGGTGATTTGGGCAAAACTTGGGAGTGGGCAAAGTACATTTCTGCTGTCTGTATTCTCCCTCCTGGGGAGGGATAAGCCAATATGAGTGTCGCGTAGTAGTGACAATGTGCCCGTATGTCTGGCGGTGGTGGGGATGGGTCTCCTGACTGGAGAAGTGGCCCAAGAACTATTTCTCAAGCTCTCCACCCTCATTTCCCTGGAGGGAAAAGCAAACATGACCTTCCACCAGGGCCTATCCCTTAAAGTTCTAGCCATGCAGATGAAAAGTCTCTGGATAACTCAAAAGGCATGATGTTGGGGAAAGGTGGTAGGAGAGGGTTTTGGCAAGAGAATTCAACTCTACCACAAGGGAATTTAAGTTACTTGCCTGCCAATCTCAGCCCAGACAAAAAGACCATCTGCCAAACATTTTATGCTTAATTCCTTTTCTTTTTAAAGATTTTATTTTTAAGTAATCTCTACATTAAACATGAGGCTCAAACTCACAACCCCAAGATCAAGGGTCTCATGCTCCTCTGACTGAGCCAGCCAGGCGCCCCTATACTTAATTTCATTTTTTTAAAGTATGCTCCACACCGGCTGTGGAACCCAACACGGGGCTGAACTCACAACCCTGAGATCAAGACCTGAGCTGAGATCAAGAGTTAGACACTTAACCTACTGAGCCACCCAGGCACCCTCACCCTCCACACTTAATTTCTAAGTCCAGGTTGCTGAAAACCAGGGGCAGAGGTCACTTGTGCTAAGAATCGTTGGTTTTTGCTAGTCATAGAACAGCAGCTGGAGATCAGTTACCTTGTGCGAGGACAGGTGCTTCCTTCTTCCTTGTACCCCGCCTCCCCCCAAGCCCTCTCTGCTTCTGATCTTCAGTCCCCAGACACCCAGATCCTGGTGGCTTCAGAACATGGGCCTTCCGCTAGGATCTCTCCAGCTCCCTAGACCTGGATGCCAGCAGACTGAGTTTCTCAACACCTGGGATGCCTGGAGACTGCATGTAAGGCTACAGCAGAATGTCCCGCAACTGGATCTCTAGGAATGGGGATCTTAGAGGAGCAGGCTGTGGGGGAAGGGCAGCTCTAGACCATAGGGAGATGAAGGCAAAGAGGATTAAATGGTACCTGGCCTCAGGGAGAACTGGTCACCTTGCTGTTGCTTGTCAGTACGTAGGAACAGAGAGAAGAGAAGAACACTTTTTTCCTCCATGTAACAGTAATAGCTATTTTAGTAGTGTGTGATTATTTGTTACCATTTTCAGTTAATTACTCACCCCCCAGGAGTGGCCAGATTAGTGGTGACTGCAGCACATAACTGTTCATGTATGCTCACTGCTGTGTTGCTCATGTGGAATCTCATCTGTTTATGTTTTAAAATATTAGCTGGAACATTACAGATGACACCACAGAGTGTGCTGCTTTTGTGAAGGGTGGCCTACAGAATGATTCCCCTCTAGGTTGGGCATGTGGCCTCTCCATCTCATGGGGGAACAGGTCAGGACCTTTTAGAATTTGGAGAAGGAGACTAACCCACAGGAATAGGGAGCAGGTAACTGAACTCCATCCTCCACCTCTAGGACTAGCTCCATCTTTTAATGGTGGTGACTGGGGCTGTGGGGAAAGAGGCAGGGGGCCCCCAAAGGACTCCCCAATCTGCACCTGGCTCCCTCTGGGTCCCATCTCTCTTCTACCCCTTCCCTTTGTAGGACTAGTGGCTCTGCTTATTGAGTGTGAACCTTGCCCCTTGTGGCCAGCTGCGCACGTGCTCAAAGAGGCAGAGGAGGAGAGGCATAGAGCTGACCATGGAACCTACTGCAGTTAAACATTGGCTTGATTTATTGGGAAAGAGCAGGTAGCATAAAGATAGGGAGGTGGGGCTTGAGCTGGGCAAAAATTCTCTTTCTCTCGGTCTTTCTGTCTCTCCCTCTTCTCTCTCCTTTTTTTCTGCCATGCTTTCAACTCTGAGCAGTAACTGTCCATATCAGCTACTAAGTTCTGTCTTCCCTTATTTTCCTTTCCTACTCAACAAGTCTTGGGTTGACTTATGGACTTATTAGGCTGAGGTGTTTATGATCTTTATTTCTTTGCCCTTCTGGTAATCAGGTGCCTTCCTCGGTGCCTGACTTATGGATGTGTAGACTACAGGCCAGAGATTTGAAAGGTGAAGGACTGGAGAGCTCTATTCCCCATTAACTTTCATTTTAAACCGTTTCATTTCCTCCATCCCCAGGTCTTTGGCAACCACCATTCTACCCTTTAATTCCACAGATTTGGCTTTTTAATTTTTATTTTAAGTTTGTTTGTTGTTTTAGTAATCTCTACACCCAATGTGGGGGTCGAACTCACAACTCCAAGATCAAGAGTCACATGCTCTTCTGACTGAGCCAGCCAGGCACTCCAAATTTGGCTTTTTTGGATTCCATATATGAGAACAATCAGTATTTGTTATTCTCTCTCTGAAAATGTAATGTCTTCGAGGTCTATTCATGTAATCTCAAAAGGCAGGATTTCCTTTTCATGTGTTGATATTTAAAGTGCATTTCTTTTAAGCAACATGTAGCTGAACCTTGTTTTTATTTTGAAGCCAATCTGACAATCTCTGCCATTTATTTGGGACATTTAGACTATTTACATTTAAAGCAATTATTCATACAGTTAAATTTAAATAAAATTATCTTGCTTTTTGTTTCCTACTTGTCTTATCAGTTCTTTGTTCCCCTTTTCCTATCCTTCTGCTTTCTTTTGAATTAATTGAATATTTTTTATTATTCCATTGTTGGCTTTCTTCCTTTGATGACTTATTAGCCATAAGCCTTTGTTATGTTAGTTGAATGATTGTTTTAGGTTTTGTAGCATACATTGGGGTTTTTTTTAATGTTTATTTTTGAGGGAGAGAGAATGGGAGTTGGGGAGGGGCAGAGAGAGAGAGAGAGAGAGAGAGAGAGAGAGAATCTGAAGCAGGCTCTGCGGTGACAGCACAGAACCTGATGCAGGACTTGAATTCATGAACTGAGAGATCATGACCTGAGCTCAAGTCAACCAACTGGGCCACCCAGGTGCCCCTGTAGCATACATCTTCAATTTATCACAATTCACCCTCAAGTAATATTATACCACTTTACATATAAGAACCCTACAATAATACATTTCCATCTCTCTCCTCCTGACTTTTGTGCTCTTGTTGTTACACGTTTTACTTTTTCATCTGTTATAAACTCCACCTTACATTGTGTAACCAGTCAGTTAACTTTTCAAAGAGATTTGGGTGATAAGAAAAAAATTCTTATATGTTTACTTGTGTATGTAACATTTCTAACATTCTTCGTTCCTTTGTGTAGATTCATATATCTCTCTGGCATCATTTCCCTCTGGCTGAAGGTTTTTCTCTAACATCGCTTGTAGTACAGATCTTTTGGTGATGGATTCTTTCAAGTTTTGCTTGTCTTAAGAAGCATTACTTCACTTTCATTTCTGAACAGTATTTTTATTGGGATTTTTATATTTCTATAAAAATTCTTGAGCTTTGCTCGGGACCAGTGAAGTTATTTGATACTTTTGGGTTTTGCTTCTAAGATTTGTTAGGGAGAACCAGAGCTGTGCTCAATCTAGGGCTAATCATTCCCCACTTCTGAGGAAATACCTTCTCTTCCCAATGCCTTGAGAATTCTGGGACTATCCAGTCTGGCTAGTGGGAGCCAGCACTCTTCCCAGCCCTGTGTGAGCACGATTACTCTCAATCTTTCTGAATGGTTCTTTCCCTTAGTTCGGGTCATTTCCTCCTATGTAGATGCTGAGTGGCACTCAGTTGAAAGCTAGAAGGGGACTCTCCGCAGATATTTGGATCTCCTTCTGTGTGCAGTTCTCTCTTCCCTGGTACTCTGTGAACTGCCCTATCTACCTTGCCAACAGATAGAGGTCCACAGTGGAGAAAATGCCAGCATTTCCAGAATCAGTACACTTGTCTCAGCCAATAATTATGAAAAACAGAAGGAGAAAGGATTACTAAAGGGAAATCTGATTTCAGTCTGCTAAAAGTCTCTCTCTACCATTAAAAGCAGTCATTTCCTTGGAAAAAATTATAGTCTGTGGGCTGTGTTAATGCTCCTGGATGTCCATTATTCAATGAGCGCCTTGCTGTGGCCACAAGTTTTGTGTAATTAAAGTAATAATTGATGTTCGATGGGGAGCAAGCCTTGGTAGGTATAGATTGAAACTTTCAGTGATAAAAAGGGCTCGTTAGGTAACTTGGTGACTCTTGATTTCTGCTATGGTTCCAGATATCTGGACAGATGTCCCCTGCATTTTGCATGTCCTGCACCCCTGGGGATTCTGACTGGCAACGTGGGGTGGTGATGGGAGGAGATGAATGTGGACTATGAGGAGGGTGGTGCCAGGTAATGGAAAGCCTGTTTCCCACCCCACAGGTGCCTTTTTCATCCCCTACCTCATCTTCCTCTTTACCTGTGGCATTCCTGTCTTCCTCTTGGAGACAGCACTGGGCCAGTACACTAGCCAGGGAGGCATCACAGCCTGGAGGAAGATTTGCCCCATCTTTGAGGGTGAGTAGCCCTGTGCCTGATTCCAGGATATCTGCATACATGGTTATAAACCTTATTTGGAATGACTGGATTTAGTAGCCGTGCTACTAACTTGGGGTATATTAGAAATCTGCCAAGTAGGTCATGGAAATCTTGGGTCAAAGATCAGAGTGAGAATTCATCAGAATGGCAAGCAAAATGTCACAGACTTAAAGACTTTGTGTCTTTATGTTAAACCCCCCACTTGTGGATTTAGGGCTGAGCTAATCCCCTGGTCTCTGAGAGAATGGAGAAGATGGGGGTGAAGAAGGGGAAAAAGGCTTTAGGTTAAATAAGTAGAGTGCAAAGCTATCTTAGCTATATAGTTTACACATGCATAACAATGATTTTGTATTTTTCAAAGCATATTTAATTAATTACAAAACAAATAAAGAGAATTTTAAATGGCAAAAAATATCATTAATAATTCTACTGTCTTGACACAATTGCTATTTAGACTTGAGGGTGTTTAATTTCAATATTTCTCTTTCTATAGGATTTTCTTTAAGTGTCTATTTTGAAATAATATATAGTCACAGAAAGTTGCAAAAATAGTATGGGGAGGTCATATGTACCCTTCACCCAACTTTCCCCAAGATGTTAAGATGTTACTTAACTATTAAAAAATATCAGGACCTGGAAGTTAACGTTGGTACTATCCACAGACCTTATTCAGATTTCCCCAATTTTCCAAGCACTCATTTATGTGTGTGTGTGTGTGTGCGCGTGTGTATAATTCTGTGTTATCTTATCACATATGTAGATTTGTGTGACCATCACTACAATCAATATACATACTCTTCCATTATCACAAAGATCTCTGTCATGCTACTCCTATGTAGTTACACCTACCCCTTCCTGACCCATCCTTAGCCCCTGGCAACCACTAATTTGTTCTCTATATCTATAATTTTGTCATTTTGGGAATGTTATATAAATAGAATTGCGCAGTCTATAGTCTTTTGAGATTAGCTTTTTTACTCAGCATGATGCCCTTGAGATCCATCCCAGTTCTTGTATAAAGAGTTCGTTTATTCTTTTTTAATGCTGAATAGTATTCCATGGTATGGATGTACCACAGTTCATTTAACCATCACCCACTGAAGAACATTTGTGTTGTTTCCAGTTTGGGGGGTTTATTTCATTCTTTCTGTCTCTCTGAATAGAGCTAACATATCTGTTAATCTGGAACATACACGGTTTATGTTCCCACTTTTCAGTTTTTCCATCCTCTACCCAACAATTATTTTATTTTATTTATTTTATTTTATTATTTTAGAGAGAGAAAACACATGAGTGAGGGAGACAGGGAGAGGTTGAGAGAGAGAGAGAGAGAGAGAGAGAGAATGACAAGCAGGCTCCACGCTCAGCATGAAGCCTGATGCAGGGCTTGATATCACAACCCTGGAATCATGACTTGTGCTGAAACCAAGAATCAGACATTCAATCAACTGAGCCACCCAGACGCCCCAACACAATAATAATTTAATGATTGCATAAACTTCAGTTGAGTGGGTATATCATAATTAACAGTTCTCTGTTTGGGGCTTTTTAATTATTTTCAATTACTTATAACATTTTTATATTCTGCTATCATGTGTATTTGTTGAGATAGCTTTCTGCCTCTTTTTGGGGAATTATTTCTTTGGGATAAATTTCCAGGATGAGGATTGCTGGATCAAATGGACAATCAAGTTGATGTCCCTTGGTCTAGCTTATTAAATTGTTCTATGGAAATGTTATATTGACTTGCCATGTCATTAGATATGAGTAAGTATCTTTCCCCCTTATCTTTAATGACTCCAAGGTATTTGTGGTTCCCAAACTTGTCTGCAAGTTGGAATCACTTGGGGATCTTCAAAACATCCTGAGGCCTGTATCCCATCCCCAGGGATCATGATTTAATTGGTCTGGAGTCTGGTCTAGACTTTGAAATTTTAAAAATATTCTCAGGTATTTCTAATATTTGGACAAATTTGGAGATCACTGAGTTACATCATTTGTAACAAATTTCATTACATCTGGCTATACAGAAAGGTACCTCATCATTGTTTCCTTTTGCATACCTACAATTATTAGGAAAGATCTATTTGTATTTCTTCTTGTGTGAATTGTCTATTCCTGCTCTTTTTTTTTTCCCCCAAGTACGCTCTACCCTCAATGTGGGGCTTGAACTCATGACCCTGAGATCAAGAGTCTCATGGTCTATGAGCTGAGCTCAGCCAGATGCCCCTGTTTCTGCTCTTAACATGTGTTTTTATATTTCAGAAATATATCAGCCTAATTCCAGGGAACATTAACTATTGAAAATCAGGGAATTTTCAGAACCGGTAAAGAAGAAAATTCACAGGAATCCAGGGCACAGCAATGGAAGGCAGAGAGAAAAGTCTCTCCTCACCTGCTGGGGAGATTGAGGAGAGAGTCAATGAGCCTGGACCCAGCAATGTTTAAGGGCCCTGACAGTGGAGTACAAACCCCCTCCTAAACTGGGAGGGGTGGCTTATGAGAAATCTGTCCACTGTCCTTAGCCCAATTCTGCAGTTTTCCCCTCCAGGCATCGGCTATGCCTCCCAGATGATTGTCATCCTCCTCAACATCTACTACATCATTGTCCTGGCCTGGGCCCTCTTCTACCTCTTTAGCAGCTTCACCATCGACCTTCCCTGGGGAAGCTGCCACCATGAGTGGAACACAGGTAAGGTCATCTCTAGAGAGTCCATTTCTAAACACCACATTAGCCAAGACTGAGATTATCCTTATGTCCTGAGTATCCCCAACCATAACTTGGCACACACTAGAAGTCTGTCAAGTAGGTCATGGAAATCTTGGATCAGAAGTCAGAGTGAGAATTCACCAGCATCACAGGAAAAATGTCACAGACTTAAAAAAAAATTAAAAAAATGATAATGGGGGCACCTGGGTGGCTCAGTTGGTTAAGCGTCCGACTTCGACTCAGGTCATGATCTTGTGGTTCGTGAGTTCGAGCCCTGCGTCAGGCTCTGTGCTGATGCCTTGGAGCCTGGAGCCTGCTTTGGATTCTGTGTCTCCCTCTCTCTCTGCCCCTCCCCTGCTCATGCTCTGTCTCTAAAAAATAAATAAATGTTAAAAAAATTTTTTAAAAATAATGCATTCAACTCATGTATTATGAAAGCATGTGTTATGCAAATAGAATCGATTCCTTTCTATGTAGTTTAGCCATTTACTTATTTCAATTTGAAGTATGATTACTTAGGTGTATATATGTATTGTTTGTCCATTAGTTTTGTTTCTCATGGCTTCTTTCTGATACTATCCTAGGTCTTTCTAACTCACAGGTCATCTGGACTTAACCAGAGAATAAACTGTTTTGTATGTCTTCATTACAATTTGTAACAATTAATTTCTCCTGTGCTTATAAGATTGCATGTGACTCTCTCGTAAGACAACAAGAACTACCTATGGCCATAGAACTGCTGAGTCTATTTGACTGAAAGTAACAACAATTAAAAATCTCTAGTGCCGTCCAAGAGAACTTATCGGTGATAATGACAGTGTTCTCTGTACTATCCAGCGTGGTGGGTGCTAGCTACGTGCGGTTATTGAGGACTTGAAATGTGCCTAGTGTGTGTGAGGAACCAAATTTTAAAACTTGTATTTAATTTTAATGAACTTAAACACGAACATCCACATGTAGCTGGAAAATACCCTATTGGACAGCACAGATGGAGAGCTGTCCTGCTTGGACCCTCAGCACTACAACTCTCAGTGCTGATCCGTCACCAAGGCCCTATATGTGCCATGATTAATTTTTTGTTGTTATTCAGGTAAGGTAGTCAGTTCTGAACTGGAGTCTGAGTCTTTTTCTTGCCAGGGAGGCACATTTTGCAATGTTTAGCAAGGCCCCTCTTGTCCTCAAACTTTTGATCCCTTCCTAGGCATTCTTTTGCTGATCTCTGCCACCTTCATTCCACCATTTTGCAAGTGAAGAGTCAAATCTTGGAGCTTCCTCCCCTGATGCCCCAAGATTCAATAGGTTTCCTTTCTTCTTGGCCTTTAAAGTTAATTTATTTTTGAGAGAGAGAGACAGCAAGCGAGGAAGGGGCAGAGCAAGGAGGGGCTTGAGTGAATCCAAGCAGGCTCTATGCTGTGAGTGCAGACCCAGACACCAGGTTCGAACTCATGAACCATGAGATCATGACCTGAGTGGAAATCAAGAGTTGGCTGCCCAACCGACTGAGCCACGCAGGCACCCCGTGTTCTTAAATACATGTAGTATTACCTGCACTGAGCCCTGACTCTGCTGTGGCACTTGCCTTACTTTTGGGCTGTTGGTCTGGTTTTCCCACAGGTCAGCAAGATCTTGAGGACAGAAAAGGTATCTTTATCTCTGTATCCTTTGTGACTAGCACAGTGCTGCCTACCTCATAAGCACTTGAAAAAATATTCGTCAGATCACTCCAATTTTATTTTATTTTTTAAAGTTTATTTACTTATTTTGAGAGAGAGAGAGAGAGAGAGAGAGAGGTAGGGGCAGATAGAGAAGGAGAGAATCGCAAGCAGGCTCCAAATTGTCAGTGCAGAGCCTGATGTGGGGCTCAAACTCACAAATGGCAAGATCATGACCTGAGCTGAAATCAAGAGCTGGACCCTTAACCAAATGAGCCACCCAGGTGGCCGGATGAGTCCAATTTTAAAAACCTGTTTTATTCTAATATCTTCTTTATCATATATTTTTTCTTTCTTTCTTTCTTTCTTTCTTCCCTCCTCCCTTCTTTCCTTCAACCCTCATTCATTCATTCATTCATTCATATATTCTAATGATGCTGAAATCACCCTTGACAACCAGCTTGTCAGACAGTGATTTGATCCAGATTTCAGGGGAGTTCCTTTTGTAAAAATGTTGCAAATTTTTGGTGGCCTACGGCTTTTGCTTCAGGGCACTTTTAGGCCTATATACCTTTGGGTTGACTGGAGGATCTCTGAGACAATTCTGAGGAAAATTCAATTCCCGAGCCTTTTGCTTGGCATTTTTGACATTTCTCCTAGTGAGTCTGGTTTTACTCAGAGCCTAGCATCTTTCATATACAGGACATCTTGTCCTGTCAAGATGAAACAATACTTTTCTGGGTGTGCAGAAGCTTCAAGGAGAGAGAAAAGGTTTAGTGAAAAGAATGCTTGATTTACATTCATTCAACAGATATTTAATAGAGCTCCTACTATGTGCCAGGCTCTGTTCTAAGCAGTGGGGTTATGAAAATGCACAAAAACAAAGCTCCCTGCCCTCATGGAATTTTTGTTCTAGTGGCAAGACACATACCATAAACAAAATAAATGATTAATATGTATTATGTTCAAAGAAGTGCTAGGGAGAAAAGTAAAACAGGGAGGAGGGATTGGGAGTTTTAGGGGTGGGAGTTGTCATTTTAAATAGAGTCATCAGGGAAGGTCATACTGAGAGGACACAGGACTAATGCTCTGAAGGAGGTGGGGGAATCAGCCACTCAGATTTCAGGGGCAAACACTAGGTAGAAGGACCAACCAGTGCAAAAGCCCTGAGGTGGCCCTGTGCCTATAGCATCCAGGGAACAGCAAGGGGGTCGGTGTAGCTGGAGCATTTGACTGGGGGAGCACTGGGAAAGGAGGACAGAAGTGATGGAGGTAGATTGAAAAGGGCCTTGGAGGCAATTATAGGGGTTATAGCTTTTTTTCTCTGTATGGGATGAGAAGCTCATTGGAGAGCTTTAAAGTGAGACATGACATAAAGCCACTTAAATTTTAACAAAATCATTCTGGCTGCTGTGTGGAGATTTGGCTAAGGAGGCAGGAGTAGAAACTGAAGGCCAGTCTAGGAGCCAGGGAAGGATGAAAACCTGCAGGGTTTTCATAGGGTGCTGGTAGTGGTAATGAAAATGGTCAGATTCTAGGTAAGATTTTGAAGGTAAAACATATAATTTGCTGAGCTGGATTCTAGCCCTTGCTTCGTCATTTATGAGCTGGAACCGGCCATTTCTAAGATTCACTTTCTTCATGTGTATGATGGGGAAACACTATCTTAATATCTCTAGGATTATTATACTAACACAATGTATAAAAGAATGTGAGCCCCGTTGTGAAACTCCAATGTCAGATGCTGATAGTTAAGAACCACTACTTACTGGGCACTTTGCACTCATATTTTCATTTAGTCCCCTGTCAATCCCACAACTGGATATCACTGCATTCTAGAATTGAGGGAAGCGAAGTTAGAGAGCCACACGGCAAATAACCAGAGGGTCAGGATTCAAGCCAGAACTTTCTAACTTGTGTCTGTGCTCTTGGCCACTCTGCTCCATCTTTTCCCTAGAAAGCACTTTTATGATCCCTCAAAGGTTGTGACTTTACACAAGACAGTGACCTAGAAATATTTGTATACTTTGAAGAAGATGTCATGTGGAATATCTTTCCTGATGCCATCTGATCATGCTTTAGTAAGAATATGTACCCAAACATTTAGAAGCCCACACGTACAGTCCTGTGGGGGAAGGTGAAGTAAGCTTGTTGAGTTCATCTTGTGTTCAAGGATGTTTGTTTGGACAACTTCAGCCTGGTTCATTCCAAAGACCTTACCTTCCCCATGACTCTCTCTAGTCATGCCAAATATTCAATGATCTTTTTCTTGCTTCCTTCCCTGGGACCCACGGGTAGAATCCTGTGTAGAGTTCCAGAGGACCAATGGCTCCCTGAATGTGACCTCTGAGAATGCCACGTCTCCTGTCATCGAGTTCTGGGAGTAAGTGAGGCCCCCTCCCCATCCCAGTGTGGGTTGTGTTCAAAAGAAGGGCACAGGGATGGGCTCATGCAGGACTGACCCTCAGGGGACCACAAGAGAAGAATTTCCACGTCCTTCTTTGGTGGCCTAAGTAGTCACCTAAATGGCCTTTTCTCTGGTGTGCTTGTATTTGTGGTTAATGCAGAATTGGTTTCAGAGATGAGAATTTTGCAACTCTCCTCAGGCTGTGCCTGCCTCTCCTCTCCCACGCACCCATGTGCATGTTAGCACACATGCATGTGTGTGCACACTCCTAACCCCTCCTCCCTTCTGCTACATGCATATTGTCTCTTAGCCCCCCTCCCTAATGTTGATAATGACCTAGGACATGATTCCTAATATCAAAACATCCTGAAACCCTGGTTGAGAAGATATGTGTTTGCACCTCCCTCTCTAGGTTAAATTGGTACTCAGCCTCCCAGAGCAAACTTACCTGGGAACAGTTTATATTTGCCTCCCTTTATATCTACCCCCACCTCTGGGCAAAGGAGAGCCTCATGGATCTGAGTGAAAAGAGCTGACAAGCCTTTGGACAAGAGCCTGGAGGCATGGCTCCACTGCCTGAGACACACGGGCTACAAAACTGAGGCTGGCAGCAAAAGTGGAGCCCGGCTCAACCTTCTCTCCCCAGGAGGCGGGTCCTGAAGATCTCCGATGGCATCCAACACCTGGGGGCCCTGCGTTGGGAGCTGGCCTTATGCCTCCTGCTTGCCTGGGTCATCTGCTACTTCTGCATCTGGAAGGGGGTCAAGTCCACGGGCAAGGTCCGTGCTGGAGAGCTCCTGGCCCCTCTCATCCCAGGACTCCCTGTCCTCCCTGGGGGCCTGGTCACCCAGGAGTTCTCCTAAGCTGTAACCTGGTCAGGGATGGGAGGGAATGATCTCGCCAAGATTTTGTGTGGCTCCCTTCCTTGATTCTGTGTCTCTCCTTGATTCAATCCTGTGGACTCTGGTACATGGGGAAATGGAGTGGAAAGGAGGGGGAGAGGAAGGCAGGAAGGACACTTCCAGATCTGTGGAATGTGATCTTGCAATACACCACGTGTGGGGGCACACTGCAAACTGGACACAGTTCGTGGCTCTTGTTTCTCCCAACAGTTCTTGGGAGAAAGAATCTGCCCGAGACTGTTAATCTCAAAACGATTCTCAACCACCCTGAGAACCTGGGGTGGGGGGCACTCTTTGCCTTGGGTGTACAAGGTATGAGAGGGCTTTCTGAGTTCTTCTGGACTCTTGCCCTGGAGGCCTCCAACAAGGCTTCCTTCGTAATCTGGCTGCCCGGGTGTGCTAAGCTTGTAAGCTCTGTGAGGACAGGGATCATGTGTTACAGAGTTTTCATACCTGACAACCCTTGCCGTAATTCTAAGCACACTTGGTGGGAGAATGCCTGAGTTCATTCAGTCACTCGACAAGTATTTACTGGGTATGTGTCAGGAGGAGGGTGGGTGCTTTAAGTGGGAGGGAGAAAGGGATAAGGGAGGTTGCGGCTTACGGCAGAGGGCAGATGGAGCTGAACAGCTGCAGGGGTTGGGTGGGGGAGGAGAGAAATTCTCTTGACCTCTTCTGTGAGTGTGGGGGAGCTCCGGCCTCCTGACTCTGCTGCTGGATCGCCAGGTCCTTCCTTCCAAACTCACAGGTTCCTTGTGTTTCATCTGCCCTCTGGCCAGGTGGTGTACTTCACAGCCACATTCCCTTACCTCATGCTGGTGGTCCTGTTAATTCGAGGGGTGACGCTGCCTGGGGCAGCCCAAGGAATTCAGTTTTACCTGTACCCAAACCTCACGCGTCTGTGGGATCCCCAGGTAAGAAGCCACAGACAAGGGCCATCACGTGGCCCTGGAGGCTGTTTCCGTGCACTGTGGTCCGGAATCCCTGCTCCTGGCCCAAACCCCAAGGCATCCATGGTGGCGTAGGGGGGCTCCAGACATGTGTCAGCAGCTGTTTGTGGTCCCTGCTTGGCTCACACCTCTCAGGGCTGCCTGAGACGTGTCCCTCAAGGCCTTTTACTCACAGGTGGCGGCCCTTTCCCCACCGTCTACCCCGTCCCCTTTTTGCACTTTTTTTCTCTTGGCAATCTTTCACACTGAGCTTCCTCTCTATTTCTTCACCCTCCACCAGCTCCTCTGGTTCCCTCCCTGTGGCCACGTGGCCCATTCTGAGGTGTCCCGGGCCCCTCCCAGCCAGCTGGGCTGGTATTGAGTTTCCTGTCAGTTGTCAAGAGGCCCCTGCCTCTTCCCTCCCCTTTGGCCCTTCCTTTGTGCCCACACTCTGTCTGCTTCAGCCAGCTTCCTCGTGGCTTGGCGTAGGGAGGGGGGTGGTGCTGCTTGCTGACTGGAGGGGTTTGTAAAGCAGGGCTTGAAATAAGAAGCCACTGCCTCTGACGGGTTTCTTATCTTCTCATGTTTGGCAGCCATTTTGAAAGCTGGCAAAGCCAGGAGGTGTCGAGGGCCGGAGGGGAGCGTGGGTAAGCTCCACCCCAGAGCCCCTAAAATGTGTTGCCCAGCTACGTGCCCTGCCTCTGCCTCCCTGGCACGGAGGTCGCCCTCCCTGGGGAGCATGTACAATTTAGAGATCCTCCCCTTGGGTCCTGGAGGAGTTCTCAGAGTTTGGAAAGGGGCCCTGAGGAGACATAGGGCGGGAGGCTCCCAGCACAAAAAAGACTAACCGTTGGATGGCTTTGCAAACATCATAAATAATGCGGTACCAGCACATTCCCTGAAACTGCCCGGGGGAATAAGAGCAAAGGGAGCGGCACACAGTTCCACACTTTCCTCTGGGTCTGGGCGCTCAGCCCATGCAGAAGCAATGGGTCCCCATGATACAGAATTTTGGGTGATCCAGCAGCTGAATTTTTCTTAGGCCTTCCAGCCACCCCAGCCGAGTTAAGTTCTCCCATCCCAAGTTCTACCGGGCCTGCTGTGGCTCCCAGAAGTAGCCAGAGCACTTGCATTCAAAACCTCCCCCAGGGAATCCATAGCCTTGCGTCCTAGGTATTGCTCAGTGACCTGGGGGGATATGGGCTTATCCCACCCTCCCCCATTTCTTAAACATAGTGGAGGTGCAGATTGCTGTGGCGTCAGCTCCACGTGAGGCACAAAGGCTGTAGTCAGGCTTTGGAACAAACCATAAAACTGTAGGTGTTGGCGCTAAAAGGACCCCAGAGATCATCTAGTGCAAACTCCTCATTGAACAGATGAGCAAACAAGGCCCAAGGTCACACATCAAGTAAGTGGCTGGCCAAAGTGTATTTTTATTTTGTGAATCATAAGCACTTTGACTTATCTGGGACCAAAGTGTTGTGGTGGAGAGTCCACAGCGAACAGGAGGTCATGGGGGCAGAGTTGAAGGACAGCTTTGAAGGCCAAGGGTAGACTCTGGCTTGGGTCTGTTGTGCAGGAGAGCTCCGTTGTCATTCTGGAGCAGCAGAGGTGTGAACCAGTTGTGAAACCGCACAGTCTGCCTTTGTTGGGAGGTCAGGGTGGGAAGGAAGGGCTGTGTTCAGGCGGGGAGACAGGCAGGTAGGCTGACACAGAACTAACTAGGAGAGAGGGGTCTGGGATTTCTGGAATGGATTTATGGCTTCTGTGATCAGTGCCTCATTTGTCCTGATCAGCTATTTATAGCCAACAACTATTGAGTGCTAACTATATCCCTGTCATTGTTAAGAGGCTTACATCCATTATTATAGCTTATCCTCACAACAGATCAATGAAGTATCCTCATTTCATAGATAGGAAATGAAGGCTTAGAGAGTTTAATGAATTTTCCATCTTCATGTCTGCAACTGGAAGCTGGGCCCGAATGCTGACAAATCCCATATAATTTATGATCTCTCTTTTTAAAAAAAAAATTGTTAATGTTTATTTATTTTTGAGAGAGACAGAGTGCAAGCAAGGGAGGGGCAGAGAGAGAGGGGGACACAGAATCCAAAGTGGGCTCCAGGCTCCAAGCTGTCATCACAGAGTGGGGCTAGAACCCACAAACCGCGAGATCATGACCTGAGTGGAAGTCATACGCTTAACCGACTGAGCCACCCAGGTGCCCCTACTTTAGGATCTCTTGAAAGCAAAGTCCCGTCTGCACATCTTGGTTTTTCTCACAGCTCATTCATTCAGCAAAAATTTCTTGAGCATTCATTATGCAGCAGGTCTGTTCTAGGTGTAGCATTTGTTGTAGAGTAGCTTCTAGCAAACATGAAGAAGGTGGACCAGATAGCCTTCAACTCTGAGCGTTAATAAAGCACGACTCTGGGTCTGGGTTACCGCAGGGAATAAAACCTCTTTTAATCTGCCTCTGGGATATTACCCTTCCAACCCCAGCCAGCTGTAGGCTGTGCAGATAGCATGTGTCTTTCTGGTCCTCTGAAGCCATGAGGAGGGAGATGTTTCAAGAGCCAGGCTTGGTCTGGGCTTCCCAGCAGCTTCACTGGCAGCCAGGTCCTGGTCTCATGCTGCAGGAAGCCTTTGTTGTCAGCGAACAGAGCAGCGGCCTGCAGGTGTGATGCTCCTGCCAGAGCCCTAATTGAATGTAGTTGGCACTCCCCAGGAAGTGCGATAATTCCAACTGGCATTTGCCTGGCACTTGAGAACGGTGCAAAATTCCTGCTAGCCAACACAAAGACCAAAGACATCTCTCTCTGCCAAGCAGTTGGTCTGGGAGTGGGGAGGCAGGCAGAGACAATGCTGGGTTGATCTGGCTTTCTCCTCTCTTTCTGCCAGGCTTGCTGTGTGTCAGGCAGGTCACGGACTCTCTTCGTGTTCCCTGGGGCTTGTCTCACGTTGAGGAGTGGATCCTGGAAACTCAGGACTCTACTGGGCGCTTGTTTCTTTCCCTCGCCTGGCCCTCTGTCCTGCTGTACTTCCATAGATGGATGGGGCAGCAGGGTGAGGGTACAGTGTCCAAAGAGCCCTTGTGGAGCCTTTTAAAGCCCTATGTTAAGCTATTCTAATGAAGGGTCTGTTAAGGGAAGAGGTTGGGTCCATTGATTAGAACGAGTCTTTTTATTTTGACATCGTGCATTGAAATCTATGGGACCTCATCATTACTGAAAGGCGAGTTGCCTTTTTAAAATAACAACAACAACAACAACAACAAACAGCAGCAACAGCTAACACATTTATTATGTGCTTACTGTTTGCCAGGCATGTAACTGGTTACATGACACAGGGTGGTCCCCACACAACCCTGCGAGTTTGCCGTTAGCTTCATTTTGCTGAAGAAGAAATGGAAGCTTAGAAAACTTAACAAATTTGCCCTAACCCACAAAACTAGCGCATGGGGGAGCCTGGGTTTCATTCCAGGTACTCTAGAAGTCTGCTGTGTTGATGACCATGATATAAATCATCCAAAGAATATGAATTTGAGAGTTTTAAGGGATGTTTTTATTATTCCAGAAGGTGGGATAGGGAACTAATATTTATGTGTTAGGTATTTCATATATATTATTTTATTTGTTGTTATACCCATTGCCCTGATGAGAAAAGCAAGGTTCATGGAGGTTAAGTGACTTGCCCAAGATCACATAGCTAGTAATGAATAGAGTTAAGAATTGAACCCAGTTCAATTTCACTCCAAAGCCCAGGCTTTTTCCATTGCACACTATTGCCGTCCTAAAAATACTGAATATAATAGTCCTTGGGATTGAACTCAAAGTTGGAAACGTCTCTCCTGGATCTTCTAGAGGTCTCTGTCTTTCTCTGCTCCCCCAAAGACCTCTTTTTTGCCCACATTCCACCAGGTGTTTTTCACACTTGTCTTATTCTCGATCAGACCTCTATTTCAACCAAAGACACACTGGGACTTTGCTTTAGAAGCCAGGGCTGCTGGCGTGGTCAGGGAGCGGGTCGCCTGTGGCGGGGAACAGGACAGCTTGCTCTGCTTGTCCCTGTGGCCCTTCCTCTGATCCCACTGCTCTCCCCATCCCAGCAGGCCTGTCAGGCTGCAGCTGGGCCAAGAGCAGGGGGCTTGCCAAGCTCCCCAGGAGGGGGCTTTTGTCAGAGGCACCGGGTCTGCCCCTTGCCCTCCGAACTCTCAGACCTCCTGCTGCATTTTTTTCTGTGTTCTCATTAACCTCTGTTCCCACCCCAGTCTTAGTCTGTCCTCCTCAGGGCAGGGTGAACTGCCAAGGCACAATTTTTCTTATTTTTTTCTTCTCAAACCCAAGTTCGCGAAACCTCATCACCATGGGATCTGCAGCCCGTGCCTGTGTGTGGGCAGCTGCAGAATGTCTCTGAGGGCACTGGAGGGTTTCCCTGGTAACTTGTGGGTCAGTCTGCACCCTGTGCACTGCCAGGCACAGGGAACAAACTTGGAAGATCTGACACTGGGCAGGCTCTTGGGCCATATCCTGGATGACCTGATGGGGAGAGATCGCGGGGGTCCGTGGCTGTGAGCCCCCGGGTAGATCAGGGCGTCTCCCAGCCCTCCATGTCTGTGCCTGGGTCAGGCCTCTCCCCACAGGCTCAGAGCCTCTTGCTGCAAGGCGCTGCGAATGACCTGCTGAGTGAACAGGAACGAAATAGAACAGAGCGACCTCCGGTCACTGAGTTTTCCTGCAGTGACCATTCTCACAGGCTCTGTGGGGGCACTTTTAGAAGAAAAAGCTTTGAGACATGTCAAAGGAGCAAATGGAGGACCCAAGGCACCCCCTCAAATGTCCGTGGCATCACACCGAATTTTGTGAGCCCCTCCTTCTCATCCTCAGTTTCATTCCTAACTTTTCCTTCTCTAGCTTCTGAAATAAATCCCGAAACTGCCCCTCCTTTTCCCATTATAATTTGCTGTCAGGTTTAAAAAAGTTTTCCTGGTGTTTCCATCTTTGTGTGCTATTTCCTTGTTAGCCAGGGACCCTTCTGGATCTTCGACTGTGCTGCTTGCTGCTGACGCCTTTTCCCTGGTGGCAACTCCCACCTCGCGGAATACCTTGGGGACAGGGTTCACAGCGAGCAGAAGGGGCAGGAGACTGGAGATGGTCTCCCTTTTTCTTCACCAGCTTTCCCTGTGCTGTCCTGTTTCCCACAGAAATGGGACTATAACCAGAGGACTGAGTGCCCTGGATGGGTCCCTGATGCCAGTTCTCAGGGGCAGTGATTCCCACATCTGGCTGACATTAGGATCATTCAGGAAGCTCTGAAAATAATACAGATTTCTGAGTTCTCCCTCAGTCCTAGAGATCCAGTATCTCAACTGGGGCTTGCCAAGAGGTCCCTGAGACCCACCACAATGCTGAGGAAAATGGGCACTTGGGTGGGGGTGAGTGTGACCAGAAAGCAAGGGAGGTTGGGGGCCGCGGAGATGGTTAGTGAGGCAGGGAGAGGTAGGTGAGGGACTGAGGAGCTTTGGACAGACAGAAGCTGAGGTTCTGGTGGATGTGGGCATTGGGAGCTTGACATGGAGGTAAGGAGAGCAGGGGCTTACTTGGGAGCTGCTAGGGCAGGGCTGGGCAGAGACCAGAAATGGCGAACACAGAGATGGTAGGACACCTGCCTGGTGATTTCTGCGCCCGTAGCTTAGTGCTCCTTTGTGGTGCTCACATCCTCTGAAGACGGGAGGTGCCTGGGGAGGGTCTGTAGCCCCAGGACCCCACCTCCTGCAGATCTGCAGAGTTGCCTAGTTCTGTTCGCCTTGATGTTCTTTCTCTTTGGGATGTTATTGTAGCTGTTGAATCTAAATCATAACATGCCGGGGCTGGGTCAGCCAGCTGAGACAACAGTAACAACCATGCCCTATGTTTAGCCACAGAGCTCCTTCCCACCCTCCCCCCACCCCCCCCCCACCGAGGAGTACAAAGCCCTTACAGATGCATTTCTATTCATCCTCTTGACTTGGTCAGCTGCGGACTACTTTCTGTTTTTCAGATAGCAGATTTTGAGGCACACAGGGGCAAAGCCATATCTCATGTTGGCATTGATATTAAGGGCCTATATCTGTCCTTGGATTCCTTCTGAACTGGTCACACTGCCAGGAGGGGCGAGGATAGGGGGGAAGTGCAGGCAGAACCCAGGGCTGTATTTCTGTTATACAAAAGTTGGTGCTGGGTCTAGCCTAGTCCTAGGGCTCCCTCCCAGCCTCCTCCATCAAGGGTCCATTAGTCTTTTCCAATGCCCAATGCCCACGCCATCCTGGTAGTGCCCAAGAAACTCCATCTAGGGGCCCAGGAAGTAGAGCCCACTGGGACAGCAGGGTCACAGGCTGAGAGCAGGGTTCTCACCATTGCTAGCCAGTGTCTGGCTCAGCCATGGGCCTGTGTGCCCCCATGGAGCCCAGATGGCCTGGCTCTCCTGGAGTGCAACTTTCTTGCCTTTTCCCCGTGTAGGTATGGATGGATGCAGGCACCCAGATTTTCTTCTCCTTCGCCATCTGTCTAGGGTGCCTGACAGCCCTGGGCAGCTACAACAAGTACCACAACAACTGCTACAGGTGACTGGGGGCAGTGGGGCCCAGGCCACCAATCTGCCTCTCTCAACTGCCCCCCTCCAGCATGCTAGATCAAGGGTGATTTGGAGGGTGCACCAGCTCATGGATTCACCTTCCCCTTACTCGTCTTCACCCCATTTTCCAATGCCCCAGGGCCACAAGTTGCTGAAAGGAGCCAACTGCAGCACGGGCAGGGGGATTGCTTCCAAAGGCTGGGATAGTTGCAGTTGGCTGGGAAACCACAGCGAGGGCCCAACCCTCCGGCTAACGGAGAGGTTGGTGGGCTGAAGGCTGAGGAGTAATTCATCATATACAGTGGAACCTTGGCCTGGCCTGCTTTGTACATTTGCCCCAACAAACACTGAATCCTTACCTATTTTTACCTCACTGCTCCCCTTCCCATGTCCCCCTCCCTCTGGTTCCCTACTTGGTTCATATCAGAGCATTCAAGCTAATTTCAATCTTAGCTAAAAAAAAAAAAAAAAAAAAAAAAAATCATGTCATGAATTACGAAATCAAATTTGGGGGATGGGAGTTATTTGTTGCTTGGGATTGTCTATGTCCATACCCTCCATATTAGTACGCCAAACTGAATTGTGTCCGAGTGGTAGCGTCCCAAGCAGTGTGGTGGCAATATGGCAGGGAGGGGAGGCCGTGTGGCAGTTTGTAGTTTTTAGACTAGCATTTTACTTCCTTAGGGCCTTATTCTTTCATGGCTACCTTGACTGACTCTAAGTCTCAGCTAATGGAGTGGGGGGGAGGGCAGAAGCTAATCCTGGCGGGCAGCCCCTCTCTGGCCTGCGTGAAGGGCTGGGGTAAGTGTCTGCCTGTCTGAGGGGCAGTGCTCCCAGTTCCTCTTGGCAACCCCTCTCTGACCCTGCCTGTCTCCGCCTTTCCACCTGCCCCACAGGGACTGCATCGCCCTCTGCTTTCTCAACAGCGGCACCAGCTTTGTGGCCGGATTTGCCATCTTCTCTGTCCTGGGCTTCATGTCTCAGGAGCAAGGGGTGCCCATCTCTGAGGTGGCCGAGTCTGGTGAGTGTTGTGGGGAAGGGTGCCAGGGGCGGCTTCTGTGAGTTTTGCTTGAACCTTCGCCAAGCGGGATCTGTACACGTTTCTATTGTCGCCTACACTGGGGGTGAGCCATAGTCATCTTTCGGTGGACGTGTCCTGGGAAGACCTGGGGAGCACCCTGACCCCAGCTTCAAAGGGTAAAGGCATAGACAGTGAGCATTTCCCACAGCTGGCCTCCACGTCCTTGCCCTGGAGGCAACCAAGGTGATGAGGTTCATGTTTCTCCTTCCAGAAACAGTTTAGGCATATATGAGTAAAAAGTGCACGCACACACACACACACACACAAACATTCATACATGCCTAGCACATATTACTACTGCTATTTCTTACTCCCTTCAAAAAGCTAATTGATAATATACTATATACACTGTTCTGGGCTTTTTGTTTTACTCACTTTACTTTTTTTTAAGTTTATTTATTTATTTGGAGAGAGACAGAGACAGTGCAACAGAGGAGGGGCAGAGAGAGAGGGGGAGAGAATCCCAAGCAGGCTCCTCACTGTCAGCAGGGAGCACAGGGCTCGAACTCATGAACCATGAGATCATGACCTGAGCTGAAATCAGGAATTGGATGCATAACTGACTGAGCCACCCAGCTGCCCTTGTTTTGCTCATCTTAAACTGTATCTCGAAGATAAGTTTACAGTGGCACATAGTTTCCTCCTTTTCACCATGCAGTGCTATTGTTGCTTTTAAACAGAATCAAGGATTGGTCCTCTACCTGGGTAAGCTGTAAATGTCCCTTGCCCTTCCCCTATTCTTGAGGGCCACCGTCGT
The DNA here is from genome assembly GCF_022837055.1 of Prionailurus viverrinus. Lineage (NCBI taxonomy): Eukaryota > Metazoa > Chordata > Mammalia > Carnivora > Felidae > Prionailurus > Prionailurus viverrinus. The sequence continues at coordinate 34,445,988 of NC_062567.1, forward strand.
GCACTCACTAGCAAGGCAGTGTTTTATTATAACGTTCCCACAGCACATCCTGTCACGCAGAGTACCAAGCACTGGGATCCCACTGAGTCTTATTAAAAATCATAGCGTTTCACTTTTATTAAACATTTACTAAATGCCAGGCACTGTGCAAAGCATTTTGCCCGCACCATGCAGTGGAAAGCTTTGAAGCAGGTGCTAGAATTATCTCCCTCTCACCAGTGTGTGACACTGGGTCAGCTGCACGAATGTACCTGGCCTGCCGACCCCTTGGCTCTTAAGTTTGAAACCTCTGGTTTGGGGCAAGAGATCCTGAGAGTGAGCCTGAGGATTCAGGGTGGAGCTTGCAGAAACGCAGGTGATATGCCCCCTTTCCATTTTCCAAAGCCCTTCACACTCACAATGTCTAGGTTCCATCCCTGCCAGTGAGAATACAGCGGGTGGTGCCTTGGAAATTTGGGACCCAGGTAGAGGTTTAGGTGGCTTCTCCTGGGTGAGTTTGGGGGTGATGATGGTAACTTTGGGGTCAAGTTTCCTCTGGCTCCTGTGATTCCATGGCCCCCGCTGGGAAGCCTTGGGATCAAACATGGCCTGGAGCCAGCCCAGGCACTGCACTGTGTTCCTCTGCTTCTTGCTGTAGGCCCTGGCCTGGCTTTCATCGCCTACCCCCGGGCTGTGGCGATGCTGCCCTTCTCTCCTCTCTGGGCTTGCTGCTTCTTCTTCATGGTCGTCCTCCTGGGACTGGACAGCCAGGTACCAAGAACTGGCCGAGCAGAGCCTGAGAGATGGGTGGGTGTGTGGGGGCTGGAGAAGGGGGAGCAGGGGAAACGAGGCTGAGCTTGATGTCCCGAGGGGCCTTAAAACAGCCGGGGGCTGGGCGAATGTCAGAAGTGGATGCCCTTCTAGGGACCAACACGAGCTCTGAAGGGGAGGTCCAGACTTAAGTGTACAGGACAGCTTCGGGGACCTGAGACAGGGATGCTGCAGGGCTGACGCTGGGAGCCAGAAGCCAGAGCTAGATGGTGCAGCGTGTTTTGGGAGCTCTCTTTCCCTCCAATTCTTTTGCCCTCTCATCCAGTTTGTGTGCGTAGAAAGCCTGGTGACGGCGCTGGTGGACATGTACCCCCGTGTATTCCGCAAGAAAAACCGGAGGGAGCTTCTCATTCTCAGCGTGTCTGTCGTCTCCTTCTTTGTTGGGCTGGTCATGCTCACAGAGGTGAGGGTCTGGGAGGCTTGGAGGTGCGGACCGGGTGAGGAAGAGAAGCCAAGCTGGACGCTGCCACCTGTCAGGCCGAGCAGGCTGTGTGGGTTCAGGTCGCGGGGCAGGCCTTCCGGGCTTCAGGGCCCTGGGACGCCCTCCTTTCCCAGCCACAGGAAGCACAAAGCAGGCGGCGCCTTCCTCTGGCCTTTGGACACTGGCCACCTACCTTTGGGGGTGGCCAAGGGGTCATTTGGCTCCAGGTAAGCTAAGAGGTGTGAAAAAGATGGTCAGAAAGTCCTGGATTAGGACTGCCTCTCCAGCAAGCTCCTGTGATTTCCCAGGCAACTGAACCAAGTTCCAGGGACAAACTTCAAAGGAAGAAAGGGCGCCCTGGGGAGGGGTGATATTTTCTGTTTTGTCTCAAGGGAGACGGAAGGAGATGGAGCTTGCCAGCTTGACAGTATCGAGGACAGCCCCTGTCTGAGCGTTTGCCAAAAAAGTACACGCTTTTTCTTAGACTTCCGGGTCAATCCCTAAATGTTCTCAGGGATGAGCTAACAGTAGCTGTCTGTTTTAGCTTCCTTCCAAAAATCATAATAAAAAATAATTACTGTCTCATAGCTGCCTAGTGCCTTAGAACTTACAGACTACGTTGTTTTAATATCTGTCTCCCATGATCCTCACCAGGTCTGCTCTGTGTCTGAGGGTGTGAGGCCGGAGGCCATGGGCCAATCTGTTTCCTCTGGATACATTTCATTTTTTTCTTTTTTTAATCTCTTCCTGGGCAGGGTGGTATGTACGTGTTTCAGCTCTTTGACTACTACGCAGCCAGTGGCATGTGTCTCCTGTTTGTGGCCATCTTTGAGTCCCTCTGCGTGGCTTGGGTCTATGGTGAGTGACTCTTCCCCCAGGTCCCAACCCCAGTACTCACCGTCACCTCAGGGCCTGAGAGCAAAAGACAGTCATCTCCTGCTCACACCCACCTTTTCCTGGGGCACCTCCCCTACTCAGCCTCAAAAATCTTCTGGTTGCTACTGCTACCATTGTCACTCTCCTGGTTATGACTGTACCCAGACCACCCCAAGTGGGTCCAAATCCTGTCCTATCCAAACCTTTTCAGCCCTTAACAGTCTTGGTAATCAGAAAGTTGTTATCTTTGCCTAAGCCGAGTCCTGCCCACTGTTGTGCATGCCTATGAATTTCAGGGAAGAGATTCTCCCAGCAGCGATTTGGAAAGCGATTTGGTAGCTTCTGTTCATTGGCCTTTGCCCATTCTGCCTCTGCCTTCGATGCTAAAGAATGTCCTTTCTCTCCCTTCCTTCCTTCTCTTCTGCACGGTAGGAGCCGGGCGCTTCTACGACAACATTGAAGATATGATTGGGTACAGGCCATGGCCTCTTATCAAATATTGTTGGCTTTTCCTCACACCAGCCGTATGCACAGTAAGATAACCCTCAGGGGGTAAAACTACAGGAAGGCAAAGAAGGACGGTGGCCGTAGGAGGGTAGATAGGCTGTTAGCCCTGGAAAGGATGTGTCCATGAGGATTGAGAATCATTTTAGATTTTCACTCGTCCTCCTCTTGGATTCTAGAAAACGATTAGCGAGATAGATTCTTCTTTTCCATTTCACAGAAGGACAGACTGAGGTTCAGAGCTGTCAGATGGCTTGAACCCACACCACAGAGTCAGTCGAATGTCACAGGGCAGGAGCAAAACCCAAGTGTCCTGGGTTGTGCATAATAATACTATGAACCACAGCAATAATAACAGCACCGTCACAGGGCACTTACTTTGCGTTAGGCATAGAGCGTGGTACACATTTTAGCCCACTTTATCTGCACAAGAACCCCATGAAGCAAGAATTACCATTAGATTCATTTTATAGATGAAGCTGAAGCCAGAGAGGTGAAACCATTTGCCCAAGTGAGAAAGTGGCCGTGAGCTACTTTGGCAGCTTGGCTTCAGAGCCTGAACCATAAACCACTAAGTGCTGCTTCCTTGGGCTCTATCTTGTGTGTCAGCAGTCCCCCCACGCGCCCACTATAGGCAGGGCATAAATGAGGCGAGGGGGAAGGAGGCATGACCCTTGCCCTTGAGGCCCTGGCAGCCCCTCCTGACGGTGCAGGAGACTTAAGCAGCCGAAAACACCAGCAGCCATGTGACCATGTCCTAGCTGAGGGCCGGCCATGTGTATGGGTGCCCAGGGGTGCGGGGACCCTGCAGGAACAAGGTAGGTGCCCTGGAAATACTACTGGGGGTATGGACTTTGAGTAGAATGTGGATGGGGATTGGGGGTTGGTTGACCCAGTTGAGCCTGGAGGCAAATCCAGTCTTGCAAGGGGACTGGTCTCTGCCAGCTCTCCCAGGGGGGCCGAGGGCACAAGGCCCCTGCTCTCCCAGCCCCTTTCTCTTCTCCTCTCATCCTCAGGCCACCTTCCTCTTCTCCCTGATCAAGTACACGCCGCTGACCTACAACAAGAAGTACACATACCCGTGGTGGGGTGACGCCCTGGGCTGGCTCCTGGCTCTGTCCTCCATGGTCTGCATTCCTGCCTGGGGCTTCTACAAGCTCAGCACCCTCAAGGGCTCCTTCAGAGAGGTAGAGAGTCAGTAGGGTGGGTAGGAGCCCTAGAGGGTGAGGTAGGGCCCCCATGATGATACACAGATGCCTGCCAGCAAAGGAGCCCAGTGAAGGTGCTGGGGAGGCACTGAGTGCTTCCGAGTCTCAGAAAGAGACTGGAAGCCTCCAAGTCACAGGCGGTGATGACAGGCCCGGCACCTGGAGGGCGCGTTTGCCTGTGGGGGCGGCAGGCAGACGCTGGTGGTGAGGGAAGCTGGGACATATGCCCCTGACTCCAGCTCACCACCGCCACCTCCACGTTCCTTGCAGAGAATTCGCCAGCTCCTGTGCCCAGCTGAGGACCTGCCTGGATGGAACCGAGCAGAACCCTCTGCCCCCGCCACACCCAGGACATCACTGCTCATACTCACAGAAGTGGAGTCCCACTGCTAGGTCCGCAGGGCCTCGGATCGTGCCCGTGGGCCTGGCTGTGGGGACAGCTGCAGAAGGGGAGGGCAGAGCAGCCCCGCTGTGCTTCTCTGCCTCCTCCCGGGGCAGATGAGAAGGAGGGTTTGGAATCCACCTTGGGTTGGGCGCCTGCCACTGGAACATCTCTGCTCCAGGGGTGGCTGTACAGGTGTGAGATGCTGGTATTGAGGGCACCCCTTTCGCAACAGGCCTTGGGAAGCCGGGTGAGGACCGGTGGGTGGAGTGACAGCCCTGTCCCTCTTACCCTTCATTCCATTAAATCCATGCTCTTCCCACCGACTGCCAGAGGCTCTGCCTGGTTCCTGCCCCTCTGCCTTGCGGCCTTGGCCACTTCCTCACTTTACAGCTGTGGCCTTAGCGGCCCCTCCCTCCTCTCTGTCTCTCCCTGCCTCATTGAGTACTTGTGGACCATGAGCAGAGGGGACTGCGGTGGTGAGAAGGGCAGTGGGGCCCAGCTGAGACCCTCCATCCTCAGACACTCACACCAGAGGGGTCTGTCACATTCTGTCCATGCGTCTCCCACAGCCACTTCCCTCCCTCCTTCGCTCGGTGGAATAAGCAGGGCAACGGAGGGAGGAACGAGGGCGGCCTGAGCCTTAGCTAGAGGAAGGCAGAGGAAAGTGTGGTTGGGCTTCTTCCCGCCCACATTCCCCTTACCATGTCCCTCCCTGACCCCACCTGCCAAACTTGTGAGTGCAAGCGCGGGTGCCTGCGGGGGGACGCGAGGGATACAGCCAGGGACTGCAGCAGACCTGAGGCCGCAGGCATGAGAAGCCCGGACAGAACGGGCACTACCCAAGTTCAGCCAGCAGAGGGCGCCCACCTCCTGAGGACCACCGCTTTTCTGCTCAGCGGACAGATGCCAGGCGCGGCACCGCCGGACGTGGCCACCAGGGGGTGGCACTGCCATGACCACAGCTCGCGGTCAGGGCTGGAGCTGCTCAGATGAGCTCTTGGGGTCAGGCTGCAAAGAGAATGCAAGTGGAAGAAGGCAAAGCCTGTCCTACCTCGGGGTCAGTGGCGTGGCCTGGTCCCCAAGTTCTACCACAGGTGTCTGCAGCCTATGTGTGTGGAGCTGCGTGGAGCTGGGGTGGACTTATCTCTCGGGGTGTGTGTGTGTGTGTAAGTGCCTGAACACACACAGCTGCATTTCTCCCTGAACATGTGGAGGCTTTGGGGTCGGCCGGTGTCCCCACCTCTGTTCAGATGGTCCTTCTGGCGTTGTTCTGGGGGAGTGCCTGGGATTCTTGGGGCTGCAGACTGAGGGCACACAGCGTCCCCTGGGTGATTTTCCTAGTTTGTTTTACAGGTCAGTTAGTGGGAAAATGCACCGGAATCTTTGCCAGTCTTCAGTTTTTGATTTGTTTGTGGCTGTTGGGAGAACTCATAAAAGTTGGTGATCGCGGCCCTCCTGTTGGTCGGTGTTGGCTGCTTCTTCCTGGACAATGACTGGTTGGGCCTCCCTCAGGTGTGCCAGGTGGGAGAAGTCAGTCTGCTAGAGAAACATGCTGCAGCTTGAGACACCACACCCCTGGCATCTCACCCATCTGACGATATTTCCAGAACACCTACTATGTGACGCTGGGCTATACTCGTGACACATGACACAGTGTCTTCAATAAGAACTTGTGACAGATGCTGTTTTTTTGAAGGAAAAGCAAACTGGGGTCTGGGAAGGAACTCGCTGGTTTAGATGGGGCGGACTGTGAACCCCGTGCTGACAGTGTGACAGCTGTCTCTCCATCCATCCATGTGATCACAGCTGCAAGCATCTGAGGGAGGAGTGCCAGTGTTTCAGTAATGGCAATTTGAATCCTAGTTAGGAGATTCATTAGTGGTGGAATATGGTGTGAAAATAATCCGTTGGCCTGAGCATCAGGAGATGTGGGGTCCAGTCCTGACCTGCTTCTAACTTGTCTTCGTGGAACTTACCCGAGATCCAATTTTAGTATATGTGCTGCCGAAGTGAGCACAGGAACTTACTTGGGATTCAGATCTTCATGTTTTTCAGACGGAGGTAATACTGTGCACCCGCATGCACGCAGTCTTATTGTAGGGCTCAAATGATGTCATGGGTGTGAGAGCCCTTTCAGTCCTCAGTGCCAAATGGTGTGAGGTCATTAAGCCAGTTGGGGGGACGGATGAGGGGGATATGCTCTAATAACCCAGGGCATTGACAGGCAAAGACGTGAGAGAAAAGCCACTTGCCTGCGTCGGGGCCAGGAACAGGAGCAGGAACTCCTGAACGTCGCTTTAGCCGAGACAGTGGGGCAGGGCCTGCTGTCTGTCCCATCTGCTTTCTCTCCCTGCAAGGCCAGATACCTGATCCTGCAGTTCTCCAAGGAAAAAGACACAAAAAGAAGGGGACCCCTCTTGTCTAGCAGCCACACCTGTTAGGGAAGAAAGACAGGCGTGGGGAGCCCTGGGCAAGCGATGGCTGAATGGGGAGGGAGGAAGCCCAGCTCACTGGAGTTGTAAGCGGGGCCCTTACAGGCGGGGAAGCTGAGCCCACCAGGCTGCCTTGGAGCCTTGGATCCCACACCTCAGACCTGGCGCATGTCCCAGATCCATCTGTGTGCACACAGACACCCAGTCCTCTGTTACCCTCAGATAAGTGTGCCCAACTGAGATACACCACAGTCAGCCCAGTATAGTCCCTCCCAGAGGCTTGCAGTCCCCGCTGGGGTCTGAGCCTTCTTACTTACCAGCTCTGTGACCTTGGGCCGGTTCACCGTTCTGGACCTTCACTTTCTCCTCTGTAAAATGGAAATAATAATACCTAGATCAATGTGTTGTTGGAGTCCAGTGAAAGGTGTAGGGGAGAGCTGCCCTGGGGACACATTCGAGCAAATTCATCCTCTTTCCTGTGGCTCCAGCCCCATGACACTAGGCCAGGAAGAGTTCAGAGGCATCTTTGCTGTCCCTACCACCTCTCCAGCCGCAGGCATCAAGTCGTACTGGGCCCAGAAAAAGGCTACACATTTATGGGGCTAGGCGTTTTGCAAGGGTGTAAGGGAGAGGTAGCCCTAGAAGAACTCTGCATCCCGTGGCCCCAGAGTCGGGCTTGGCACTAGCTGTATTGTTCAGGAAAAGCGGGACCTGAGTCCTTCAAGCCCTAATCTATCCCCTGGTTCCAGGAGAGCAATGGTTTTCCAGAAAATGGAAAACTGGGATGGATTTTTTTCCCTCAGCTTGCATCCATCCATCCATCCATCCAATGAACACTGAGTGTCTGCTCTGAGCCAGCACTGCATTAAATGCTGGAGGCAAAAACAAGGAATTATGAAGCAGTCCCCACCCTTTAGATATTTATGCCCTAGGAAACAACACACTGCAGGAACAAAAGTTACATGCTCACACAGTAGGTGCCATGGCAGGCCTTCTAAAAGCATGCATGGGGTTAGATGAAGGTGGTGAGGAGAACATTTTATGGGGTTCACAGTTCTCACTGCTGCAAGATGACTGAGTCATTTAACTGTATTTCATCTTGTCTCTGGACCCTCCCCAGTGTGGACACAGTCTTAGGTAGGCTTTCCAAGTAATTTCAGGATTCCTACCTTTTGTAAAGATTGGGGTCTCTGGCCTCTGGGAGTTTACTAATTGGTCTGAATACCCAGTGGGGGTTGGAAGCTGCAGGGGCCAGGGTGGGCTTGAGTAAGGATGGGCTCAAAGTGAAAAGGAGGCCAGAGCAAACAAGGCAGCTGTTCTACAAGTTGAAGGTAAGGTAGTAAGACTGCCTGTCCGTGCATAGCCCCAGGTCCCTGCAGAAAGTCTGACACATTGTAGGTATGAAATAAAAAAAATTTTTTTATTTAAAAATTTTGTTAATGTTTATTTTTGAGAGATAGAGAGAGAGAGAGACAGAGAGAGACAGAGAGAGAGAGACAGAGCACGAGCTGGGGAGGGTCAGCGAGAGAGGGAGACACAGAATCCGAAGCAGGCTCTAGGTTCTGAGCTGTCAGCACAGAGTCCGATGTGGGGCTCGAGCCCATGAACCGTGAGATCATGACCTGAGCTGAAGTCAGATGCTTAACCAACTGATCCACCCAGGTGCCCCCAATTTTTTTAAGTTTATTTATTTTGAGAGAGAGAGAGAGGGAGAGAGGGAGAGAAAGAAAGAGAGAGAGAGAGAGCAGGAGCAGAGGAGGGGCAGAGAGAGGGAGAGAGAATCTCAAGCAGACTCCGCTGTCAGCACAGAGCCCGATGTGGGGCTCGAACTCACCAACTGTGAGATCGTGACCTGACCCGAAATCAAGAGTCGGCTGCTTAACCAACTAAACCACCCAGGTGCCCCTGAAATAAAATTTTTGAATGAATGAATGAGCTAGGAAATCTAACCCCTGCTTCATCTGATTCTCTTTCCTCTTGCTTCCGTTCATGGAGAGGCTGGGTATTTTGTTCTGGGACGGCTGTCGCCACTGTTCTGTAATCTCATGGACTTTGGTGTCCCTCTGCACTACGGTGGACCCAACATGCAGGGACAGGGCAGATGCAGCAATGCAGGTCACACCGTCCCAGCTGAGCCCAGGGGTAACAGGGGTGTGAATTCTGGTTGAGGCCGTGTGGCTCTGCCAGAGCCGACCTTCCGGTTTCACAGAGGCTAAGAGTCTGAGGCCGGAGACTCGCTCTAGCTTTCTCTTGCTGGGGATCCCCACAGGACATGCTGAGAGGGGCCTGAGAGACACCGAGTGGGGCTGCTTGATGGAAAACTACAGACCGAGATTCTCACTTCACACCCCAGCCCTGCTGGGAAGTTCTAAAATATGAAGGGGAAGTTCATGCAAAGGGAAATTTCCCTTGCTCCCCACAACTTCCCCTCCCTCCTCAGCACCTGGGGCTGAAAAAGCACCTTCACTGTCTTGAAAAAGACACTGGCTGTTCTGAATGAATGACCGACCAGGGGACGGTCCTGTACCCAGCACCACGAGGGCATGCTCAGGAATAATGATAAGGACCCCGTTCTGGATGAACTCACTCATGGCGGGGGCATACACATTTATTCTACAAATACCAATTCACCACTGACAGCTGCCAGGCTGTCTCAGCTGTGTGCCTTAGTGCTGAGAGGTCACCAGAACATAATTGCTGCTGCCTGGGCCCAGACACCCATCATCCCAGCCCCTGCGTCCCGAGGACACACAACAAACACCAATGACCGCCCCCACCCCCACTCGCCTTTAAGCACCTACAATATCCTAAGCAATTTGCCATATTGTCTTTAACCCTGAAAAGTAGGTAGACATTGTTTTGTACCCTTTACAGATTGGAAGACTGAGGCTCAGATCCTTGCCTAGCTGCCCTGACTGGTGGAACAGAGGAGGGGTTCAAACTCAGGTTCGTCTGACTGTAAACCTGTGTCTTTTCTAGATTAGGTTTCTTGAAGTATGCTGTGGGCACTTTCTCTAGGAAAATCCCAGGGAATAGGGTAGTGGTTGTGAAGGTCCAGAGCCTTGCCTTGAAACCACAGAGGGCAGGTACTTGGTGGAAAACTCCAGTGCGTGATTCACCCTCCTCCTGAGCCCTCGTCACTGAGGCCAACTCCCCTCCTAAGGTTGTCAGTTTCCACCGTGGGGTTGGTGGCTCCCATCCTACTCCTCTGGCGAGAGAAGGCTGCTCCCTGACCTGTACATCCTCATTTCTTCCCTCAGAAGTTGCTGGTGCTGGAGGGGCACGGTGAGAAGGGGGAAGGCGGGAGGGATGAAAGAAAGGAGGGAGATGAAATGGGGTATGAGTCTCTGAGCTGGTCTGGAGGGACCGTCTTGGGACAGCACCCACTAGGAGGGCTGGGGGGGGGCAGCCCACAGCAGGAGAGAGATGGGGGGGGGGCTGGGGACAGAGGACTTGGCTTCCTGAAGTCGGATGTTGTAATCCTGGTGCACAAACTTTTGGCTTCAGTCCCTCCTGTTGCTTGTGGTATTTCTCTGTCTCTTCACTTCCCAATACACTGGTGTGTGTGAGTGCGTGCACACACACACACATACACACACACACACACAGAGCTGCTTTCTGTCTGGGAGTCCCAGGACAACAACTTGGACGGGATTCTGAGCTGAGAGGAAAAGGGAAGGAGAAGAGGTGGACAGTTTCCCTCTCAGGTCCCGTCTTTCTGGGTATTCTTGCAAGCTGCTTCCCCGGGACTGTCCTGGGGACCCAAGGCATGGAGCTGAGCTGACCACGGGAGCGGAGATCGGGACTGAGGTGAGCAGGAAGTGGAGGACTGGATGTGCCTTCGCAGTGCCTGAGAGGTGCCTCAGAGGGGCTGGAGGGCTGAGTCCCAGGTGGCAAAGCTTTGCAGAAGTGTGTGTGTCTGTGGTACAAAAACCTGGGACCGGAGGAAAGTCTGATGCTTGGGACTCTTAGGACAAGGGGCATCACCCCAGCTTCCCCAAACCATGCTCAGGGACCATCCTGGGAAAGTACAGAGATCGGGGGCTGGCCCCAGACAAGCGGGGAAAGAGGGGTGGTCACCTGACTGACAGGGAGGGGAAGCAGACAGTGCCCAGCGATGTGGGAAGGGAGAGCAGACAGGAGAAAGCTTGGGCATTCCTGAGGGCCCATGACCTGCAATTAGCCACGCAGATGAGGGGTTTCTGCCCTCCCCCACAGGTGGGGCAGGGCAAGCAGGGAGCCAACTGTCTCCCAGAAGGAGGAAGCAGCCTTAGCTCGGGGTGCCGGGGGGGCATGAGCATGCTTGTGCCAGGGAAGGGCAACGAGGGAGCTGCCGGGAGGTGCAGGCGGCCACCAGCTGAAGCGAGCAGCCCACAGGGTGTGAAGGACTAGACGGAGTCAGGTTTTGGTGCCATGCACACAGGTATGTGTGTGCAAAGGGACGTGACGGGAACAGCACCAGTGTGTGTACGGAAAAAGGAACTGGTATGTGGGTGTGGGCTGCAGCAGGGGCTGGGGCATCCCATTCGCCCCCGTAGCCGGGGCTGGCCCGGGAGGGTGATGGGCTGCACTGGGATCCCGGCGGCACACGGGGGGTGGCATTTCCCCACCTGTCTGCTCCTCCGCTAGCCCCCGGCCAGGCCTCCGTCTTCATGCCCAGCTCCTGAACACAGTTAATTCCGGACTTGCTAGGCCTCTTGAAGATTTCCTCGATGGGCAGACTGAGCCCAGTGTGGGTGTAGGTGTCTTTGCTTCTGGAGGGCATGGATGTGCGGTGAGCTCCAATCCGTGCCCCGTGCCCTGCTCCAGCTTAGCGGGGGTGGGAAGGTGGTGCGAGCGGCTGGAGAGCTGACCGAGACGGGTGGACCCTTGGGAAGGGGGGGATCTCTGGAAGGCATCTCAACTGTGGATGACACCGTTGTTTATTCCTAGCACACAGCGGGGGAGTGGGTAGAAGGGTACCGTGGGGACGGGGTGGGGGAGGCAGAAAGGTGGGGCGTGCCATCCTCTTGGCTTCTTAAAAGTCACCCCAGAAGGAGAGCTCTGTACGGCTTGTTTTTGTGTCTGACATCCTCCTGGACACTTCTTCCCTGAGTCTAACTTGAATTGCACTTGCTGCACTGTCAGCCTGTTTCCCCTTGGCTTTGCCGTGGCTCTAGGCCAGCTTTCCTTCTCACATGCTCTTGCTTTCATTCTGCCATTCCGGTTTTTCATTCTAACACACAAATTATGATCTTCCCAGTAACCTTTAAACATTAAAAAAAAAAAAATGTCATTATCAGCTCATCAATGTATGTTCTCTTGTCTCCCTTCCCCCATCCCGATACAACCCAAACCCTGTGGGTTTGCTTCCTCATCCTGCACTCGCCTCTGGTTTTCCCTCCGTTTACTCCTTTGCCCCAGCAGGTCTCCCCTCCTTCAACTGTCCAGGACAGCTGGGCCCTGGAATAGCTGCTTTTGGTCTGCGAAGTAAGGCTTGTCCCTTGACCACCCCTTTGGTGACCTGTGTGCTGGGGCTCACCCTGAGCTGAGCTACACTATAGCTCTTGGTACTTGGTACTTGGTCAGGCAAAGGCAAAAATCTCTCCTTGTCTTTCATGGATCTTATTTTTACTCCCCACCCTCCCAATGCCCTTGTTGACAGGGATCATTCTCTCTTCCAGGGAGACTTAAAGCCCAGAGAGGAGGTGTGATTTGCCTAAGGTCACACACCAAGTTAGAGACTCAGCTCCACCGCTTAGTGTATTGGTAAGTTTATTCAAATCATTCAAAAATAGTTTTCCTGAACACCTGGTGGGTGTCAAGTTCTGTTCCTTAGCCTCCCTGAGCTTCAATTCCTCATTTATAAAATGGAGTTAACAGTAATACCTACGTCAAAGATTTTAATGAAGATGAAATTTAGTAACATACACAAGTGTATGTTTTTGGCACAACGTTAACTTTTGTTAATATTATTATTGGCTAGGTCTGGACTAGAACTTGGGTTTCATGTCTGGTGCTTTTCCATTAACATTTTTGAATTCATTCATTTATTCCTCCACGCATCCATTCATTTGTTTGATAATGAATTGGGGGCCATTGGTCAGGGTGCCCTAACCCCAGTTATGTAACAACATCTACAGCTCGTTCGGGTACCCGCCAACTTTTCCCCCTGGGGCCAGACTGCCCTGTTTTTCCAACCTGACACTCTGGCTCTCAAAGCACCACCCCCCCCACCTGAGGTCTGACAGTCTCCTCTGAACCTGGGAGCTTTCTTCCCCTCCTCCCTCTCCTCCTCCTCCCTTCCTTCTTCCTCCCTTCCCTCCTCCCTGACACCAGAAGCCCAAGACCTCTGATTTCCACTGGGTGCTTCTCCTCATCTCCTGTCCTGGGCTGCGATTGCAGTGGAACCCTCTGAGTCCCCATACCAGAATTTCCCCCTGCCAGGCTTTCCCATTCCTGGGATAACCTGTACCCTCGAAGTCACCTTCAAAAATTTCCATAACCTCAAATGGCTCCTGCCACGCCTTTCTAACTGACTTGGGCTTGGGCTGTTGCCTGGGTTAAAAGGACCAACAAATAAACACAGACACTTCTTTTAGTAAAAAGAATCCCTTGTGTTTGTCTAGAGCCTTGGAGAAGCATGGAGCACTTGGTAGCTTCTGGTCACTTTGATTCCCCCAGCGCCCCTGGAGGTGAGGGGCAGTGGGTGGGCGCTTCCCTCTGGAGCCCGGGCACCTCCTCCTGGCAGCTCACTGGGAGCCAAGGCGGAGGTGGCCTCAGGGCAGCTGTGTGTAGGGGAGGGAGGGGAAGGCAAACACGGATTCCAGGACAACACCGCAGTGCTGCAATTTATCTCCCGGGGGTGGACAAACGGATGATGACAGGCACAGAGTAAAGCTGAGAACGACCACATCATTTTTCTGGCAGTTCAGGGAGCTTTGGGCTCTTTAGGGGAGCAGGGACTGAGGAAGAGCAGTGACCCGCTGTCATGGGCAGCCACTTCTGGGTCTCCCACGAGGGGCCACCTTGACCTGGAGATGACCACTACCCAAGTGAGTCTCGCCCTGGGATCTCCCACCAGGACCCCTTGCGTGTTCTCAGGACAGAGGTATGCCGGAGAGAAAAGGAGCCAGGTTTCCCTCGAAGGCCATAGGTACTTGGTTCTGGTGCCGATTCCGGGTCTCACCTGGCCTTGCTCAGAGGCCCCACCTTCTCCTTCCCTCCCAATCAGACACCCAGGGCTAGCTGGCTCCCATGTTTACCCTGAGCCGATCAATGACCTGGCACGGGAATGAGCACACAACCGCTAGGGGAAGACCATGCAGTCACCTAAGCCACACTTGCCCTTTGACCTCCTATCACCCCTGGCAGGCTTCGATCCCTCCTGGGCTGGAGGCCAGAGGCTGGGCTGGCACCACTCAGTGGACCCTGTGGAGCTGGGCAGATGGGCCCAGCGCACATGGTGGCTGGCTGTAAAGCTCAAAAGGGACTCGGAATAAAAGACCCCGAGCCCTTTCCTCCCAGTCCACTCCTGCGTGGTCTTCATCTCTCGAGGCCTGGGTTTTTCCATCTGCAAAATGGACAAACTAAGATTGGCTCCCTATTTGGTCTCTGAGTTATGAGAGCAAAGTGTAACTTCAGGTGTAAAAGTCCTTGAGAGTTCAGGAAGAAAATCAACAGTCCGACAATATTAAACAATATTGCAACCATATGAGATATTACAGCAATGTTATACGGATGACAAAAGACGAGGATGGAGAAAGCAGGGGTGGCGGGGCACGCACTGGGGTTGCACGGCTCACCCCTTGTCCTCCCACCAGGCGCGCCTGTCTCCCCATCCTGCCCGCTCCCGGCTCGGCGGCCCCCCCATCTACCCCGTGGCTATGGACAGAAAAATGGAAGTCCCCGAGGACGGGCCTCCTGTGGTCTCCTGGCTCCCTGAGGAGGGAGAGAAGCTGGACCAGGAAGGCGAGGACCAGGTGAAGGATCGGGGCCAATGGACCAACAAGATGGAGTTTGTGCTGTCAGTGGCCGGGGAGATCATTGGGCTGGGCAATGTCTGGAGGTTTCCCTATCTCTGCTACAAAAATGGAGGTGGTGAGTTCACTTTGAGGTAGGCGTGGTGGGGAGAGCCGTGCCTTGACTGCCAGGCAGGGCCCACCTGGGTGCCTCCTGCCTGGCGATGCGGTAAACCAGAAGGAGGCTGGAATGGAGTTTGGAGGGCTTGGGTCTGAGTTCTAGTTCCGCCTCAGGGTCTTCCTCTGTGAAATAGGGATGGTGCCTCCCAGGGCTCCGGTGAAGGTTAATCGAGGTAATGGGCAGGACCAAGGAATCTGAGTGTTTAGTAAGATACACTACTAACAATCCTTCATTATTCTGGACAGTGTCAGTGGCTGATAGGATTCGTTCATTCGACCTGTGTTACTGTGGGCCTACCCTGGGCCAGGCAGTGTTCTAGATACAAAACAGAACATATTCCTAGTGCAAGGTGGCAGATGACAGACAAACAAGTAAAATGCGTGGTATGTTGAATGGCGAGTTGTGGAACGGTGAGAAGCAAAGCAGGGAAGGGGTGGGGCAAAGCTGGGTCATCGGCGGGGAGGGGGTGGGGTTGAAAATGTGGAGCAAGGTGACCTGCAAAGCTTTAGCTGAGGAGGTCACATTTGAGGAAAGACTTGAAGGAGGTAAAGGAGTGAATCGTATGGACAGTTCTCAGGTGAAGAACATTCCAAACAGAGCAAACAGCGAGTGCAAAGGTCCTGAGGTGAAAGTGCATCTGGCATGTTTGAAGAGGAGGGCAGAGACAGATGGGGGCAAGAGTAGGGGAAGGGATCAGAGAGGTAACAGGGCCCACATCTTGTAGCCTCTCCTCTGAGTGAGATGGGAACTGTAGAAGAATTTGATCAGAGAGGTGATATTACCTTGTTTATGATTTTTTTAATTGAAGGAACATTAATTTTATTATTTTTCAGCACTGGTAATAAAAATGAGTAGGGGCATGGTGGGAAGGGGCCAGATTAATCTTTTTACGTGTACAGTTAAATGGTATTAGCCTATTAACAGAACTGTGCAACCATCACCACAATTGATTTTAGAATATTTTCATCATTCCAGAAAGAAGCCCCGAAGCCATAAGCAGTCACTGTATTCCGTGTCCCTGCCAACCCTTGGTGACAACTAATCTACTTTCTGTGGCTGTAGATTTACCTACTTGGAATTTGCATACAAATGGAAGAATTCATTTATATGAATTTATTTGTGACTGGAGAGATTCTTTTTTTTTTAAGTTTTTAATTTTTATTTATTTTGAAAGAGAGATAGAGAGTGAGCGGGGGAAGGGGCAGAGAGAGAGAGAGGGAGACAGAGAATCCCAAGCAGGAACTGTGCTACCAGCACAGAGCCTGATTCAGGGCTCAAACCCATGAACCGTGAGATCATGACCTGAGCTGAAATCAAGAGTTGGACACTTAGCCGACTGAGCCACCCAGGAGCCCCTGTGACTGGACAGATTCATCTTTCCCTTTTGAAAATATCTTTATTCTTCTTGTACAAATCGCATATGTATATTGTGAAATTAGAAACATTCCAGAAAGGTAAAAAGAAGAAACATTCCTATTTAAAGATAATCATTGTTTAGAAAATCCTTCTAAACACAATTCATATTTAATTTGACAAGTATTTACTGAGTATCTACTATGTAACTTGTTCTGTGTTTCAAAACTTACAGTTATTATTACAAGCTGCTTGAACTAATGGCTCCAAAGAAATAGCGTTGGGGTTTCCTGGCAGGTCAGGGATATGGAGCCAGGCCTGGGAGTGGGGGATGAATCCTGGCCAGAGATCAGGGGAAGCAAGAAGAACTTGTTTCTTTTCTTTTCTTTTTTTTAATGTTTATTTTTGAGAGACAAAAAGAGAGAGGGAGCGAGCCAGAGAAAGAGAGAGAGAGCATGAGCAGGGGCGGGGCAGGGAGAGAGTGGGCCAGAGGATCTAAAGCTAGCTCTGCGGTGACAGCAGAGAACCGGATGTGGGGCTTGAACTCACAAACTGAACCGTCCTAGGCCAGTTTCACGGACACACAGGGCATTAATGCTCCAGCTAAAGAGGACTTAGGCTGAGCCCTCATCTCATAGAGCACGTGGAGGCTCAGAATGTTTAGCGATTTGCCCAAGACCATAGAACCGGCTGGGAGCTGGTAGCCTGCTTCGCAGGCTCCTGCATCCTCTCCCTGCCGTCCGAAAAGGAGACAGGTTTTCGGGTTCCAGGGTCCACGCTGCCTCGTCCCACCTGGTGGCTGCACTGTGGCTGTGGCCTCTGTACTGTGGGGCGGCCTGGGGAGACAAGCACCTGTGCCAGTGTGCAGTGACGCTGGGCTGAGCCTGGGTCATCTGCGAAGAGGCAGAACCAGACTGCATTTCCTGGCCAGGGTCTGTGTTCATTCCTGTCCCTTGTGTCCTCACTTGAGCTCTGTCCCAACCTAAGTACCTGGAGGAGGCACACTGCCCACCACCCCCCCCCCCCCCCCCGCCGGCCCTGGTGTGTTTCCCTCACCTTTAACAAGAGACGCTGAGCCAGATCAAAGGTCCCGATCTGAGGTCACTGGTGTGTGGGGGTCTAGGAAAGTAGTAACACATGTTCCTCATTGCAGACAACTTGATAATGGATCTGTGTGGGGGACATGACTTCATGGACCAACTCAAATGTCAACTCATTGCTTTAGGCTTTTACAATTGCACTAACTCATTGCGATAATAGGGTTTATCTCAAGCTGACCATAATTCTCAGTTGGCAGTTAAATATAGTTTTTACTGATAAATGAATCAATTATTATTGCTTAATAGATAATTATTATTAGTTAATAAATAGTTTTGTAGAGAAAAATCTTTCCAAAGGGATAAAAAACAATGTTATTGGTATAATAATGTCTTTGATCACAAAAAAGCAAGGAGTCACTAAACTAGATCATCTTCAAAAAATGGTTCACTCGGAGAGAGAATTTTATGAATTCTGAGTTTCCAGATATCAATGGAAACTCAGTGGTTCAGGAGTGTGTGCTTGGCAGAGGTAATAAGGCCTACCTTAGAGCAGAGGGAGAGGGAGGGAGATTATAAACACGTCTCAAGTTATCCTGTCTTCACAGATTCCTGTGGGGCATGATCAGGCCTCTGGTGCCCAGAGTCTGGGCAGATGCCAAGAGAAATGTGGGCCAGGGCAATCTCCCCAGGTGAGGATTCTCAGAAGTTCATTAGAGGGAACTGTGTTTGCAGTGATAGTGCGTTGGAAACCCAGGGAGGATGGAGGAACCATCCAGGCGATCCAGGACCAACCTCCTCTCACTGCTGCCCATGGCCCAGGCCCTCACTGCTCTTCTGGGGTGAACTCAGGCTGACGGCGGCCCATCTCCAGGCTTCCTGAGCTCTCCCCAGTTTCCGTGGGGCTGAAGTCTACATGCCAAGGGTAGAGCTGAGACTGTCTCCTTCAGTAGAGAGAAGGGCCTCCGCACAAGCCAGCAGAAGGGGTCCATGGGTCACAGGCCACCACAGACCAGACTTTGGGAAAGTGCCCTCTGGGAGAGCCCCCAGCCCAAACACTTCTGAACACTGCCCCTCAGCCACCTAAGCCACATAAACTGGAGTCAGTGATGGTACCGGCACTGGGTTGAGGAATGTTCCAGCAGTACTCAGGATGTACCGGCAAACCTGGGGTTAAAAAAGACATCAGGACTCACAGAGTTACTGGCTGTTATGGTTCTGTAGGGCCCAGAAGACTCGCAAATCCTTCTGTCTCACTCTCACATATCGCTACTGGCAGCACAGATTGGTATGAGAGTCTGGGAGGGCGATTTGGAAATGCATGTCAAAGACCTTAAAAAAATGTTCAAACCCCAAAGGTGGAAATCCACCCAAATGTCCCTCAATGGACAAATAGACAAACATGTGGTATATACACAAGAGGGAATACTGTTCAGCCTTAAAATGGCATGGATAAACCTTGAGGGCATAAGCACTGTATGATCC
The DNA here is from genome assembly GCF_022837055.1 of Prionailurus viverrinus. Lineage (NCBI taxonomy): Eukaryota > Metazoa > Chordata > Mammalia > Carnivora > Felidae > Prionailurus > Prionailurus viverrinus. Next base: position 34,464,620 of record NC_062567.1, read on the forward strand.
CTCTTTATGAGGTGTCTAGAATAGCAATTCACAGAGAAAAAGTAGAATCGTGGTTACCAGGGGCTGGAGAGAGGCAGAGAACAAGGAGTTCCTATTTAACGGCTACAGAATTTCAGATTGGGTTGGGTAAGAAGGTTCTGGAAATTGATGGTGGTGATGGTTGGATAATAATGTGAATGTACTGAATGCCACGAAACTGTACACTTAAAAATGGTTAAAAAGTAAAATTCATGTTATATATATTTTACCACAAAAAAAAGCAAAAAAAAAATATGCATACCCTCTGACCTACAAATTTGTCTACTGGAAACTTATACTGAGGAGCAAATTAGGCAAGTGCACAAGGCTGTGGACAACGGATCACAGCAGAGTTTCGAATAAAACAACCAAAAATGCCAGTGGGAGTACTGATGGAATAAACTAGGGTGGATGCATAAGGCAGAATACTATACAGCCATTAAAATTGTGACATATGTATTTATTGATATAATAGGTTCTTGATGTGTTTTTAAATGGTTATCAAGTGATTATAGTAGGTTCTCACTTTTGCAAAAAAAGAAGTATGTATGTGTTTGTGTGTGTGTGTGTGTGTGTGTATAAAAAACTGAAAAGGTGTACAATGCTTTTTCCCTTTGCACTTTCTATTTTGTCTACAAAGTAAAGTGGATTACTTGAGAGGTCTTATGATGCAGTGGTTAAAAGCACAGGCTCAGGGTGCCTGGGTGGCTCAGTCGGTTGAGTCTCTGACTCTCGATTTCAGCTCAGGCCATGATCCCAGGGTTGTGGGATTGAGCTTCTCATTGGGCTCCATGCTGATTGTGGAGCCTGCTTGAAATTCTCTCTCTCTCTCTCTCTCTCTCTCTCTCTCTCTGCCCCTCTCCCCTGCTCATACTTGAGCTCCCCCACCCTCTTCCCCTCTCCACTGCTCACACTTGAGCTCTTTCTCTTTCTCTTAAAAAAAAAAAAAAGAGCACAGACTCAGGATCAGACCAGCTGGGTTTGCGTCTCAGTTTCCTCATCTGTGTCTTAGTTTTCCCATCTGTAAAATGGGGATAACAATAGTACCTACCCCACAGGAGGTGGCTTTGATGAGGATTTTGATGCTGGTGAGGCATTTACAAGAATGCCTTACAAAGACACCTGGGTGCCTCAGTTGGTTGGGCGTCCAACGTCGGCTCAGGTCATGATCTCATGGATTGTGAATTTGCGCTGACAGTTCAGAGCCTGGAGGCTGCTTTGGATTCTGTGTCTCCCTCCCTCTCTGCCGCTCCCCTGCTCACATTCTGTCTCTCTCTTTCTCTCTCTCTCTCTTTCAAAAATAAACATTAAAAATTTTTAAAAAAAGAATGCCTTATATACAGTAAGCAGCAAATAGGTGCTAAGTGTTATTATTGTACAGTAAACAATATTCCATTCACCCATGGATACACTTCTGAGGTGAGGTCACTATCTTAGTGACTGAAGTGGGCACTGATGGCTTAGGGTTGTCTTCAAATTCCATAATTTATCAGATGCTTTTTAGGTCTGGCCTCCTATGGGGGTCTGTAGGTCAGTGCTTTATCACATGGCTACTGAAACCCCAGTGCCTGGGAATCTGCCTGAGCAGAGGAAGGGCCTTGTCTGCTAAGACCCCAGTTCAGACCAGAGCCTGGTGGAGGGGAAAAAAAACCCTCTGAAAATTATTAGAGGGAAAATAATTTTTCCAAGGTGTTTTTGTTTGTTTTTCTCTAACATGTAACAAACTTGATAATTTAATAAGCATATCAAATTATACAGAACACATGTTTTTGTTCCAAAAATAATAAACTGACTGAGTTTGTGAAGCACACTGAGAAAATAAATAGTGCGTCTGTTAGGATTTCCACCTAAATTTTTACTCATTTTTCTTCAAAGGCCTTTCCTATCCTGAGTGGGGCTCAGACTGGAAAATTTCTGCCTGTCCCTGCCAGCAGATGGGAGGAAGCCGACTTGGGCCTCTGGGAGGGTGTGGAGGGTGACGAGCACTGGGGCACAGGTCTCCGAGGACTGAGGGCTCAGCTCCTGCCTCCTTCCACAGGAGCCTTCTTCATCCCCTATTTCATCTTCTTCTTCACCTGTGGCATCCCAGTGTTCTTCTTGGAGGTGGCGTTGGGCCAGTACACCAGCCAAGGGAGCGTGACAGCCTGGAGGAAGATCTGCCCCCTTCTCCAGGGTGAGTGTTCCCTTTTGCCCTTCTACCAGGGCCCCCAAGGGCCTCTATCCCTCCGTCACCCCATTCCCCTTCCTTTGGGGCCACCGCTTCCTAGTCATCTCCTCTCATCCCGTGCTAAGTGCTGTGGACGACCCAGGAAGTGTCGCCAGACTTTGTGGGGCCCAAAGCTTATAGATGCTGGGAGGAAGGCATTCCTCAAGAAAGACAGCACAAAATTGCAAGTGAAACTTCAGATGAGGAGCCTTGGAAGGGGTCCTTGCAAGTGAGGAATCCTGAGCTTCATCTTCCTTGGCTTCCTGGAAAGCTGTTCCTGGGTGCATGGCGTGGTCCCAGAGTACATAACAATAGTCATGATGATGAAGATGATGTCGTCTAACATCTGCTCAGCCCTGCTATGTGTTAGGGCTCATGTAAGCACTTTACATGCATTTCCTCATTGAATCCTCCAGTAATAACTCTCTTAGTTATTTGTATATGAGAAAACGAGGTCATTCACTAAGGATTTGAACCCAGGCCTCCCTGAGCTGCAAATTCATGCTATTTCTCGTGTTCGGGATTATGTTAGGGACAGTTCCTGTTCCCTCTATGGAGTTGCTGACACTAGTGTGAGCAGTTTGGAGTGTCCTTCCCTGACCCCATCTTTAATTGACTGGACCAGTCCCCTGGGGGCCAGTGGGAAACCCAATCCTGGTCTCCGAGAAGTTTCTTGCATATTTGAAATGAGGAGAAGACTCTTTCCCTCATGTCAGTCCCTAAGGGAGCCCAGGGACTAGGCTATCTGGGGTTGCTGCCCAGCTTGGTAGGCTGGACGGGGGTGGGCATGGTAGAGAAACACTGGTTCCTGAGCAGGCCGGGTCCCTGACCACTGACTGGGGGTTTGGTTGGGGTACAAGGCTGGTCTGGTACTGATCCCTCTTGGGGCGTCCATGGGACCCTTGTAGCGGCAGCAGTGAGCGGCTGGGGCAGGGGGAAGCTTGGCCCACATGCATTTCTACTCATGAGTTCTGGCTGCTCCAGGAGTGCTGTGGCCTCAGCCGGAGCACAGAGTTTCTCAGTGCTCTGCTCCAGACCCCAGAGCAGCCTACTGTCCCAGCCAGTTGGGCTCTATCCCAAGGTCCACGCGAGCCCCTGGGTGTCCAAAACAGGGGCCGGCCTCTCTGGCACGCATGTACCAACTCTCCAAGGGAGTCACCACAGACAGGGGGAGCAGACTAAGCATTGGATGGGGGTTGTGGGGAGCGATTGCTGCTCCTTCTGTCTTTTCCAAGCTGAAGAGACTCCAAGGCCTGGGGTCTCAGGGAAAGGCTCACTCAAGGTGTGTGCACCTATGTTGGTGGGAGGGTCCAGGCTGCTTACTGCCTGCCCGCCACCTGCCTAACTGCACCCAGCCCACAGTTCACCTCCCAGGGAGCCTGGGCACACCCTGTGCTCGCCCACCCCCTCCCTCTTCAATTTGCACACAGGCACAAGCTTCCTCCTCTCAGAGAAGGGGCACCTCCCCTCCCCAGCCTGGCGCCCTGCCTTCTCCAGGGTCAGGTCTGTGTTTACGGGGCGGGTGGTGGGAGCACAGTGCGTTCCAGCGAGCGAGTGGCCGCACAGTGGCCGCTTGTTTGGGTGTGGGCGTCTGTGGGCGCGCTCTGAATATCCCTGCCACCAGCTCCCCCGGGGGACCCTCCTCACCATCAGCAGCCCCAGCCACCGCCCCTCCCGAGGACCAAGTTGCCCTGGCCACGGCCACTTTAGGGCTCCCGTCCCCCAGTGCCTGGATGCTCTGCAGGGACCCAGATGCAGGAAAACACGGATGGCCTCTGGTCGAGTTTGCCAGGCCAGCGGGAATAGACAATCGGGGTGGGCTTGCCTGGCCAAGGGGTGGTATTGTTGACAGTCAGCATTGATTCTCCAACCTGCCCTGGGACTGAGCTGGCCTTCCTTAAGTCGTTCTTGAGCCCGGGCGAGGACTCAGGACTCAGGACAAACAGGCCTGTGATCTGTCCTCTGCCCAGCTTTCACACCTCGGGACTAAGAGCCTCCCTGGCAACGTGCTACTTTTAAAATTACTGTGGCAAAGATCCCACGTTTGCAGGAGCAGACGGGCTGGGTGGGGGTGACTGTGCCTGCCCTTTGGTACCTCCCCCCCCCCATAGGGAGCCACAGCCAGCCTCCAGGCTGCTCCTGGGTGTGAGAACGCCTCTGCCAACACTCTGGCCCCGCACTCTGCAGCGAGGTGGCGTGTGGAGACTGACGCTCCAGAGTTCTTGACAGTCAGCGACCACTTCTCCTTTCTTTTTTCCTTGCTGGTTTCTTTTGGTTTTGCACTTTTTATTTTACAAGTAATGCATGATTGTCACAGAAAAACTAGAAAATGCAGATGGACAAAAGGTAAAAAACAAACAAACTTTAAAAAATGAGCCGAAATCCTATCACCTAGATAGACAACCACCGTTAACTTTTGGATGACAATCCTTCCAGACTTTATCTCATCAGAAAAAAAAAAAAAGGTATACATTCAAATATATATTGCAAAAGTGGAAGAATGCCTGAGACAGTATTCTGTAACCTGCTTTTCTTACTTAGAAAAATATGCTGTGGGCATCTGGGTGTCCCAGGAGGTTGAGCGTCTGACTTCGGCTCAGGTCATGATCTCATGGTTCGTGAGTTCGAGCCCCGCGTGGGGTTGTGCTGACAGCTCAGAGCCTGGAGCCTGCTTCAGATTCTGTGTCTCCCTCTCTCTCTCTGCCCCTTCCCTTCTCGTGCTCTTTCTCTCAAAAATAAATTTAAAAACATTAAAAAATAAAAATAAATTTAAAAAGAAAAATATGCTGTAAATGGCTTCTGAGGCCAACAAGCAAACCACGGGTGTTCTGTTCGTTTAGTACCCAATGTCCTTCTAGCCACAGCTGGCAGCTTCTATGTGACTTTGTTGGGCTAACATTGATCTCTTGGATTCTATTTGTTGCTCCCCATGCCTGCCCTACTCCCGAAGGCATTGGTCTGGCGTCGGTGGTCATTGAGTCCTACCTGAACATCTACTACATCATCATCCTCGCCTGGGCTCTCTTCTACCTGTTCAGCTCCTTTACCTCTGAGTTGCCCTGGACAACCTGTACCAATACCTGGAACACAGGTATCCATCATTTCAGCCCCTGGGAGGGGGCCTCTCCTTAGGGTTTGGGCCTGTGGTGGCTGGTGATGGCGAACAATGACAGAGCACATGGTATAACTTGCCTCAAAGCCAAGTTCTGTGGCCTCTGGTGCAGTTTTGTGGGAGCCTAGGCTAGGTTCCCATTAGGAGAACCAAAAATCCAACAAGACTGTGAATGTTTTATATAACTGCAGGGGGTTATCCTCACTCCCTCTGTGCCAGGTGCTAGAGATCCAAGGGTGAGCACTGGCAACGTGGCCACAGCCCTCCTTGAGTGTGTGGTCTAGTGATAGAGACAAGTTAATAAAACAATCACAAATTGCAATGGGTGAAAGAAACATTGCAGAAACTATACAGCAGTGGGAGGGAAAGAGATAGCTGAGGCCTGAAGGATGAGAAGGACCCAAAATGTGAACAGCATAAGCCATGTGGGGGGAAGAGCAAGCCCAAGAACTCAGTCCATTCATCTACTGAGTGGAGAGAGAGTGAGCAAGTTATAGGGGCAGAGGGGATCCGAGGTCTGTGTCAGAGGTTGGTGGGCGGGGTGGCCAGAGAAACAGCCAGATTCACTGGAACAAGAGCAGTGTGAGGCACATGAGGAGGGAGGCACATGGTCCCATGAACCACTTGAGTGGCTAACTCCTGGGAAATGGGGGCTCCAGGGGAAGCTCTTGGGACTGGGAATCATGGGGACTGCTGGGCTGCAAGGTCAGAGGGTTGGAGGGACTAGGATGTGAGGGCATCTCTCCCCATCTGGTCCCCAGCTGATGCACAGCCTCCCGCCCCACCCCTTGTTCCCAACAGAGCATTGTGTGGACTTTATGAACCATTCAGGAGCCCGCACAGCGACCCCGTCTGAGAACTTCACTTCACCTGTCATGGAATTCTGGGAGTAGGTGCTGGGCTTGGATGCCATGTGCTAAGGGCCCCAAGCAGGAAATTTGGATGTCTGAGGTCTGGGACTTGGAGTACAAGTTCAAGCCTTTCTGTGCATGCTTTTCAGGACTTACCCACCTCCCACCCCCACCTCGCACATCACTGAGCCATGAGGGAACACTCACATCAACCCACACGTGTCCACAGGTGCACGGCAAATAGTCTGTCCCAGCTAAGGAGAGCTGGTTGTGCACATCGCTCCCCAGCTTTGTGTTCAGTGATGTCATGTTGGTGGCTTGAAACTGGCCAAGGAGGAAGCATTTGTACTGCAAAAACTGGCAAACACTATACTCACACCTCCACCCTTCCCCTGACTACACCCTTACATCTGCCCATGCCCACGTGTCCACCTTCGCTCTGACACAAGTATACCTGTACCCTCACCCTTACCTAAAACCCACACTTATTTACCAACACTCACATGTGTCTACCTACACCCTCACACATTTACGACCCCATGTCACCCAAACCTCACACATGTCCACCAATGCTTACGCACACACATTTCCACTACTCCCTACACCCTTTAGGTACTAAAACACATTCAGCCCCTCTGTTTGATACCCATGTAGTTGTGCATCAACCTGAATATCTACTCTCCATCTACTTATCCATTTATTATTTACCACCCTCACTCTCTCTCTCTCTCTCTCTCTCTCTCTCTCTATCTCTATCTCTCTGTACAACAGAGAAAGCTGGATGGTTAGAAAGACAAAGATACCTATGGGATTACGTGATTTGGTCTTCTAACGGCCAGGGGCATACAGACTACAGGTGGGAACATGGCATGGCCATAGGGGAGGTGCAGGGGGATGGGGTGGGGAAGCCTGGAACCTGAGATGTGTGGGGTCAGCTCTAAGAATCAAGAGACTTGAAGACAAAGGTGATTTGTGCCCCTGTAGCCTTTCACCTGGTTATTCATTTTTTCCATCCTCAGGAGACGTGTTTTGGGCATCACCTCAGGCATCCATGACCTGGGGGCCCTGCGTTGGGAGCTGGCCCTGTGCCTCCTGCTTGCCTGGGTCATCTGCTACTTCTGCATCTGGAAAGGGGTCAAGTCCACTGGCAAGGTGAGGTGTTCTGGCTCCTGGTAAGCTCTCTGCAGCCCCCAGAATCCATGGAGACACTCACAGAGTCCCTCTGGAGAACTGAAAGAGTAGTTTAGGGGAGAGGCATGGTGAGAGCAGGGGAAAATGGTAGGAAGAGTTTAGCTCAGCACAAGGAAAGACTTTCTCTTTCAATATTACTTTAAAAGACCTGTTTACATAAGAAACATGCAGAGCAAATTGAGAAGCATAAAAGTCCCCCTAATCACTGTTGGAGCCAGCATGGTGGCAGTTTGGATCTACTAATCCCTGTTAATGTTTTGCTGTATTGCCTTCTAGTTTCCTTTTTAAGTATGCTTGTGTATATCTGTATTTATTATGTGTGTATATTACACAATTAGGATCATACACTTTTATGACTTGCTGTTTGCACCTAACAACATAACAAGACAATGTTTGGTAAGAACTAGCACACAGAACTATCTTTGAGGTGGTGAGTTTCCAATAATCACGGGGGTTTAAGCCAAGAATGGACAAGAGTGGCTTATTGTATGTGTTGAGAGAGTTCAGACTTGAACACTTATTTTCAACCCAGGGAATCTGAGGTGGATGCCTCATGCTTTTTAAAGCCAGAAGTAGACGGGATGCTGACTTCTCTGATTAGCCTGCCCTTGGGGGGCAGCCTTGCCTTTCCACGGATTGTTGTAATTACAATAAAACTAGAAATAGTGATAATAACACAGATATTGCCATCCCCGTGGGTTAAGGAGTTAAACTTGGTCAGGGGCCAAGTAGACCCATCTGAGTGTCTCCATGTCCCAGAGCTCAGGCCACTGCTGCTTGCCCAACCCTAAGCCTGGAAAAGTGCAGTCTAAGTTTTGCCACAGGTCATTGCGGTGATCTGCTCCCCTTCCCTCACCATGTCCCACACTCACCAGGGGCATAGGGAGACCAGCTAGGGTGAGGGATTAAGGGAGAACAGATTCTGGATTCTATTTTTTTTTTCTACGTTTATTTATTTTTGAGACAAACAGAGAGAGTGAGTGGGGGAGGGACAGGGGTGGGTGATGGACAGAGGATGCCCGATGTGGGGCGCGAACTCACGAACTGGGAGATCGTGACCTGAGCTGAAGTCAGACGCTCAACCGACTGAGCCACCCAGGCGCCCCTGGATTCTAAAATAGTCTTCGAAATGTTATGGCTGGAAGCTTGTACCCCTCCCTGTCTTTGTTCCCTCTTTGCCCCGCTGATGTATATCTCACAGTCTGCCTGCCAGGGCACCTAAGACCCACTGGAATGTGTAAAGGAAGACAGGTGCTCACACGCTCTCAGCATCTCTAAGAAGGTGTCGGACCCTGAGCTGGGTGTGACTCATGCTGCCTGAGGAGGGGGTGACAGGAGGACCACTGCAGACTCCCTGGTACCTCCTGGCAGCTGTGTCCCCAACAGCAGTGACCTGGCCCCGCTTCCCCTCCAGGTTGTTTATTTCACAGCCACATTTCCCTACCTGATGCTGATCATCCTACTGATCCGAGGCATCACCCTTCCGGGAGCCTATGAAGGTGTCATCTATTACCTGAAGCCAGATTTGCTTCGCCTCAAGGACCCCCAGGTAGGGGTTGTGCTGGGGACCCTTTCCCAGATGCCTCCCACCCCAAACCAGAGCTGTACTTTTGAAAATCTGTAGTTGCTTTTCTCTTGGTTTAAAGGCAATATACTCCCCCCTGCAAAAAAATTAAAAAGGGGCGCCTGGGTGGCTCAGTCGGTTGAGCGTCTGACTTCAGCTCAGGTCATGATCTCGCGGTCTGAGTTTGAGCCTTGCAGCAGGCTCTGTGCTGACAGCTCGGAGCCTGGAGCCTGCTTAGGATTCTATGTCTCCCTCTCTCTCTGCCCCTCCGCCGCTCATGCTCTGTCTCTCTGTCAAAAATAAATAAACATTTTTTAAAAAGATTAAAGGCAATATATCCCCACTGGAGAAAAATTAGATAAAGGTGTCTTGTAATCCCACCACTCAGGTATCATCTCTATGAGCATTTTAGTATATTTCCTTCCAACTCTTTTTCTAGTTGGTGTTGTGTATCTTTGTTTTAATGTACTTGAGATATTTATATACAGAGAGATGCATCTTTTTTCATTTAAATTCCACTGTAAGCATTTTTCATGCTATCACATTCATTTGTAGAAGTCATTTTAAATCCTTGCACAATATGTCCTCCATCCATCATCCATTCGGTCACTTATTCATCCAAAATGTACTGAGGACCCGTTCAGTGCCAGGTGGCTCTCTGACCATGGAGTGGGGCAGTGGGCAAAGCAGACAAGGCCCCGTGTCCTCTGAACGCTCACCCCTGGGGTGGGGGTCATCACTTTCTCAATCTCTGATTCTTGGACATTTAAGGTCATGTAGTTTTTTATGATCGTATATACAGCTGCATTGGACACCCCATATTTAAATCTCTTGCCACCTCTCTGATTATTTCCTGACGGCAGTCAGCCCTGGAATCACTAAGTCAAAGAGCATGTGCTTTTAAGGTTCTTGAAATGTACTGGCTTTAGAGAAATGTGGACTTTCTCCCCTAGTATTGGAGGGCACCCTTTTTTCTGCAGGGCCCATGGGAGATTCGATAATAATTTAACCTTTGGTAATTTGATAGATCAAAATAGTATCATTTTGTTGTCTTAATTTTTTTTTTTATTTTTTACTGCTGTGAGGCTGGACATTTTCCCACAGATTTGCTGGCCATTTGTATTTCCTCCTCTAGGACTTGTCTGAGCACATTCTTTGCACTCCCTCCCCGTGGAGTCCTGGTGGTGTTTTTCTTTATATTTTAATGAAGTGGCCCGTGGCACTTGTTGAATGAGCCAGGTGCTCTCAGTTCTGCCCTGCAGGTAGGCTTTGCCTTCTCGGGGCACCGCCACTCCACCTGAGAAATTCAAGTACTTGGTGCCTACGAAGTGCCCCCAGAGGAAAATTTACTTAAAAAAATTTTTTTTAATGTTTATTTATTTATTTTTGAGAGAGAGACAGAGAGTTGGGGAGGGGCAGAGAGAGAAGGAGACACAGAATCTAAAGCAGGCTCTACCCTATCAGCACAGAGCCAGATGTGGGCCTCGAACTCAGGAACCGTGAGATTATGACCTGAGCTGAAGTTGAATGCTCAACCGACTGAGCCACCCAGGTGCCTCTCCCCCAAAAGAGGCAAATTTAAACCTGGCCTGCCAGTGAAGAGATTGTGAGCAGAGAGTGGGGAATAAGCAACTCTGAGGGCACACCCAGGGGGGCCCGCTGGGGCTGAGGGGTGATGGGCGGGCACCCTCCCAGGCTGAGGGGTGATGGGCGGGCACCCTCCCACTCCCTCTGCCACTTTCTTGGGGTCTCACGTAGGTGTGGATGGATGCGGGCACCCAGATCTTCTTCTCCTTCGCCATCTGCCAGGGGTGCCTGACAGCCCTGGGCAGCTACAACAAGTACCACAACAACTGCTACAGGTAGGGCTGGGCGGCGGGGACGCTGCGGGACCCCGGGGCGCCAGACCTGCCTGCAGTGAGGTCGGGAATCAGCTTCATCTTGCAGACTCAGTGTCTTCCTTCCCTCCTCTTCTTTCTTCCTCACGTTCTTCTCTCACCTTCCACTACATGACCGTGGTCTTTCGCCCATTCTCTCTTCCATTTCTCTCCTCTCGCATATTTTGCCTTCCTGTTCCCTCTCCTCTCCCCGCTTGCTGTCTTTGGATCTCCCCTCCCTTGATGGATGTCTTCCTCATTTTCCTTCCTGGTTCCTCTGCATTGGCCCCGCCCCGCAGGGACTGCATCGCCCTCTGCTTCCTCAACAGCGCCACCAGCTTCGCGGCCGGGTTCGTGGTCTTCTCCATCCTGGGCTTCATGGCCCAGGAGCAGGGGATGCCCATCTCTGAAGTGGCCGAGTCTGGTAGGTGCCACTTTGCTGTCTGGGCCCTGAGGGGAAGGGGGGTCAGGGAACACAGATCCCTCCTACAGGGTCCCAGGCAGGAGTCCCAGCAGCTGGCTTATGAGAACCTTTCAGCATCTGGGGGCAGAGCTTGGGCCTTCTCATGGGAGGGAGGGAGGTGGGGGAGGGCACTAAGGGCGGGTAGCCCCACGGTTGTGTGCAGGGATGGATAAATGGATGAACCAATGCACAGCCAACTCCCCAGAACCAGAGAGCAGAGTAAGGGGTGAAACTACCCTGATCTCTTGAACCACTCCCCTAAACGCTTCCCCCCTTCCCCCTGCCCCTCCACACACACAGTGCCTTGGGAAAAGTCTCTTCGCCAGGGCAGTGAGAGCCAGGAGCTCTCCTGACTGTGCTGTGTGCCTGCAGGTCCTGGTCTAGCCTTCATCGCGTTCCCCAAGGCGGTGACTATGATGCCCTTATCCCAGCTGTGGTCCTGCCTTTTCTTCATCATGCTCATCTTCCTAGGGCTGGACAGCCAGGTTCGTCACCCCACCCCGACCCTCCCTGCCCTGGTGACTCTCTTGCCAGCTTCTGAGGTTCTGGGCTTTCCCTCCCCCCCCCCCAACTCCTTTTCCCCTGACCTACATTCCAAGCCCCACTCCACTTTCCAAGGTTTGTCCTTGCAGTTGGTTGGGTGACCCTTGGCCTCAAGACCTTCTTCTGTGAGGGGGGCCACCTGCTTTCTCCCCCCACAGCCCCGCCCCCATCTTGGGGACGGAACATATCTCCCCCTCCAACCCTCACTGCTGGGACCCTCAGTCATAGAGATACGGCCGAGGGCAGGGCTGGCCACCCTGTTTCTGCCCCGTGCCCCTTCCTGCGCTCCTGTGCATCAGCGCGGGTGAGTGGGGTGCGAGGTGGCCAGGGCAAGGCCACGCCAGGCAAAGCCCAAGGGCAGGTGGTACCTCTCACCCCGGCTTCCCTCCTGCCCGCAGTTTGTCTGTGTGGAGTGCCTGGTGACAGCCTCTGTGGACATGTTCCCCGGTCAGCTCCGGAAGAGCGGGAGGCGAGAACTTCTCATTCTCACCATTGCCATCGTGTGCTACCTGCTAGGGCTCTTCCTGGTCACGGAGGTGAGCAGAGGGGGGTGGCCTGCAGGCAGGGCTCCAGGCTGAGGGAGCCGTGGGGTGCACTGGTGACCCTTCTCAGAACCCACCTTCCTCACAGCAATGTTGTGGGGACCACGAGGCAGAACCTACCTGTGTTAGTTAGCTGTCTTTCCGTGTTGGGTGACAGACACCAAATGCAAGCTAGCTTAAGCAGAAAAGGGAGCCTTGGGGGGGCCAGGAAACTGCAAAGTCTAGGGATATTTGGTTTCAGGCATGGTTGGATCCAGCTGGTCCAATGACATTGTCAGGAATGCCCTTCTTAGCCAGATTCCCCTCCTCATATTAAAGAAGGTGGGTGCAGCTTCAGGCTTACCTTCTGCCACCCACCCAACCCCACAGGAAAGAGAGGGACCTTCTCCTAAGAACACGGTAAGTATCTGGCCCTGGCTGTCCTTCGGGCCTGGAGAGGGGAGCGGAGCACTCTCAGAATGAGGTGGGGCCAACTTCTAGGAGTTACGATCCCGGGCAGGCAGTTCCCAGTGTCCCCGTAGCTGTCAGGTTGTTGTCCCGATGTTAAATGAAGGGCCTGTCTTGCCTGGCCAAACTGCCTTCAGATGCAAGGAACAATTTCCCATGGGCCGAGCAGGATGTGTGCCCAGATGGGTGTGCACCCTGTCCCTGAGGAGCGGGTTCCCTCCCCCACTGGCCAAGGCCCAGCTCTCCCTGCCTCTCTGCAGGGCGGGATGTATATCTTCCAGCTGTTTGATTATTACGCTTCCAGTGGCATATGCCTGCTCTTCTTGGCAGTGTTTGAAGTGATCTGCATCAGCTGGGTGTATGGTAAGTGGAGGGGGGAGGTGGGGAGAGCCTACCCCTAAGGTTGTGAGAGGCGGGGTGTGCCAGCCCTCTGGTTTCTATAGGTCTTGGTGTTGCTGCCCTGGTTCTTTTCTCTGGGAACTTTGTCCACTTCTGGGAACCCAGGCATTTCTCATTGTGGCAGACAGAGCTGCGGTAAGGACAAAACTGATTTCCTGCACTAGTGAGAGGAATCAGAAACAACAGTGTGCCGTTTTCTTGATGCGGAAACTGCTGGAGGCACTTCATCAGTGGGAGTCCTAGTCAGAAGAGATCTTCAGGGCCACGTAGTCTGAGCCTCCACACATTCCCACACTCCCTTTCTAGGTTACCACCCAGACCTTGCTTGAATACTTCCAGGAACAGAAAACTCGTTCCCATGTTTTTGAGGTAGCTTTTTTTGTTGTGGCTGTTACGCATTTCTTTCTTAAACTAAAGTGAGTTCTACCTTCCATTGACTGCCCTCAACCTCCCTGACCCCCCTCAGTGCTGGGGCAACTGGCCAGTGGTGCTGAGTGCTGTGACATCCATGCCATTGTTGTGCCTGATGACAATAGAGGAGAAATCTTTATGCATGGAGTCCGTGCACTGCTGAATGCCAAGCAACGTGATGATTGTATCATACATTCTCTCTCAACCCACACAACAGCCTGTGCAGGGGAGGTGAGGCTCAGAGAGGTAGGTCTCTTGCCTGAGCTCACACAGAGAGTAAGTGGGGGAGGCATCATCATACCCAAACCATCTGACTCCACTGCACCAGGTTGGGGGGGAACACATTGCTAGTGTAACAAGGCTCAGGGCAGAGAGGGTAGGTGGGTGCCGTGTAGTGGGCATAGGTAGGAAAGCCACGAGAAGGTTTTTATTTTGCTACCCTAGGCCTTCTTTTTTGGTGTCCTTTCCTTTCCTGGGACAGGTCACCTGTCTTCTCACCTCAAGCATCTGATGTCTTTCTGTTTTTCCCCTACTGCTCCTCAGAACTTGTTCTCAAAGAAGATCTGATAAACTCAATCACAGAAAGGTATAAGTAGCTGAGAAAACTTAGTATGTTACCCCTTCCTAGTAACATCTGGTTTTTAACTGGGGGAAAAATTTAGAAGCCAAAGGAATGACTCCCTAATGGTGGCATTTCATGGCCATCAGTGATCAGCGGAAAGTTCCTTTTTTTTTTTTTTTTTTTCTGAGGAAGGGCTAGGGGGCCCTCCAACTGTCTTTCCCAATCAGCGGCACTTTTCTTCTTGGGAGACTGGCTGGATCTGGATCTGGAGCAAACGTGGAAACAGAAGGACAGTAAACAAATCCAGTCAGTGTTTCCACAAACACAAAGCGAGCCTCTTAGCAAGATTTTCTAAGAACACAGAGTGGCTCCTCCAGAGTGTCGAATCTAGACTGTTGTTCCATTCCCAGAGGCTTTCTGGCCTTATGTGAGATCAGCACGCTATGCTTGGAACAGTGGGAACTTTGCTGTTTTGACTTGAAACTGAAGTCATGTCTGAGGTATATATAAGTGAGCGTTTGCACAGTCATTGTGCCCATTTTAGGCTCACACCCACCTCTGTGGTTAGTAGGGTCTTCATTCCTAGACAAGGGGCCAAAGGATTTAACTGGGAGGTTAGGTGACTCTCTCAAGGGCACCTGGCTTTTTGGTGGCAGCCCCTTCTTCCTCCTCACTCCCTGCCTTGTGGTTGGGGTGCCAGGGACCCATTTCATTCATGTGCCTGGATCTGGTTTCCCCTCATAGGGTAGGGGGAAGAGTGCAAAGCCAGGTGAGTTCTTCCCTTCCTCCTGTTCTCACACTCCCCTCCCACCTGGGCAGGAGCAGATCGGTTCTATGACAACGTTGAAGACATGATTGGCTACCGGCCATGGCCCTTGGTGAAGATCTCCTGGCTCTTTCTGACCCCTGGACTTTGCCTGGTATGTGCCCACCCAGCTACCCCTATATCTCCTCCTACATCCAGAAGACTCGGGGACAAGGAACAGGATGCCCGGGTTCTGGGGCTCTTTTCCTGCCTGTCCAGTTACCTTGGGAGGCTGGTCCATTTCCACTTCTGGGTTGGTTCTCTTGCCCTTCCTTCCTGGGACCATTTCATCTCTCTGCTTTACCATCATTACCCTCCAGTTTCTGCTCCCTTCCTCCATCCAGCTGCCAGACTTCCCAGTTATGGTCTCTTTCTGTCTGCCTGCTCAGGGCTCCTCCTCCTTCCCCCCCCCCCCCCACCTTCTGTCTCAGCCCTCCATGGAGTGATGCCTTGGCCCACAGCTTGTAATGGCTTTTACTATTCTACCTCATTGAAGCACCTCAGTGTATTTATTTATCTATCTGTGTATTCTTTTAAGTTGATTTATTTGAGAGAGAGAGAGAGAGTGAAAGAGAGAGGAACCAAGCAGGCTCCTCACTCCACGCTGAGCCCAATGCAGGGCTCGATCTTATGACTGAGATCGTGACCTGAACTAAAATCAAGAGTTGGATGCTTAACCACCTGAGACACCCAGGCGCCCCCACTTCAGTGTATTTTACTTGTCCTCTGTCACTGGATATTTAAGCAGCTAAAGAGAGGATTTCAAGGGCTCTCTGTCTAATCTGCATCCACTTATCCCTCTTTCCAGGCCACCTTCCTCTTCTCCTTGAGCAAGTACACACCTCTCAAATACAACAACATCTATGTGTACCCTCCTTGGGGCTACTCCATCGGCTGGTTCTTGGCTCTGTCCTCCATGGTCTGCGTCCCTCTGTTCATCATCATCACCCTTCTGAAGACCCAGGGTTCCTTCAAGAAGGTAAGGGCCAGGGGAAGTGATATATTAAAGGGGGTTGCTGAGTGAGGTTGCAGGCAGGGCACGATGGGCAGGGCCCAACTCTGAGTGTGGGACAGCTCTTTGGTCTGATGAAATCTCAAAGAGAAGGGTCTTTGAAGACCAGTCCAATGGCATCATTTCCAGAAACACTCAAAAGACCTAGAGTCCTAGACCTTCAGAATCTGACCTCCAGCCGATCATGTGGGCAGGTTGACCATGGGTACACTGTCAAATGCTTATGGAGGAAACTGAGTCACAATAAGAACTTCAAGGTGCCCAGACAGAGATTTATAGGGCACAAATTCCTTGCTCCCAGGAAATTAATAACCAGCTATCATTGTTCATTCCTGGTTTCTTTTCTTAATTCTGCCTGGGGAGGCATGGGCGAAAGCTCCCTGTTTAGAGTTTAAGACATGCCTTCCCAAAAGGGGATAGCGCATGCTCCACAAAGACATTACACTTGCAGAAATCTATCTGGCCTACAAGTAATGGAAAACCCGACCTGCAATAAGCAAATAGGCTTATTTTCTTTTTACATCAAGAGACCAGAGATGAGTGCTGCTGGTGTTTGGTTCAGCTGCTGAAAAGAAGTTGTTAGGGCCAAACTCTTCCTCTATTTCTGCACCTCCATCCTGAGCACATCTTTTTATCATCATGCTTACCACTTCATGGTCAGAAGAAGGTTGTCATCATTCCAGTCATCACATCTGCATTCAAGGCAAGAAGGAGGGGAAGAAGATGGCACCAATAACAGTAATAATAGTAGTACTGCTCCTCATAAAAAATAATAGGCACTTATTGACCAACTGACCCTGTGCCAGGCACTATACTATGAGCTGTGTACTATTATTATCTTCGTTTTACAGATAAGGCACAGAGGGGTTAAATGGGTTGCCTAAAAGTTGCATAGGTAGTAACATAGCTGGGACTAGAACCCAGCCCATTCATGCTCTTAATCACCACGGGATTGATCATCTCTTCTCTCTTCTCAAAATATTTATTCATGTATTTACTCATATCGTGCTGGCTGCCCCCAGTGTGCCTGGCTCTATACCAGGCCCTGGGGATACAACCAGTATGAAACAGCTTTGTCTTTCTCACCAGTAGCACCCACTCGTTCCTTCTTCTCTCCACAGCGCCTGCAACAGCTCACCACCCCCGACCCCAGCCTCCCGCAGCCCAAGCAACACCTGTGTCTGGACCGTGGTACCAGCCAGGACTGTGGGCCTTCCCCAACAAAGGAAGGACTAATCATTGGGGAGAAGGAGACCCACTTGTAGGACGTGGCCAGCAGCCAAGTGGCCATTGAGCCAGGAACCTCTGTCAGGGCCACTACAGCAAACAGCCTTTGCCTCTGTCCCTTAGCACAGTCCTGCTGAGCACCTCTGTGATGTTCATGGGTGCCCCCGGCCAGAGGCCACACTGCTCTCTCCTCAGCGAGGACAGCTCCTTCTGGTGGGTTAGAGGCGGTCCCACTGCACCACGCCATACTGTTGGAACACACCTTCTTATTTATAAAGGAGGGTGGTCTTTTTTGAGTCCACCATCTGATTCTAACATATTACACTGTGTGGAACTCCCACTGTAGGGATGTTCCTGTATCTGGTGATGTTACAGCTTACTATATTTGTGCATTGGGAGGGTAGCACTGATGGGAATATGTATCATGCTTTGGCTTGGAGAGCCCAATGGAACACACCATGTTGGAAGTGACAACGAACACACTATTGGATTCTGACATTCCATTAGAGGGGTGCTTCATTAGGCTTAGTGTTCTGGAGTCAGTCCATGGGGAAGGAACTAGAGAAACAGCCAAGAGGCAAACCTTCACAAGCCATCATTGTCTTAAGGTGTCCCTAGCTGCAGCCCTAGTTCCACATGCTTCCTGCAATGTTGTCCTCAACTCATGGAGCATTGGAATGGAAAGAACTTAGAGATGATCCCTAGACTGTGCAAATGCATGGTGAGGGTGTCTGTACTTTCCTATGCCTGCAACAGACATTGCTGATTGAGTCTTTCCCACCTCACAGTCCTTTCAAATACAGTGCTCCAGGTGCTCCAGTTGCCACTGTGTTTTTTTTGTCCAACCTCTTGACTTCATGGATGAGGAAACCGAGGACCAAAGAGAAAGTGACTCTTTCAAGTTCTGGCTCCTTAGGGCCAGAGATATGCCTAAAACCTGGTGTCCTTGTTCTCAGGCCGGTGTTCTTCCCCATTATACATATTTAACAAGCATGTATGGATTGCCTGCTACTGTGTGCTAGTTTTCTCTGCCTCACCCCATTTCTGTTTAGTTATGTTGTCTTGGGGTGGGAAGGAGAGTTGTCCCCTCTATAGAGGGGTGAGCAGCTCTCCCCAGATTGGCATCCTTACCTTGGCATTTTCTCTGCCATCCCATACTCATCTGGCCAGATTTCCTCTCTGGAAAATCCTTTTGTTCTTGCCATTTTCCATCTCTCCTTCCCCCCTCCCCCTGCTTCCTTGGAGTCTGAAAGACCTCTGGTCTCCCACAGAGAGAGAGGTGTTGTGTTTGGGACGCTCCTTTCCCCATGTCCCTATAAAATTATGCCAGTTCCTGCCAAAGGCAAGGGAGGAGAAGGAGAAGAGGTGGGGTAGGCCACTCCAAGAGAGTTTCCTGGGGCAGGACCTGGGAGCTGGAAGAAGGGCAGCCACCTGTATAGATAGCCATCTGCAATGATGCACAGATAGATGTCACCCAGAGCCACTGCCCAGTGGCCAAAGTAAAAAGCCATGGTCCAGCCAGGGTGAGTTCCATCTTCAGAGTGCCTGGCGTCCTTCATCCAGAGCTGTTAGGGCTTCTCCACTTGTGAGAACAAGTACGTTGGCACACTGGGCACAGGCAGATGTCCAGACCCCTGGGTTCTGCCTCCCTTTGACTGCTCTGCACATCTGTGCTTACTTTTGTTGGACTAGTTAGTGGGTGAAGAAGGAGGTCCAGGAGAAAGGGATAGAGAGAAATTGCTTCAGCCAGATTGCGCTCCTGTATGACCCTGGGGACATGTGAGGCAGGTTCAGTGCTTTTTGCTGCCACCTGGTGGTGGATGAGAGCAGTGCAGCCTCCCCTGGCCCTGCCTCCTCTGCCCTTGCAGGCTGGCTGGCTGTTCCCTGTATAAGCTCTCGCCCTCTGGAAACTAAATACTTCCTATACCCTCCTCCCATGGCCCAAGCAGGGCTCCCCATTACAGTTGGCTTGCCTTGGAGTTGCCTAGCTGCAAGGGCATGGGGGGCGCTGAGGTCGGCCAGGCCTCTCAGCCCCCTGCCACCTCCCCATAGTGTGCTGTGCTTTTTAGCCTGGGCCCTTTCAGCCTGGAATATGGCATTTTCTATTGTAGGCGGTTGCCCTGTTCTGGACTCTGGTGGGGCACTCGCTTTCCCCAGCTTGTGGGGCCCTGAGCCTCAGCTTCTATCTCTGCAGACTGCAGACACCCATGGCCCTCACCCATTTTTCCTCTCTCCACATAAACTCACCAGGAGTTTCTGGTGCTCCGGGTTCCCTGGCTTTAAGCTCCCAGCCTGTCTGGGAAGGTCTCCGCTCTGGCTCGGGGGCCCCACTGGAGACAGCATGTCTGCAACCATTCCCCTCTCTCACTGCCTCTTCCACCCTGGCACCCAAGACAGAGCCTCTGTGGTCTGCGGCGGGCGGGGCGTGTCAGAAGGCCTTCATGGGGCGGTTGGGGCCGAGGGAACACTAAGGAAAAGAGACCTCAGACCAACTTCATAGCTTATGGAGTACCACTTATCGGGCCCACAACATGGGCAATGAGTAACAATATGACTTTTTTAAGTTTATTTATTTTGAGAGAGAGAGAGTGCACACGTGGAGTGGGGGGAGGGGCAGAGAGAGAGGGGGAGAGAGAAAGAATGCCAAACAGGCTCCATGCCTCGGGGCTTGATCTCACAAAGTGTGAGATCATGACCTGAGCCGAAACCAAGTCGGACGTTCAACCAATGAGCCACACAGGCACCCCAACAATTTGACTCTTCAAAGTGTCCAGAGCACTTTACTTCAGGAGTTTGTGTGTATGTATGTGTGTGTGTGTATGTGTGTGTATGTGTGTGTGCGTGTGTATGTGTGTGTATGTGTATATGTGTGTGTATGTGTGTGTGTGTGTGTGTATGTGGGGGTGTGTGCATGCGCATATATGCATAAAGAGCAGATGCAGGGTTATAACTTGGGGTCTGATTTCATCTCATCTAGGCTGTTTGAGTTTTAAACTGGTGGCCTGATCTGGCAACTATGATTTGGCCAGTATGATATTTAAAGAACAACTCTGAAGGTGAACGCCTCCAGGCACTGTCCAGTTTGCCACAGGCTCCCCCAGTCCCTATTATTCATACCTGACCTTTTCACATAATCTGTGCTGTGGGGGAAGAACTGAGAACTCTGCAAGGGAGGGCACGGGAACACTTGCTTTGAGCAGGACGGGGGACCAAAGGCAAGTGGTCTCAGGCATCCCTGTGCCTAGAAAAGGGGTGGTTCATGGCTTGTTCATGTATGGATTTCCCATTCTGTAAACCCTCTGATGTAATTTATTGATCCTGGTCAACTCCCCCTCCCACCTGAGCTCTTCCCTTTCTCAAGGAAGGGGGATGGCTAAGTTTGATTTCAGAGACAGATATAAAGTGTCATGGGGCACATGGGTGGCTTAGTCAGTTGAGCATCTGACTCTTGATTTTGGCTCAGACCATGATCTCAGAGTTGTGAGATGGAGTCCCGCATCGGGCTCCGCACTGAGCATGGAGCCTGTTTAGGATTCTCTCTCCCTCTTTCTCTGCCCCTCTCCCCACTCTCTCTCTCTCAAATAAAAAATAAAAAAAGTAAAAAAAAGAAAAAAATGCCAGGACACGGCAGCTCCCATGGTAGAGTGGACTCCGAAGCCAAAAAGGACAAGGTTAAGCTGGCTTTTCTGAAGTTTGGGGCCTCAGCTGCCTCCCCAGCCCACCAGCGCATCCAAATGTGCTTAGAAATCATCCTCCCCTTTACTGCAGGCAAAAGCATTTTTACCTGACTGGCACTCCTCCACTTTGTGAGGCTAAGACTGTCCCTGCTTTCTAGGCACCCTGAGTTCTTCCTGGGAATCCCTTCCCCACCTGAGGCTGGGCTTCTGGGGAGCCCACCTCCCAAGGCGGGGGTTTGCCATTCCCAGCTGCTCACTTTGCTTTCCCTGTATGTCCCCCTTGCTTGGCTGGACCTTGGTGCTGGCCTGGGCTTGGCCCCTCCCCCTCTCATCCAGCGTGCTGCCCTGTGCACGAGCTGAGGAGTGGACTCAGGTGCGCTCAGTCCCCTCCAGCCAATCCCCCTGAGCTGGGAGAGCTCTGGGAGCTGAGGAAGCCTTGAACTCTGCTGACACTGGAGCCTCTGATCCCTGGGGTGTGGACTTCCCATTTGCAGGCTGTGGTCTGTGAGGAGAAACTGCTCCCCCATCTAGCCTGGCACCCTACTTTTGTAGTTCTCCCACCCTGCTCCCTGCAGAGCCCCATAAGAGAGGGCTGGCTTTGGTTTGGGGCCTCCAGGAACAGCCTGGGCTCCTCCTCCAGCTCACCTCCCAAATCCATCCTTCATGTAGAGGCCACCTGGAGGGAGACTCTTAACTTCTGGTTGGGTCCCTTGTGTCTGCTGTCCCTGTAGACAGGAAGCACAGCTGTGCCCTTCTGTTCCATCCCAGTGTGGCCCAGGGATGTGGGTTCTTGAGCCTCAGATCAGAACTCCCCCCACTCAGTCAGAGAGAGAGAGAGAGAGAGAGAGAGAGAGAGAGAATGCTTACAGAGAGAATGCTTGTCAGCCTTGTAAGCTTTTAGCTGTGGAGGTGAGGGGACAAGGTTATGGGAATGGGGGTTAGGGCAGGGGAAAGGAGCAGAATCAGATGGTGGGGGTGGGGGGAGCTTGAGGCAGAGGGGCACAGACTAATGAGATTTTGGAAGAAGGAGCCAGGACTGGGGTCTGTGGGGGAAATATCATAATCACAGGGCTTGAGCTCAGCTCACTGGAAAGGCTAGCACGTTGTCCTAAAATAGGCAGAGGCACAGAAGGCGCTCTCTGGATAAATCTTATAGTCCACCTCCTACCTCCTACTCCCCTAAGGGCCCTGGTAACCAGCCTCCAAGATGGTCCTCAGTGATCCCTACCTCCTGGCACCCACACCCTTGATCCACAGTGTATCTGATGGAGTGGTGGCAAACGGCTTCTTCTGCCTTGACCTCTTGGGTCATTTGGGGAAAGCCAATGGCCATGCATGTGGACACTCAAGCACCCAATGGAGAGGCCCATGTGGAAGGAGCCAAGGCCTCCAGCCAAGGGCCATCACTGATGTGTCAGCCAGGTGAATGGGCCACAGTGGAAGTGGATCCTGCAGTGCCACTCAAGCCTGCAGATGACCACAAGCCTGGCTGACACTGACTGTAACCTCCCAAGGGGCCCTGCGCCAGAAACGTCCAGCCGGGTGGACTCTGATTTCCTGACCCACAGTGAGTGTTTTAAGCTGCTGAGTTTTGGAGTAGTTTATTAAGCACCAGCAGGTAACTACTATAGGCCCTTGGCTTCCCTGCATATGAGAATCCCCGTCTCCAAGGATCAGTTGTGGCCTCTTGTCAGAGGCATCCCTCAGCACTCTGGGAAGAAGATGCCTTGCTGGTATTCCTCCTGAGTCCTTTGCCTTTCTCCCACATCCTCGCCACCTCTGGCGCTCCAAATCCATCCCCGGACCCTGGGCCTTGCCCTCTTCTCCCAGTTCTGAGGCAGGTGAGGCCTGCCTGCCACCCAGGTCCTCACGTGCCCACTCCCTGTTGACCACGGGCTGATTGGATCTGACAGGGAAGAAAAGCTGGTTAGCCAGTCATCAATACAGAGAGGCTGGGAGGACCACAAGCAGAGGGCTGCTGAGGGCCCGGCAGTTACGTAGGGCTGAGGTGGGTTGGTGCTGTGGGACCCGGCGTCCTGCATTCCAGCACTCTGTGCTTCCAGTGTGACCGCTGGCATGGTGGTCAGAGCTCACTACCTGACAAGGCCAAGGCTGAGCCCCTCTGCAGGGTGAGCATCCAGCCCTGCTGATGTAACAAGAATCCAGCCCAAACTCCTGATGTGATCACGTCCTGAGGCTCTTTCTGCCCACACCACCTCACCGATCTGCTAAGGGCGTCCTCAGCGTCACCGGAGGGCCTGGCCCTGAGACCAGAGCTCGAACAGTCCACATCTGCAGTGGGTAGGCCTCCACAGAGAGACTCCATGCCCTCCTCCCCACTTGGCTCCCGGCCTACCAGAGTGAGTGAAAAGGCAGCCTGCGCCCACCTGGCTGGTCCTCAGCAAGTGCAGTTGGGCTGGGGTCTATTGGTGAGAGGAGGGGCCCCGTGAGAGGGTGGGGATGAGGCCAGAGAGTGGCCAGTGCAGGCTTGTGGGGCAGAGGAGAAACAGCCCCTACCAGGCTGCAGGCTTTTCCTCTGAATTAATTCTAATGATTTTTTTCCTCTTGATTCTTCAGGGCTTTTTACAAATAATTGGACTGTCTGGAAATAGTGACAATTTGATTTCTCCAACCATCATGCTTTCATTTTTCCTCCTTTTCCTTCACTTGGTGACTAGCGATGGTGGGAGCAGGTACCGTCCCTTCCTTCCTAGTTATGAAAGGCGTTCTGATATTCCACGCCTAGGTGTGATGCCTGGTGTAGGTTTGGGTAGGTATCACTTACAAGGCTATGACATTTTCCTCTGTTCTAAGGTTGCTGGTTTTGTATTTTTATTTATTTATTAAAAATTTTTTTTTAGTATTTATTTTTGAGAAAGAAAGAGAGCATGAGCAGGGGAGGGGCAGAGAGAGAAGGAGATGCAGAATCTGAAGCAGGCTCCAGGCTCTGAGCTGTCAGCACAGAGCCTGACTCGGGGCTCAAACTCACGAGCTGTGAGAGCATGACATGAGCCAAAGCCACGCTCTCGGATACTTAGACTGAGCCACCCGGGTGCCTCAATGTTGAATTTTATTGATTGCCTTTTCTGCATCAATTGAAATGATCATATTGTTTTTCCCCTTTAATCTGTTAATGTAGTGAATTATATTAATGGGTTTTTCTAATATTTAACCATCTTTAATTCCTGGGACTAATTGAGTTCGGTCATGGTTTATCACATTCTTTGTTCTTCACTGCCAGATTCAGTATGTTATTTTGCCTCTACAAGTATTGTATTTATGCTCAGGAGCAAGAGTGGCCTGTAGTTTCTCTTTTCTCATATAAGCCTTGTCTGGTTTCGTTTTTGTTTTTAAGATGACTCCAGAAAAGGAGTTTGGGAAATTTCCTTCTTTTGTTCTCCTCTCTGAAAGAGTTAATGTAAGATTAGAACTATCTGTTCCTTCAGTGCGTGGTAGAATTTTGCAAAATCATTTGGCCTGGTTTTGTATCATTTTCATGGAGGGAGGTGATAGATTTTTAACTACCCATTCAAATTTCTTTAATGATTATACATCTCAAATTTTCTGTTTGTACTTGAGTGAGTTTTGGTAAGGTGTTTTTTTAAAATAGTATTCATTCTGTAAAGGTTTTCTTTCTTTCTTTCTTTCTTTCTTCTTTCTTTCTTCCTTTTTTTATTTAAGAGAGAGACAGCACAAGCAGGGGAGAGGGGCAAAAGGAGAGAGAGGGAATCCCAAGATGGCTCCACGCTCAGCACAGAGCCTGACATGGGGCTCGTTCTCACAACCCTGGGATCATGACCTGAGCTGAAACCAAGAATTGAACGCTCAACTGACTGAGCCACCCAGTCTCTCCCTGTGAAGGTTTTCAAATGTGTTGTGATACGGTGTACAGTTTGGAGTTTTTTTGGAGTAGTCTCTACTTAAAACCACATTTCTGCAGTGCAGGTAGTTCCAACCCTTGTTGCCTTAACATACCTATCTGTGACGACTCTCATCTTCATGATCAGTAGTCAAATGGGACTAACTTCTGGTTTTGTTAATTCTGTCTATTGTGTATGTCTTTCCTATTTCATTATTTCTTCTTTTGTCTTTGTTATTTCCTTCCCCCTACTGCCCGTAGGATTATTCTGTTGTTATTTTTGAGGCTTTAATTTAACGTCTTAAATGAAAGTCTCCTTATCCATAAAAGGAAGCAGTTGGACTGACTAACCTGTCTGCTTCCAAGTCAGATGTTCTGGGACCCTGTGCCTCCCTGTGATGGTGGCACAGGGGGTGGCACAACCCCCTTAAGCCTGGGGGTTGGTGGGGAGGCCACTTCCTAGCCCAGATGTCTTAGAAGGAAAAAGGATTGGGGGTGCTGGGGGGAGGGAAGTTGGGAATGTGGGAATAAGAGCCAGCTCTCCTGGTGGCTTCCTGCCTTCCCGCAGCTCCTTCCCACAACTTTTCCAGAGTCTGCCTTGAGGTTCTTCAGGGTCATGGAAGCAGGAAGCACCGAGGTGCTCAGGGCTGGCTAATGAGGTTAGGGCGCCTGGTTCCCTCGGGAAAGGAGCCACCCAGACCTGCAGGAGGGATGGAGGGACAGAGGAAAGAGTTTCCAGCCCTCCTCCTCACATCCCGACCCAGTTCTCTCACCCTCCAGCCTCTTCCAGAATGGAATTTTCCCAGTGGAACCAGTTCTGACTCCAGGCTGGGACATGGGGCCTATCGCTGGGCCTGGCTCCTTCCTGGGAAGGGGAGGGGAGCACATAAGAGCTCAGCCTGTGACTCCAGGCCACTGGGCTCTGTCTGGGCCCCACGTGCTCCTGGAGGGAACACATTCCCCTGTCCCGTGAAGGGTCTCTCAAGGCCAGAAATGCCTGGTGGTGGCCTCTCCCAGCCATGCTTTGTCCAGGGATGGAGAGCTCTTCTGAGTTCTGTCCCCCCTGGCACTCCCCACCTGCATCTGTGACCCTGGCTGCTGTCTTGTACCTCAGTGGTTCGCTCTGTGGGTCAGAGGAGAGAGGGAGCTGGTGGCCAGTGAGTAGAGGAGTGAGGGGACCTACTGGGCAGGGTGTTGACAGGGTGCTGGAGTGGTGTGGAGCCCCAAGAAAAGCGGTCCTGAGCATCAGACGGGCAGAGCATCGCTGAGCTAAGGAATAGTGAGGCATCCTCCCGAGCCATTTTCCACAGGCAATCTGACAACAGTGGGCACGAGCCCCTGCTGCTGGTATTTGAGGAGACTTCCTCCCTGGGACCCAGAGTCTGGCTGGGCCTCTTGCTCTAAAACCCCCTCCATCCATGGCTTCCCTCAAGGTGGCTCCACAAGGACACCATGGGTGGCTGGTAACTGAATTTCATCCCAGGTGTCAACATTTGTTGATTGGTGGTGATTCCTGAAAAGCAGTGGTCAATTAGCCACATCTGTCAGGGCTGGGGAAGGAAGATAGGCTCGCCAAGGCACACAGTGGTGTTCTGCCTGTCCTACTGGACGAGAAATCAACCCTACTACAGTTTTGTGAAATTCACTCTGAGATCGGAAAAGGTGCCAATCCCAGGGCCTTGTGGGTAATGGGCTATGGAGTCCATGCAGTTATATTTTATTTATTTATTCATTTATTTATTTAATGTTTATCTATTTATTTTTGAGAGAAAGAGAGAGAACACAAGCAGGGGAGGGGCAGAGAGAGAGGGAGACACAGAATCCAAAACAGGCTCCAGGCTCTGAGCTGTCAGTGCAGAGGCCCACGATGGACTCAAAACCAAGAACCATGAGATCATGACCTGAGCCCAAGTCGGACACTTAACTGACTGAACCTCCCAGGCACCCCCTATTATATTTTAAATTGCAAACCTGAGTCCCCTTGGTTTGGGGTGACAGGGAAGACAGGGAGGGGGAAGAGTGCTGCCTGTGGGTTCATGGCGCCCTGGGGTGGGCTCCTCCCCATCAGGAGAACCATACGGGAGCCCTGGGTCTGGACAGTACTGCCCGGCGGCAGGACAGCATTTCCTCACTGTGGGTGTTTCTCGTCTGGGGCCTGCACTGGTGGCCTGGGTCCTCCTGCTACGGCCCAGCCCTTAACGCCACCCC
This sequence comes from Prionailurus viverrinus, assembly GCF_022837055.1. Taxonomy (NCBI): domain Eukaryota; kingdom Metazoa; phylum Chordata; class Mammalia; order Carnivora; family Felidae; genus Prionailurus; species Prionailurus viverrinus. The sequence continues at coordinate 34,491,594 of NC_062567.1, forward strand.
CACCCGGCCTGCCTCTGGAACAGCCTGACAGCCTGCTTTCAACCCACCTCCTTTCCCGCTGATTATCATGCCCATCTGTCCGGAGTTTTCCAGGAGAAGCCTAATTTTATTATTTCCTCAGTATAAGTAGTTCTTCAAATGCATTTAAGTAAGAGATAGTAATGATTTTCATGTAAGTAAATTCATATATTAGGAAATATCTCGGTTTCTGCCTCAAAACACTGTGGCCATTCAACATTGTGGAGATGGTCTCTGAACTGCTCACCTGCCCTCAGACCTGACCTTGACCTTGTTGAATATGCCTCCCCGCAGAGGCCTTCCTTGACTGTTCACTCTGACACAGCCCTTCCCTGTCACCTCTAGCGTGCCAGCACTATGTGAGAGTAATTGGTCTGTTTGTGTGTGACGGTACCACTCTGTGTGAGCTCCCAGAGGGCAGGAATTTTGTCCCATTCACTGTGTACCCCCCACCCCCAGGCGGGGGCCTGGTGCATGCTGGGGCTTCGCAGCCTTGCTGACTTTCCCTGGATTCTAGCGCTGGCATCTCGTTCTGGCCCATTGCTCTCAGCTACAAGCCTATCCATCCCTGTCTCCCTTATTGGAAACATTCTAAGTCAATGGCTGATGAGTTTGAGTTTCCCCCCAAAGGGTCACTACCAGGGAGAGTCACTGGCCCTGGCTCTCCAGCCCTGTGGCAGATGGATCCAGGGGCCTCTGTTAGAGACAATGGTCTTTCTCTCTTGCTGAGCCAGGAATGGCCGTTCCTTCCAGATGACCTCAGGGGCCGGCAGGCTTGGAGAATGGTGGCTAGCCTGTGTTCTCACACAGCAGCAGCCCTTTTGGCCTTTGGCCCTCTCCCAGGCCTGGGCTGAGCTGGGTCCCCTCAGGGGTGCTCTCGAGGGGCCTGTCCTCAGATTCTTGGGTCAGAGAGTTCCCAGGATGGGACAGGTCCTAGCTGGCCCCAGGCTGCTCCTGGAATTTCCCATTTCCTGGAAGGAGGGTAGAGGTCATGTTCCTCTCCACTTTTGCAGGGGATAATGGGACCCAACCTGGGGAGCTGTCTGGATTTCAGGGTGTTCAGAGTTGTGGTCACCAGGAGAGCTGGTTGCCCTCTTTGCAGGTGTCCCTGGCCCCGCCATCTTGGCTGGTTGCTTTTTTCCCATGGTGCAGTGCCTCTGATGCTTCAGCTTTGCTGGAAGGCTCTCTCCTCTCTCCTCTGCCAGGAGAAATCACTCTCTGTGAAGCCTCTGTCCATGGAGCCTGATGTGAGCACTGCATGTAGCTGTGAATGCTGGCCCAAGCCCCTTGTGTCTCTCCCTAGCCCTGATTTTCTTTTCTCCTGCATTACAGCCACCTTGTCTTCGTCTTATCCTGCCGCCACCAAATCTCAGCATCCCCTCCAGCAATCCACAGATGTTTGCACCCCCACACTCTGTGGTTCCATGTACCTTCCCTGGTAGTGTTCCCTCAGTCCCTTCACTTGAGCCTGGTGCCCTCCACACAGGGCTTGTCAAAGCAGACCTGTGATTAGACAGTCAGGCTTTGGGGGGTTGACCATGGTCAGTGGGACCCTGGGTCCCCAACATGCCCCTGTTCTCCATTGCAGAAAGTCATGCAGGGCAGATGCAGTCCTGGTCCCTTGTCTCTCACTCTACTGAGATGCACACTGCCAGTCATGGGGCCTCCTCCCCCCTAAACTGCTCCGGTCTCCATGGTTAGGTGCTCTCTTACCTGGCTGACAGGTAAGTTGGTGGGGTCAGCTCCATGGCCCTGAGTCCCCAGCTCTGACCCATCATATGACCCCCCACACCCAAGTCTCCTTTAGTTAAGTTGGGGCTTCCTAACCATGTCCCATGGTGGCACAGAGGTACCTCCTCCTGGGGTGAGGGGTGACATCACTGTGGCCAGAAGAGAGTAGACTGGCAGCCCAGTGCTCAAAGACCTCAGGTCGGAGGGCCTCAGAACAGCCTCTGGCTTTGGCCTCTGGACAGACACTCTGATTTAAAGTGGGACTTCCCTCTGAGAGAACAAAACAAATGCAACCAACACAAAATTTGCTCAAGTGACATATTTCAATATAATCTCTAAAACTCTATGAATTGAACAGATAAAATACCTCTGGGCTATTTTGTTACAAAATATTTGCCATTTGGATTAGTCGCTGGGTGCAGCCACCCTGCCTTTCCCTAGAGAGGTTTCTCTCCAGCGGGGTGAAGGGGCATATGCAGGGAGGTGGGTGCAGCAAGAAGTTATATACAGCAGAACACAGGGACAGATGGATGGATGGTTACCAAGGAAGCCTATTGGACACAAAGACACATTCTGGCAGGCTGTGGGGGCACAGGTGCAGGGGTGGGGGTTGTCAAGGATCTCAGGGGTCAAGGGCTCAGGGCTGATCAATACGTGTGCCCTTGGAGGCAGGCAGGCTTCCAGCTCAAGCTGCCAGGGCGGGTCTTACTCCAGGTGTGGGGTGGGACTTGCCTGAAACCATGTGGGAAAGGGAGTTGTATTTCCCATTCTTGATTCTGGAGTTGGGGCCAGATGGATAAAATTGAGCAAGGGGCCCAGATCCTCTAAAATAAGGCCTAGAGAGTTGATAAAGTGGGGCCACCCTGGGGTAATCGGACATGTACCCAGGACGCTGTGTCTGGGGGCCCAGTCAGCCCTCCATTGCCCCCACCACCTTGGGAGCCAGGGGGAGCCGAGTGCATCTGCAGCTGGGCTCACTGGGAGAGCTGGAGGCTCTGCCACAGCTGCTGCCATGGGAGGAGCAGGAGGCTTATTCCAGGTCTTTGGGGATGAGGCTCTGGGGACAGGGACAGCAGTGGGTCTCAACTTTAGCCTGTTGGCTGATCAGGGGAGGGCGGTTATAGGCAATGGGAACTCTTGCTTCCCCAACAGTGAGGGGGCCCCATTGCACCCCGCTTCAGGCCATCAGGAATTAAAAGGTCCTCATAGCTCGGGCTTGGTGCCACGTGCTGCTGACCCCAGGCTGGTCTGCCTCCTAGGCCAGGCCTCTCAGTGCTGCCACCGCAGTGACGGGGGGTGGGGAAGCCCCCACCTGGGGAAGGGGCCCTGAGATGCCTGAGCATCTGGGTCCTCAGAGAGAGGCTCCAGGCACATGTCAGCCCTGAGGCTGAGCCCTTCCAGGTTAGGGCTGTGGCAGAGGTGGGGGGAGGGGCCAGAGTTGGCACGCCCATCAACAGGGAAGTGGGCTATGTGAGTAGGTGACAAGGGGATCCGATGGCTGAGACCGTGTCCCTTCTCAGCAGCTCTGGCACTCATGGTCCCCACCCTATGAGCACACTTAGCCACCTCACAGCCCCTCTTCCTCCCTGCTGCCTACACTCCCTTCCATTTGAAGGGCTTCTCATTTGAGCTTCATCCATTCCCTCCTGAGTCCCCAACTCCTGCGGCCTAGGCCTGCACTTTTTAAGGGTGATCCCTGCCTTGGCCAAGGGCACCAGAGGGGACTGAATCCTTGTGCTCCGTCTGTCAGCCAGTCTGTTCCAAAAGGCTGTGGATTGGAGCCACCTGTTATAGGGAAGACCCAGGACAGGGGCCAGGGCAACAAGGACGGGGGACATTAGCTGGGCAGCCACCGAGGGAGGAGGCGGCAAATTGGTCACAAGTTATGGAAACCAGGCTGACAAAGACACAGCCAGAAATAAACTCACTGGGTGACATCATACTGACGTCTGGGTGACCACACACACACAAACACACACGCACACGCACACGAAACTAGGTCATCTGGAACCTCCTAGAGTGGGGGAGGACTCTGTGCCTCCTAGCTGGCTCAGGGCACTTCCTTTAGGGCACAGGGTAGGCATCAGGAAGAAGCAGATTCACTTTAGACCTGCCCGATATTCACTGCCATCTCTTGGCATGCTTTGATAATGGGCTCCAAGTGGGACAGGATCTTAATGAAGGACAGCAACGAGCTCTTGGCACAGGACTGGAGAGTCCAGCTGGTTTGGGACAGAACTTCCTTGAAAGGCCTGGGATTGGGGCAGGCTATGCTGCTGCCCCAGGTCTTTGGGGCTGGGCTGCCTGGGTTCCGTGGGGTCTCATAAAAGCTGACCTGGGAGGTCAGCGAGCCCAGCTTGGCTCTCCTTTGCAATTGTGAAGGTGAAGGGGTCTTTTAGCCACTCCTACTGGAGGCAGGTCTGGCACCTTCTGGGGTGGGGGAGGGGGGTCAGGGATTTAAAGGCTGAAGGGCTGGTTTGGGATGGCAGCAGGGGGCGTGCAAGCACCTCTGGACCACCTGCTCCTCTCACCCATGGATGTGTGCAAACCTCTCCTGGAGGCCACAGAAATCATTCAAGAGGGAGTCTGGACGTGGGTCCAAATTCTACCTCTGCTGGCTGCATTTGTCCCTGGGCAAATCACTGCTCCTTCTCCCTGTTTGTACTTCCACACTGGAAGAACCCGTGTGTGTTTAAGTCCACGCCCTGGGCACTTTACATTGGCCAGGTCATATCTGAGGCTAGAAAACAAAGAAACCCTTTTAAAAGTTGGATTTTATGGATGTAGGACCTCACGATTCCATGGCTCTGCCGACTTGATCTTTCCCTCTTAACCTTTCTCAAAATTTCCTGAAGTCTGAGCAGCCCTGGGTAGGCAGGGCCCAGCTCCTGAGAAAGCAGGAAAAGGCCCTGGGAGGAGGCAGAGGGTGTGACCAAACTCCTGAGACTGCTGGGCTTCGGGGTGCAGCCGAGGAAGCCTCCTTACCTGGCCTGAGGCCTGGGGCCTAACACACTCAAGACTCAGAAGCCAGTTAGGCCCTCAGCTCTTGCTTTCTTCAGTCCGCGGCCCAAGTGGCCAGAGTGGTGGCAGGAGGAAGAGGAGGTCTGGACGTGCCTGGCTGTGTGGGGCCCCAGGAGAGTGAGGTGGTGTCTCCAGATTGGGGGGAAGGGGTGCTCAATGGAGTGAGGGGAGCAGGGTTGGGCGAGGCAAACCCAGGTGCCAGGGATTGGGATTCTCTTTCCAAAATGATGGTGATCAGTGACCAGTAGTGCATCGTGCCAGGGCATGGGGAGCAGCGAGCAAAGGGGCGGTGGGGGCTGCTGGGTGCAGCCGAGGGCCCCCCAGCGGCCAGCCCTCCTGGGACAGCAGCAGGGTGGGGGGGGGAGGGTGCAGAGTCTACACCAGGCTCCTGGAGCCGCTGGAGTAGCGGCGCCGGTGCAGCAGAGAGCCGGGCGGGCAGTACTGGTGGGGGTGGTTGTAGGGGGGTGGGGGCGGGGGCAGCGGAGGCTGGTGGATGACCTTGACCGGGGAGCCTGGACCACCCAGGGGTGTGGAGCCACAGGAGTCAGAGGAGGACGAGGTGTAGCAGGAGAGAGCCTGGCTCAGCAGGGGCTCCATGCGGGCCAAGCAGGGCTTGTCCAGGACAATGACCTTGACAATTTGCTGGCATTGCACCAGGGTCCCGGGGGGTGTGGGTGGCAGCGGCGGCAGCGGCGGGGGCTGCTCCCTCAAGGGGCTAGGCTGCGGGTCTGGCAGTGGCACCGGCGCTCCCCTCTCGGCCCCCAGCCCGGGGTTGTGCTGAGACGTTTGAAGCCTGTTGTGAATTGACACCTAGTTTAGAAACAGCCAGAGAAGCATGAAATGTTACAAGACTAATTCCCAGCTGCTAGGACTGGCTACCCTGAGCCTCCCTCCCCACCATTCCTGTCTCCTATGCCCCTCGGAGGCTCCCAGCCCTCACCTGGACCCGCCATCTCTCCACCCACCTGGAGGAAACCTGACTGCTGAACCCAAGTGCCGACCCTGGGTGGGGAAGGGAGAGCCCGTCTCCTCACCTGTGAGATGGGCACCTGAGCCAGCCGCCCCTAGGGTTCTGCAGTGCTCTGCAGTCACATTTCACAGGCAAACCTCTCTCTGCCTCCCTCTCTACCACCTTTGAGCTTGGAAAACAGGGGAAATGGTCTTTGCCCCCTCCTTGCCTCCCAGAGCTGTGTTGAGGGACAGTCAGTCATCTTTGAGCCTTTCAAGCCCCCTCCTCCCGCCCGCTTTGTTAAAGGAGAAGCTTCATTGTTCTGTCGAATTACAAAGGTGCCCAAACCCAAAATGCCAGGGCCCCCTGAATACGTGATCTGGACCTACCAGATCCTCCTGGATCCCCAAGGCTAAAACCATGCATGTGAAAGCAGCCCAGACAGCCAAGGCCAGAGTGTGGTCCCTAGCTGCCTTTCTGGCCCAGCCTGCGTCCCGGTTAAACGTGTCCCGCTGCAGGAGAGGGTACCCAGAAAGGACTCTAATCTTCACCCCCTCTCTCAGTCCCTGGAAGTCACTGTGAACCAGCCTGGCCTCCTCTTGCTGGCAGGGGGAGGTTGAGGAAATGGGAGGAAGGGAGCTAGCACCTTCTGGGAGGGGAGGGGTTAATTCCTCACCCTCCAGCTCCCCAGCCTGTAGGTGCAACATGCCTCAGTCCCCTTCTAACACCTGGCCTTCTGGAGTGGCTGAGACCTTCACCCTGAGGACGCATCCTACTGCCCTTGGGCATCGTCACCCAGGATGGGCTGCCCAGAAGAGCACAGAGGGGGAAATCGATGCTGTAGGGGAGGGGCCTTGATCGCCAGGCCTAGACCAAGATGGCTCAGCTCAAAACTATCTCAGAGACCTAAACCAGCAGATCCTATTGTCAGCAGAAGGTGCAGTCTCTGGGCCTGTGCCCTCCCCTTGGGCTGCTCCACAGTTCCCCAAGCGCCGGCTCCGTCTGCCCCTTCAATATCCACATTGCAGGCTTTGCTCTTCCCTCTCAACCTCCAACTTTGGCAGCGTTTTCTAGGCCTGAGATTCCCCCTATGAAATGAAGGAGCCCCTGAGTCCCTCAGTGCCCTGCCAGGACACAGGGCAGGCACAGGGCATTGCTGGGGCCCACCTTCCTCCTGGGGAGCCCTCTGTGGACCTCATTCTGGCAGAAGGCCTCTGCCCCCGCTGCCGGAGGGCACTGGCTCCTTGTCCTGCCTGCATGGATTCTGAGTTATTCCCCACGAGAAAAGTGGCCTGAACGGTGGGTGCAGGCTTTCTGCCCTCCTGCTCCCCCAGACTGTACAGCAGAAGTCTAACCGCCCTAATCCAGACCCCCTGAGCCTGCCTTCTCTTCCCAGGGGCCGTGACCCTCCCGCCCACACAGCACCGCAGCTTTTGGCTCCTCCTCGCCTCTTCTTCACTTCTCGCTTCCTGATCCCCTTCACTGTCTGCACCTCCCTCATCTCCACCCCAGCCTGGATCCCATATCTCTAATGGTAAGTGAGCAGCAGGAAGTGACAGCAAAACATTCATTTTGACCCCCTTCTCACCTTCCTGCTGATGAAGGGGAGAGAAAAGAGAGAGAAAGAGAGAGAAAGAAAGAGAGGAGATGGAACATGAGTAGCAGGTCAGAACAGCTCAGAGAAGATGGAGAAGCGCCTGCCAGAGGGGCTCGGCCAGGCAATGACGAGAGAGGGCAGAGGACAAGAGAGCTTGGGGTCCAGCTGAGAGGCCGGGAGCAGCGAGGCTGCCCTCCGTGCAGGGGAGCAGAGGCTGGCAGGGCCCTGGGGCTGGCTGGGGGTGGCAGCCTTGCAGATAGCCACATGGCCCTCTGGCAGGGTGGGAGGGGAGAACAGGCCATCAGGTCGCTTGTCCTCCCTGGGCAGGTCAGGCTAAGGCACGGGCAGAGCTGGTAGAACAAACCGGAAGGCTGGTAACTTTGTGTGTTTATCTGCAAGGCTAGAGAATGGGCAGCTGCAGGAAGATGGGGAGAAGAGGGGGCAGGGGATGGAATACCCACCCTGGGGGCTTGTCAGCTGCTGGGGCAGGAAGCTCCTCGGTGTAAAGGTGCCTCCTCCAGACACAGGTGTGTGGGGGGTGGGGGCCATGGGGAAAGAGGGAAGACACGGGGTTCCCCTGGGGCATCCTGGTGGGCAGGCTCCTCCCTCAGACCTCTAAGTGGGGGCTCCTCCAGCTTGGGGTGGTGCTGGGAAAGGAGGTGTCTGTGTGAGAAGCTAGTAGTCCCTGGAAGCCTGGCAGAGGAGTGGGAGGGGAAGGCTCACTGGGGAGCAGTGGGGGAGGACTGGGCCCCAGCAAAGCTTGTAGGGGCCACTGAATGCCCCCCAGGTAACACTTGGGGGCCTGGCAAGGACCAGCTTCTGTGGCTACGTGGCTTGGGGATGGGCAACCCCCCTCCCACATGGACAGTCTTCAAATTTACGTACTCCCCACCCCCAGTGAAATCCCTAGGATGACTCAACCCTGTTCTGCCTCATCAGCTCCTGCACACACCCCTACGCCATGGCCAGCTTTCCGAATGGACCAGCCGGTCCTGGGAGGAGCTCCACCCTCTCAGCTGCCCCCTCCAGTTCTCCACCTGCCCCAAGAGGCAGCTGAGGGCAGGATCCGGGGTGGAAGTGGTCACTGGGGCTGGACTTGAGGGGTGAGTCTCTGGAGGGGCCCAGGCTCCCTCCTATGGAGGATAGGGCAACTGAGGAAATGGGAACAGTGGCTTCCCTGATAGAGCGGGTACTAGGGGGATCAGTGAGTGATCTGCTGGGGGAGTGGGTTGGGGGATGGGTGGGGTCGCTACGGAGGCAGCATGGGCATCTCTGCAGTTGTTGGTCTGGGAGCTCGGCCTCGGAGGGCACTCAGCTGGGGAATGGGCAGAAAGTGCTGTGGCATTATTAGGTGCTGGAACAGTGGCATTACCCATGCTAGCAGTAACTTTTAATTGTATCTCTTGAAATTGGTAAAATGGTGAGTCGGGCTGGGGAGGCATTGATTAATACCTGAGAAGAGAAACAACAGAGACAGTGAGAAGAAGGACAAGCGGGGGTGCACGGAACCACTCACCTGGGCAACCAGGCCTCCACTTACCTCCACCGTGCTCTCCACCGGCTTCTCCCCCAGGGCAGCTTCCCTTTTGGCTTTGAATGCAAAGAGCACAGGGCTCACTCTCCAACCAGCCCGACACAAATCCCTGCCTCTCCCTCCCAGCCCCCACCCCACCCCTCCACCCCCAATACCAAGCATCCTTGCAGTTACACGTTGTGGCCAGAAGACTCTGGGTACCATGCCACTCCTGACGGAGGTGCAGCCCCAGGGCGGGGGCTAGAAGTCGGAGCCCAGTTCTGCCACTTAGTAGCTGTGCGACCTTGGGAGTCCAGCCTAGAAGATCTCTGAGGTTTTTTAAGCGAGCATTACTGAGTTTCAGCAAGCATTGCTCAGTCTTGACAGCCTGAGCCACTGTCAAAGGTTCCCCGGTATGGACTGTGGAAGTTGGTTTTGCGGTGGCATTGGTTCTTGGCTCTCAGAGACACCAGGAGGCTCTGCTGTGTGTTTGTGGGCACTGCACTAACCTGCCTCTTTCAGCCACAGGCACCTTGAGGGAGGGTCCGTGTTCCTTTTGTGTTTCTACCCCTGCTACTTGGCTGAGTGGTGGGGATTCAATGAGCAGGGACCTGTAGAGCACTCACCACAGGGCCTGGCATGCTTAGCTTAAGCTTAGCTGATGATGGCTGTGTAACTGCTGCTGGGGCATTTTGACTGGGCCAGCACAGCACTGGGGACCCTGCAGATCTCTAGGGACATCGTGGTAGCTTTTTCTGGCTCAGTCGCTCCTGGCTCCTACCCCTGCCCCCAGCAGGCCACCCAGAGCCCCTCTGCTGGAGCCCCTGTGACTTCTCAACACAGTGTGCATGTGTGTGTGTGTGTGTGTGCTCACGCATGAGCAAGTTCCCTTGCTGTGCTCATTGCCCTGCTTTCTGTAGCACAGAGGGAGCTCTGCCGTTATTTGGAACCTAGGAGAACCCCACTGGGGAGGTAACTGATGGACCAGGCCATGGAGACATGCATCCTGGTCTGATTGGGGGGTGCAGCTTCCAGAAGAGGCATGCTGGGATGCAGAGTGGGGTGGGGTGTCAAGTGCTTAATCACAACTGAGGTTTGGCTCTGGAGTTTCAACAGCTGTGCAAACAAGCAGCGACTCGTATACTGTGACCTTACAGGCATGAAGGGGCCGGCTGAAAAATCAGGCAGGGTGGAGAATTATGACTGCATGATGGCAGGTCAAACCCATACACAGAAGATGATATCAGAGTGAGAATCTCCATGCAGCTGAAACAGCCCCAGGTCTTGTCTGGAAAATGAATCTCATCTCCTAGCTGAGTGACCGGTGCTGTGATGCTGTCTGTCCCGGCATCACGGTGTCATGGCTGTAACTGAGGGTTGGGGACCAGCCTGAAACCCACCGGAGTGTCTCAGCTCAAGCTAATGTCTTGCTGGAACCCTGGTCTTCTAGTGCTTAGCAGGGGACACACAGCAGGAACCCAATAAATGTTGGTAAAATGAAAGAATAAATGGCTGAATTAATTAATTAATGAACAGTTTTGATGGTTTGCTGGGGGTTTGTTGGGATGGGAGTTAATTCTCACGCCATCTCGCCCTCTAATTTTTATTTGGGACTGCAGAGTGGGGGTGGAGGTAACTCTTCCCATGCCCCCTGTGGGTGGGGGTAAAGGTGAGGGGCAAGAGGTAGAAAGTAGGAAGATGTCCATGGAAGAAATAAAGCAGGTCTAGAAAACGTGGCCAAAAGTGGTCAAAAAAAACCATCTGAGGCTGGCTTGATGCGTCTGGAGTGCATAAGTCAATTTGAAGAAACCATTTGGGAAGTTAGGTTTGGAGGTTTATCTGGGTTTGGGGGCAGGCTGACTCTGGCCTGGGATAGGAACGCACTTGTGGCTCCTTAGAGAAAGGACTGGACGGGCAGATCAAGATTTCCAGACCCTCCTGGCCACTCTCCTTACCGGGCTCATGCTGCTTCTCTTTACTACACCTGTCACCCCCTCCAGTGAACCGGAGTCCCCAGACAGCCTGGGTGTGGGGTGGGAGGGGGTGGGTAGGAGGCTCCCTGACTGGGGTTAGGGCTGTCTTGGCCTGACTCCTCCAGGGAGAATGGTTGTTTTTCACAGGGACCCAGGGCCTCAGGACAGCATGTAAATCGACACATTCCTCTCACGCCTTCCTTCTCACTCGCACCACTAAGGCCCATGAGATTAAGCCTGGAGCTCCTAGCAGAAAGAAATGGCCATGGGAATGAGTACTTTCCTCACCCCAATTCCCCAGGAACCCCAGGCCGGGGGCAGAGAGTGGCCCCCGTGCAGGCCCAGGGCCATCTTAGGCCTGGGGCCTGGGACAACGGAGCAGAACCAGGGCTCACCTGTAGGCGATCCGTGCTTGGACTGTGGGTCCACCTGTGCCCCGCTGGACTTGAAGGACAGCGTCTTTGCTCCCTGCTGCTTCTCCAGCTCCCCTGCAGGACAGAGAGGCCCGTGAACAGAGAGGAACCCAGCCTCAAGCACAGTGAGGTGGAAGAGGAATGAGGAGAGAACAAGGAGAGGGGGGCTCCCTGACACGCTACAAAGTGTGGCCTGAGTCTGGCACCCCACTTCACAGCTAGAGCCTCGGTTTCTCCATCTCTGTGTGGGAGGAAGCTCTTAGCTGCTTGAATGTCAGAGGCAAAAGAGAGGGCGGTGGGCTGCTTGGGTCTGAATCCTGGTTCTGGGGCTTCCTAGCTGTGTGGCTTTGGACAATTTACTTAACCTCTCCATGCCTTACCGGAAGGGACATCGGTGCCCACTTCAAAGTGCTGTTAAGAGGATTACGTGAGCAAATACATCAAAGCCCTTGAGAACGAGGCCTAGCTGGAGGCAGGTGCTCAATAAATATTAGCTTTTATTATAGCAGAAACAAATTACTTGGACCAGCGGATCTCGGTGATGGCTGGTGACAGCCAGCCTGCCCACCTTGTGCCCAGAGGGACAGACCTTCCTCAGGGTTTCCAGAGCTCTCCCAGGGAGGAGATTCCCCACCGAGGGTGTCGGTGCGGTGCAGTCTGTGTGGCCAGGGCATCTGTCTTGTCCACAACCTTGACTCCTCTCCCTAGACTGTCAACCTGTTCCTTCTCGTTCTCTCGGCGGTGTTAGAGAAGCGCCAGTTACCATCCTCAGAGGTTTGACGATTATTAAATCACTCCTTCAGTGTCTCTTTTCCAGGAGACATAACTCAAGTTCCTTTGATTAAGGCCGCTCTCCTGGGTCCCATTTTCTGTCTCTCTAGTTGTCAGGAAGCCAGGGACACTGGACTGCACACTCCAAACCAGAACAGTTTGTCCTGACTGCTTGAAGTACACCACCAGTCAATACTTGATACTTCTCCTGAATGGGGGGTCGTCCCTCCCTGGAAAAGGGCTGTCTTGGCTTTGGAGAAATTAGCATCGTAATTATAAGCACAGAGTCTGAGGACCTTGGTGCGAATCTTGCTTTGTCACCGACTGTGTGAACTTGGACAGCTTCCTTAAGCTCTGTTAGACTCTCCTTATTCGTAAAATGAGGACAATCCTACCTGCCTCACGGAAAATTGTGGCAGGGATTAAACAATATGATAGGTCTGGCATTCAGCCCAGTGCCAGGCATGTAACGCATGGTAGCTGTTACTGTTTTCACTTTCTTTTCTACTTCCTTCCCTCCCTGCCTCCCTCACCAGTACTTCATCTTTTCTCAGCTGTTACTTCCAGCCAGACGTGAGGCTCTCTCTCTGCTCCCCTGCCCTCTAGACAGCAGGAGATGATATTCACTCTTGATATACTGCTTCTGGCAATGTCTACTCCTTTGTACTTTGGAAGGGACAGGGATGCCGCTCCCGGGCTGACGGGGGAAAAGGGATCTCTTCCAGCAAGCATGGGGCCCATTGGTATGCTGTGCCTCCCCAGGGCTGTGCAGAGCCATCTGTAACATTTTGACAGTGACAGAAGTGACATTTGAGGGTGTGTCCTTGAGCATGTTCAAGATCAACAGCCAAGGTGGCGTCTCTGAGCATCCAGTCCAGCCGTTGAAGAGTCTGTCTGTTATCCTGCTGAGCTCGCAGTTGCCCCCAGAGCGCAGACAAGGGAATGTACACCCCTACCACCCAAGCAGTTACCGAGTTGTACGGTCTGGTCTGGTGGGGTTTTGTTTCAGCCGGATTTAACGGTTTCCTGACGATATTATACACAAAACATCTTCTGTCGTTCTCAGAGGAGAAAGTACATGAGCCTCAGAATCAGACTCAAACGCAAGCGCCACCTTCTCCACTTCTAATACGCACGCCCTTAAACACATCCCTCAGTGGCCCTGGGTCTCGTCTGTGAACTGCGGACAAGCACCTACCTTGCGACCTCACTGTGAATGCTGTAGGCAAACTGCCTGGCATGTAGTAGGTGTTCCAAAAACGCTGATTAAAAAGCACTGCCCTGTCATGTTGGTCCCTTGCTCCCAAAACTCCCACTGCCTTTCCTATTGCTTAATGGGTTTATATTAATTTAGAACCACTTCCCAACAGAGTGACCGTATAAGGCAGACCTGAAGTCTGTCTGTACTTTCCGGTTTAGTTTCTGAATCCATTCTTACTAAACTTCCCGATAAAGAAGATCTATGCTTAAGCAGCAAAAGCTTGCAAGTGGGCACAGCTTGCAGGCCACTGCCGCTCTTTTCCTAAACCACAAAGTAACTGGCAAACCACCCGGACCTACAAAGACCCCACATAGTTTCTACAATGCCTGAATTGGAACAATCAAGAATCAAGGCATTCCTTAGGGGAAAAAAAAGGCAACTCCTAGGTGAGGGATAGTCAGAAAACCAGGCTGGACTCTTCAAAAAGACCATCGCATGAAAAAACAAAGTCGGGGGGACTATGATTCTAGATTAAAAGAGATTGAGGAAAATGACACAACCAGATGTAATGCGTGAATGTGACTGGATCCAGGGAGAGGGGCTGTACAAGGCAGTTCGGTGGGAAGAGAAGCGCCTGGGTCCCCAGGCCTTTTGGGTTTGCCTCCTTGCCTTGGTCGGCTGGCTTGGATGTGTTGCTCAAACACCACAGAGTCCCCTGTTCCAGGGGACACCCCCACAGCCCCACCGGAGCATGTGCACCTCGCTTTAACTGTGATGGTGCAGTGGGGCCAGGGTGGCCTCGGGATGGCAGGAGTGTCGTCCACAGTGGGGTGAGGAGTCAGACTTGTGCCGCAAGCAGCCTGTGTTCCCCGCTGACCCTGAGCCCGCCCGCCCACCCGGCCACCGCGTCCTTACACTCTATCCGGATCTGCTCCAGCTCTGTCACCTCAGCGATGGATTCCTTCAGGTCCTCCACAAACTTCTGCATCTCGTCCGAGCCCAGGGCACAGAAATGCAGCACCTGCTTCTTCTCAGAGCCCGAAAGCGGGGTCACCAGGGTGATGCCATGAGAGTAATCTGGAAAGCAGACCCCAGGCCCCCATGGCCGTGAGCAGCAGTGAGCGAGGCGGGAGCCGGCCCAGTGTGGAGAGTTGGACGGGGCTTTTGGGGTGCTTGCCCCCTTCCCCCTCCCTGTAGCCTCCAACTTCTCCCCAATACCCTTGGCCACATCTCCGGGGACGAGGGAGACTCACATTCATTCTCAAAGAGGTGGAACCCCATGCCCAGCAGGCCCACTGACTTGCAGAACGTGTATGTGGAGGAGCTCTTCTTCTTCGGGCAAAGTTTGAGAATCTGTTCAAGAGAGGGAGAGAGACATGCACTGAGCGTGTACACACATGTGTGCATACGCAGGCCCACAAGCACACAGGGACACAGGTGAGCACACACACAAAAAGAAACATGAACACACGTGCACGCTTATATACTTAGGGTACATTCACACGTTGACATCCACGCATACGTACACACACACACACACACACACACACACACACATAACAGGTATATAAATACACATACCGTATCACAATATGGGGTTTCTTGTATTGCATAAAACCCCTCAGTGGCTGTTCCCACTGCACTTAGAAGTGCACATTGCCTGCCTCTCCCCATCTGGTCCCTGCCTCACTCTGGCTTCATGTTCAAGCCCTGCTGTCATCCTTTCCGTGGCCTGAATAGGGCCAGCTTGGTCCTGCTGCAGGCCCTTTGCACATGCTATCCCCATTCCGCACCTCTCCCTGCGGCTCTCTGCATGGCTGGATTGCTCTCATTACTTAGATCTGAACTCAGATGCCGCCTGCTTAGAGATCTCCTTGAGCAGCCCATGGAACAAACGAAAACAAACCAAACCACATTGGCCCTAACCCCAGCCCCTCCTTCCTCCCTATCCCGTCATTGGGTTTCATCGTCTTCACACCACCTTTTTCCCAATTTGATACTATCTGGTTTATTTGTTTCCTTCATTATTTCCTATCTCCCTCCCCAACTAAAATGGAAACTTAGCCAGTTGCTCAGTACTTAAACACTTCTTCAGCACCTTCTCCCAGCTGGGCCCTGGAGGCACAGGAGCGCAGAAGCCAGAGAGAGCCGTGCCCCAGAGTGCCTAACAGAGCTGCAGAGCAAGACCGGTCAGGGGGTAAACCAATGGATTGATCCATAAAGCATAATAAACAGAAGAAAACCAAAGTGAAGGAATAAATAAGGTAATTCCAGAAACTGACAAGTGTTTTGAAGAGAATGAAATAGGGAAGGAATAGAAGGTGACTGGGCAGGCTACCTTTCGAGGTGCACAGGGAGGGCCTCTGGGAGGAGGTGATGTTTGAATTGAGACCTGAATGAAGACAGGGAGGTGGCTGGGCAAAGTCTGGCAAGGTGGTGGCAAGAACAAAGGTCTGAGATGGAAGGAGCCTGGCCCTTGGGACTCAGCTCTTGAGACCAAGGTGCCAGCGCAGGCAAGCAGTGGAGTGGAGGGTGGGGAGGGGAGGTCAGAGATCCAGGAGGCCTCCAAGTGGGGGGTGTGGGCTTCTTTTGCCTGGCATGGGAAACATGGCAGATATGAGGCCCGATTTGTACTCTGGAAGGATCACTCTGTTGCTCTGTGCAAGGTGGAGCTCAGGGGTGGATGGTTAGATGTGGGATAATTTTAGAGATAGTGCCACCATGACTCATGGATAGAGAGGATGTGGGAGACGAGGGAAAGACAGAGACCTGATCGTGTTCACTGCTGTTTCCCAGCACTTACAAAAATGCCTGGTACATAGTTGACCCTCATTAAATATTGTGGAATGGATACCTATTCCAGAGAACAAAGAATGAGTACGCCACAGACATGCACGCACACACGTGCACATACACACACATGCATGCATCCCCTGGGCCCCAGGCAGCGCAGGCCCCGCTCAGGCCCACCATCCCCCACTGGCTGTGGGACGAGAAGCACATCCCTGTCCTGTCCCGCCCCAGGTTTCTTGTACTGTGGGAGAGGCTCGTGATCTGTGATCTGGTTCATTCCCACCATGACTGTGGAACCATAAACAAATCACTTGACCTCTCTGAGCCTCAGCTTCATAACTTACAAAGTAGCCCTATGTGGCTAAGCAACCTCACCCCCCATGATGGGACAGTGTCGTGCAAGAGGAATCAGCCCTTAACTGTGGCATTCTGAGTGAAGTCTCTGAGGCCCTCCCCGCCCCTCTCTGGGGTCAGGGCTAAGGCTGAGCTGGGCAGCAGGTGGCCCCGGCCTGGCCTGTGAACTCACCACCAGCAGGTCATTGAAGAGGAACACCTCCCTCTGATGCGCAGCCTGCTTCTGCAGCTTGTTGACATCTGTCACCTCAAAGAGCCGGCTGCAGCAGACCAGGCGGCGGTGGGGCACCGACAGCACCTTTGGTGGAGGCAGGAACTTAGGGGAGGAGCCCTGGAGCTCACAGTCCTCCCCACCCCATAGCACCCACTTTCCGGGAAAGCAGATGGAAGCCAAGGTTTCTACTGCAAGGCCTGAACTTGACCCTAAACGTCCTCTCTCCTCACTGGGGCTCTTCCCTTGTCATGCTTCTTGGGGAGCAAGGCTTGGGGAGAAGGGTTACACGCTGGAGTAAGTGAGATGAAGGCACGGGGAATGGAAATTGAAAAGAGCTTCCAGATTGGTCAAATCTGGTTGCTGTCAACCCCCATGACCCAGGCTGCAGCCTGCAAGGTGGCCCCTTTGTCCCTTTCTCTACTGCACACCCAAATGCAAGTGTGCAAGAGGGAGGGGACTGCAGGGATACCTCAAATCTGCCGCGTGTAAAACAATCTACTGCAGGCCTTGGCAAGAAAGGCTCTGGGCAGAAAAGGGCCATCCCTGCAGAGAGGAGTTCAGTGTAGAGCTCAGAAGACATCCTCAGACTGCTTCTTAGGTCAGCAATTTAGGGAGGAGAAACTGGAGACAAATACCAGAACCCACTCTACATGCTTTCAGTTTATGGCATGAAGAGTCTCTGCTGACATATGAGTAGTAAACTACAGAGAATCATTGCCAACATGGACCATATTGCCTGCGACACAGGTCACAACTAAGGGGCACACCAGTGGCTTACCACAGTCTAGAGCCTACTTCAGCTTCTTTCCTGTCTTCCATTCAGTAGGACCATCCAGGAAAGCCCAGTATCCATCCCATCCTAAGTCTCCCCATCTGGCCATCCAGATGCTTCAACCCTAGACCACTGGGCAGCCTTTCCCAACATTTCACCTCAGCCTCTCTGCTGCCATAGCTGGTAGCACAGAGGAAGTGAGGTAAGGGAAAACGGAGGGTGCAGTGTATGGCACAGAGTAAGGACTCAATTACTATGAAGTGAGCAAATAATGGAAAAGTGTTCCTGATAGGGAAGGAGGAGATTGGGAGGAGATGTCAGCTGGTCTTGAGACAAAGGCAGGTGTGAGATGGGGGGCGCCTGGCAGCCATGGGAGAGGAAGTGGCTCCCACGGGGTGAGTGCTGTTCTGTGGTGGGCACTTACCGTCTTCATGCCCACAATGGACTTCTCCACCTTGGTGACATACGTGACGTGGTCCTCATTGGACTTGAGCTCCTTCTGTTGTATCCTTTCATAGATGCCCACCACCAGCTCCCTGGGGATGTCGGCACCGTCATCCACACCTATCAACATGGCAAGGGAAGGGGAGGCGAAGGAGGCAGAGGACGGATGTGTCAGAGGCCTGCAGCCAGAGAGGGGAAGCCCCCACCAGGCTGATGTTCCGCAGGGGTGGCCTTGATTTTGCCCTGTCCCTGTTGCAAAACCTTCAGTGACTGGCTTCCCAGCCCCACTGAATTAAGGACAGACTCCTTAGCCAGGCACCAGAACTACTACAATATGGTCCCAATACACATTTGCAGTCTCATCTCCTGCTGTTCCATAACCAGAACATCCACTCTCACCTCCCTGGTCTCTTTCCTCATCCTCAAATACAGCCTCCATGTTACCACTCAGGGCCTCACTTCTGTAGTTCTTCTTGTGCTCTGTGTATTTGTCTACCCCCACCCCACTCCCTGTCCCCCATGAGAACAACTTGAAGGCTGATATTGTCTTTTCTTTTTTTAAGTTTTTAAAAAAAATCTATTTTGAGAAAGAGAGAATCTCAAGCAGGCTCTACACTGAGAGCACAGACCCCAACATGGGGCTTGAACTCATGAACGGTGAGACCATGACCTGAGCCAAAACCAAGAGTCGCATGCTTAACTGACTGAACCACCCAGGTGCCCAGCTGATGTTCTGTCTTATTCTCTCTTGGATCTCCTCCCTCTCACACCTAATCCCCACCCCTGATTAGTTGTTAACTAAGAATGTGTGACAAGATTCTTCCCTCACTGGGAGCGTGGGGAGGTGGTGGTGGTTACATGTTAGGTGAAGAGGAGCCGGACAGCCCCCTGTAGCAATGCAGGTAAGGACACTCTACTCCCATCTCTTACTTCATAGTAATAAAACTCCAGGAACAAAAATACTGACTTGGAAACAAATTCTTTGGGAAGTAGAAAGAGAAGCCATAAAAAATTTCTTCATTCTACCTTTCCTAAATCTTTTTTTAATGACTATATGCTTCTCTTATAAGACAGAAACATTCAAAATAAAGCAACTTTGGCAAGTGTCCTCAAAGGAGATTTCCTACCTAGTGAGAGGACATTATACCTTCTATGAGCAACTCTTTGTATCAATCCCATTTCTTCCACATCTGATCTTGGTTCTTCAAGTCAGGCAAATTAGCCCATGCAGCACCCCTGGGGGCCTAAAAGACATCAGGCTGGGGGCAAGAAAGAGCAGGGACCAGGAGGCTCCCAGCCGAAATGGTAGGTTGCACACCTTTGCTCCTTCTGAATATTCTGGTCAAAGGGAATTTTTTAAAGAGGCATATACACACAAAGAGAAAGAGAATGGGGGAAGAAACAAGGGCACCATATGACCTGGAAAGTGGATGCATGAGCAATCCTGAGAAAGTGGAAATTGAAGCCGGCCGAGAAGTTACAAGCTATTCAGCACACCACAGAACCACCAAAGGGCTCTGGAATGGGTGGCAACAGGAATCCCGCTTTTAGTGGAGGTGAGGTCAGGCTGGAAACAGGAAAATAGGTTGATAATCAGTCTAAAAAGGATTTAGATCTCCCTGTCCCTTCCTCTGCTTCAGCAGCAGACTGAAGGTCAGTCCTCTAGAAGAGGTGAACCAGGAACTCTGGGGTGGGGGCACCCAAGCCCAGTCCAAGGTGGGAGTCTGTGCTGAAAACTGGAGCATGGAGTTGATGTCTATGTATTAAGAGACCCTCTCAATCCTTCTTACCCAAAAGATCTTAGAATATTGGCAGCCAGACTCATACCCTCTGGTCAACAGATCAGACATTTCTCTTCTGGGGAATCAACCAGCACAAGAGAAAAATCTGAAGATACTGCAGTAAGGGTGTCCCAATGAAACAGCTCAATTTAATCACCCTATGAAAAAGCCCACCACTCAGAACCCCCCACCCATACTCACAGAGTTTTTAATCAGCCTTTTAGCTCACTCTTAAATATTTGAGAACAATCAAGTTTCATCAAGTATATATGGAAAGTCTATAACACAAGAGAGAAAGAAGTACGGGAAAAACAGAAAAAGGAAGCCAGAAGAAATAGAGGCAAGTAGGGAGTAACCAAAACAAACAGATACCATCAGAGATATATGAGAAGATAGTTGCATCTACAAAACAAGACTAAAATGCTATAAAAGGGGAATATTTACAGAAGAAAAGAGTTATTAAAAATGAAAAATATGAGAGCAGAAATGAAAAAATTTGTAGGAAACTCGCAAGATAAAGCCAAGGGACATCTTCAAGAAAGTCCAACCAGAAGACGAATATGGAAAATAGAAAACTGTAAAAATTAGAACATCAAACCAGGAGATCTAACATCTGAATAACATGAGTGCCAGAAAGACAGTACAGAGAAGATGATATCTGCACCCTCATGTTCACTGTAGCATTACTTACAACAGCCAAGAGATGGAAGAAACCTATGTGTGTATTGAGAGATGATGGATAAAGAAGGTGTGTGTGTGTGTGTGTGTGTGTGTGTGTGTGTGTGTATAATGGAATATTAGTCATAAAAGAGAATGAAATCTTGCCATTTACAACAACATGGATGGAGCTAGAGGGTACTATGCTAAGTGAAACAACTCAGAAAGAAAAACACAGTATGACTTCACTTATATGTGGAATCTAAATGCAAAACAAATGGACAAAACAAAATAGAAACAGACTCATAAATACAGAGAACAAACTGTTGGTTGCCGGAGGGGAGGCAGGTTGGGGGTGGGCAAAATAAATGAAGGGGATTAAGAGGTACAAGCTTCCAATTATAAAATAAATTGAGTCATGGGGATATAATGTACAGCACAGGAAATACAGTCAATAATACCGTAATAAGTTTGTATGGTGACAGATGGTAACCAGACTTATCATGGGGACCATTTCCCAATGTATAAAAATATCAAATCACTATGATGTACACCTGAAACTAATAGGACATCAATTATACTTCAATTTAAAAAAGAACCATAATGAGGCGAAACATCAGGAAAATTTAGAAGACAAAGGAGAAAGAGAAGAGCCTGTACATTTTCAGAGAGAGAGAGAGAGAGAGAGAGAGAGAGAGAAATAATATGCAAAAGGTGAGGAATTGGAATGGCAGAGTAGCACTGTCCATTAAAAGACAATGGAGCAATGCCCTCAAAATTTTGAGTTCAGTGTTTCCAATCTGGAATTCTATGCCCAGCCAAACTCCCAATCAAGACTGAAGGTAGAAAACAAATATCCAGACACACAAGTTCTCAAAAATTTGCGGCCAATGTACCTTTCGTATGGAAGAAAACTAAAAATGAGCCAGCTATGAAATCTAGGATACAGGAACCGAACACAGGAACAAGACAAAGGAGGTGCCCGGATGATGGTGGAGGGAATCCTAGGTGACTGCATGCAGCTGGCCCAGCCACCTGTCCAGATAGGAGCAGAGACTAGAGGCTCTTGGGAGAGAGACCCCAAGAAGAATACCTCTCCGTGTTCCACGTGCAGAGAGGAACTTGACACTTAGGTTGGGGAGTTTGGAGATAAATTAGTGGCAGGTATGTAGAGAGTTGAGCAAATGGGAAAAGAACACAAGTATTCACTCCATGGAAATGAGAAATAGAAAGGGTTTGTAATCATGCTATACTTCAAGACTCAGCTTTGAACTGTGTTTACCTAGTCTTAATACCATAAACACTGACATCACAAAAAGAATGCTACAGCTGTAAGAAGATCATGGGGATTCAGGGTAGTTTTAGTGGGGGTGGGTTGGGGAAGGTGGATCAAAGAGGGCTAATGCTCATGTTCTATGAAATTGCTATGGTCTGAATGTCTGTGTTTCCCTTCCCCCTTTCATATGCTGAAATCCTAGCTCCCAAAACTGATAGTATTAGGAGGTGGGGCTTTAGAAACCAAGTTATAAAGGTGGAGTCCCCGTGAATGGGGTCAGTGCCATGTAAAAAGGACCTCACAGAGCCCACCCTTTCCACCAGGCGAGTGCACTGTGAGAAAGCCCCAGCCGGAACCAGGAAGAGGGCTCTCACCAGACACCAAATCTGCCAGAACCTTCATCTCGGGCTTCCTGGCCTCCAGAACTGTGAGAAACACATGTCTGTTTATAAGCTACCCAGCCAGTAGTATTTTGTTATAGCAACCTGAACGGATTAAGATATAAATTAATAGATAATGCTCAACATTTTAAAAAATGAACAAGTAGCAGGGTATAAAAGAAAGCAAAGTATAGATACTATTTCATCTCATCTATATGAAATTCAAGAGCTACACAGCTAGTCAATGGGGACGGAAGGTCAGGAGCCTTGGCATTCTGACAGGGGCACTGACTGGGCCGGGACATGAAAGGATGTTCTGGGGCCAGGGGAATGATCTGGAACGAGAGCCGGCTGTGATCACACATGCATATGAACATAAACTTCATCATGTTTTCAGATTTGTACACCTTACAGCTTGCTTTCATAGCAATTTAAAAAAAAGAATAAGAACAAAAAAAAAGGAAGAAGAAGCACGTGGCTTCGCGATATAGAAGAAACACGATAAATGGCAAAAAGAACGTTGAGAGTGGCAGAAGAGTGGCGACAGGGGCAGGGACTAATTTTTTTTGTAGCAAGCCGTGTAGAATGATTTGACTTTATTAAATGATGTGCATGTATAGCTTCGATTCCTTAAGTGCTAAAGAAGAAAAAAAGCCAGTGAGTTGAACACACATCACATCCTTCCAGTTTAGCTCTGATCCCTGCTAGGTGGTGCACTATGTCATTTAGAGAAGGACTTGGCTGCTGGGTGCCATGAAATTATCTGCAAGGCTGATGTCCATGGACCCAAGACCTAAAAGCCTCCGTCTGTCGTGCGGTGGGAAGGGCTGGCACACATAGGCGCCAGCTGTGTGGCCGGGGCCTAGAAGTCAACCAGTGGAGGACGTTCCGCGGAGGGCAAGGGGCATTGCCCAGGGGCCCTTGCTGGTTGATGTAGGGCAGTGGCCATGACTCCTGGAAACTCCCCCAATGCCTGGCATGCAAGCAACTTTTCCAGATGGCTGTGTGTGACTGGGACCACAGAGCAGTGTCCAGTGCCCCTGGCTGCTAGGGTGGCAATCTACAGTCAGCTCAGACACAGAATTCACGCTGAACAGAACGGAGCCTGAGCAGTGGCCTCAGCCCTCCTCCCCGTCCTCCTTACCTCTCAGGTTTCGGATAAAGTCCTCTAGCATCATCTTCCGGTCGGGCTTGATGTTGGGGCTGTACATGTCGGTGTTGAGGAGGATGATGGCAAAGGCGAGGATGAAGATGGTGTCGGGGTTGTGGAACTGCTGCACCACCTCGGGGTTGCACATGCAGTAGCGCTGGCTGCAGTGGGGACACAAGCGGGGGGCTGAGGCCCTTCTCCCCCTTCCCTGGGCTCCAGAAATGGGGGGTCGTGGGGGGGACAGATGCCACTTCTCTGAGGGCATCGGGTCCCTGTAGCCTGGCCCTCTTCCCCACTGAGGGGACAGGGCCGGTGTCACACAGCCATGGAGCCCGTCACCGCACCCAGATGCTCACCAAAGACTTGCTGGTCCATGGGGATGAGTGGGATGCACCCTGTCTACCTGGAAGGCCCCGGCGCTGCTCTAAGCCTAGAGAGCTCAAGGACTCCTGTCCCTTTTCTTTCCTTCCCTCCTCTGCAGCCAGCCCCCCACCCTTCCCACCCCACCAGGAGGGCTTCTCCCAGCCCCAGATGGACCCCCCAGCATCTCTGGTGCCCCACATCCCAGGCGTGTGTTTTGAGGGCTGTGTGAGGGAAGCGGGGATGAGGGTCCTACCTGAAGGCCTCTATGAGTCGCTCTACCTTCTGGGCTTCCCCCTGCACGCGGATGTGGGCCTGGAACTTCCGCAGGGCCTCGTCCAGCTCCATGCTGGAGAAGTCCATCTCGTCCACCACACAGCTGAGGGCAGGTCGGGAGGGGGGGTTCTTGAGGAGAGGTCAGCCCCTAATCCTCTCTCAGCTAGAGGCAGCTGAGGAGTAGGGTGCAAGGTGTAGCCCCCTCTCCCACTGGACCGCCCACCTTGGTGGCCAGGATTCTCCCTCTGGTAACCTAAGAGGACCCTCCCTTACACCATCTTTCCTCCAGCACAAGAGCCCTGGGAGGCAGATGGCTGACTGCTGTCTCCATAGCTAAGAGCCTGAGACCCAGAGAGGCCAGGGGGGCTATCCAGAGCCACACAGCCAGAAGGAGGCTGATCTTCCACCTCTAGCTCCCAGCTCGTCTCCTCTCAGCCTCAGAGGGTCTCAGAGTCAGGCAAAGGTTTGAAATAGGAGTAAGTGCAATTTACTTATCTGCTCCTGTCCTGTTAGGAGCCTAGTTTCTCGTGCCCATTTGGGCTTCCAGGTGACGGACCCCTCCTCCCCTACCACCCCTCGGGGTCTGCCTCAGGCCAGATGGGAAAGGAGTGAGCTCATCCTAAGCTCCCTTGCAGCCAAGGAAGGAGCCCTGAGCTCTCAAGGAAGCTGTGGCCTCTGAAGAGTAAATGACAAATCAGCCTAATGTGGGAGGGGAACAGTGTGACAAACACGGCCGGATTCTGAGCCTGGGCCTACCACTGAATTTTTTGTGTCTTTTGGTGAAGACTCATCTTTTAGAGCCTTGGTTTCTTTTTCTGAGGAGGAAAGAGGTCAGAGTCCTGCTCCCCAAGGGCGCTTCTACCTCTGAAATGCCACCTCTATCTACCCCTGGAGAGTTTGCATCTGAATGTCTCCCTGCAGTGCCTGGGGAAATGGAGGTGGGGACGTGGTTCCAGTCACCCCTACGAGGCAGTGTCATTCCTCCCAGGGCCCCTCCTGTCCTCCTGCTGCCTTGCCCTCCTTTGGGGTGGCCTGTCCCCAGGGCCATGAGCAGCGGGCAGGGATCCAGGTCTGGCCAAGCAGCAGCCCTGATGTGCCTGAGAACTGCAGACGCTCCCATGTGCCACCAGGCTCCCAGAGCCGACTTCCCCCCTTTCTGCACCCGTGCTGTGGTCCAGCCTCCTCTCTCCTGGTCGTTTCATACCCAGCCCCACAATGCCTGTTGGGGTCAGCAGCCCCTCTGCTTCCACAGCCCTGGCCGCCACTGCCACAGGGTCACGGCCTGGTCGCTGCTTGCCTTCCTGCCCAAAAAGGCGAGGCGAGCTCTGGGCTCGAGCCCAGTGTGTGGCTTGGTGCCCAGCATACCTGGGGACTCAGGGAACATTTGCCCAGTGACCGTGTGAGCAGAGAGACAAGCCCTAAGCAGGACCCACTTCCTCCGTGATGCCAGAGCCTGTGCAAGGCCCACCACCTAGGAGACTCAGAGATCCTGACTCAACCCTGGCTCTGGTGTCAGTTTTTAGAAGGAAGCAATGGGAGACAGCCACACAACAGTGGTCAGGGGCCTGGTGGCCCCTTTCGGGGGGAACAGGGAAGAGAGAGCATCACTGAGACTTCTAGAAAGGGGAGGCTAGGAGCCCCCTCTCAGCTCCCACAGGGGAGATGGCCATCTTCAGGCTGGGAGCCCATCCTCCTCATAGTCAAGCCCAGCTTCCTCTCAGACTTGTCTGCCTGGATAGTGAGAGAGAGGGTGGCACTGGGGAGGCCAAGGTAAGAATGTGGCCCAAGTATGACAAGTGGCAATGTCAGTGTCTGGGTGTTTGAGATGGAAACTGGTGGTAGCAGCCCCCGGGTCCAGCCTGGGGAGAGGCCACTCTGATTTCTCAGCAGTTCTTGTCATCCTCCCTGAGCACTCCCAGGCTGGCAAGTGAACCTCAGGAGCAGCATCATGGGGCCCACACCCATGTATCCCCTAGCCCAGCACAGCCAGGAGTTATGAATCGTGCATGACTGACCCAGACAGCGAGGCCGTCAGAGGAGGTGAACCAGTGTGGTCCTGCAGCAAGGGGACCGGAGCTAGAGCCGGGGAAGCAAGGATAGGGAGGGAGGAGACAGACGTAGAGGCAGTGAAAGACACAGAGGATACAGAGTCAGGTCAGAAAGACCAAGAGAACAGGGACAGAGAGAGAAGGCAAGAGAGACAGAAAAGGAGAGGCAAGGAGGCAAAGAGGAGAGAGAAAGACCCACAAAATGGGGGAGACGGAGACAGAGAACAAGAGACAAACAGAGACGAGGGGAGAGACAGAGACAGAGAGAGGAGAGAGAGGTGGAAAAGGACAGGAGATGGGTGTGGAGGACAGTACCACAGACTGGACAGGGGTGGGTGTTGCTGGGCATGGAGCAGAGGGGCCCCACCAGCTCATCCTGGCCCCCGCCTAACTCGTCAAGGCCCAGGGGGAGGGCAGTGGGCCCCAGGCTGGCCAAGCCCAGAGGACCCCAGGATGGCCCCCGGTCTCCCAGCCTGGCGTCCAGCCGCTGCCCAGGACTCGCCCCATCAGCCTGTCCACCGCACCCCTACCTGGCCTTCATATCCCTCAGAGTCTCTGTCCTGTGCCCCCTGCCCCAGCGCTCCAAGGGCGTGACCGCCTGAAGCCTGGGCACCGCGGTGGGGGCCGCCAAAGGAGGCAGAGGGGCAGCTGGGAGAAAGTAGGATCTGCTCGGCCAAGCACGATGGCCTAGTTTCCAGGCCTTCGCTCAGGTGACACGCAGCCCGCACGCGCGTTCGCTCGCTGGCTTGCTCGCGGCTGCGGCTAAAAGCTCCAGTAATGAGCCCAGAGCCTGAGACTCAGCCAGGTGGAAACGCCAGCGCACAGACTGGGGAGTGCTGAGTGAATCAGTCACCGGCCACGGGGGGCGGGAAGGACTTCATGGGAGGATGCCTGGGCCGTGGGGCTGAGAGTCTACACCCCACATCCTCAAAGACCCCGTGTGAGAGTTGCGAAGTGGCTTGTTAAAATGCAGCTCCCTGAGCCCCACCCCAGATCTACCCACTCGAATATGTAGAGGCGGAGCCTGGGAATCCGCATTCTTCACAAGCTCTCCAGGTGATTCTTAAGAACTGAAAGCCAGTAGCTGAGCTGAGTGCAAGGGTAGGAGGCGGGTCCAGCCCAGGTGGAGCCTTTGCAAAGTGAGTCCAGCAACTCACAGGCCACCAGGGCAGCAGCTCAGGGGCACTCGTGTGTCCCTGTCAGGCTCTCAGAGGCTGCTTCTGCAGAGCGGTCAGGGAGGAAAAAGGTGGAGACGGATGCCGCGCCCCCTCCACACACACGTGGACACACACATGTATTCCCGCCTTACTCCCTGCAGTTGCCAGCTTGAGGCATCAGTGTTCAATGCGGGCAGTGTCCTGGGGCTCTCAGATCCTGGGGAACAAATCTGAATGTGTTCTGCAAAACCTGCAGACAGGAGGGAAGGAGATGTGTTGAGTGACGGCAGGGCACTACTGTCTCCAAGGAAACAAATGCCTTCCTCTCTGTAGAGTTGGGCTTTGGGCCAGGTGACCTCTCAGGACTGCTCCCGCTCTCTGAGAAGGGTCCAGAAGCAGAGCAGACAGAGGGCTCCCGGACAGCAGGTGGCCACAGCGCCATTTCTGGCTGGCTTTGGAATAGAGCTGGCAATGACCGATGACCGACTGCTTCTCTCCCTCCTCCCAGCGAACCACTGTATACCTTCCTGGTGGGGCCTGTGGTCTGGGCTGAGGCTGTGCTCTCTCCTGACAGGCCTGTCCCGGCAGCCCCTCACCTCAGGGGCCTCTGCCATCCTGCAATCATCCACAACTCTTTTGCTCCTCCACTCAGCCTGATTCTCTTTTCTCTCCCGAGGTACAAGCCCAGGCTGCACCATGACCCACTCCCCGCTCCTCTTCTCTCACTCTTTCCCACGGCTTCTCTTATTATTATTTTTTTAATGTTTATTTTATTTTTGAGACAGAGAGAGACAGAGTGCGAGTGGGGGAGGGGCAGAGAGAGAGGGAGACACAGAATCGGAAGCAGGCTCCAGGCTCTGAGCTGCCAGCACAGAGCCTGACGCGGGGCTCCAACCCACAGACCGTGAGATCATGACCTGAGCCTAAGTCAGGCGCTCAATCGACTGAGCCATCCAGGCTCCCCCCCCACCCACAGCTTCTCTTATTTTGTTGTGTCTACCAGTACATAAAATCTCCTCTTCCCCATCCTTCTTTGCCACCCTGGAATTGTGGTGGGGAGCAGATTGTTTGACAGTTTTCCAAATCCACCCTGTGGCCTCCACCCAGGACAGCCAAGGACATCAGTCCCTCTTTGATCATCTTTAAGGTGAAAAACATCACATGTTTCTGGGTGGTCTTTTCTAGTGTATAATCTCCCCATTTTGCAGAAGGCGAAACTGAGACCACAAAGGGGATTGCGCCAGGCTTCCTGCTCTTGTGAGGCCTCTTCCCCCAGGGGGCCGTCTCCACTTCAACGGGGGTCCAACACTAGCGGGGGAAGCGCCCTCTGTGCTCATGTTACTGAGGATTGTCACTAAGTGCACCCTGACTTCATTTTCTCTCTCCATCCTGTGCGATATTAACCATTATCCTGTTATTTTGTATTCCATGTGAAGAAACCAGCTCACAAAAGAGCTGCCCCTGCAGGGGGAGCTGCACACATCACATGCCTTGCTGGCATCTCCTGGGCCAGGCAAGCCTGCCTCCTTCCCCATCTAGTGTTAATGCCCTGGGAGCAGCTGTCTTACCCTGATGCCTGGCTGGAGCCAGTGGGGGGCCAAGGGGAGGGACAACTGGGCACCATCATGGTCACAGTCACGTGCTGGGAGTCACTTCACTATCGGCAGTCAGCACAGAAGCTGTGGGGCCATCTCTCAGTTTCAGAGCTGGCCTGGGCACCCAGAAGCCACAGCAGAAAGCAATCCCCAACCCCCTTTCTTCCCTCTTCCCCTCTCTGCTGCTTTCTCTGGCCCCTGGTGGTGACTTTTTTCTTTCTCCCCTCCCTCCCTCCCTTCTTTCCTTCCTTCCTTCCTTCCTTCCTTCCTTCCTTCTTTCCAACAAACATGCATTTCCTCCTGTATGCAAGACGCTGTGCTTGGGACCTGGTATAAGTGGCAAACAACACAAACACAGACCCTATCCTGGTGAGAGAGAAACATTATACACAGAGTCAAAAATAATCATTTCATTGTAATTGTGGCCAATCCTATGTAGGCAAAGGACAGGCTTCCGTGAGAGGACAAAAGATGTATTTCATATTTTGGAAAGGCCCCTTTACGGACATGACATTGAGCTGAGACCTGAATGATGAGGAGCTGACCAAGGGAAAGGGAGGGGTGGGGGAGCTTTCAGGCAGAGGGGGGAAAGCATATGCCAAGGCCCTGTGGTAGGAAAGAACTTCCAAGGACCTAGAAAGGTCAATGAGTCTGCAATGCAGAGTAAAGGGGACAATGGAGAGTGGCAGGCTGTGGGTCTAGAGAGGCAGGCAGGGGTTTGACCAGACAGAGCTATGTGAGTCATAAGAGGATTTCGGAGTTTAGCCTGAATACAATGGGAGACAATAGGATATGATCAGAGGAGTGATATGAGCCAGTTTGTTTTATGAAGATTTCTCTGTCTATTGGGGGAGAATGAGTGGAAAAGGGACGGCAGGGAACAAGAATGAAGCAGGGGCCCTGTTAGGATGCTACTGCCAAGGCCCAAGTTAGGGCTGATGGAGCCTAGGCTAAGGTGGAGACCAAGTGGATGGGCGATCTGAGATACATCCTAGAGGAAGAACTGATGGGAGCGGGCAATGGAGGGAAGGTGGGAGGTGAGGAAAAGAGGAGTCAATGGTGAGTGTCCAAGCCCTGGCTTGAGCACCTGAGGGCCTGGTGGTGCTATTTTTTATGCCGAGTCCATGATGGGATGGACACCTATGCTGAAGGAGAGACCGAGACTGCAGATTTGGACACGTTATGTCTGAGATGCTCTTTCCTGTAATACCAATTTAGTATCTACTAAACCATCGTCCTTAGCACCCAAAGTCTTGTCTTTCCTATTTTACAAATTATAACCCTGCCTGGACCCTTCTTCGCCTCGAGTCACTACCCCTTGCCTCTACTCTTCTTTGGAGCCAAACTGCTAGGTGGTCCCTATGCCTGCTGTCTCCACGTCCTCAATCCCATTCACCTTTCAATCCGCTCCAGCCAAGCATCTACCTCCAGCATTCCACGGAAACTTTGCTTATCAAGGCCACGCCGGCCGACATGTTGCAAGTCCAATGGCACCAACTTTTCATCCCAGCAGCCTCTGGGCAGCACCAACATGGCTAATCATTCCCTTCTTGAAACACTCCTCTCTCTTGCTTCCCTCACACCACCCTCCCCTAGGTTGACTCTTTCCTCCCTGAAGGTGCACCTCCTTCACGAAGGGCCTCCTTCTGCTGCACCTCTACCTTAGGACTAGACACCAGGCTCCTTTTCCCCTCTTTTTCTTAAATGACTTTTTAAAAGTTTATTTATTTATTTTGAGAGGGAGAGACACACGGGAGGGGCAGAGAGAGAGAGAGAGGGAGAGGTTAGAATCCCAAGCAGACTCCACACAGCAGAGAGCATGATGCAGGGCTCGAACTCAGGAACTGTGACATCATGACCTGAGCCAAACCGGTAACCATCTGAGCCACCCAGGCACTCCTCCCTTCCTGCTCTTAACAACCTCTCTCTAGGTGGCCTTACCCAATTCGCTGGCTCTGAATGTCCCCTTCAACAGCTCTTAAGTGTTTCTCTCTTGTGATGCATTCACCCTTTTAATTTTATTATTAGTCACCAACCAGTTAATTCTTTTTGGTTGATCTGTATTGTTTATAAAAGACAACGTTGCTGAGTCCAGAGGGCACACGTAAACCACAGACTCTGCATTTGGTTGGAAGTTGACCAACACACTTCTGAGTGCCCTGGTTGCTGAATTCCTCTGGGCACTCTGGTCTGAATGGCAGTCACAGGGGCAACACTCACAAGACCACAGGTTGTGCTGGCATCTCTTGCAGGGAAGTCAGGCTGCCTGCATTTCACCTTTCAGCTGCTATTTAATATTTTCACATGTTTTCAGTAAATACTTGACACTGTCTGATTTGAGGAATTCTTCAGATGAAATGTCCCCAAACCCAGCATCTCCCCTCCCAAACTGAATAATACATTCATGTTTATTTGGTATAATCTCACAAATTACCCTAGAGAGCCTGAGAGCACAAATATATTCACATGCAAAGACTGTTCCAAATCCTTAGCAGCTCAGGAGGCTGTTTCCTGCGATCTGGCTGCCTCTGCTCTCCTCCAGCCCAACACCTGCCTCACCATGTCTCCAGGCTCCGAGGACTCCTCCCTCCTGTGGCCACTGCCCAGGCTAAGGGTCTCCTCCTTCCTCGAATTTCTCCCCATGACTGTGACTGCAGTAGCCTCCCTAACTGGCCTCCCTGCCTCCAAGTCATGTTCCAGAACAATCCTTCCAGGACACTCCATTTGGTCCTACCACTCACTCCTATATTTTTCAGGGGCTTTCCACATCCCTAGCATGAAGCCCAAGTTTCTCAGCCGAGCAAGCAAGGCCCTGTTAGCCACTCAGCTTCTGCCCCTTTCACGTACCGCCTCCCCTCCTGTAGTCTGGCTCTCAAGCCTGCATGCTTTTGCACACAGTGTTCTTTCTTCTTGCCTCCCAACCCCTACCTGGAGGTCCCTGTTGAGCGATCCGTCTCTCTAGGAGTCCCCCTCGACCTCCATGCTATCCCAGACAGGCGTCTGTCCACCAGTGCAGGTGTCTCCTGTGTCATAACATTTACCTGCCTGTCTTCCCACTAGGCTCTGTGCTCTTTCCGGCACAGGCAGTTCTTTTCCCCTCTGCATGTCTGGCGCACATACGAATTCAGTAACTGTTCCCGGGATGAATGAATGCGTGAGTGAGAGACCAGCTGGGTGAATGAATGGGACCTTGAGCATGTGCTCGGCTGGGGAGGGAGCCCAGGGGCCTGAGCTTCTGGGAGCTCTGCCCAGCGGTCCAGGATTGCCAGGCCTGCTTTGCCAAGGTCATCTGGAGCTCACCCCGAGACTGGACGGAGCTGCCCAGGAAATGGCCCTGCAGATTCCAGACCATGGGCGGTGAAGCAGGGTGGAGTACATGTGCTTCCCAATTCCTTCAGCCTCACGTGCAAGTGAGTGAGTGATGAGAGCCGGGGCTAACTGGTGCCCATTAAACCGCTTCCAACCGAGCACGGCTGCACCTGCCCAGGGAGGTGCCGCTGCGGATCCGCGAATGAGTGAATCAGGGGAGCGAATCTTCTGTCCAGGCCTCCCTCCCTCTCTCTGTCCTGTGGCAAGTACCTCACAGGGGATGGGCAAGCAGAAGCACAGATGTTCCTTGCGTCTGCATACACAGGTACAATCTTGCATAAAATTGTTTGTTAATACTGATCAATGCGTGGAGTCAGTGTGTTGCAGGGAAATGAAGCGTCATACACGACTGTGATCAAAATGAATTTCGTCATCTCAATTTTTTTAAACGATAGCAAGACAGCGTCTGGCAGACAAAGGAACTGACTGGGAGCTGAAAATAGGTAATGATAGCAGCAGGGATTTTTAATTGGCCAGAAGAGACAGCAAAGATCTGGAAGGTGAGGCGCATGCAGGCTGAGGCTCGGCAGAGGTGCGTGTGCCACAGACGGCGGTGGGGCGGGAGGGTCCGGGTGGGGGCACTGGCAGTCGGGGAGGAGACTAAGCCTGGGTTTCAGGATTAGGATGGAAAATGAAACCGCCTACTGCCATGGGATATAGGAACCTTGGTTTTATTTCTGCAGTTCTTGGCTCATACAATTCAATTAAAAATATCCCCATCCACCAGAGAGTTATTTTTGTTAGGCACAACTCATAACATGCCCAACAAAGGTCAAGGCTTTTTGGAAAAGTGCATCGTGGCTCAGAAAATAGAGCAGAAGGGAGCTGACGCAAGAGGACCTGCCAGCGTCCCTGATGGTGACATGGGAACAAAGAAAAATCTCGTCGGGGAGGGCCCCAGAAGGGATGGCTGCCAGTCACACCTTGAGGACTCAGGAACCAAAAGAACCAAGTTTAAACTACCCAAGTGAATTAGAAGTCAATGCGGATGTCTGAGGTGATTTTCCCTTTGCTCGGCCTGGGGCAGCATCCCTGTCTGCTGGGGGTTCTCGAACTTGAGTGGGCATCAGAGCCCCCTGGCAGGCTTGTTAACCCACAGTTGCTGCCCCCAGAGTTCTGACTGAGCGGGTCTGAGCTGGAGTCTGAGAACTGACATTGCTAACAGCTTTTCAGGTGGTGATGCTGCTGCTGCCGTTCCGGGGACCACACTTGGAGAACCACTGCTCTGTGCCATTAACAGTGGGTGGAATGAGAAGTCAGCTGTTGGTGTCAGACACCCTTGGGGTTGAATCTGGCTCCCATCATTTAGCCTTTTTCAGTTCAGGTCCCTTAGCCTCTCCATGCCTCCCTTTTTCCATCTACAGAATGGAGCGGACAACTATAACATCTAGTGGGCAGGTGGTTATGAGTTTTGAAAGAGACATTTTATTATGTAAAGTGCCTGGTCTGTAACAGAGCTTAGGAAATGACAGTTTTCGTTAGGCACCTGGAGACCAAGTCTGAGTTGACATACCAAGGAAGTGAGGTTGAAGTCCATTCTAGCATAGGTATTAAGACCTTTCCCTCATGAACAGTTCCATTTGCCTGAAATTCCATCTCTAGACATTCATCTGACTCCTTAAAATGTCCATCTATCAGGGAGAGGGGAAACTGGTTCTAGCTCAGACCTCTTGAGATTTTATGAATCAGTTTCTCAGTCCTGCTTTCTTTTCAGATGAGCAGAGCGAGCAAAGGTGAGTCAAGGGACGGAATAGTACCTGATTTCGTTCAATCTGCCACTGGCCAGGGGAGTAGTCATTTCTTCTCTCTCGGCCTCAGTTTCTGCCCCGGTGAGATGAGACGGCTGGACCAGCAGGCCGTGCAAGGGGTCTTCCAGCACTACATTTCACCACTGGGGTCTGACAAAAACTACAAGGCATTTGGACCACACGTCCCTTGAGATAAGGCACAGGGGAGGACGGCTTGGGTTATAGAACCATTGTGCCTGCCATCATCGATCTCAGCCATTGGTTAGCTCTGTGATTGTGGGCAAGCTACCTAACATCTCTGTTCCTCTGCTCCCATGTTTGGCACAGATCAACGGCACTCACCTCACAGAGCTGCTGTGAAGACGGAATGAGATTTTGCATGTATGGGTCTTGGCGCAGTGCCTGCTGGCACACAGCGAATGCTTGATAGATGTGAGCTGTCAGTGTTATGTCTCACAGCCTGCTCAGTCGCAACTGGCCCTCCTAAAAACCCCAGGAGAATGTAATCTCAGGAAGCCCCTTTCCTAGAATCCTGCTCCCTGGAAATCCCACTTCAATGAGTGGTGGGTTGAAGCCACACCTGAGAATCACATAGGGATGTCAAGAGCCCTCCAGAGCTAGGACCTGAGCTATCAGGAAGGGGCTGGGTGGTAGGTCTTTGTATGAAAGCCCAACTTAGATGCTAATGTGACCAAGCCAAAGGGAGTCTCCACTCTGGACTTGTTCACCCCATGCTTGGGGTCCAAAAATCTCCACTATAGGAGTAAGTGGGTCTGAAATGTTCATGACTCTTTATTGTTAAGGAAAATCTCTCATCTGTCAGTGTGTGTGTGTGTGTGTGTGTGTGTGTGTGATGGGGGCAGTGGGGGCAAGGGGGAAGGGCACTGGAGAGGTGAGGGGTCAAGATCATAAACTTAAAGACTTCACTTTTAGAAGAGACTCCCGCCTTCCATCCCCCTGGGCGGCCGCAGTGTCAAACTTTCAAAGCAGTGGAAATAACCCCAAAGTCTATCCCTGCCTACCAGGGGCCTCTTCCACCCTCCTCCAGACCCACAGGGGTCTGCATGGGCCCCAGCCTCCTCTCTCCTTCAGTGGAATTCTTCAGAAATAAAGTAACCATTCTGAGGTTACATGTGACACAATGGGCAGGATATTCTCAAGTAATTTCTTCCTAGCCATGAAAGGCTAGAGCCTTCCAGCCTGTTGAGTTTGACAGACAATCTGTCTTCATTTCTGAATGTCCCCTAAGAAGAACAAATCTGTTACACTCTGGCCAACACATTTCCAAGGAAATGAAATAATGCAATCTGACTAAAATGTCAAACTCTAATATTGAACAAAAAATGGGAGTAGACACAGTGAGAGAAAGAACACCCAGGAAACTCTTCTGGCAACCCAACCCAAGAGCTGCCCTTCGCACACTGCTATGGAAAGGACAGACACTGCTGCCCTTCATGTGTATGTGATTCACATTGGAAAAGATCACCCAGCCCAGAAAAGAGACCACTCACAGCCAGCGTGGAACATTCCCCCATCCACTGGCCTTCAAACCTGCTGAAGCGAACATTTCAGAAGGGAAATAGAGCAGAGTCAAATTTCCCAGCCATGTGAAAACAGAGAGAGAAGCTTCCAGCACCAACGGATCCTAACCCCAGCTGATGTCTGGCTCCTTCTGCTAAGCCAACACTGCCCCTCTCTCCTCGTCACCAGAGGGGGCTTCTCCAGAGTGCAGGATGGTCCTCAAAGGAGCTCTCCCTTCCCCAGCAAGCTTCAGCATGTTCTCGTTGTCCGGGGAACAGACCTGATCCCAAACCAGACATGGGGTGGTCTGAGGTTTCCCTGGCCAGGGTGGGGAGGTGTTCAATGCCTTGTGTTTTCAAGTGGGAGAAATAATAACAGAAATAGCTAATATTTATAAACAACTTCCTAAGCATCAGTCACTGACTTAAGCACTTTACATGCATTTAAAAATTTTAACTCATATGACATGGGTGATATTTTTCCCATTTGACAAGTGAGGAAACAGGCTGGTTTCTCCTTTAAAAACAAACCAAAGCTGGGGCGCCTGGATGGCTCAGTTGGTTAAGCATCCAACTCTTAATTTCCGCTCAAGTCATGATCTCAACATTCATGAGATCGAGTCCCGCATCAGGCTCTGTGCTGACAGTGCAGAGACTGCTTGGGATTCTCTGTCTCTCCTTTTTTCCCTCTGCCCCTCCCACTCACTCTCTCTCTCTCTCTCTCTCAGAATAAATAAATAAACTTAAAAAAATAAGATAAAAAAACCCCAAAACTTTCCTAGGTAACCAGTGGAATGGATGTGGCCTTTTGCGCTCAGAATGCCTTCTATTATTATCTGATAAATCCTGGTTAAATACATTCCTTCTTGGAGTGTATCTTCCATGGAAACAGGGTACTAAGCAGTGAAGAGATCAGCTTCCAAGGGCACCAAGGGTCAGATTCTGGAGGCAATGTCACCACATCAGATGTAGGTGCTCAGACATAAGTCAGCACCTGAGGTAGATTCTGCTCAGCCCCTTCTCTCTTCCCTTCCTCCACAGGCCCACAAGCAGTTGGTCGTGGTGGGGGTCCCACCCCATCCCCTCCTAGAAGCCTCCACCCTCTCCTCTTCTTGCCTGGCTGCATCTTGGAGAGTGCTGGGGCTGGGGCTGTCTCAGTCTCCAAGGGGTTGGGTGATTTATGTCCTTTTATTCAGCAAGCAGCTTTGTACAGAACGGACGCGACATGCTGAATGTCACCAGGCGGGGGCAGGGAAGCTGTGTGGAATCCCAATGAAGCCTTTTCAGCCTGAGCGAAATGGCACTGGTGACTTTGTTACTGTGTGTTTTCTCTGGTGGGAGGAAGGAAGAGGTAGCAGACCCTGAGAGGGTGCAGGATAGCTGGCTTGGGTGGCAGGGAAACCCTCCAAACCCCAACGTCGGCTCCCCGGCGAGTGCCTGCCCCTTCCTGGCTCTCCATCTCCTGTGGGCGCCCCACAGGAGACAAGCCAGCCAGTCAGCAACGCGCACTTGGGTGAAGAGGCTCCTTTCTGTGGAGCTCTTACGTGTAGCAGCTGAGCATGCCAGGGTCTCAGCACCCGGGGCCTGCATGGCTGCAGAACAAAACACGAGGGGCTGAGGCACCCAGTGGGGCAGACTGGGGCTTTGGTCTGCACTCCACTCTCCTGAAACCACAATGCCTGCTGGAGGTTCCTTGGCCCTTTGTCTCCTTTCCATACTCCTCCTCTCCTCTCTCCCCTTGACACCTGGGTCTGTAAGTTCCCCCCAGGCCACAGCCAAGCCTATTCCTCACTGCCCCCATCCCACATTCTCACGGGTGCCCAGCTCAGCCCCATTCCCAACACGGAGTAGGCACTCCACGTCTGTGGAACGAATGGAGAACTCTGGTCCCCCAGCACTGCTCTGGAGCCTGCGGGCTGCTCTGGGATGAGCCGGTAGCATGACAAAGCATGACCTGGATGTTTAGGACAAACAATTCTGCATGATCCCAGTGTGCTACAAAGGCCCTGCGGAGTGGGAAAGGCCACAGATTCACAGGAGTCAAAGGGACCTCTGGGAGCACACAGCCTGACCCTCCCACTTTACAGGAGAGGAAACTGAGGCCCAGGGGAGGCCTCCCAGCATTCGAGGATCAGAGCCAGGGTTCAGAGCAAGCCCTCTCAGGCCCGGCTTTCTCCTGCCACCACACACTGCCCTCTCATCCAGAGCCAGATCCCCACCTCAGCTGCTAGCCGGGTCCCCAGCTCGGGCTGCAGTGCTGATCTGTCTCTAGCCCGCACACTCAGTCTCCCGGGGAGGATGGTAATCAGTTTGCACTGTGCTGTGGAGGCACCACCGGGGCTGGAGGAAAAGCATGTGTTCCTAGCACTCCAGGTCACTGTGGGCCTAGCAGGTCAGAATTTCAAGGCCAGACACACAGGGACTGGGGAAGGCAGAAGAAACAGCAGTCAGGGCCTGTGCCCCCAGAGCAGAGAGACAAAGCAGGGTCACCCAGGGGCGGGGGCAGCTGGGAAGAACTAAACGATGAGGCACAGCCCCATGCCCCCTCCTAGGGAACGGAGGAGTAGAACGGGGACAATAGCCAATGAAAAGGCCAGAGAGATGAGCCAGATGGGAGAAAACAAGGTGAGGAAAGAAACAAAGAAAACCTGATCTTTCTCCTCTTTCTATCATTTCCTCAGGGCATCCCCTCAGGGCCCCCTGCATAGCAGAGGTAGTGGTGGGGAGGAAGGGGAGCCCAAGGGAGAGGGAGAGGAAAGGAGGGGGAGAAGGAAACCCTGCACACTTATCAGTTTACTTTTTTTTGCAGGCATTCAGAGCATCTTAAGACCTAATGGAGGGGGGCGGGGTCTGAATGTCCAAAGCTGCCCAGAGTCAGAGGCAGGACCTGGGTTCGGTCAACTAAGGGGCATCTGGGGATTTCAAGGTCCCTCAGCTGGGTCCAAGCCCCTGCTCTTTGGACTGTATTCAGTGAAACAACTACCAGTGAATTTAGAAATGTGATAGGGATTCCAGAGGACAACTGGAATCAACTAGAGTGGAGGACAACCCTCCACTCTATAGGCTTGGAAATGCAGGCCCAGAGAGCAGGGACTTGTAGAAAGACACAGCACCAAAACTCCTTCATAAACAGAAGCCATGTCTCTGAGCTCCCACTCCAGGGACATGGACAACCCTGCCAGTCAGCCCATGCTCCCAAACCCTTGAGCAGGAGCCCCCTGCCCCCATGTAGCAGGCCCTTGCTGTTCTGAGAGCAAGTACAAAGGAAAGAGGTCTCTCAGGAACACTTTTGAGGAAACACTTTTGCTGACTACCCAAGAGAGAGGGGGGAAGTGGGGCGGGGAGGGGGGTGCTTCTTACAGCATGGTGACCTTCAAGAAGGAAGTGAGCTTAAGGAGACTGGATCAGGCTTCATGGGGCCTCACCCTCTCTTTGCCAGGGGAGAGGTGGCTCCAAGGCCCCAGGGATGCCACCCCATGCCCTGTGGCTCCCGGGGTGGTGAGTGTGAAGAGACTCTCATGTGCTCAAGCCTCCACATGAACAAAGCTGAACACGGCGGTCCCCTCATCCTGCCCCCATCTACTGATCTTGGTGGTAAACATATCTTTACAGAATCACTCTATTTCTTGCTCTAAAAACCCTCAGTCTAACTTCTTTTTTCTGCCTCCTGTTTGCCTCCACCAATATGACACTGGGTCCGTGTGGGGAGCAGGCCAGCCTCTGGGGGCTTGGAGGTGGGGCAGATGCCCGCTAGAGGGTGGGCTGAGGCCTTTCACCAGGCAGAGATGGCCCCAGGGCAGACATAGTCCCCTTCTTTTCCAGACTCATTCTCTTGCCCCCTGAGGGTAGCAGGGAGGGAGGACTTTTTGTCTCCTTTGACCATTCCTGTACCCCTGGTTCCTCCAATGGTACCCTGCCAGAGGGCGCTCAGTAAATGTCTGCAGGACTTTGGAGGGGGAAACAGAGGCTGGTCAAGATTGGGCCAAGACTCCAGGGGTCCTGCTCACTCCCCTGCATCCTAGGGGACCCTAGGTGGATGGGCCAGGGAGAGGGGCACTCACTCCAGCACATCGCGGTTGAACTGCTTCTTGCTGTTACCCAGGAACTCCCCGATCATCTGCCGGCTGAGGCCCTTGCGCTGGAGCAGGAAGTGGGCCACTCCAATGGGGGTGTCAGGGATGAAGCCTCGGGAGATCAGGAACTGGATGCCTTTGTCCGGGTTTCTAGGGGTGCGGGTAGAGGTGGGAAGAAGGAGTAGAGAGTGAGCCAAGGCCATCCATGACTACTTTCTTCCAGCCCATGGAGCCCATAAAGGTGCCTGGAGGTTTCTGGGAAGAATTCCTATGAAATGCTAGGGTTCCTTCCACTGCAGAGGGGCTCTGGATCCAAAACACCTCTCTCCACAGCCTCACCTTCCTGCACACCGCCCCCCCCCCCACCAGGAATGAAGGTAGCATGGGGAGGGAAGGGGTTGGAGGAGGTCTGGCCAAAATGAGTGAATTCCAGAACAGGTGGAGAGGTGTTCTTCTGTGTTCCCTGAGGGCCCTGAGGCCTGCCACCAAAGCCCTTCCTCCCTGTCTGTATTCTGTTGTCTATACTCAGTTCCCAGCCTGGAATCTGGAAGGAGGGTGAGACTGGGGGACTGAGGTGAGCTCTCCTACCACACTGTCCATAGTGTCCGTAGACTCCTGCTCTCCACCATTTACTTTCTCAGGCTCCAGTCTCTACATGTGGGTGTGGGTGCCGTGTCTTCAGGCAAATGTACTCACAGTGTGGTCTGCACATCCATGCTGTTCCCTGAACTGTGTCTTATTGGTTCAGGAGAAGACAAGTACGGAGAGAGAGGGTAAGCATTTAGAACCTTTTATAGCACTTTGACATTTTCAGGATAACCAAGCATGTGATTGTTTTTCTAGCAGTTCATTTTTATTGCATTTTACAGAAGTATCAGCCCACAATATGTCAGGTAAAAACCCAAACTGGTCCTTCACCACAGATAGTTTGAGAACCACTATCTTGAGGGATCGCGGTATCTGTGTGCGTGTGAGCGTGCACGCAGAAGTCGTGCTGTGGAGGTGTGAGGGTGGGGGCTGGGCTCACCAGGGGGCAGCCTGACTTGGAGGAAAGAATGATGGACCAGCAGCCAGACCAGCCTGAAGCTCACTGGCTACATCACCGTCACCGTGTGCAACTCGCCTGACCTGTGTGAGCCTGTTTCTTTTCTATAAGAGGCACAGTAATGCTACCTGTAGATATTGTTCAGAAGTTAGCAAGATGCCTTATGCAAGGTGAGCCATGAACAGGCGCTATTCCCCCCCTCAAGCTTCTTGAGACCAGGGGATGCGTCCTACCCGTCTTTGTGGTCGCCATGCCATGGCACTCAATAGATAACAGCTGAGTGAATAGATGCACGTCCGTGTGGCTGGAAGGGGTGTTCTATTTCCTGGCTCAGGGCTCTGAAGGAAGGGGTGAATGGAGGGTGGAGATGAGTGAACCTATACTCGAGGCTTCCATGGTAGTGACATGTGCTTGCCACCAGCTGCATACATTCTAGTTGCTAGGACAGTTTTGACTGGGTGTCTGGCTGGGGATGCCATTTTTCTGCTTCCGTTCTCCTGTTCTCTTTCTGTCCCCCCTCTGTTTGCTTCACCCCAGCTTCCTTGTCTCCCCCTTTTATCCACATCCCTCTCCTGCCTTTAATCTGCATTCCTTATTCTAGGTCTCTCCTCTCCCACCCCACTGGCCTTTGCTCACTGCCTCCTCGCCCATCCTCTCCTGTCTCCTTGACATCATCCCCAGAAGATAATGCTGTTTCCCTAACTCCGTGTCCTACCTGAATGATTTCTGCCCAATCCTCATACGACCAGTACTATTATTCACTGAATACTGTATTTTCTTTTAAATTCTCTCGCTTTTCAAGTCCTAGCTTCATCGTAAGCAGTAATAGCGGTGAAAGCACGGGGCTCGATGTGTCGTTTTGTCCCTAATCCTTAAAATACATTTGTGACAATGAAAAATAG
Organism: Prionailurus viverrinus; assembly: GCF_022837055.1. Lineage (NCBI taxonomy): Eukaryota > Metazoa > Chordata > Mammalia > Carnivora > Felidae > Prionailurus > Prionailurus viverrinus. Next base: position 34,532,695 of record NC_062567.1, read on the forward strand.
AACGTGTATTCCTACACAGTGTCTCAAGGAGCAGGCAGGGCACAAAGGCCACGTGGGGGGGAGGGAACTGGGATGATGAGGACAATTACTTGGCTCTCTGCTCACCTTTACAGGTCCTCCCCCTCCGGCCCCCGCCCCCGCCTCTCCTTTGCGGCCCGGGAGTCCCTTGAGCTCCAGGGCGGGTGCTCACTCACATGTTGAAAAGGTTGAGGCCGATGCGATAGAGCCGTTTGCGCAGCGTGTCTGTGGAGAGCGTGGGCGACTTGCAGCTGGCGGGGTTCTCGCAGTGGTAGCGCGGCAGGCTCAGGATCATGGCCTGCAGGGCCTCCTTGGAGGCTGAGGCCGATGCTTCCGATCCCGACTTGGCCGACTTGGTGGACGTGCTGCTGCTACTCAGCTGCTCCGAGTTGTCGCCGGCCTCGGCCTCCGTCTCCTTCCCCGCCTCCCCGGCCTCCTCCTCCTCTGCCTCTGCCTCCGAGACCGCTACCGCGGCCCCCTCCACCACGGTCTGGGCAGCCCCAGGTGGGTGCGCGCCCAAGGCGGCGCTGGCTCCGGCCTCTGCGCCCGTGTTCTCGGCGGGAGCACCCCCCTGACCCGCGGTGGGTGCCTCGGGGGGCTCCTGCCCCGGGGCTTCGCCCTGCTCCGCTTTGCCCGCAGCCGCGGGCTCTGCCGGGGCCTGGGCGGTCTGCGCGCCCAAGCAGTTGGCCACCGACAGAGCCGTGGCAGAGGAGACAGAGATGTTCTGGTTGGCGATCTGCACGGTGACGTCCCGGAAAGCCATCATGAGGGTGCTGCTGTGGCCCTGGGGCAGGCCGGCGACCTCGGCGGCCTCTTCCCCGGGCGCCGGGCGGGCGCTGTTGAGCTCCCGCATCTCGGCCTCCAGGCCGGGTGGCCCCGCGCCCGCGTGCAGGGCCTGGTGGAGTTGGTAAGCGCCGCTCTCTTGCAGGGAGCACATGGTCTTGAGGCTCCAGGTGCTCAGGGCGTCGTCGATGGACTTGGCCAGGGACTGCACCTGCTCGGTGAAGGAGTCCTCCAGCTCGGTGAGCGTGCCCGCGAAGGTGGGCGGCAGGGAGGGCGAGCGCACCAGCGGCAGCCCCATGAGGCCGTAGCCCTCCATGAGCGCCTTCTCGGCCGCCAGGCTCTCGGCCGTGGGCGCCCGCACCTTGCGCAGGGAGATCCGCCGCGGCAGGCGGCTCTCCAGGAGGGAGTTGCGGATCTTCTCAAAGTTCTTGCTGAGCTGGTACTGGCGGAAGGCGGTTTGGATGGTGCAAGCGGCGCGCCGGGACACAAGGTGGCCCCCGTACTTGTGTTCTAGCATTTCAATCTGCGAAAAGAACCAGAGACGAAGAGCGCAGTTAAGACTGGGAGTCACCGACGAAGCTTTGGCGGGGCCCAGCAGTGCACAGCTGGCGGGTACGGAAGGGCCAAGTCTGAGAACTCCCAGCGTGTCATGGATACTTGCCAAGATTCCTAGAGAGGTAGGATGTGGGACTGGCTTCCAGGGATTCGCCATGTCCTGGGGGCAGGGGACAGGTGTGTTACTTCTGCTTGTTGTGGTGGTTACTTATTTTTTTTTAATTTACTTTTTTAAATGTTTATTTATTTTTGAGGGAGAGAGAGAGAGAGAGAGAGAGAGAGAGAGAGAGAACGCATGGGGAAAGCAGAGAGAGAGGGAGACAGGCAGAAGCTGCCTTCAGGCTCTGAGCTGTCAGCACAGAGCCTGAGGCGGGGCTCAAACTCATGAGCTGTGAGATCATGACCTGAGCCAAAGTCAAAGGCTTAACTGACTGAGCCACCCACGAGCCCCTGTGGTAGTCATTTTTAAATGCTCATATCAGAGATGCATATGGAAACACTTATGGGTGACAGACACATAAGTTATCTTGAATTTGTATTAAAATACTTCATCAAAAAAAATGGAACTGTTAGATGAAACAATGTTAATCGTAGTTATCTGGGAGTTTACTACAGTATTCTTTCTACTTGTGTGTACATTTAAAATAATAAAATAATACAAAATTAAAAATTAAAAAGAAATGCTAAAAAAAAAAAAACCCAACTTGCTGCTACACCTTGTTCACCTGCTTTCTTCCTCAGCATTCACATCAGTGCATTGCGGAAATCCCTGACCCTGGGATCATCATAACGGTTGGGACTGGGGTTTGATTAACGCTGTGTTCCTAGCACCCAGCCCTAGGGCTGGCACATAGTAGATGCTAACTAGATGAGATATGAGCAACCAATAATATTTCACCATGTTTCCCAGGGTCATGGAATGGGGCAGATAGAAAGGCTAATTTTGTCCCTCAGTACCATGCTTCAACCTGCCTCCTGTTGAAGGAGGCTCACCAGGGACGGCAGCTGGAGTGACTGCCTCTCACAATGCCAACAATTTCCTGGGCTCCTTCCCTGTGGGTGCCCCCACCACTGGACCAGCAGAGGCACCCTTCTAGACCAGAAAATCTCATAGATACAACCCCAAACCCCAGGGATAATCCCAGGTAAAAGGAGATGACCTCAATCTTGCCTTCAGCTCTTATGTCTTGCCATTCAGGGCCCTTCCCAACCCCAAACCTAGTGGCATTATGCTGTCTCTCTTCCCAAATCCAGCTGTCCTCTTGGAAGATAGTTGGGAAACTTCAGCTTATTGAGGTTTGAGTGGCCAATAAGGCCTCCTGTATGACTCCCCTCAGAAGTGTTTGCATGTCACGAGATACAAGGCCTTAAGCAGAATGTCTTCATGATCCTCATATTAAAGGGCTTTCAAGATACTCTTAAAACTCACACCAAGTATATTAGTTAGCTACAGCTGCATAACAAATTACCACAAGCTCAGCAGCTTAAAACAATACCCACTTATTTTTTCATAGTTCTGTACGTTAGTAGTCTGGGCATGGCTCATCTGGGTTCTGTGCTTGAGATCTCACCTGGAAGAAATCAAATGTCAGCTGGGACTGCAGTCTCACACAAGATTCAGGGTCCTCTTTCAAGCTCATTGCTGTTGGCAGAGTTCAGTTTCCTGAGATTCTAAGACTGAGGTCCTCACAGCTGCCTGCTGTTCCTGGCCACACAGTAGTTTGGCCATTCAGGGCCAACCAGAGGAGTGGCTCTGAGGCTTCACCTCCTTCTAAAGGGTTCACCTGATTAGGTCAGGCCACCCAGAATGATTTCCTTTGGATTTGGTCAAGGTCAACTGCATGGTAACCTAATGACAGAGTGATATCCTATTATATGCCCTAGTCCCATCCCCACTCAAGGGAAGGGAACAATACAGGATGTGCACACCAGGGGGCAAGAATCTCAGAGAGGGGCATCAGGAGTCTGGGGGACCATCAGAATTCTGCCTATGGGGTTTTATCACGTACCCAGGATCTCCAGAGAAACAGAAATTTCTGACATCTCAGAGGCATTTCATCACTGCTTTTGCAGAAATCATGTCAGAGGGGAGAGAGCTCAGCTCAGTCTCCCTGCAGAACCCTGCCAGGCTCCCTGAGGTCTGGAATGGAGATTGGCCTTGACTAGGCAGGAGAGCCTTCCAAGGGGGAAGTTATAGAGAGTGAGGGAAACTGACCACTTAACTTTCTCCTTCCGTCAATTTCTGTCACACTCTTATCCCTCCTCAAGTCCCATGAGAAACTGACACCAGGCAGGAATTCATATTTCTTTCCCAACTGGCCTATTCACATTTCAAGGGAAACCTTAGACCCAAAAGCATTCTCTTCAGGTTATGAGATGCCATTGGCAACAGAGGGAAGGTATGAAATCCCATTGCCTGAAATGTTTCCAGAATGGTAAAGATGTCCATCCCCCTGGCACAGTATCATCCTATCTGGAGGCAGAAGGCTGGCTGAACTAACCCTAGGAGACTTCTACTAGCCAATGTCCCCAGTGTCACCCAAGCAGAGAAGAAAACAAGATTTTAAATATCTTGAACCTGGTTCATCAAATCTTCCACTATACTGTAAGCCCCACGAAGGCAGAGACTTTGCCATGTTTACTGCTTTATCCCCAGTGCTTGGAGAATGCCCAGCACACAGGAGGCCTTCAAGGAATATTTATTGAATGGATTAAAGAATTAATTGCAAAGTTATCTTTGTGACTCTCAAAAACCACCCTAACTAACCCATAACTTTCTTTTCCAGGAGCGGATGCATTTCACTTGTGTTTCCAAACTCCACTGTGTCACTGGCCCCTTTCCACCTGCCTACAGACCCTCTCAGATCTCCCCAGGCTAAATCATAACTCCTCTTGACTCCCCAGCTCTGGGGCACTAGCCCAATATCTTTCTTTCTGTTTTCCACCAAACCTCTTGGAACACTAGTCTACACCCTCTGCCTCACTCTGTGAGCAAATGGCGAATGGCTGATCCAAGTTTATATGCCCTGAGCCCCCAGCATCGGTCTTCTGCTCCCACTGGTTTTCTAAAATGACTCTTATGAAGGTAACCAGAGACCTTTCTTCATGAAACCTGAAGGTCCATCCTCAACCTTCCTCCTCCCTCTTTTCTGCAGCTCTTCGTATTTTTATCACCTTGAAACTCGGACCTCGGCTCTCATGACTCAGTCTACCTTGGTTTGCCTGCTTCCATACAGCACTTCCATCCTATATTCTGACCTCAAAATCCCTAAGCATGCCAGTTACAAGTCATATGAGTGCCATCTTCCATTCTGCAGAGACATTTGAATTATTTTCCCATGCACTTCTGGACATCTTCCATGACTTTTACATTGGAGGTCATTAGAGCAGCCTCCAGTAGCTGATAATTAACAACTAATTAAGAGGGAAACTATCTCCGGCAGAGCCTTTGTGGCAACTCTACAGTTGTCCTGCAGGCTAGTATCTTCTCACCTCTTGTGTGAGAACCTTGTCCACTATCATAACTTCACTGTACTTTAATCGGCTGATGAACAAGCCTTAGGGGAGATAATCAGTCCCAGATCTGCTTCTTCTCTGCTGGTTGGCCTTGGACAAGTTTCCTAACATCTCAAACTCTCAGTTTTCTTATCTGTTATGAAGCTAATCCTGCAGACTCTGTAGCTTGTTATGAGAATTGAATCATTTCATATGAACTTGTCACATAATCAGTGTGCAGTAAGTGGTAGCTATTTGATGACAATGATGATTCGGTGAATGACTCTCAAATTTCAATTCCTAGGCTTGATCTTAGATCCCTCTGTTCACCTATACAAAGCCACTGCCTTGCCCCACCTCCCCGAATCAGCTCTCGATGATTTATTTGCCTTACAGCACTTTGGCTGTTATGCTATCCAGTCTGGGAATCTTGTATTTGTCCATGCATCCTCCTTTGCCCACCCTCTGCATTTGTCAGCCTCCAAGCCTTTATTCCACCACCTGTCCCACCCCCAAAACCTTTTGCATCATCCTGACCTTTCCACCAAACTGTTGCCACATGGGGCTCTCTTCGACTCCCCACTTGGACCACCCTGGCAGCCTCCCCACTGCCTCCCTGCTCCCTTCTCACACCCACCATCCATCCTACACTACATTACCCTGATGAAGGCTCTTGAGGAGCAGATGTGAATACAGACGTTCAGCTGCTTGAGAGCATTGCCCCAAATAAGTATATAAATGCTTCCTGCTGGCCTTCCGACCCTGAGCAATCTGGCCTCAGCCTACCTCCCGTTTTCTACTACTACACCAAGCCTCTGTACATGCTGGCTCGACCCCTGCTCCTCCCCCAGCCCACACTAGGCTTCCCTGCTCTGAGCATTTGCTCAGCCTTGTCCCTCAGCCCATGATGTTCTCTCCTTTCTTCAGAACCTGCCTCAAATGGGCATCCTCTGTGAAGCCTCCTCAGTTCCCCAACCAGACAGGAATCTTACCACTTTAGGTGCCTGTGGAGAACGTTGTTTCTTACTTCTCTTGGATGCCCAGTTTTCTCCACTAATCTTTGTGATATTTAACTAACCCACCCTTCCTTCTCTCCACACCCCCTACCCTGACTCCAACAGAGCATCAGTTATTCGAGGCCCCTGATCCATGGACAGCACCTAGCCCAGAGCCTGGCAAGGACCAAGTGCTCACTATGATATTTGAATTCAGTTGTTGGATCTTCTCCATTTGTTCCAGTGCATTTAACACAACCATCTCCCATTTATTCCAGCCTCGTGCCTGCTGCAACCCCAGCCTGCACTGTCCCCCACTGTTTCTTTCCATCCTTCACAGCCACCCTCCATGCTCTCTGTATTCCCATGGACTGTATCTTACAGGAAGGATGGTATTATCTGTCTCTACATTCTTGGTGCCCAGTGTTGAGCCAGAGCCATGGTTAGGGCTTAATAAATGTTTGCGGACATGAACTAAACTGAACTCTGTCCTATGTCCCAGGGGAAATAAAAATCTAGGCTCTCTTCCGGATCCGGGCTTGGAGTCAAATGCTCCATCCTCCCCCTCCCCCACAACTCTCTCAGACACATACATATACATTTCCCTCCCACAGGGCTCGGGAACTTGGCAGCGTCCCAGGTCAGTTCTGTCCACCCAGCCTGGCCCTCCCAACAACCCTAACCCTTTTCTTTCTTTTTTTTTTTAACGTTTATTTATTTTTGAGACAGAGAGAGACAGAGCATGAACGGGGGAGGGTCAGAGAGAGGGAGACACAGAATCCAAAACAGGCTTCAGGCTCTGAGCTGTCAGCACAGAGCCCGACGCAGGGCTCGAACTCACGGACCGCGAGATCATGACCCGAGCTGAAGTTGGCCGCCCAACCGACTGAGCCACCCAGACGCCCCTAACCCTTTTCTTAACCAAGGCCAGGTCAGAGAGCTAAGAGAGTTGGGTATGGGGGGAGGGTGGTCCCCAGGGTGGGGAGGGGTCTTTGGGCCCACAGGCCTAAGAACAGCTCATCTCACTTCTCCCTAAGCCCCATGAATCATGGGTAATTGTAGCCTCGCTTCCTCCCAAGAGAGCAATCTCTCTGCTTCTGCCAGAAGAAGCTGTGGAGGGGGGCTCAGGGGGCTCTGTCTGCCTAACGAGCCTCTCAGTGTTAATTAGAACATGCTCCCTCTTTTCAGGTTGCTGCAGCAGCTGAGCCTGAGAAGGGCCGCTGAGAGATGGTCGCCAAGTCAGGGTGAGGGAGGAAGAGCAGCTAGCTGGGGGGCTGCAGTGCTGGGGAATGAGGGAGCCAGGCCGGGGTGGGGGTGGCTTTCACATGTGAGCAAGGATTTCCTCTGATCCAAGATTTCCCAGCTGAGAATGTTAAAGCATTACATGGAATGAGGCTGCAGAACTTGGCAAGGGAAGCCTTACATGAGGCTTAGGAGCAGACAGTCTAGGGTGGGGAGAGAGGAGCTTGGAGATGCTAAGGGTGGCCCCAAGGGAAGCTGGCCTGCACTGGGCAGGCTGTGAGCCCCGCGTCTTCCCTGTGTGCCCACCTTCCTGTCCAACTGTCCAAAATACAGCAAGCATTCAACACAGCAGGGCACTGAGGCCTGCCTAAGAGCAGGGCTGCTCTTGGGAACCTCTTCTGACTACAGCCAGCTAGGGGTAGGGGGTACGACAGCTCAGCTACTCCTGGATCACAGAGACTGTCTCAGGTAGAGCTGCTGCGGGGAGCCTGATTTGAACCCCGGGTTGGGCTCCTTGCCGTCTCCAGTGCTCCCACAGAACCCTGTGCACTGCTTCCTTGGAACCTACCCCTTCACTGGGATGAGGAGGCTATGGAAGACTCTGGATAAAATCAAGGACTGTGGAGTCCCAGTCTTGGCTGCACCAGGAATGCACACCTAGGGATGTGTCTTTGGGCAGGTTACTTAATATTGCTAAGCCGTGATTTTCTCATTCTTAAAATGGAGATAGTAGTAGTACCTAGCTCACTGGGATATTATGCAGGTCTGGGGAGATATTGCATGGAAAATGTCTGGCACATAGTTAATGCTATTAATGCTAGCTAGTACTGGTTACGAGTCAGTGCCCATCTCTGGAATGAGCTCCCTGACAACTGTGCCTGTGTCTTTTGTATTGTGGTGTCCCAAGCCTTGCACAGAACAGCAATGCAATTCTGTTCCCTGAACCAGATGCAAGTGAACAGAAGGACTATCCCTGATGAGCATTGCCTTCACCATCATGCTCTGGGGGTTGGTCCTCTGGTGCCCTCCATGCCCTGGTGGGATTCTTGCCTTCAGAGGAGAAAGGAGCCTTAGATATTCTGGTACAATCCCTCATTTCACAAGTGAAGAAACTGAGACCCAGAGAATTGGAAACATGGCCACCCTGACCCTAACCCTAATCTCTCCCCTTGAAGGTATCCCCTGGTGAGGCTGGACCCTGAGGCTTAGGTATGGGAGATTTGTTGTGGAAGGGTCTGCTCTCCAAAAAGAGAACATGGTTTCCATCCAGGACCTGACTTGGGTGGGGGGCAGGGCCTGGATGCTACTGACCGTAGCTGCATGGTCCCCTGGCTTGGACAGCATACACAGTGATGCCATTTGGACAACCCACATGAGCTCCAGTGGGCTGTTCCTCAACGGTGGCACAGAACAGGATACAAACTCCCTAGAGAACCTGAATGAATTTGGAAACCACTCGGGTGCCCTATGTATCCTTGCCACACCGCTTTTCTAAAGGATCCTCCAAAGGAATCTACATGCTCCCTCCTTGTCCCCCTAGGTTGTAGCCCCGGGCTCACTGTGAGATGAAGTGAGGGAGCTGAGGGCAGAGGGAATGGAGGATGGAAAAGCTGTCCCAGAGAAGCTGGCACTTCTTCCCACTGTGATTGTGGGGCGAGGCCCTAGGGGCTGGGGGAACAGGGAAACCCAGAAGCGGTTTCGTTCTTTCTTTCTTTCTTTTTCTCATGTGTTCCTCCAGTACAGAGCATGTCCTAGGCACCAGGGACTGTGCTGTGTGGGGAAACAAAGGTGAGCAAGAGTAGCATCATCACCTAACACAGAACCCTAGGGAGTGCTCACTCCTCACACAGACCATGAAGTAACTGGCCACTCCGAAGGTGTTCTGTGCACAATCCGCTCAACTGTGCGACAGCCCTGAGAATGACATAGTCCTTGCCTGTACGAGTGGGACAGCTACCAGATGGCATGGAGTCAGCAGTGGAGCACGCAGTGAAAGCACACACCCAGGCTTGGGGATGCTGACCTGAGACATGAAGTATGAGTAGAGATCACCCAGGTGAAGTGTGATGGGGGACAGGTGGTGAGTATTCCCAGCAGAAGAAATAAAATATGGCAAGGCCCAGAGGCAAACCATAGCACAGAGATCTGGAGAAAGGTGAGTGGGGATGGCAGGAACCCTGCGTGGCAGTGGGGCAGGATGTGGGGTTGTGTCAGGTGGTAGAAGAACCAGGAAAAATCTGTCCTACATACAGTGAGGAGCCATGGAAGGCTTTCACACACACAGGCTTTCATCTGATGTGCTGTCTTTAAGAGGGCTCAGCTACAGGGTGGAGATCAGGTTAGGAGAGGCACAGCTCCAAGTAGGGGAACCTGTGGGGGTTTCCCCAGGGGCTCAGGTGAGAAGTGATGGTGGCCTAGCCTGGGGTGGGGGCAGTGGGGTTAGCAGGAGAGGGTGGAATTTGGGAAATAGTTAAGAAGTAGCATCAGTGGGCTTGGGGATGGAGAAGATCTGGGGCGGGGGAGGGGTGTGGGGACAGAAAGGAGCCACAGGCAGTGCCTGAGATTCTGGACTGGCTGATGGAGCAGGCCTGGCAGGTTGGTGGACTGGGGAGATAATGATTGCCCAAGATCTTTCTAGTGTAAGTACTATAGGATTTGCACAACTGGTGGAAATGACAGAATCAGATACTAAATCCTAGATCTTAAAGAAACCTATAGCAAAGTCAGGTCCGGGACCCAGGCTTCATTCGCCTCTCCCCCTTCAGGTCACTAACTTAGTATTTTCCCCTTTCTATCCCTGAGCATATCTTCTTCATGCCAGGGACAGTGTCAGGCATGATATAATGATGGGGATATAATGATGAATAATGAGTCATGGGCCCGGCCTTCTAGGAGGAGTCAAGTCAATAGGGAATGATGATACAGGGCTGAAGGGCGATGACAGCACCCCCTGGGTACTAGGGGATTTCTGGGAAGGGGCATCCAATGCAGCCTTGGGAGGGCAGGGAAAGCTGCCAGGGAGGAGGAGGGAGAACAAATTGAGGCCGACTGCCAAGTGAGGGGGGGAGCAGGAATGTTAGTGGTAGAGGCACAGAGAATAGCGTGTATGAAGCCCCGAAGAGTTAAGAGACAACTGAGGCCTGGAGAACCTAAGCAACTTGTTCAAGATCACACAGTTCATTTGCAGAAGAGACAGGAGTTGAGCTCAGTCTCTTATAAATGTGTGTCGTGTTTTTAATCACTTTTCTCTAGCCCCCTCACTTTTTGCCCTCTTCCTTCTGCCCCCAGCCTATGCTTGGCCTAGAGAGATACATGAGCCAGAGGAGATGCGCTATTCCCTGAAGCTGCATTCACTCAGCATAAAGGTGCCTGTCACACCCTCAACTTTCCCGCCTGCTGGCTTGACATGCAAACCCATCTCTCAGAATGGTGTCTACTATAAAAAGGCTCATGATGCCAATCAGAAGCCTGTATCGCTCTCCATATGCCACATAGTCAGTCAGAATTAAACTAACTCTCCTGCCTAAGCTGAAGTACAGGTTTCTTTTGGTATTAGTCACCGGATATTCGTTAAATTGCACTGCAATTTTTTGGGGGGCAAGTAGGGAGCACTTTTTTCTCTTTGTTACCCCACTCTCTTATTGCTTTGCACATCATAGTTATTCAAAAATTATTCACTCAGAGGGCTCTTACTATGTTCAAGAAACTCTGCTAGATGCTGGGGGAAGGGTACAAAGATGGGTAAGAAATGATCTCTGTCCTCAAGGAGCATAGTCATGTGGGATTGAGAATACTTCTTATCTGGGCCAACTGACCACCCACATCACACTGTAGTGTTCCAGATGGACTGTCTTCCAGCCCCTGCCTGGGCATTCCCGGTAACACAGAACTCACTACCTCACAAGCAGGACTTTCTATATTTTTAACAGCTCTAATTGTTAATTGAGCTAAAAGCTTCCTTTTCTGTAGCTTTCATACGTTAGTACCACTATTTTTGACTGGAATGATAGAAAATATATCAAATCCGTTTTTCACATGCCAGCTCTTCCATATTTAAAACTTGTTTTCACGTCTACAATTTCTCCATATGACTCCAGCCAATCCTATTTTCCTTCTTAGGAGAACCTTGGAATCCTCATGATTCTTACTTCTGTCTTAAATGAAGCCCCAAGAACCAAGGGCAGGCTCTAGACAGGCCCTGACCAGAAACCAGTGTGGGGCTCCAGCCAGCTGCTCCCCTATACTGAGGCTTATCCACCCTCCTGTGAAGGCTGCTATACTCACTTCTCTGGCAGCCATTTCACTGGTTATTGATTCATCTTGAGCTTACAGTCAACCAAAGCCACAAGTTCTCTCTCCCAGGACCAAGCCTGCCTATCTTATACTAATGCTGTGGGCTTTTCAAAGCTAAGAGCAGAACTTTAGCTCTTTCCCTGTTTCATTTAGACTTTTTCATTTAAATCTTTATGTCTGGATGAGATTTCTACAAAATCTTGGATTCTATCACCAAGGTATTAGCTGTTCCCTTTAGCTTTGTGTCACTAGAAAGTAGTGCCTTGTCAAAAATGGTTGAACTTAACAGGACCAAGGACGGTGCACCGCTCAGGGCACCAGGAAACGGCATGGATGGAAAAACCAACGTTTTTTGAGAATTCTGTTTGAAAACAACCCACCTGACTATATTGTCATCCGATTCACTTCCTATCTTGTCCACATATATATCATGGGAGATTTTGTTAAATACTTTACTGAAAACCAGATGTTCCACCTCCAGCCGACCTTGATGCTGAAGGAAAGAAATGAAGTTGGTTTGGCCTGATTCAGTCTTAGGGACCTTTCTACTAGCTTTCCTTCCCCAAACTCACTTTGTCCATGGAGTTAAAGAATGTTTCTTTTAAAACCTACACATTTGGAGATGATTCAAGGTCTAATTCCCAATTTCGAACCAGTGCCCAGAGTGCTTAACTGGCATTCCCAGTCACAGACTTAACTAGAGCAAGACCAAGGGGTGGATCCTATGTCTATGGCTCCAAGTTCAATGTTCTTTCTTAACAAAATTCAGTCATGATATCTTTATCTAAGCATATGCACATGAGTATACACACACACACACACACACACACACACACACAAATGGAATTTGTTCTCCAATAGGGGACTTTGGTTTATCTTGGGAATCCTCAGTCTACCCAGAGGAGACCACCATCTTTGCATCTCATTTGAACCTAAGTGTGCCTACACATGGGGCTTGCTCCTTGGGTGGACATGTGAGTGGGCTATCTCTTCTAAGCAGCAGTGGAGGTAGGGGCTTCCCCAGAGAACAGTGGGCCACCTGCCTAGACATTTGTGAGGGCAATTTAGGCATCCTGCACATGGCAAGAGGAGCAGACCTCTGAACACGCTGCCTAAGGGACAGGCATTGCAAGGGTGTGGCCCAGGCCCTGTTAAGGCTGCTTGCCTGACAAACTGGGCTACAGGGATGGGCAGAACACTTAGCTCAATTTGGAAGAACTAGTGGCAAAAGAGGCGTGCCTACAGCACCGCAGAGGTGGGCCCAAGTGGGGAGATACCCTGGATAGCCCCCGAAGGCAGGGCCCCTTCACCACCCTCCCCGCCCCCCTTGGAGGCCCTGGGTACCTGTTTATTCTTTAGGTCAAGGGAGAGCTCGTAATCGGAGGCGTTAGGGGCGTGGGAGCAGAGCGCCGTCGCCAAGGCAGGCTGCTGCCGGCCGGGGGAGGCCGCGCGGTGGGAGCCAGCCCTCGGGGAGGCACCCCCCGCCCCCGGCCGCTCCTCCTCCTCCTGCAGCTCCTGGGCTTGAGCCTTCGGGGCATGGGCACTGGGTCTGCCGGCTGCCACCGCCGCCGCTGCCACCACGGAGTCCTCCATGCCCCCACCGGCCTGGGCACAGGAGCCATCGCTGTGAACAAAAGGCAACGGTGCTCGGTTGGGGGGGAGCGGGACAGGGTGCATGTGGGTGCGGGGTGAGGAGAGAGACTGGGCACTCTGGCCTGGCCTTTCAGGCAGCGATGGGCCTTCCTAGTGGTGGGGGCTTGGGGTGCCTCCTGAAGTCACCTCTAGGGAGGGGCTACCTTGGCAGGGAAGAACTTCAGGCAAGGAAGAGAGCCTGAATTTGGAGAGGGTATCCCAGGCAGAGGAAAGGAGCAGCTATGATCAGAGCTCATGAACCTCTGCTTGCTTAGAACCTCTGCTCTGCAGTAGAGCAGAGTAGGTAGGAGTAGACTTCCTGGGTTGGAATCTGGACTCTGACTCTTATTAGTTATGGGAACCTGAACAGGCTGCTTAACCTCATTGTACCTCTGTTTTCCCATCTATAAAATGGTCACAGTAATAGTACCTCCTTCATAAGGATGTTGGAAGGCTTACATTAGCTAAAGTTAAGACAGTGCCTGGCTCAGAGTCCTTGCTAAATATAAGTGTTAACTATCATCATTATCAGTGGTCTGGTTCCCTGGCCAGTGGCTTAGGCAGCTGGAAAGAAGCTGATCCACACACTGAACCAGCTCCATCTTTATGCTGCCCAAATGACTGTGGGGAAGGAGTGATGCTTACAGGCCTGGTCTGAGCATAAAGCCCCTCCAGGCCAGGCGGACACCAGCTTTTTAGGACTGAGTCTGTAAAGAGAAGGGTGGTTGCCCTGCTGGGTCCAGGGGAAGATCTGTCTTTGGCTTCTGGCCTCTCCTCCCCTCCCATGGAGCCCCCAGGAGGCTGAGCCATAGCTGCTGCCCACCTCCTTACCCTAAGGAGATACCTGCTAACTGGAGCCGTCATACCCCAGCCTGCCCTGGGGAATTAATACACTCAGGTTGCTCCCCTCCCTGGCCAGTCTCCTAGTTCCATCCTTCCCTCAAGGCCAAGTGCTAAGCCACCTGTCCATGAAGCCTTCCCAAGCAACTCCAGCTTTGACTGCTCCGTCTGCTAGCACACTAGGAGCTGCACTTAGAGAGTCTATCTCTATTTCCCAGGAGCAGAAGCATCGTGGCTACAGCATGGGCTCAAATCCATACTCTACCACCGTGTGGCTTCAGTTAAGTTGCTTTTCTTCTGAGCCCATCTCTGGCTTCCTCATTTGTATGGTGGAGGTACTAGTACCTATTTTAGGTTATGGTGAGGGCAGAGGAGTCAGTATGTATAAGGTGTTTAGCACACTGCCTGGCACAGAGTAAGTGCTCAGTCATTGTTAACTCATGTCCCCCATCTATCGCCTCTTAGAGTCCAGGACCTATATTCTATTTTATCCCTGCTCCCCAGTTAATGCTGGGCAGATGATCAGTGCTCAGCTAATACTTGTTGATGGATGAATTGAAGGGAGAGCAAGAGTCAAGGGACAGCAGACAGAGATAGAAGATCAGGACTAGAAGGGACCCTAATGTCACCTAGTCCAGCCCTCCAATCTCCCTTTCTTATAGAAGGTGGGGTGACCCTGGCCCAAAAGCCAGGCAATACTTAGGGTTTCTTTCCTCTATAGTTTTGCCTCCATGTAAGGTTCCCCCAAATCAACAGGCAGAAAAGAGACCTCTTTGTGTTGCTTTCACCCAACTTTGGAGCCTCCTGGTACTAGAATAACCAAGGATGAGTGGCGAACCCTTCCACTCAATCTCCATCTATCCTCCCCATACTCCTGGCCTCATTGCTCCCATAAAGGAGAACACATTGGCTGGCCCTAGCAACAAGGAGCCCCAAACTCCCTAAGGAAACCCTTTATATGCATGATTCTTTCCTCCATCACTTTCTGTATGGCCATTAATCGAGTTGTATAGTTGGATGAGCTCTAGTTATCTGATATGGTTTTTTTTCCACCAGTTTTCACTGGTTGAAGACCTGACTGCAACTCATCTTGTCATAAGACTTACCCATTCTTCCCATAGGGCACACAGATACAGCTCTTCCCTCTCCTATCACAACCTGCCTCCCCCACAATGGGCCTGGGGGGCACCATTCAGTGTCATACATACATCTCTTCTCCAGACTGTTCTTGGTGCTAATGCCCAAGCCTCTTCACCCTAAAAGGTTTTCCAGAATCTTTAGAGAACTGGTGGCTACTCAGGACTACAAACACCTTTAAAAATAGCCCTATGCTTTCTTTTACTGTGGGAGTCTGCTTGGCAAGAGGTTCTGGGGGAGTTGATGCCCCCCAATAACAATACTGAACCAGTGATGATGAAGGCAGGTGAATAAATACTCTGGCCTCTCATCCCTTGAGCAGAATAACTCCAAAGCACATTCCATGTCATCTCCCAAAAATGCCCAGTGGCCAAAGCCATGACCTGATCATTAACGAACATGTATTGGCTTCCTTCTCTTCTCTCATCCCCCACCCCCACACAGGCACTTCTTGGAGTCACCTTATCCCAAATAAACTACTTGTGTTAAACCAAAACAGATTTTAAAAATAGCCTTCTTTGTGGTCCACCCCTCTGAATATAGTCAGACTCCAAGGCCTTATCTCCTGAACTCATTCATAGGGCCTGGGAGTTAGGAGACCCCTCACTGTCATCTCTAGCACATGCACATGCACATGCACATGCATGCACACACACACACACACACACACACACCCCAACACACACACAGACACACACACACACACCAACGCATACACTGATGCATACATAATGCTTCTAACTAGCTCTGTGGCTTGGGTAATTTGTTCATCCTTCTGTGTCAGTTTTCCTTACTTGTCACATGATGAGAACTTACTTATCTCTAAGCTTGGAATTCTGGAAGCTTGGATTCTAGTGCCAAAGCCAGTCCACCAAGGCCCACCAGCCCCAAGGTTCCAGACTGTCTGGCTGGTGGAACCAACTCTGCCTTTGCCCACCTCTATGCAAAGGGATCTGAGAGACTATGACACACCCCCCAATCTGAGTATATGATGAAAAGTATTAGAAAGAGGACTTTGTCCTTGCCTTCCCTCCTTAGACTTCTCCACTCACTTGTGTGGTATAAAGTAGCTATGGGAGACTCAGAACTAATGTCATCAATATGGCAAAGTTTAAGATTATACAGTACAGAGAAAAGAACATGGGCTTTGATGTCAGGAAAACCTGGGTTAGAATCCTCTTTCTGCTACTTACTATGTGAACTTGGGAAAGTTGCCTAACCTCCTTGTGCCTCTATTTCCACAAAACAGGCATCCTAACTCCTTTGCAAGGTTGCTGTGAGGAATAAATATAGCTTGCAAAGAACTTAGTACAGTGCCTGGCACACAGTAGTCCTTGATAAATGATGACCACAGTGGTGGCAGTATTTGGAGCTGGAAACCTACAGCATGGAGTCTCAAAGGAATTCCCAGAAAAACAGCATGGAGAATTTCTATGTGGAAGGAGAAGGGGTTCTCAACATTTAGCCCTCTTCAACCTTCACAAAACAAACAGTAAGGTTTTTCCATCATAGCTCATGTTCCCAGACCTCCAGACTAACTCCCATGGTCTTTAGGGAGAGAAGCAAAGGCAAATTGGCTTACAGAGGCTTCCTCCCACTCTTGTTCACCCACTGGAGCAACAACATGGTGAAGGACCTTGGTGTTGGGGATCACAAATCATGGGATCCATCACCTCTGATGAATCCATACACATCTACCACCTACAGGAAGTCTCCTTGGCTGTACCAGTCACAATATGAGGTATGCCCTAGGCAGACATTTGTCCAATGCTCCTTGTGTGGATCTGTGTTGTAGTCACTTTTCAGGGAGCTGTAGAGGCCGGAGTACTTAAAACTTCTCATCAAAAGAATGTTCCCAGCCTCTCTTTCCCTCTCTGTACCCCATCTATAAAAATGGGCCAGTGAAAGAGTTTAGAATATTCATCCTAGCTGTTGCAGCTAGAAGGCCATATACTTCAACTTAGAGATCATCTACTTCAATCCCAGTCTCTTATGGAACCGTAAGCCCATTGTTCCAATGTCCAGAACATCACACTTTGCAAGACACAGGCTGTGCCCCCTTGAGTGTCTAGAGTTCACTGGGCTGACCTGATATCATGAAGCTGCTGTCCCCAGTGGGTCAGATGTCAGGCAGCCTGGCACTTGGACAGGAATCATGTGAATGGTATTCACTCCATGACCTGCATAGATTCTTGTAAGGAGAAGAGAGGGAGAGGAGGGGAGAGAGAGGCTGGTGATGTTAGCTATCTTGGGCTCATTATCCAGCTGTATGGAAACAGATTCCTTGAATGGCAGCCCACTAGCCTAGAGATACTTAGTGTGACTGATAACATAAAGGAGATGCTAGTCACAAGAATCTTTCCTGGGTTGGGACACCCACTTGAGAAGGGAAAAAGAATGTAGGTGGCACCAAAACAAGAGGGTTCTGAGAAGGCTTTGGTGGCATCCATATGACATTAGACCAATAAAAATACAAGGACTCAGGCCATGAATGGGGGTTATTCCACACATGAGAAAAAGACAGGATTTGAGCATGGCAAATGAAAGTCTTTGAGAAATTGGGGGAATAGCAGTTGCTCAGAGGAATACTACATGTGCCCAAGACCAGAATGACCTGTGTGTTGGGACTGAACATCACATCAGAGAGTGTCACCTATGTGGGAAGCTGACTTGTTCTTGGAGGGATGATAGGGGCCCGGAGAGCATGGCATATATATGACTCCCCTGGAGTTCTAGTGACCACTCCATCCTATCATTGCTGATATCAAAGCTGATTTCA
Source organism: Prionailurus viverrinus (assembly GCF_022837055.1). NCBI lineage: Eukaryota > Metazoa > Chordata > Mammalia > Carnivora > Felidae > Prionailurus > Prionailurus viverrinus. The sequence continues at coordinate 34,550,464 of NC_062567.1, forward strand.
TAAAATGTAGATACTTTAATGTCAATACTTTGCTCAAAACCCATCAGTGACTTCCCAATACTCCTGAGATGAGGTCCACCAGCGTGGACTTAGAAGCATTTGTGATCTTACTACAACCTCCCCTTCCAGCCACATTTCCACCAAGTGATCCACCCACTCTGTGCACACTGAAATTCTCCCCAAATCTGCCAAGCCCTCTCAGACCACTATGTCTCTCAATAACCTTCTTCTGCCTTGATATGTCTTCTCTCCATGATCCTAATCTCCCACCCCCATTTTCTCTGCTTTGTCAACTCTTTCAGGACACACTCATTGCCCCTGGGAAGAATCAGTCCCACCCTCCAATGTGCTCTCATAATTCTTGGCACTCGCCTCTATTTCAGCAATGACCACTTTGTGTTCTAATTATTCATTGATGTGTCTCTCTCTGTTAGACTATGCCATGTACACCTTTTTATCACCAGTGAAATCACAGCGGGCTGGCTCATAATACATGTTTAATAAATGTTAAATGAAAAGATAGATGGCTGGACAGGTCGATGGATGGACATCATTTAATCTCTACTACTTTCCCAAGGGCAGAGGTACTGAGGTAAGGTCAGTGATGCACCACCCAGACTCTCCTTCAAGGAATGACTTGTTGCCCAGCTCTGGGAGACTGCCCTCTGCAGTCAGCCCCTTCAGCTCCTTCAGGGAGTGTCTCAAAGGCAGTGTCTCCTTGGCCCAAAGTCACGTCCTTCCCAGAGCTGTCGGAATCCAGTGACTGATTGAGGCAGGGATATAAAGGCTCAGCCATTGTTACTTAACCTGGGGCAAGTTTGGTAGGTCATTCTCCCTCCAGAGCTCACCTGGGACTGGCTGAGGATTTTGTTGGACTTCTGTCACTTGGACTTTTTCTTTTGCCCCATGCTATGTTCCTGCCCTCCTTTCCGTGTGTGTTGATCCCAAGCACATCCTCTAGGAAACATTCAGCACCCTCAACTCAGAGTCTGCTTCCCAGAGAACCAAATCAGTGACACAACCAGCTTTTCTTTCTTCTTCCTTCTTCTCTAGACAGCAAAGATTACCTGGGTCTGCCTGCCCACACACCTGTAGAACCTTTCCTGTTTCCCAACACCTTTGAAACACCTTGAAAGAACTCTGGGCTCTCTTTCCAGAAAAATGCACATGATTTCATACATGCCAAATTTTACCTTCACATTCTGAGGCCTTAGAGACTCCATAGACCCAGGCTAAAAACACTATTCTGGAGAGATGATCACAGATTATCTGCCATACGCTGAAGACTGTGCCAAGGGCCATAGGCAGCTCTGGTCGTACAAAGTGTTTGGCTACCACCCACCTGGGAGCTTTCAGACACTGTTTACTGTTATCCTAGCACCGACGGCATCCTTGTTCACAAGTAAGAGAGCTTGAGTGGAGTGAGGCCCCTGGTTCTGCAACTTGTTTGTTAGCTGACTTGGGCAAGATACCTAACTTTTCTGTACCTCAGTTTGCTCATCTGCAAAGTGGGGATGTGAATATCTCCTTTCAAAGAGAGTGAGAAAGGTAAAATTAATTCATAGATAGGCTGGTATGCTGGCCACAATGGGAAATATGGCCTCTTTTTTTTTAAGTTTATTTATTTATTTGGGTGGGGGGGAAGTGCACCCATGAGTGGGGGAGGGGTAGAGAGAGAGAGGGAGAGAGAATCCCAAGCAGGCTCTGTGCTGTCAGCACACAGCCGGATTCAGGGCTCAGTCTCAGCAACCATCAGATCGTGACTTGAGCCAAAATCAAGAATTAGACGCTTTGCTGACTGAGCCACCCAAGTATCCTGGAAATACAGCCTTTCTATGCACCTGGCAGGACCCTGTGCTCACACAGCCTCTGCCAGGGAGCTGACTCAAGTCAGTGAGTGTCCTCCCTGGGCTCCCAGGCAAGGCCATGTCACCCCCTGCCAGGAGCTGGAAGGATGGAGGTAACTGGAGAACTGTGCAAGAGCCAGGAGAGGGCACTTAGGTCCATGCTGCCCTACTGGAGGCTGGCTTGAGTGATGGCCTTTGGCATGAAGGTGGAGAAAGGAATGAGAAGGCACCTAGAGGCCCACCTCCTGAGGGGCTTGTTGGTGTTGGTGCTGGTGGGTGGCCGAGGGAGGCTGTTTTCCCATCTGTGCAAGGCTAAAGCAGCGATTACTAGAGACCTTGTCAGGAGGGTTTGGGGGGGGCTAAAGGATTCCTCATGTGGGAAGAACCTCCAGAAGTCCTGACCAATTGCACTACATTAGCCCAAACTCTGCCAGCCTTTCTTTTTTTTTTTCAAGCTTATTTTTGAGAGAGAGAGAGAGAAAGAAAGAGAGAGAGTGAGTGGGGGGTTGGGGCAGAGAGAGGGAGACAGAGAATCCGAAGCAGGGTCCAGGCTCTGAGCTGTCAGTGCAGAGCCCAATGCGGAGCTTGAACCCACAACCTGGCGAGATCATGACCTGAGCCAAAGTCAGATGCTTAACCAACTGATCCACCCAGGTGCCCCTGCCTGCCTTTCTTAAAGTGCTTTTGGGACAAAGAAACTAGGCATTTTGCAGAAAAAAGCTAACAACATGGCTCGCATCTGAAGATTTTTCAGCCTTTACTAAAACACTTCCTTATCTCCCATGTCTGAATCAATAAGGTGATCATAGATGGTCAGAATAAAGGCACCAAGCAAGGAAAGCCAAGCATCCTCTGGGTCCCAGATAGTACTGGGGAAATCTGAGGTGAACAGAGGGCCAGTGCTGGAAACAGAGTCGCTCTGTACTCATTCTAAGGACAGGCTAGAAAATGCTACTCCAGGTGTTGGAAGGAACACTGGGCTGTGAGTCAAGGTCCAATCTGGCTTCTGCCCGCAGCATTTGGTATAACCTTGGGTATGCCACTTCTCTCTGGACCTCTGTCTCCTCATCATGAAATGGACAGTCTCTGCAAAATGCTTTGACATCTGGAAGGAAAGAGAGGCTCAGCTTTCTCCATTTCTCCTTTCCTCTCCATGGGCCCCAGGCCCACACTGCACCATCCCTGCCCAGTGGCTGGGCTCTGGCTCCTCTGCCCTCAACACCCAAGGACACAGCATAAGCCTCCCTTTACTTCCCTTACGTCATTTAATCCATGGCAGCACCTGCCCCAGCCCATGGCTCCTTGACCTCCATTATCCAAGCTGGAAGCCAGGTCTCAGAATAGAAACCCCTGGAGGAGGGCAGCTGTGGCTTTCTGGGTTCATCCACTTGCAGAAACTGCCCTGGATTCATTGACTGTGACAGATGCTTCTCCTTCCCCTCTCCCAAGGGCCCTGAGAGAGTAAGTGATGCTCTCTCTTGTCAGCTCCTTGGAGACTCTGGGCTTTGGTCTCATAGCTGTTCCAAAAAAGTGCTGGCTGGTTTGCTTTGTCTGTAGGGGTTTCCTGTCAAAGGAACCACAGTCTTCTGGACTTGTGCCTTCCCCATATCCAGGCCCACAGTACCGTGGTGCTCACTCAAGGATGGTCACAGAAGCAGCCCAGGCAGACTGTCCCCAGATGTCCAGTGTGGGCATCAGCCTCCCCTACTCAGCCCACCCCGTAAGGGAACAGCAGCACCTGGGCACATCAGAACCTGCTGTCCTCCAGGGAAATCTCATCTAGAAGTTTCCTCTGGACACCTCCCTCACAGGCTCCTAAACTGGCCACACTGATTAATTCCATCTTCTTGCCACTGGAATCCTAATATTTTGAGCATTTTATTTTCTCACAAATAGGCATAGATCTGGTAACAAAATCAGGCTCTAAGGACATCCTACCCGCTTTCTGCCCCTTCCCTGACACACAGCACACAATTTCACAAATGCATGTTTCTCTAAGCCCAGACACAGAACTCACTGTACCCTTAAATGCACCTCAGATTTCTTCACCGATTATGTCTGCTTGTGTTATCGTCCCTAAGAGAAGACGTTTCCCATGCCTGACATCCTCGTGGCACCCAACCCTGCAAGGAAGCTCCAGAAACACTGCCTTTAAAACCATCTCTGGACACACAGCCTAGAGTCGTCACACAGCCAGTGCAGGAAACACTTCGTATTTACAACCTAGTGAAACTCTGGATTTTATTTAATTTTTTCTCTTATTATGAGCCATTTTACATATGGAAATATGAGTAACATATGTAAAGTGTAAAGAAAAATCTTCACTTGTACCCAGCTCAAGAAATGGCACATTAGAGGCCTTTGACACCTCACATATTCCTTCTCTTCTCAAAGGAATCTTTGTCCTGAATTTGTGTTTATTATTTCCTGCTTTTCCTTGGGGGCAAATTTCCTCCTTGTCCTTACGTAAGTGGCGGTGGCTGCTTTTGCAGCAGCACCAAGCCTGCATAGTGTGCTCACGGGGCAGGTCCGGGAACACTCGAGATCTTGCAGACCCCACACAGGTCAGGAGGCCCCTCTCCAAGGGCAATGGCCTGCAACTCCATGCTGGCAGGACAGAAAAGATGGCAGGGATCTGGCCGCAGCTGAGCTGCACCCATTGCCTCAGCAAGGAAGACTTTTAGGAAAGAAAATGGACTCATTCTTTAAGGACCTATTCCCCCGCCCCACCACCACCACGGTCTGGGTATGTTACTATGGGCCACGGTGACTCTCAGGAGCCACATAAGTGATGCTGGGAGAGGTGTACTCAAGAAAGACATCAGCCCATGAGCCAGCTGGGAGCCAGGTCCAGGGTGTGAGTGCTTTGGGGTCCCTGAGAGGAGGGAACACAGGAGGCCACAGGCAATGTTGGCCAGTGCACAGATGGGGACAGCGCTGCAGCAGGTAGGACTCCACGCCAGACAGCCTGGCTTTGCACGCTGGCTCTGCCATCGACTTGCTGTGTGACCTTGGGCAAGTTGCTTAACCTTGTGCCTCGCTTTCTTCTCTATGGGAGAATTAAGGTAGAGAATTAAGGTGTGTAAAATGCTCAGTAAGCCCTATATAATGAACAACTATCTTTTTCCTTTTTAGGATTTCCAACATACTATTCTGTTCAAACAAGAAAACAAAAAAGCAAAAACCTCATTCCATTTCCGAATATGAAAAGGTAGGAAGGAAGTGACTTCAGAATAAAGAACAGTCCTTAACTTGAACTATCTTTCTCTCACGTTCTTGTGCGAGAGTTCTTTAAATGGAAAAGTAGTGCTCTTTTCTGCACAGCATAATTTCTGGAGCTCTGAGTTACAGAGGATGCCAAGAGAAGCCTGCCAGGAGGTATAAGGGCTGGGAGGCAGCAGGATATAACGAGTGGGAGATGAAGAACCAGACTGACCATGGTTTAAAATCTAACAACTCACTTGCTGTGTGGCCTTGGCTAGTTCCCTAACTTTTCGGAGCCTGTTTCCTCTTCTGTTGGGAGAGTTGACAAAACAATGTCCATAAAGCTTCTGGGACCTACTGATGCCCTGTAAATGTAGGTTTCCTTCCTTCATCTGGGCATGTTGCACTTCCTCACCTTCTGGCTCAAGAGCGATGACTCCCTGGAGAGCAAAGACCTCATCTAATCCTTCTTGGGTCCCTCTGAGGGATGGTGATGATCACAACACACACAGTGCATCCCAGAGGCTGGGCCATGCCCAGCTATTTTGTTTCCTCATGGCTATAAAGTCCCTTTATTCCATCCTCCTCCCGTCCCACTCAGATCGGCCCTACCTCACCCCAGCAGAGCAGATGTTTTTTTGGATCTTGAGCTATTTCCAGGGAAAGACATTCTCTCAGCTCCTCACAGACTCAACTTCACCACAAGCCAGGGAAAAGGTCTCTGATGGCCTACAGGTGTCTGTGGCAGTCAGGTGTGTGCTGACCCCAAACAGGAGTCTTGTGACACAAGAGATGGAAATGGCAAATGCCCGGTAGTGTAGGACGCTGCTCTGGCCATCCATCCAGTTTCTACGGAACAAGATTATTGACCTATTTCCTTTCAGTCACCTTCATTATCTTTTGCTTTCTGACTTGAAGTTCTTCCTAATGTCTAACTTCAGTCATTCTTGCTACCGAAGAAACCTTCACAAGCTCACAAGGATCAGAATGGCTGTATTTTCTACATGTCTGCGGGTTTCACACATCTCTCCAAACGTGTTTAGGATGAAGGGACAATGCATAGCACACTGGCTTTGGGAAGAAGCCTCAGAGATCCCAGCTTGGGGAACCACCCACCCCTCCAGGCAGGGCAGGGGTCAGTGCCAGGCCATAAACCTTTCCCTGAAAGGGTTCGACTGTTTCCTCCTTTTTAAATAAAAAAATTTTTAATCTTTATTTATTTTTGAGAGAGAGAGTGTGATCAGGGGAGGAGCAGAGAGACAGGGAGACACAGAATCCGAAGCAGGTTCCAAGCCCTGAGCTGTCAGCACAGAGCTCAACACGGGGCTCGAACTCACCAACCATGAGATCATGACCTGAGCTGAAGTTGTACACTCAACTGACTGAGCCACCCTGGTGCTCCCATTTCCTCCTCTTAAGAGAACAAACTGTCAGCTGGCAAGAATTTTCTGATAAAATACCTCTGCTCTTAATCTCATCCTAGCCTGCACTGTAACAGCCTGGTGCTGGGTGAAATCATTTCCTCTCCTGCCCTGATGTCTAGAAAATCTCCTCTCTGGGCCCGTTGGCCCTACTGGATTGGCATTCATCTGGGTCTCTAGCTTCTTTGATCTTTTCCCCAAATTGGTCCCTTAATTCTGAGAGTCTCTCTTTCATTCAGATATTGGGCTCTTTCCAGCAGCCTATGTCCCAGGCTAGGCTTGAATAGAAACATCTGAAAGATGCCTCCTTCTCCGTGCCCATCACCTGCCATCCAAAGGAGGGACTAGACCCTCTTTCTGAAGGGCATGTCTCAATGACTCTGAACAACATTCCAGGTAGTGTGCCCCCTCCTACTTGCCATACCAGGGGCTCTGCCATTAGACCCTCATCTCCTAAAGTAGTCAGCCCATTCTTTCTAAACATTTCCTAGTCATACTTGAGTTTCTAGTCCCCTTCTCTGGGACTCCTGGATCTTGATTGATTTCTCCCTCTCTGCTCCTGAAAAATCCAGCTTTCAAATAGTTAGCACTTACTGAGTGGTTCCTATATGCCAAGCACCTTTCCAGGAATCATCTCATTTAACCACCTCAACCACTGTAAGAGGTAACTGCTCCTGTTATCCCCATTTTACAAGTAAGCAAATTGAGGATGAGAAGGTTTATGTAATTTAACCAAGGTAACAGAGTTTGTAAGTTGCCAAGCCAGGATTTAGACCTGGATTTGAGTTGCTCTGTCTGTGTTCTCAACCGCTCCACATTCTAGTACTTCCTTGAAGTCTTCCTGAATTTATCTTCGAGCCCAGGGTACTATTTTACTACCTTCCCACTTCTCAGATCTTCCTGTCCAACCTAGAAGGGCATCCACAAAACTCATCTGGCGCATCCCTCTGCACTTGGAGAAGAAAAGAGACTCTCATATTTTTAAGTTCGTTATTAATCAGTAATTGTGAGTATCCTGTTCACTGGTATCATTGCTCATTATGAATTAATAAATTCATAGTAATATACAAGTCTCTTATGCTGTTTCTGGTGAGCCAGGTCCCCTGAAATCCGAGGACCTCAGGGTCACCTAATTGCTTCTCCAAACCTGCCAAACTGCAGCCTAGACGTGGAACATGGGAACCACGCTGAGATCCTGCCAGTCTGTGTGGGTGGTGGAGCATGGCCGAGGCAGCGCATTCAAACAGTGACAGGCAGGAAGCAGGCTTTAATGCCCCCTGTTTGTTGCAGCCCCTCTCTTTATGCGGGCTTGTTTTGATCTCTGTCAGCTTCTTCCTTTGGAACCTGAACAAGTTGCTTCTTTCCCCTATTTCCCCAGCTGGAAAACGGACACAGTAATTCTTGCTCCTGTGGCCTTTAACAGGTTTGTGGTGAGGATCAGACAGGTGAACGGTTGGGAAGGAGTTTTACAACCCGGAGCACCCTGTACACATGTCAGTTAAGGTTATGACCAGCTTTCCACCGAAACTTCCTTCATTTTCCATCATTTCTGTCCTTGGAATGAAGGAAGCTGCATGCATGGCAGAAGGGAAGCGGGTATCAGGCTCTTTCCTGGAGCATCCCGGGGGACAAAGTCCAGCGCCCAGGCAGCACAGGCCCTTGGATGCGGAGAGTGGGGTGAGGACCAGGGAAAATGACAGAAGGTGGTTGTGAGAGCCTGGACGACTCAGAGCGAGGCGAGGCTTTCCTCCTTTTGAAAATTCCCTTTTGTGTTTTAACAATCAGTAGAATGGAGAAAGACAGAAACCGTGCACCGGCCCACTTGATGCTTCTCCTTTCTTATGTGTGCTCGCACGAGTTTGGATGTTGCCGTTCCCATCTGCTTCTTGGGTCCCCTGTCCCCCATGTTCCTGTCATGCCACTTGTCCTTTGTTTTGCTTTGTAAATGCTCCCGGGTGCTCCTGCTGCCTCAGCCCAAGGCAGAGTGTCTTCTTACAGAATTACTGCCACAGGGACCCTGGGATTAGACGGTTCACCCCCTTATGTAGTAGCTGGGGAAACTGAGGCATTGAGCTGGTGGTAGAAAGCCCCAGCTCTTCAGGAAGCCTGAGTTCTAGACCCTGTTGGGCACGTCACCAGCTGGGAGAGCTTGGGCAAGGCACCTTCCTCCGGTCCTCAGTCTCCTATCTGTGTGATAAAGAGTGGTGTATCACTTGGGTCCCTTCCAGCCAGAAACCCTCCGTTTCAAAAGCAATAGCTCCTGCTAGCTCTTCTGTCTGTCAGGGACAGCATCATATGCCAGTCTTCCTTCACAGACAGCTGTCTTTCCTGGTTTTTGTTTTTGTTTTCTTTTTGTGGTTTTTTAATCATCATACACACACATACACACACACACAAAATCTCTAAGAATCTCCTTTCTTAAGCTGTTCCAAGGCCTCTGTCAAAGGCAGTAGAATCATTAAGAATGCCTGGTCTGATTAAACCACTTGCTGCAGACTATGATGATCTCCTCTCTTTTGGTTTGATGAAACAGATTTAAAGCCCTTTTTGTCATATATCAGAAACACTCACTGAAATTATAAATTATTGCCATGGTCATGTTATTGGTTGAAAGACAAATGAATGGGTGAAGATGACTTTTCAGAGGAGAAAACAAACCCAAACCAAAAAGGCCTAAGAGTGAGGTTAGAAAAATCTCTAGGCTTGGGGCGCTTTGGTGGCTCAGTCGGTTGGGTGGCTGACTACAGCTCAGGTTATGATCTCACGGTCTGTGAGTTCGAGCCCTGCGTCGGGCTCTGTCCTGAGCACTCAGAGCCTGAAGCCTGATTCCGATTCTGTGTCTCCCTCTCTCTCTGCCCCTTCCCTGTTTTCTCTCAGTCTCTCTCTCTCTCTCTCTCAAAAATAATAAACAATAAAAAAATTTTAAAAAATAAAAATCTCTAGGCTTGCAAAGAGAGGTTACTCTTTCTGGGAATGAAAAAAAAAGGAATACCCAAAAGACTCAAACAAGAAGTTTCTGGGAAATGAAAAAAAGAATCTCTTTCCCTAAATTGGACAAAACTGTGCATTAATGAACACCAGCAGAACAGAGATAGTTAGATGTTCCTTGTGGTGGCTTTCATTTTGTTGTTCTGGGAGTAGTATACTTAGTTACGTTTATTTCTTTAAATAATAAAGCCTGAAGCTTTTTCTCCCCCTGAAAATATTCTCCCAGTTATTCCTGTCTTCAGCTTGGTTGTTCTGATGTGTTTACCTCCAGGTACCTAGAGTCCTCAAAGCCTCATTTGTAGGGCCTCATTTGTAGCCTTCACTGTTGCTGACCCACAAACCAGGCTTTCTTGGAGGAGCCCCCTCTAAGCAGCCCCCTTCCTGTGGCAGGAGAAGTAAGAGCCTGCTGTTCACTCCCCCACCATGCTTTCACTTCCTGTGCTTGAGAACACCCCCCCTTCTTTGGTCACCTGACTGGCGGCAGCACCTGCAATAGATTGGTTCAAATCCTAGTTCCGCCCTTTGCCAGGGCTATGGCCCTTAGACAAGCCATTCATCAGCTCTGATCCTCACTCTGTCCTCGAACCTGGGACTGAAAGCAGTTCATGAACCTTTGGTGGGAATTAAGTAAGCTAATATCTGTCTAGCACGTAGCAACGGCTCGCTAGCTGACAGCCAGTGTTCTCTTTCCCTCTCTCATGGGTAAGGGACACAAAATAGAAATATAGACTGAAGAGGAATTCTCTAATCATCTCTCAACACACTGCTGACAGAAAGCTGTCTGTCCTAACTCACAGCTCTTTGAAGGTGGGCCCAAGCTTGGCCTCATTCACATGACACAGCCCCAGCCCAGGTCTGTGGACAGGGAAGTTTGAAAATGCCCTTTGGTGACAACGGAGGTCTCATGAAGAGACTGGTCTTAGAGGATCACTGGGTGGAAAAAATACACGAGGAAATCGGCCTGGGCAAATACTTGACTCCAAACACAAGTTTCACGTTGCAGCTGAGGAAAACTCACTGAACAGAAAGCCAAAAACCATGACAAGACAAAGCTTTCCTAATACTCTCTGGAACTGGGGGTATGGGTGTGGGGGCCATCCCCTAGCAGGGAATCAAAGTATTCTGACATCTATTTTGTCCTTTGTGCCTCCTGAGTCTGGCAGGGAAGACACAGATGGGACAAAAAGCATGGACATGAAGGGACAGGCCACATGGTTGGTCAGGGAACAGGTTTCTCTAGCTCCAGGACCAAATTCTTCTGCCATTGCCTGTGGTTATCCTCAGGTATAAAGCCCAGCCATAAAGGCAGATTCTGCCGTAACTACACAGAAATCCTCAGGACACTGGTGAGCAAACCTAACCTGCTCAGAAAGCCCAAATAAGAAGGAGCAGCCCCGCCCCTCCCCCTGCTGTTTGCCACTTGAGTCCAGGTTTGCTGTGTCCTCAGCCAGACTGATGTCCTCAATCCTCAGGAATCCCACCTGGGCCCCACAATCAGATGATCCATTCCAGGGCAGGTCATCATGGGAACTGTCAGAACACTGTGTTAGGTCACATGATCCCAACCCTTGCCAAGGCCTTTGGGAACTACCCGCGGGACGCTGAGGAGACCAGACAACTTCCCCTTGGCCTTGCCTGCTGCCCACTGCCTTCCTGTTGTGCCGAGGCAGAGACCCCAGAGCCTAGGGGCTGGGCAGCTTAGGTGGGCCGACCCTCCAGCCCCACTCAGGCCTAGAAGGGAAGCGTGTCTTCTCTGTGCTTCTCTAAGGAAGAGGGGACAGAGTTCCGCAGTCCCAGAATGAGCCCCTACCCTCTCCACTGCGGGTGGGGCAGGATTCCCGGCAGCCTCGGAGCCAGAGCTGGGGATGTGACTGATGGAGCTGGCGCGTGATGTGATGCCGAGGCTCCCTAGCCCAGCTGTTTGAAGACTAAACTGTATCGATTGAGAATTTAATTGCTCCGTAATCGCTGAGTAAACACTGGCTGCTCCATTGATCATGCCCCAGGCCAGCTGGGGAGAGCCAAGAGGCGGGATAGAGGCGCCAGCGATGCGAACGAAGGGCTCTCCCAGACAGCATCCTTGGAAGGAAATCCCTTCCTCAAGGATATAGTAGGGAGTGCAGCCTCCAGCAGAGCTCACAGCCACCCACTGCCCAGTCTGCGGGCTGGTTAGCAGGTGCAGACCAGCGCCAGGAAAGGATGGGGGCTTCGGAGGGGCTGCTTAGGGCGGGAGGTTCTCTCTGGACACCATATACTAAGTGGGAAGTGCAGGCTACAAAATCTTTTTTTTTTTTTTATGGGGGGTAAATGTAAAATACAGTCCTTAGAAAAATAAAACCCTGGAAGGTTGCACCCTAATATATTGACAGTGGTTAATTCTATATAACTGAATTCAATTATTTTCTTCTTTATATTTCTGTATTTTCCACATTTCCAACAACTAGCAAGTATAACTTATAATCAGAGAAAATAGATGTTATTTAAGATCAAAAGAAATGCCTAGAAGGGTTTCTCCTGTGCTCTGGAAGAAAGAAAGAAAGAAAGAAAGAAAGAAAGGGAAAAAACCCTAGCAGCAGCTCTGTGGAAAGTGGTTGCATTTTGGAGTTAGACCTGAGTTCACCTTCCAGTTCCAGAACTGATTAGCAAGGTCCCTCTGTCAAGACACGGGACTTCTCTCCATCTCAGATTCCTTATCTAAAACTTCAAATAACAGCTATCTCACAGAATTGAGATAAAATACTCAGAGTGCTTAGTGCAACATACCTGGCATGTTCAAGAAATATTAGTGTCTCTTCCATCCTGGAGGAAGGCTGGGCAGGTAGGACCGAATAACAGGGGTGAGTCATTGAGTTCACTGGGGCCCAGAGTTCCTTCTTCCCCAGGGCTCCCAAGGGGAGGGAGTTGTTCTGTTTCCTCCCTATGCTTCCCCTAGCTGAGCCGCCACCCCACCCTTACAAGCCTCCTCTCATTACACTAATAGAAGGCAATCTTCCTCCACTCGGCCCCATTGCCACCCACAGAGACAAATGGGCTGCCATTCTGTTGGATGCTGCGTGGTGGCTGGCCAGTTCCAGGGTCATTGTCAGGGAGAGCGTGAGAGGGAGGAGAGGGATGGGACTGGAAGTAGGGCTGCAATTACTAGCCTATTCAGCTCCCTAGAATAAAGCCCTTGTCATTAGCTAGCAGCAGGAGGAGGTAGGGAAGGCGGAAGAAAGAGCCTGGCACACACTTACTGCACCCGGCTCTGGGTTCCATGCCGCCCCCCACCCAGCTCTCACCTGAGGGCCTAAGTGCCCTGGTAAGCACAGAGGGTTTGCCTGGGCGGGGGATGGGGGTGGGTGGGGGTGTGTGTGGTGTGTGTGTGAACCCAGGCCCATTCCCTGGTGGACTCACCATCCCCTCAGAGGCCTCTGCCAGCCCCATAACTTCTCCATTGCCCCCCAGTCCCTGATGCCACCGCTTGGCTCCTTTCTTACAGAAACCCAGCTTCCAGACTTGCTCAACTTTGGGTGTTCCCACCTCCTGGGGTATCACTCCCTGGCAGGCTCCACATCCCAAGGTAGAGTTTCTCCTAACCCCATCCCTCAAGGCTTCTCTTCAGGTGGCTGGGGCAGGTTGTCCTAGCAACGCCCACCCCCCAACCCAGGGCTGGGGCTTATCTGTCTCTTGGGGAGGGGTGAGGGTTTCTCCTGGCCCCTTAGTCTCTCCTCTGGGCTGAGGGTTTGCCTCGGGCTGTGGCAGCTCCTCTCCACTGGTCTGGCCAATGGGGCTGTGGGTGATCAGCTGCCGTGAGGCCCCCATGGGATTCGTCCAGAGTTCTTAAGAAAGGGATTCTTGCTAAGTCCCACAGCTTGGAGTGGGGCAGGGAGAGGACAGACCCCTCAAGTTGGGCTGATCTTGATCACCACTGGCTTCAGCTGAGGTGCAGAGGAAGAATGTCAGGGAGCCAGCTCTGAGGTCACACACCAAAGGTCCCAGTGACCCTGAGACCTGATCAATTGGTTTAGATTTCTTATTGGGGTCTCCTGTGCAGACCAATGGGCTTATCCCCAGAAGATTCAGAGGCTGATTGGGCTGGAGCCTGGCTGAGCTGGTGGGAAGCCAGACTGACAAGAGCCTAGCTTGTCTCAGAGCCCTGCAGCCCAGCCCAGGATCTCCCAGGGTGGCCCAAAGGGCTTTGTGACCCACCAACCCTGCACTAGCCCTCAGCCCAATCTCTGACTTTCGCAGGTTCTCACAGAGAAATTCCTGGGAAGGTGTGGGCTATGCTCTGTGGAGGTGGGGCACCTGGTTAAAGGAAAGTGGTAAGTGGGTGTAAAGGGGTCACAGATAGGGTTAGGAGCAAGGATGTGGGGGTCTAATGGGAGAAAACGTTCTTAGGATGCAATCCCCCCAGGAAGCCAGGAACAGACAGACTGACTGACACATACATTGTTGGACTGTCAGAAAACATCCAGAGGGCCTCCTCCCAGAGAAGCCAAGAAACTGACATCAGAAATAGACAGACAGACAGAGAGGCAGAAATACACTCTAGGAAACTACAAATGAAACAGAACAACTTGGAATAATTGGGAACAGAGGCAGACAACAGCTGAAGGTCTGGACCAACTGGGTGTAAGTCTCCCTGTCCCACCCAGAGGAGAGGGCTGCAGGAGGGTAGTCCCTCCATAACCGAACATCCCCCTACCCTCCCTCCCAGAGCACCTCTGTCCCCCACCTTGGCACCTGCCTTTTCAAGGGAAAACTAAGATAATAGATTTCCTACCCTCCCACTCCAAATCTTGAGAAAGAGGCCTATTCCCTTGGCAGCCATGATGGGGGAGCACTCCTCCCCTGCCCCACATACACTTGTCACTCTTTCCCACATGGCACACCAGCCCCTCCCATCCCTTCCCACCAGGGTCCAGGGCCACAGGGCAGGTGGGCAGGCAGAGGGGTGTGGGCATGAGAAGGAATAAGAGGGCTGAGAAGTGAGAGAAAGGATGACCGTGGAAAATCCAAAGAAGGATTCCTGTTGCCACACCCCTAGGACTGAGCTTGAGGGCACCCTGTCATCTATCTTCGCCGATGCCTTGTGCTTGGGTAGTAGCAATTACATGCTTACTGAATGGAGCTGGATTGACGGGGTGGGAGGCAGACTAGACAGCCCTTCTCCCCACCTGCCAAGGAGGAGATTTTTAGGAAGAAGACTCAGCTGTGTGTCTGAACAGTGACAGCCCATTGGAAGGAACCAGGACCCTCTGTCTCTTTCCTCGAAGATCATCCTGATGCCACTCCACTCTCTGTCCTCTCTTCTCTTCTCTCCTTCTCACATTCTCCCATTTCTGTCTACTTCCAGTTTCCAGGTGAGCCATTTCCAATTTGGAAATTGGAAACTAGATGGGGAGATCCTCCAGAACTCAAGTGGCCTTACTTGTTCTTATGTCCCCAGGCACAGAACTTGACCCACAGACCACCCAGGGCATGGGCACAGTGCTCCGTCCCTCTCTTTGCCTTCCATGATCCTACCTGGTCACCCTCGGGACAAGCACACCTCCCTCAGCTCTGGACTGAAGGATCCCAAAGTGCCACTTGCTTTGGCCTGACTCTGACACCTCAGAGTCCTGCCTACACCCCGGCCCTGACTTCCCTTTAAGGGAACATGAGTAGTGATGCCTTTCAGGGGTGATTTTGTGTCTTTGTGTCAATAGCTACCATCTCTGATGCCTACCTAGTGCTCTCCAAGAAATAAAGGAGGAAAGATCATGGAATCACTCAGTCTCAAACAAGGAAATGGTGAGCGGTAGGAGTGACATGCCTTCAGGGCAAGTCTGGGCGCTGGTACTTTCTGGCCACGTGATTATAGGCAGGGCCCTTGAGTGCTCTGAAACATACTCTGCTCTCAAATAAGACAGGGACGAGAAAGAGAAAGCCTGGTCTAACCTCACTGAGCAGCTGAAAGACCCAATGAGATTATGCGTCAGTGTTACTTTCCTGACAGACCACCCTCTTGGGAAATTGAGGCCCAGGGTTGCTGAGCAACTTGCCCAAGTTCATCCCAACAACAGGAGACTGTAGATGAGGCCAAGTTCAGGCCAGAATCCAAGTATCTTGACTCCCAGTGACATAAGAAACAAGTAAAAAAAGAGAGAGAAATGTGCAGAACTAAGAAGAATTGGTGGAAAGAGAACAAAGCGTGACCAAGGCCCCGGGATGTAGACACAGGAGAGGAATTTGATGTGGGCCAGAAGGGGAGAGGTGAAGCAGAGAGACAGGTGAAGGTGGAAGACAGACAGAAGCACAGAAGTGCAAGGAGGAGGGGCCACAAAATGGGAGGTGGAGGGGAGAGGGACCGAGTTCAGCTACTCAGAGTGACTCTCATTTCTCCTACCCTAGCTGAGGAAATGATCTGCGTGGCGCAGAATTATTTACCTACGCTTATGTTCCAGGGGAGTCTAGAGCTTAAGAAACCCAAAGAACTCTCTGAGCACCTGTTCAGGCGGCTGTTAGATGTTAGTCCCACAATGTAAGACGTCTGCAGCAAACAGCTGTGGAGAAGAGGGGCCACATTGTGGGAAGCAGGCGGTGCCCGAAGCCTTGCAGCGTTTCTGTATCCATTCAGCACTTTGTTACTCACCGCCCTTCCCGTGCAGGCTTTGCAAACGTGATGATAATTCCGCACAGAAACTTAGAGGTGGAGGTACTCCACGTTAAAAGGAAAAGTTTATAGTACACGTAAAAGCTAAACAAATAGGTTTTGTGATGACGATGACTACTCCCTGCAGAAGACAGCTATGTTGTTGGCATTATTGGAGAGACCCCAAATATGTGCTGTAAAATTCACATTTTCTGTCTGATTAGATTGGCATGCTGGGCCCGTTCCATCAAATATATGTATATATATCTAAGTTTTATTACCCTAAGATGTCATCAGTGACTAGGAAGTGATCTGATATTTTGCTAGTTAAAATAGTTAAATTAATTTAAAATTCTTTAATTAAAAAAATTAACAAACGAGAAAGGGACTATGACTAACCCACGACAAGATGAAGCGGGCCTGGGACAGTGACACCAACCCCTGACTCAACATTCTCCCCCTTCCTTCCCAGGTCAACAGCTAACTCAGTGAAAAGCCTGACAATTAAAACTCAGTCATCTTGGCTCTTTTATGGGAGGAGAAAGATTAGAAAGAAAAGAAGAAATCTTTGCTACCATAGAAAAGGCAGGCACAACCCTGGACTGAGCACCTGCTTAGTGCCAGGCACCCTACCACGTGATTATATATTCTGTGTATAATCCAACTAACTTCCCTTGATTTCTAAAAAGATGATATTTTATGTAGGCTCTTTAGGGGAAGGAGCCTAAGTTTGGCATTTGAACATTAGGGTATAATGGCCTCCAGAATTGGGAATGGCTCATCTGGGGACCAGAGGAAGGCAAGAGCAATAGAAGGCATGAGACAGGAGGTAAAAACAGACAGACAGACAAAAACACAGGACTCAGAGGAAGAGGCCGAATGGCGCTGTGCAGTGTGCTTTGCTTCGAGGGGAAGGACAGTGGGGGTGGGAAAGGGAGGACGGCCACCAATGCATTCCCACCTTTGGGAGGCCAAGTCGGAGCAGGCAGGCTTCTGCTCGGCGTCAGCGGCTGGGCAGCAGAACTGGTGCAGCACGGTCTCATTCCTGAGGGCAGAGCAAGAGGGAGAAGGTCAGGGGCGGCCTTGACATGTTGGGCCCAGCTGGCACTGACACATCCCCCACCACCTGACCCGAGAACCCTTCAACCTGTGTTAACATTACTCCAGGGAGGAGCTTCTGGCTCTTCTCCAACATGCAGTAGGCCCAGTTCAAACACCACCTCCTGCTTACAGTCCCCGGACCTCCCATCAACCACCTCCTCCTCCTCCTTCTGAGCACCCCCCCATCCCCGGCCCTGTCCTCTGCATAGGATGTACCATTTATTCAGCCCTCCCGTTTATCATTATAGTTCTTTATGACCCCGTTCCCTACTATGATCTGGCAAGACCAAACTAGGTCTATTCACCCATCGTGCACAGAACTGTATGCAGGGAATGTGTTTAAGCTGATCGTATGCGAAGGTAGAAAGCACTCATACAGAGATTTTAGGGTTGCTGGCTGAAAATCCAAGGCACGGTGCTTGATGAGGGATTTGTTTGATGCAAATGAAAACGCTAACCCGGAGGCGGAGATAGAAATTCTAGTGCCAACTCTACAGCTAGCCAGCTGTGTGATACCTCATCACCTTTTCCAGGCCGCAATTTATTTACTAATGAAGTAAATGAGTTGAACCAGAGAAGTGGTTCTCAACCCTAGCTGCTTATTAGAATCACCGGGAGCTTTAAAAACCATCAATGCCTGGGCCCTAACCCCCAGGGACTGATTCACTTGGTCTGGACTTTTATAAAGTCCAGGACTTTTTATAAGGTCCCAGGTGATTCAAAAGGTAGTCAGAATTGAGAGCCATTAGACTAGATGATTTTCAAGGTGACTTCCATCTCTAAAACTCTGTGATTCTAATATCTACTTTGAGCCACCTTGGGATTTAACAGTAAAATTAATTTTGGATGAAGGTATGCTGACATGTGGTCTTTTCTCCCTTAGCAAGCATTCACCATCATGGAGTCAGAGAATGACAGAGCTGGGAGGGCCCCCAAAGATTTCCCAAAAGACATTTTTAAAACTTCCTTTAGCCTCAGAACACTTTGTCCAAACACAATCTTTCCTGGAAGCCCATTTTGTAAAACAACGAAGGTGGTCCCTCTATGGTCAGGGAATTGGAGGTCTATGCCTCCTTGATCTGCTGGTCCCAGTCTTGGTAGCCACCTCCCATGTGTCTCTTGGGGGCCCCAGGATTATAAGAGCATAGATTAGAAACTGCTGTGTTTGGGGTGCCTAATGGGTAAGCATCTGACTACAGCTCAGGTCATGATCTCATGGTTTGTGAGTTCGAGTCCCACCTTGGGTGAACACAAGCCCGGCTTTAGGTGAACAGAGCCCAGCTTCAAGTAAGCTGGAGCTCCACTTCAGGTGAACATGAGTCTCACTTTGGGTAAAATATGAACCCCGCTTTGGGTAACCCCGGCTTCTCTCTCCCTCTCTCTCTGCCCCTCATGGGATCCTCTCTCTCTCTCTGCCCCTTGCTCACTTGCTGTCACTTGTGACCTCTCTCTCTCTCTCTCTCTCTCTCTCTCTAAGAAAGAAAGAAAGAAAGAAAGAAAGAAAGAAAGAAAAAAACTGCTGAGTTTATCTCTTCTCATGGAAGAAAATAATGTTGGAGCCTACCTTAATCTGACAAAAATAATTCCAGAAAGATTTCATGCTTACGTGAGAAAACATAAAACAAGAGAAGATTTACAAGGAAACTTAGGAATACAGTTTATGTGTTGCGGAGACTTCAAAACAAAACAGGAAATTGAAACGCCATTAAGAAAAAGAAACATATCTGACTACATACAATGAAAACATCTTGTATAGAAAAAGATACTCTCATAAGCCAAACAACAAATGATAAAGTGGGAAAATATATCTGCAACACATATGACAGAAGGCCATATCCTTCTGACAGAAGGCCTTCATATCCTACATTGAGATCCCACAAATTCATAATGCAAAGACAGACCCAGTAGAAAAAAATGGGCAAAGATTAGGAATCCCAGTTGACAGAAGAGGAAATCCAACGCGCTGGTAAATAGATGGAAAGATGCTCTACCTTACTAGTCAATAGGGAAGTGCAAATTAAAGCAGCACTGAGATGCCATTTCCCAACCACCATACTGGCAAACATTCAAAAGACTAGTTACAATAAGTGCTGGTGTGAATGTGGAGAGAAACGTGCCATTGTCTCCCACCTGTGTGGTTGTGAAGTTTTACAGCTGTTTTGGAAATTAAAAAGAACTCATGTCGGATACAAAATCAATGTACAGAAGTCAGTTGCATTCTTATACACTAACAATGAAGCAACAGAAAGACAAATAAAGAAACTGATCCCATTCACAATTGCACCAAGAAGCATAAAATACCTAGGAATAAAATACCTAGGAATACCTAGGAAGCATAAAATACCTAGGTAAATACCTAACCAAAGATGTAACAGATCTGTATGCTGAAAACTATAGAAAGCTTTTGAAGGTAATTGAAGAAGACATAAAGAAATGGAAAGACATTCCCTGCTTATGGATTGGAAGAATAAATATTGTCAAAATATCAATACTACCCAAAGATATCTACACATTCAATGCAGTCCCAATCAAAATTGCACCAGCATTCTTCTCGAAGCTAGAACAAGCAATCCTAAAATTCATATGGAGCCACAAAAGGCTCCGAATAGCCAAAGTAATTTTGAAGAAGAAGACCAAAGCAGGAGGCATCACAATCCCAGACTTTAGCCTCTACTACAAAGCCGTAATCATCAAGACAGCATGGTATTGGCACAAAAACAGACACATAGACCAATGGAATAGAATAGAAACCCCAGAACTAGACCCACAGACATATGGCCAACTAATCTTTGACAAAGCAGGAAAGAACATCCAATGGAAAAAAGACAGCCTCTTTAACAAATGGTGCTGGGAGAACTGGACAGCAACATGCAGAAGGTTGAAACTAGACCACTTTCTCACACCATTCACAAAAATAAACTCAAAATGGATAAAGGACCTGAATGTGAGACAGGAAACCATCAAAACCCTAGAGGAGAAAGCAGGAAAAGACCTCTCTGACCTCAGCCGTAGCAATCTCTTACTCGACACATCCCCAAAGGCAAGGGAATTAAAAGCAAAAATGAATTACTGGGACCTTATGAAGATAAAAAGCTTCTGCACAGCAAAGGAAACAACCAACAAAACTAAAAGGCAACCAACGGAATGGGAAAAGATATTTGCAAATGACATATCGGACAAAGGGCTAGTATCCAAAATCTATATAGAGCTCATCAAACTCCACACCCGAAAAACAAATAACCCAGTGAAGAAATGGGCAGAAAACATGAATAGACACTTCTCTAAAGAAGACATCCGGATGGCCAACAGGCACATGAAAAGATGCTCAACGTCGCTCCTTATCAGGGAAATACAAATCAAAACCACACTCAGATATCACCTCACGCCAGAGTGGCCAAAATGAACAAATCAGGAGACTATAGATGCTGGAGAGGATGTGGAGAAACAGGAACCCTCTTGCACTGTTGGTGGGAATGCAAACTGGTCAGCCACTCTGGAAGACAGTGTGGAGGTTCCTCAGAAAATTAAAAATAGACCTACCCTATGACCCAGCAATAGCACTGCTAAGAATTTACCCAAGGGATACAGGAGTACTGATGCATAGGGGCACTTGTACCCCAATGTTTATAGCAGCACTCTCAACAATAGCCAAATTATGGAAAGAGCCTAAATGTCCATCAACTGATGAATGGATAAAGAAATTGTGGTTTATATACACAATGGAGTACTACATGGCAATGAGAAAGAATGAAATATGGCCCTTTGTAGCAACATGGATGGAACTGGAGAGTGTGATGCTAAGTGAAATAAGCCATACAGAGAAAGACAGATACCATATGTTTTCACTCTTATGTGGATCCTGAGAAACTTAACAGAAACCCATGGGGGAGGGGAAGGAAAAAAAAAAAAAAGAGGTTAGAGTGGGAGAGAGCCAAAGCATAAGAGACTCTTAAAAACTGAGAACAAACTGAGGGTTGATGGGGGGTGGGAGGGTGGGGAGGGTGGGTGATGGGTATTGAGGAGGGCATCTTTTGGGATGAGCACTGGGTGTTGTATGGAAACCAATCTGACAATAAATTTCATATATTTAAAAAATAAAAAAATAAAAAAATTTTTAAAAATGTATCTTATATTACTGAAAAAAAAATTAAAAAAGAAAAAAGAAAAAAAAAGAACTCATGTCGGGCACCTGTGGGGCTCAGTTGGTTGAGCTTCTGACTCTTGATTCCGGCTCATGTCATGATCTCATGGTCATGAGATCAAGCCCCACGTCAGGCTCTGAGCTGAGTGTGGACCCAGCTTAAGATTCTCTCTCTCTCTAAAGGGTTAGTATTCAAAATCTATAAGGAACTTAGCAAACTCAACACCAAAAAAACAAAACAAAACAAAACAAAACAAAACAAAACAAATAATCCAGAGAAGAAATGGGCAGAAGACATAAATAGACACTTTTCCAAAGAAGACATCCAGATGGTCACAGACACGTGAAAAGATGCTCAACATCATTCATCATCAGGGAAATACAAATCAAAACCACAATGAGATACACCTCACACCAGTCAGAGTGGCTAAAATTATCAACTCAGGAAATAACAGATGTTGACTAGGATGTGGAGAAAGGGGAAAACTTTTGCACTGCTGGTGGGAATGCAAACTGGTGCAGCCACTCTGGAAGACAGTGTGGAGGTTCCTCAAAAAGTTGAAAATAGAACTAGCCTACAACCCAGCAGTTGCACTACTAGGAATTTATCCAAATGATACAACAATGCTAATTCAAAGGGTCACATGCACCCCAATGTTTATAGCAGCACTATCAACAATAGCCAAAGTATGGAAAGAGCCCAAATGTCCACTGACTGATGAATGGATAAAGAAGATGTGGAATATATATATATATATATATATATATATATATATACAGTGGAGTATTATTCAGCGATCAAAAAGAATAAAATCTTGCCATTTGCAGCAAAGTGAGTGGAACTAGAGGGTATTATGCTAAGCAAAATAAGTCAGTCAGAGAAAGACAAACATCATATGACTTCACCTGTGTGGAATTTGAGAAAGATAACAGATAAACATAGGAGAAGGGAAAGAAGATAAAAACAGTGAGGGAGGCAAACCGTAAAAGACTCTTAAATACAGAGAACAAACTGAGGGTTGCTAGAAGGCAGATGGGTGGGGGGGATGGGCTAAATGGGTGATGGGCATTAAGGAGGGCACTTGTTGGGATGAGCACTGGGTGTTGTATGTAAGTGATGAATCACTGGGTTCTACTCCTGAAACCAATACTACACTGTATGTTAACTAACTTGAATTTAAATAAATAAATTTTTTAAAAAAATTTTTTCTCTCTTTCCCCCCTCTCCCCACCCCACTGCTTGCTCTCTGTCTCTGTCTCTGTCTCTCTCTCAAAAAAAAAAAAAAAAAGAGCACATGTCTTCTGACCTGGCAATCCCACCTCTGTAATTTTATACCCTAGAAATGTAAGTAACCTGTTCACAAAAGTATTTGTACAAAATGTTGTGGCAGCATTGTTTTCAGTGGGGGAAACAAAACAACTGGAAATAACCCGAGTCCCCACCAATCAGGGCATGGTTGAATGAATTGGGATAGCTTCATTTATACCAGGGAGTTGTGCACTGTACCCCTATATGGAATTATGTGTGATATCTTTGGCCTGGATGGATTTCCACACGTATGGCTAAATGAGAAAAGGAAGCTTCAGAGAAGCATATGTAGTTTTGTAAAATAAACAAGGACCCCTCTCCCTCAAATGCCTATTCTATACATTGCGCTGTATTTCTACATATATATATGCACATATATATATATATATATGTGCATATATAACTAAGCTGTTAACACTGGCTACCTCAGCAAGAAGGCACTGGGACAGAGTAGGCAAAAAACGGAAAAGGAAAAAATATGCTTGGTGTAATGTTAGCTGAAAATGTTAAATATAAATTCCTACTTATGACATTATTGTAAATACATTAAAATTGGATATGTACCTGAACAAGGACTAGAAAGTTTCAGGAACCTACACAAATATTAATGTCATTTCAGGACAGATCATGGACATTTTTATCTTGGATTTGTGTTAATTTAATAAATTATTGCTTATGGATTACATATAATCTATAGATTATGGACTAATAATTAATGCAACTAATCTAGTTTTGTAAAAGGGCAATAAGGAAAATAATTGAATCTGACCCCTCATTTCCCAAATGAGAAAATTGAGGCATGGAGTGGGGAAGTAATTTGTCTAGAGTAGTTCCCTGACCAAAGTCCCAGCACCGTCTTCCAGACACCCTCATCTCCCTCACTCCAGCCCTTGGTTCCTGGGGCAAATCAGAGTGTTCAGGGAATTGTCTGGATCTCAAATGTCTGATTATAGCCCCTAGGAATGAGGAGAAGGGGGAGGAGAAGGAAGGAGACAGGGAAGAAACCAGAAGGGCTCAGAGCCATGACCCAGGTATGCAGGTATGGCAGAGAATGTACCCCCCCACCCCAGTTCCTGCCACCAGGTGTACCTGTGCCCTGGGGGTCAGGTTCAGAATTTCAACAAATGTCCCCGAGATCCTCAGCAAAGAGGCAGAGTGTGTTCACCACTCAGGGCACCAGCACTTAGCTAGGAGCTAATTAAAGCTTTAGCCAGGGCCAGGCCCTCGAAATTCTGGGACACTGTACACCTATCACTTCCCACATCTATATTCAGTTTGAGACTCAGGATTCCACTGCATGGCCATAAAAATGGTGGAGTAGTTTGGAGGAACTAGTGGTGTGTACAACATCACAGTAAGTAGAGGCATGAAGAAGGGGGACTCCCAGTAGGAGAATCAAGGAGGCAAAACCAGGATCCCAGAGGAGCAACTTTGAACGAGGAACCCCCTCCTCTCCTTCACTGAGGTGAACACAGCAGATCTAACCACCAGGGAACCTCTCCAAAGAAGATTACTTGAGTTCCAGGAAAAGGCAGAAATTATAAAATCATTTCCCGTCACTTCCCTGACACCTACCCCTCCTGGTACCATCATCACTAGGGCTGGCAGAGCCTGAAGACTGAGCTCCTTTAATTTTTTTTCACTGTCTCTTAATTTTTTCACCTCCTCCAGGAAGTCTTCTCTATCTAAACATGAAGAATAGGAGGAAAAGGTCACTCCCTTGCTCAGAGGTCACTCCTATTCCTGAGGGGTGGGAGAGGCTGAATAGCCAAAACAACTTTGAAAAACAAGAACGGGGCGCCTGGGTGGCTCAGTCAGTTGGGCGTCTGACTTCAGCTCAGGTCATGATCTTGTGGTTCGTGAGCTTGAGCCCTGTGTCGGGTTCTGTGCTGGCAGCTCAGTCTGGAGCCTGCTTTGGATTCTGTGTCTCCCTCTCTCTCTGCCCCTCCCCTCTCATGCTCTGTCTCCCTCTTTCTCTCTCAAAAATAAACACTAAAACATTTTAAAATAAAATAAAATTAACCTCATACCTTGTGCCATATTTATATATAAATTAATACAAAATGGAATATAGACCTAAAGTAGCAGATACCATTTAAAACTTCTCAAAGAAAACACAGGAGAAAATGTGTATCTTAGAGTATGCAGAGATTTCCTAGCTAGGACACAAATAGCACAGATCATAAGAAAAAAATTAATAAATTAGACTTCATCAAAATAAGAAATATTCTCTTTGAAAGACACTGTTTAAAAAATGAATAATCCTTACAACTTAATAATAAGATCAACAACCTTATGGAAAAAAATGTACAAAAGATTTAAAATAGATACTCTGCCAAAGAAAATATACTAATGAAGTGGTTAGTTATTAGGGAAATGCACATTAAAACCTCCATGAGAAAGCATTCGACACTCACCAGAATTAGTGAAATTTAAAAGTCTGAAAATAGCAAGTGTTGAAAAGGGTGTGGAGCGCCTGGAACTCTCACACACGTCTTTCTGGTGGAAATGTAAAATGGTGCAACACTTCAGAAAGCACTCTGGCAGTTTCTTACAATGTTAAACATGCACTTACCACATGACCCTGTAATCACATTCCTAGGTATTTACCCAAGATAAATATAAACATAGATTGATAAAAACTATTCATAGCACCAAACGTTCACAGCAGTAAAATAAAACTGGGAATTCTATACATGTACATTCAATTAATCTTTGACAAAGGTGCACAGAATGCACAACGGGGGAAAGAGGGTCTCTTCAACAAATGGGGTTGAGAAAAGTGGATATCCACATGCAAAATAATGAATTTGGATCTGTATCTTACTGTACACAAAAGCAACTCAAAATGGATGAAAGACGTAAATATAAGACCTGAAACCATAAAACTAGAAGGAAAAAAACACTGGGGGAAGATTCACGACATTGGCCTTGGCAATTGTTTCATGGATAGGACACCTAAACCACAGGCAACAAAAACAGAAATACACAAGTGGGACTACATTAAACCAGAAAGGAAACAACAGAGTGAAATGGTAACATACGGAATGGGAGAAAATATTTGCAAACCATGTGTCAGATAAGCAATTAATTTCCAAAATATATAAGAAAGTCCTACAACTCAAGAGCAAAAAAAAAAATAATAACTCAATTAAAAATGAGCTGAGTTGAGTTTACCTGAGTGAAACATTCCTCCAAAGAAGACAAACAAAAGGCCAACAGGTATATGAAAAGATGCTCAATGTGACTCATTACCAGGGAAATACAAATCAAAACCACAATGAGGTATCACCTCACCCGTTATGATGGCTATCATCAAAACATATGTATATGACAAGTGTTGAGGAGGATGTGTAGAAATTGGAATCTTTGTACACTGTTGGTGAGAATGCAAAATGTTGCTATGGAAAACAGTATGGACGTTTCTCAAAAAATTAAAAATAGAACTATCACATGATCCAGAAATCCCACTTCTGGGTATTTATCCAAAAGAACTGAAATCAGGAGCTTGAAGTGATATTAGCACCCCAATATTCAATGCAACACTATTCACAATAGCCAAGATTATAAGCAATCTAAGTGTCCATCAATGAATAAATGGATAAAGAAAATGTGGTATATACATACAATGGAATACCATTCAGACTTTAAAAAGAAGGAAATTCTATAATACATGACCACATTGATGAACCTTGAAGACATTAAGTAAAATAAGTCAGTCAGAAAGACAAATACAGCATGATCCCACTTATGGAAGGTAACTAAAATAGTCAAACTCATAAAATCAGAGGCTAGAATGGTGGTTACCAGGGGCTGGGGAAGAGGGGGAAATGGGAAATTGCTAACCAGTGGGCATAGTTTTGATTACACATGATGAGTAAGTTCTAGAGATCTGCTGTACAACATTGTGTCTGTAGTTAACAAGGCTATATTGTACATTTAAAAACTGAAGAGAGTAGGTCTCATGTTAAGTGTTCTTACCAGAGTAAAATAAAGTACAATGAATAAAGTTAAACACCATATTTTGGTTTGAATATCCATGTCTTAAACCATGTGACTAAAATGAGTGGTTCCCACTTTGGGAGCATCTGCACCTTGGCCAGAGGAGTAGGAGGGAGTAGAACTGGCCCAGAGTTAATACAAGGAGGGCACAGGTACATGTCCTCACCAAGCACTGTCTATAAATTCAGGAAATGATCTATCCTGCACACATATGGTCCAGGTGTTCTAAGTGTATGTAGAGCCAGTTTTTATCAATAAAATAAAAATACATGTTAAAAAAAAAACCAGCAACAACCTAAATGTTCATTAACCGGTAAATGCAAATTGTGGTATATCTATACAATGGAATACTATTCAGCAATAAAATGAACAAGCTTACTCATATGTGCACCAACGTGGATGAATTTCAAAAGGGCATCATACTAAATGGAGGAAGCTGGACACAAAAGTCTACACATTGTATGACTTCCATTTGTATGACTTCTTAGAAAGAGCAATATAACAACAGTGACATCAGATCAGTCTCAGTGATAAGGGAGGGAGACAGTGAACTGCAAAAGGGAACAAGGAGTCCTCGGGGTGAGGGAAATGTTCTATAGCTTCATTGGGGTCATGGTTGCAGAACTGTAGACGGTTTGTCTAAACCCATACACTTGAAGTCAGTGAATTTCATTGTATGTAATTGTGCCTTAATACAGCTGATGCTTTTAAGACTAAAATCTTTTTCTCCCCCTTCTCACTTCTTGATACTTCATCAAGAGGCTTTAGAATAATTTCTTTTCTAACTTTATTCCTCCCATTGCCCCCAGATCACCTAATTATTAACCCCCCTCCAAGCAGCAATAAAAAACACCGGATTTTTCCTTTCCTTCAACCGCTAGATTGGATTTTCAGAGACCAGATGGCTCATGACTGAGCCAAAGGAGTCCAGGGGGCCAGAAACTAGGACAATGAGAAACTGGGGGTGGGGATGGTTGAATGGGGGAAATTTTGGAGCTGGGCCTGGGGCCGAGAGCCCCTGAGAAGTGCAGTGGTAACAGTGCTGAGCTGGAGACCCAGCTCCCCTTTCAAAACTGTGGGCCCTCTGGAAGGTCAAGTCATGGTAAATGAGGCTCTTATTCTTGCCCTGTTTATGTCACTGAATTATAGGGATTCAATAAGACTTTGAATGTGAAACTGCCTTGGGAGAAACATAATAAACCCTGCACAGATGCAAAATCTTATAATGACTATTATTGATATTATTAGTCCTCGTCACTGAGGAACTCAGCAACCACAGCGCTATTGCAAGCAGAGACCTACCAGGGTGCCATCTTGACTTCCTCTTCCTGGGCCCCCACCCCCTCTTCCAGGCATGGGGGCAATGGACGAAGGGGTAGATTTCCTTTGCTCATTGGTGCAATCTGCCACTGCACAGTCTTCCACAGAAGGCTTTGGAAAGATCTTAGTAAGGCAAGTGCTTACAGATGATCCAGCAGCCAGGGGCAGAGAAAGGAAGTGGCTTGTAGTTACTTACATGTGGATTTTGCAAGTTTTTCACTCAATTCAAACGAGAAACAGTGGACCCCATCTCCCTTCACATCTCCTTAAAAAGGCATCAGGGTATTCTCTTCCTAACAGAAAGGGTCACCTCTCCTCCTTACTCTCCCCCACAGAGCTCAGAGCCAATAACACTCCATAACTGCTTGCTTGTTCATTTACTCATTGAGCAGTTCCTGCCTGCTAGAAACTTGATGTACGATAACCATGAAATGATGGACTGGAGAAGTAGATATTATTATTCCCATTTTACAGATGAATAGAGAAATTTAGTAACATGGCCAAAGTCACACCGCTAGGAAGATGTTGAGGTAAGACTTGAACCCAGGCCTGGTTCCAGCCCCCAAGTTATTTTACTGCCACGGAAAGAGCTGGAGATGTGCAGTCGGCCAAATAGGAGGCCTGGGTGCGAGTTCCAGAAAGACATCCAGCTGTGTGGTTTGGGCAAGTCACTTGAGCTCTCTGAGCTTCTCCCCTTATCTGTGAAACCCATGACCTCACTGCGTTGCTTTGAATGTTGTAAGAGGCAACCGGCACAAAAGCTCCTTGTGCATGAGGCAGACCGAAGGCCACACCGGGGTGGGGCCGCTCGTTGTTATGGTCTCCTGACTGCAGCTCCACCTCCCAGCCCATGTCTCAGACCACCACAGTGCCCTTCTGAAAAAGTGTTTTCATTTCGTGGAGGTGGCAGGCACAGGGGAAAGACTTTGGCTTGGAATCAGGAGGACTTGGACATACATAGCTCTTTTGCCATTTACTAAGCTTTGTGACTTTGGGAAAGTCTCTTAACCACTCTGAACATCTTCCTTTATCACTCAAATGGACATAATAATAGTAGTACCTCACTGGATAGTTGAAGGAACTCAATGAGAAAATATACTTTAGGAATTTCGCCCATAGCCCACAGTAGTGTATAACAAATGGCAGTCGCTCCACTCTTGAATTAGTTGTTCCATTTTCCAGCCAAATGGCCAACTCTGGGCCCTGTGTGTGTCTATATCCCTATGCGCGTGCACAGGGCCTGCCATTGATTACCTGTTCATTGCTTGCTAAACTGACAGCAGAGTCGGCCTGGGTATAGTCACCATGTTTTACATGAGGTCCTCAGGCCTGATTCATCTTGCAGCTCAAAGAGTGTGCCCTTTTGCCAAACTCTCCCTATTTTCACCAGCCCCCCGCCCTTGGCAATCACCGTGCTACTCTTGAGTTTGACTTTTTTTTTTTTTTTTAAGATTCCATGCATAAGTGATACCATGCAGTATTTGTCTTTCTCTGTCTGGCTTATGTCACTCAGTGTAATACCCTCAAGGTCCATCCATGTCATCTTAAATGACAGGATTCCCTTCTTTCTCATGGCTGAATAATATTTCAGTGTATATCTACAGCACACTCTTTATTCATTCATTTGTTGGTGGACACTTAGGCTGTTTCCCTATCTTGGCTCCTATAAATAATGCTGCAATGAACAGGGGAGTGCAGATATTTCTTTCAGATTCAGTTTTAGTTTCCTTCAAGTAAATACCCAACGTGGGATCGCTGGATCATATGGTATGATATCTTTAAGGTTTTGAGAAAATGCTGTTTTCCATGGTGGCTGCAGCCGATACCCCACCAACAGTGCACAGGGCCCCCTTTCCACCCTCAACCTCACCCACACTTGTTATTTCTTGCCTCTTTGGTGATGGCCATCCTAACAGCTATGAGGTGATGGGATACATTGGGGATTTGATGTCCATATCTCCGACAACTAGTGGTGCCAAGCATTTTTCTAATGTACCTGTTGGCTATTCATATGTCTTCTTTGGAAAATGTCTATTCAGGTCCTTTGCCCGTTTTTTAGCCAGATGTTTGGGGATCTTTTCTATTGAGTTCCTTATAGATTTTGGATATTAATCCTCATCAGACATATGTTTGGCAAGTATTTTCTCCCACTCTGTAGGTTGCCTTTTCCCTCTGTTGAGGGTTTTCTTTGCTGTGCAGAAGCGTTTTAGTCTGATGTGATCCCACTTGGTTATTTTTGCTGGTGTTGCCTTGTGCAGTCCTCATCAGTCACCTTCACCACAGTGATGGGCACACAGTGCTGCTGTCTCTTCCCTTCTTTACAGCACTGCACAGTTTATATAGCATTTTCTCACCTATCTTTTACCCTTTGTACCACCTTGTGAGTTAGAGCCAGTTATTCCCCTTTGCGGATGAGGAACAGAGATGTGACCTGGTTTCCCTGAGGTCACACAGCCAGTAAGGGGTGGAATGAGTATTGAACTGAGGTCCTCGGGTCCTAGGAGTGCACCGGCATGGAGCAGTGAGGGAGCCACATACTCTAGGGAAGAATTCCATCAAGGCCCCTTAAACTACAGGAAGTAGCATGGTCCCATGGAAAGCAAGCAGGCTGGAGGTTTGGGAAGACATACATTCAGGCCCTACCTTTCCACTGGGATGGCTGTGAGATCTTGGGCAGATCATCTGACTTTCTTCTGCCTCAGATTTTCAGCTGTGAGGAGGGAGGATCATAAAGGAAGCTACCTCATAGGGTTATTGTGAAGATCAAACAAAATAACCCATGTCATGCTAGTGCAATGCTTAGCAGAGAGCAGAGTCAAAATCGATGTCCGTACCATGCACCGATACGGGGACCATGCACCAATACAGGCCACGGCAAGTCCAGAGTCCAGAGTCTGGTTTTGCTACTTTCTAGTTAATAGGTTGGCCTGCCGGAGCCTCAGTTTCTTTACCTGTAAAATAGGATGCTAATGGCATCTACCTCAAGGGTTAGCATGAGGATTCAATAAAGAGCTCAGAAGTGTGCCTGGCCACGTCAATATGCCCCTGCTGTCCCTAGATCCAGAATTCCTCTCTCCCAGCCCTGGAGTTGCATGCAAAGTCTTGCAATAACAGCCCCTATCCATCTCTGAATTATATCATTAGGAAACAGAGTGAAATGCACGGACACCTCCACCAGAAATCCCAGGCTGCCTTGATCTCCAGATCTCCAGGTTCCGCCCACCCTACAGGGCCCAGCACCCAGACCTCTGCAAAGCCTTCCCCTGTTGCTGCTGTGCCTGCACCCCAGCCCTGCTGGCCTCAGCTCCTGCCCCTGTCTGGGCTGGACCCTCTTATCTCTGGATTCCCACGCCAGCCTCCTTCCAACCCCGGTGGGCCGCACCATCAATTTTTTCCATGCTGCGTCACCAGTGTTTATGTATATGCCTTTCCCTATACTAGAGTGAGTTCTCCAGGGCAGAGCAGCGCCTGGGACCAATTAGCTTCTCCATCCAGGATGGCATGCAGTCTGGCTCGTGGCATGCAGTAGATATCATTTGCTGACTCAGTGTGTGAATAAAGTCCCTATTACCGAGGGTGCTGGAGAAAAACGGGGAATTAAACATGCACATTCGTGAAATGCGTACATATGTCAACAAAAGCCCAAGTACATGCCACAGAGACCTGTCCACCATTATTATCAAATGTGCAGCTGTACAAAGCCCTTTCCAGATGTTGCCTCAATTTAATCCTCATTTTAAGGATTTTAAGCCTCCTCTTCTGAGGAGGCTCAGAGAGACAGGATACTTAATATCACATAGCCTTGGCATCAACGTGGCAGTCTGGGGGAAGCCTAACTCAGACCAGGAAAGTCGGTCTCTCATTTGAGTGTGCCAGGGGACCCCAACCTCCTCCTCCCTCCACACTCACCAACCCAGCCACGCCTCAGGCATGAGGGCTTCCTCTGAGCCCCTGAGCTTCCTGCTGCCCTCTCTCCTTCCTGCCCAGCACGGTGGCCCTGCCAGCAACCCCCGAGCCATTCAGTCGCCTATCTTGAAGCCTACTTGTTTGAAGTCCAGCCATCTTTGTAGGGAGCCAGCCAGCAGAACTCCCGGTGCCAGGCTGGGCGGCTCAGCAAGAATTACAGAGCCAGGCGCTCGGCTGCATCCCACCAGCTCTTCTCATGAGAGATCTTTCTATTACCTGGCAGACAGGTGCCTGGCTACAGGGGACAGCCAGCTTGAGAGGACAGATCGGAGCCACCCAGCCCATGCCAGCCACAGAGGCTGCTTCACACCACATCCTGCCTCGTACCAGAGAAGCGCGCCTACACAGTGTTACTCACCCACCCTTAGTCAATTGTGGGCATTCACTGCTTTTTCCAGGAACGGTGAAGGCAGATCCTGGTCAATAACAATGGCTGCATTTGTCAGTGTTTCTGATTTACCGTAACATTTTTGAGTGCCCTATGAATAATCCCAGTGAATAATGGTAGTAAAAATAATCATAGTATGTAATTATAATAATAATTAATATTAATATTAATGCCATGTACCTGATGAGGAAATTAAGGCCAAGGGAGGTTTGATGACTCCTGAGACACAGCTAAGACTCCAGCCCCATGCCCCGCCACTGCTGTCTACTGCATCCTGGCGCTCGCTCCTGCCTTGCCCTACAACCCCAAGGCAGGCATCGCAGGGGAGATGGCCTCTGGGCTGTGACAGCAAGAGTCTTGATCTTTCCCTCTATAGCATAGTCAGATTTGGAGTTAGACAGAAACATAAAACCCCATCCAGCCAATCCCCAATCCTGTACCTCAACTACCTCCTAGCCACCTGCCCTGCTCATGTGCTGCAACCCAATTCACAAACCCACAGAAACACTCACTGCTTCTGGGAACCAGCTACACACCAACACTCAGTGTGCTTACAGACACTTGCTTGGGAGTGCAGAGATTCATACACACATAAACATACATGCATGCTCCTCATTGCACACACACATATGTGCACACACTCCTTAACACGCACACCTCATTTTGTGAACACACCCACAACTCTCACAAAAATGCACATGGTTCCTAAATATACTCCAAGTCTCACACTCAATAGAAACTCCCCAAACTTATGCACACACAAACCTATGCACACAAAACCTATGCACACACAATACACGAATGCACATGCATTCACTCTTGCGTATGTAGACACACATATACATATATACATATTTTCACATACAACTCTGCATGTGCAGTCATGTGCGTGCACACACACACACCACAGAGCCCAAGGATTTTCTAGCCCCTACATGAACCCTCCTGACCATGTGGGTCCTGGAAGGATATGATGTTCCATGGGGACCTACAAATCATCCATCTGTGGCTATGTGTGGGTGGCATTCTGCCAGTCCTCTAGCCTAGTCCTGTGTGGCATGGCAGAGATGAGTGGGCCAAAGGCCAAGTTCAGAGCTGCAGCAACACGAACAACTGTCACATGGGCATGGTGCCACCAACCTTTTTGTCCCTGAACATTGAGCCAGGTTCCCCATCAGGACTTGCCTAGGGGAAGCGCTTCTCATGCTGCAGAGGACTCCCCTAGAGTGGGGATGGCTATGTCAGGGTATGAGAGGCTAAAGCTTGCATGGGAATCTTGAAGACACCACCTTACTGTGTGACCTTGGGTGGACCACCTTAACCTCTCTGAGCCTCAGTTATCGCACCTGTGAAATAGGGATAATAATACCTTCCCATCAGGGGTGTGTGGATAAAATGAGGTGATAGATGGACATAAATGCCGAGCACATAGCAGAAATTAGCACATGGATATTGAAAGAAAGACGGAATAAGTGACTGAATAGCAGATGATTGGGAATGGCACTCTAGGGCTCTCTCTGCTGAACTGCTCTCCCTCTTCTGCCCTTTGAACTCCCAACTCAGTTTGCCACAGTAGTGCACCCTTCCCTGTTCAAAGTTCCACCCCCATGTCTTCCCGTTTGTCTCTCACCCCCCAGACTCCTCTGGAAGCCCCATCTGACCCTCCAACCCCATCTCTCCCACCCTCTTCCCTTCTTTTATTTTTTGAATACATTCATGTCTTCCAGCCCCAGGGCCTTTGCACAGAATGTTTTCCCTTCAGGTCTTCACATGGCTCTGTCCCTAGCTTTATTTAATCTCTAGGTGAGGTCTTGCCTAGCAAAACTACCCTCCCCTTCAGTCATCCCCTTATTATCCCTCAGAGTCCTTATGAGTTTGTATGCACACACATATGGTCATTTTCTTGTTTAATACCTGTCTTCTCTTGAATATGAACTCCGTGATGGCAGAGTCTTTGTCTGACTGTGAATTCCCAGCACCTGCAGCAGAGCCTGACACACAGTAGGTGCCCAATAAATATTTGCTAAATGAATATACAGATATGACTCCAGCCCTTGAGGCAACTAAATAAGATTTTTCCATCCCTAAGTAACAATAATGTGCTCAGCTCCCCTCTCTCCACCTTCCTCTTTCCTATACAGCATAGTTCATTATCTTTTAATATTTTCCCAGCCCCTAGCTAGTCTAATTATTCACAGCACTCATGTGAATATTTGTGTATATGTGTTGATAAATGAGTGTGCTTGGGCCGATCTATTCTAATGGTTCTTAAGCAGGGAGCAGCATCAGAATCCTGAGAGTTTCATTTAAAAAACCTTCGGCTGCCCTCCCTCCACTAACCGCCTTGTGAATGACAGTCTCCAGGGCGGAGTCAGGGGCGAGTGCATCTCTTAGCCATCTGGATACCTGTTACTGCATCATCTGCAGGAAGGCAGTGGAGAGCAGAGGTGAAGATACCAACTGCTGGAATCACACTGCCTGGGTCTGGGTGTGGATACCACCTCGTGACGGTTGCTTGCCCTAGGACAACTTACCTAACCTCTTTGGCCTCATCCCCCACTGTAGCAGTCATTAGCACATATACAAGGATAAGTCTGTAAAGCACTTAACCCAGTGCCTAGCCCATAGCAAGCGCATGACAAAATGTTCACTTTCATTAAATTATTGTGGCTTCCCTCTAGTGATGCAGTCTTCCTCAGTTTCCCTACAGGGCTCAGCTAAGGGCCATTCTGTGGCAGATGGTCAGCAAGTATAGTCGCCTGTTGTATGATGGAAACAAATGTGTGATTTCCCCCACCTTCCAGAGCGGTCTTCTGTCTTAAACCCATGTCCCCCCTCCAGTTATCAACCCATTACTTTACTCTTCCTTATAAGAAAATTCATCAAAGACTTTTCTATACTCACTGTCTACTGTTCCTCTTGTTCTGTCATCCTTTAAAGTTCTTAGTAGGGAAATTTCAAACATACATTTTACCAATCTTTTACCCCAATAGTTTTTGCAGGAGTATTTTATTTTTGAGGGGAAGGGACAGAGAGACGGGGAGAGAGAGAATCCCAAGCAAGTTCCATGTCCAGAGCAGAGAGCAACACAGGGTTCAATCTCATGACTGTGAGATCATGACTTGAGCCGAAATCACGTCAGACTCCTAACCAACTGAGCCACCCAGGCGCCCCAGCTGGAGGACTTTAAAGCATACCCCAGAAATAATATCATTTTAGACAGAATATATTTCTAACAAATAAGAACTTTAAAAAAGATACAATAAGAGGATCATTATTATACCTAACTAAATTAATAATAATTCTCCATTATCTGTGTTCAAATTTCCCTGTTTGCCTTAAAAATGTCTTTTTAGAGTTGTTTGGCCTAAATTAGGACCTATTCAAGTTCCACACCTCACATTTGGTTGATTTGTCTCTTTTCCCTTCTTCCTTACACCCACACTAATCAAGCTCCCCCGTGGTGCTACCAAAGCTATGCTTTTCAAGGTCACTGATTACCTCAATACTGTTAAGGCTGATGGCAGTTCTCGTCTCTCACCCTACTCCAGGGCTTGCCTCCACCTTCCTACCCTCCTGGTTGAAACACCTCTGTGCTAGGACACTGCACACTTCTCCAGCCTTTCTCTTGAAACTGGCGTGCTCCAAGGCTCCATCCCTAGTCCTCTTTAGTATTTTCTCGCTTCTTGGGGATGTCATCCAGCCTTAGGGCTTTCAAAGCCATCCCAAATTTATACGTCCAGTTCCAAATGCCTACTAATTGTCTCCACTTGGGCGTCTACATCCCAAACTTAACATGTCTGAGACCTCACCTTTCATCTCTCCCTGTCCAGACTTCCCCATCTCCTCCTTCCAATAACTTTGGCCCAAACTCTTGGACTCACCCTCAAATCCTCTTTCTCTCACACACCGCATTGATCCTTCGGGAAATACTGCTGGTTCAACTGCTTGTCACCACCGTCACTGCTACTACCCCAGGTTCACACCACTTCCATCTCTCGATTGGACCTTACCACAATGTCCTGCCTGTGTCCTTGCTTCTGGCTTTCTTCCTCTTCAGGCTATTCTCAACTGAAACTCAACCCAGCAGCCAAGGTTCCTTTTAACCCAGTTTTTCTGAAAGTAAAAGCCAAACTCATCACAATGCACGTCAAGACCCTATCAGTGTTTCTCAACAAGAAACACTGGTATTTGGGGGCCCCTGGGTAGCTCAGCCGGTTAAGCATCCTACTCTTGGTTTGGGCTCAGGTCACGATCTCACAATTCTTGGGTTTGAGCCCTGCATTAGGCCCTGCGCTGAGGGCGTGGAGCCTGCTTGGAAATGTCTCTCTTCCTCTCCCTCTGCCCCTCCCCTACTTGTGCTGTCCCTGCCTTTAAAGGGACTTGTGCTGTCCCTGCCTTTTTTTCTTTAAACTTTAAAGAAAAAAAAGAAACATTGGTGTTTTGGGCAGGAACATACTTCACCATGGCAACGGTCTTGTGCACTATAGGATGTTAAGTGTATTCCTTGCCCCTCAGCACTTCCCCATCAACCCTGTCAGCCATTGTAACAACTAGAAGATCCCCACACATTTCCAAACAGCCTGATGGATCCCAGGTGAGCAGGATTTGCTGCACCCCTGCACTCTCCCACCTTCCCCATGCCCCACCAACATTTCCAATGTTGCCTCAGACTACTCTCCCTGCAGTCCTTCTGCTCCTGTCTTACTTGAACAACCAGGTGGGTTCTCTCACCAGGACTCTGCCTCTGCTGTGAGCGCTCACCCCACCCCCCACCCCGATGGCACAGAATCCCCTCTTCCAGGCCTTTTGCTCAGGTCTTATCTTCTCAGGGAGGCCTTCCCAGGGTCCCCTGTTTGAAATTGTAAACCCCCTTACTCCCAGGTCCCCTTCTCTGTTTTATTTTTCTCCAGAACACCCCTCCCATCAGATGTGCTGTATGGTTTCATTCTTAATCTTGCTTAGTTTTTGGTCTGTCAGCTTCACAAAGGGAGTTGAGGATATTTTGTTCACCACTGTACCCCAGTGCCTGGAACAGTAGTAACTGGCACACAGTAGACAATCAAATATTTGTTAAGTGAAAGAACACACCTGCCATGAATATACACTTATGTAGAAAAGAAAACAAGCACTTTTAAACCAAGGAATAAAGAATTGATTTCATACTTTGCAAGGACTGGAGTATACTCAGTCAGGGGTGGGAGGTAGGGAGAGTGGTGATGAGAACCTCAGTTTCTTCCTCATATCAGTCCAGGAAGACTTCCTGAAGGAGGTGGGGCTTTAGGACCCACCTTCAGCTCATATGAAGGAGATTATAACACCCTGGCAGCTCTCCCAATCCTGATGGCTGTAGGCAACAAAGGGAGCCAAGCTAAAAGAGTGGTGAAGACTTTTCAGGTAAGGAAGTACACTTCTTGAATCTTATTTCCACCGCGATTTACCAATGTCTGCAGGAGACTACAGCAGCTGATGGAGGTCCAAGTTGAAATAGCCCTCCTAGGTAATGTGTGCCTACCCACCCACCTCTCAGAAAAACACACCCCAAAGAATTACACAGAAGCAGGCTACCCAGAGCTTGCCTTCCAAACTTCAGCAGACAAGAAGAAAGAATTCAGATTCGCAGCCATGCAATGGCATATTTTACAGCTATTATAAAAGAATAAGGTGGCTCTTTTTATATTAAATATGGAAGGATCACCAAATGGATATTAGGCGGAGGAAGCAAGGTGCAGAACAGCATATAGCTTACTGTCATTTGTGTAAAAAGAAACACACACACATAAACACAAATATATACAAACATTTATGTATGTGTGTGTGTGTATTTGCTTGAATGTACATGGACTATCCGTGGAAGGACTCATGGGAAGCTGCTAACAGTAGTTTTTGGGGGGTGGCAATGGGGATGAAGGGGTTGGAAACAGGGTGGGGAGACACTTCACTATCAACTCCTGCATTTTTTAATTTTGTGCTATGTATTATTTATTTGAAAAGCGTAATTTAAATTTAAGTTTTTTAATGTTTATTTTATTTTTGAGAGAGAGAGAGAGAGAGAGAGAGAGAGAGAATGAATGGGGGAGGGGCAGAGAGAGGGAGATAGAATCTGAAGCAGGCTCCAGGCTCTGAGCTGTCAGCACAGAGCCTGATGCAGGGCCCCAACTCAGCAACCTGACAGATCGTGACCTCAGCCCAAATCTGACACTTAAGTGACTGAGTCACCCAGGAGCCCCAAGGGTAATTTAAATTTTAAAAAGAGCACAAATAAATTAACAAAATGAAAACCAGCAGGGCCAGGTGAAACGTTCAGCATTTTTGGTGTTAAAACGAAAGCCACTTGCAGGAGTACAGGCCACCAGAAGTCTGAGGACAGAGTCCTTCAGCCCTCGCTGACCTCACTTGATAGGTCCCACTTGTGGCCAGGGGCTAAGAAAGCCAGTGGGTTCCCAGGTGCCATCCAAAGCTGGGCAGGATCCAGAACCTGCCCTGCTGGTACAGGGTGAGGGAGGGGCTCCCTGTGCCCAGGCTGGTCTGCCCATACCTCCTGGGCTAAGGACTCATTCCTAGCTCCCGTGTTCTAGAAAGCAGTGATGAGGTGGCCACACAGAGCGACCCACAAAGCCATGTGGAACAGGAAGTGGTAGGCTTAGGTGTGTTCTTCTGAAAGGAAAAAAAAAAAAAAGACAGGCGTGGGGGTGGGTGTGGATCATGGACAGGAAGGCAAGGAAAGGAAGAGATGACCCTTCTTCAAATGTTTGAGGGATTGTGAAGGAGAAGTCGTCCTGTTCTGCACCCTCTGGAAGCCACAGGGAGGTAAGGAAGAGCGCTCTACCTTCAAAAACCACTTTCTGACTCCAAAGGTCCTAAAATAACAGCAACTACTATGCTCTTTTGAGTCCTTACTGTGTGCCAGGCACTTCCCTTGCTTGGTGCTTTATTGGCATTTCCTCTTAATTTCCACAGCAATCCTATGAAGCTAGGACTATCCCTATCCGCATTTACAGATACGAAAACCAAGCCTGTCGCTACTGAGTATCAGCTCATGACGGAGTCAGGATTCAAACCTAGTGCTACAAATGAAGCCATATGCTTCATCATAGGTTGGGCCAGAATCCCAAGATTATGTGATCCTATAAAGCACAAATATAAACACGGGAAGCTAAGTTACAGCCGGGATTCTCTCGCCGACATGTCTTGGGTGCATGGGAAGCTAGGGGAGGTGGATGCTGTGTAGAAGTCGGACCTCGGTGGCACCATCCTGATCCCTGAAGCCGCCCCCGCCTCCTCCCCTTCTCCAAAGGGGATCCACTCACACCAGCCTGGGCTGGGGCCTACGGAGGGAGGCCTGGGAAAGGATCCGCACCCTCGTGCGGAGCGGTCATGGTCTGGGGCGGGGGGAGCCGGCAGGGCCGCGGGCGGCGGCAGCAGGAGCAGCAGCGGCCGCACGGTGACGCAGCACGGAGGCCCCCCGACCTCCCCCTCGGCTCCCGGGAAGGCGCGGGCGGCGGTGGCGCCGGGGGGCGCTCCCAGACGCCGTGGGCGGGCGGCGGTGCGCTCGCCGGGCTGAGTCGGAGGGGGCCGCGGGGCGGAGAGATACCGAGGGGAACGGTCACACTCGAGAGACTGGCGGGGGCGCGGGGAGAGGGGACCAGGGAGAGGGGCAGGGGGGCCTCAGGCGGAGGCCGGCAGCGCGAGCGCGGCCAGGCCCCCGGAAGGCGGGCGGGGGCGCCGCGGGCCGGGCCGAGCCCGAGCGCACAGGTGCCAAGGCTGCGCCTCCGGAGCCGGTGACTCAGCGGCGCCGCGCCGGGCGGGGGAGGGCTGGGGGCGCGGGGCGCGTGCGCGCGGGAGGCGGGGGGCGCGCGGCTTCCCCCGGCCGGGGTGCCCGCCCCCGCGGGGGAGCGCAGAGCTCGGCGCGGGGTGGGCCGCGGCGCGGGGGCCGGAGGTTCCATCCTGCTGTCAGCAGCTCGCCAAGCCGCCCACGCAGCCGAAAGCCCGGCGGCACGCGCCCTCCCCTTGGAGAAGCCCCCGGGGAAGCGGCCAGAGGAGGAAGGGCTTTCCCCAGGCTTTCCGAGCGAGTTCGGGGGGCAGAGGTTCCTGATTCCTGAGCTCTCCCCTCCAGCTGCTCCCGGTTTTCATGCAAAATCCAGAGGGAGCCCGGTGGAAATTCCTTGGGCACTTATAGCTGGTAGCCTCTGCAGCATTCACCTCGTTCCTCCCCGACCTGCAGGGAACGCCCTACACTGCAGGGGTCTCCTTTTTCTTCTTGAAAGCGAGAGTGAATTCAGTCTCCCTCTATCCCCCTTCCTGAGCTCCCTTCCTAAGGCTCTTATCATTTGGAAGCCACTTTTCACGTGTGAGCGAGGTCCTTCGTGCTGCAGCAACCTCCTAACAGCTCTCCTTTTCGTGGACTTGGCGAATCGAGGGGAGACAGAGTTGAAGAGCTGAGCAAAGAGTGATTGTCCCCTTTGATCAAAGAAAAAACCAAGGCCCAGAGAACGGGAAGGATTTGCACCAAGCTTATACTTGGGGTCTGTGAGGGTGGGCACAGCATTCAGAACTCGGGTCCTGACTTCGTGGTCAGAGTCCAGCCTGCTTCTGGAATACCCTTGGGCCCCCGGCCCTCCCTGATTGCCTCTTAGCATTTAAGTTGCCCCAAGAATTTCAAAGATGCCAAATAAGCCGGTTCGGAAGCAGCCAGGGTATCTCTGTAAAGACCAGACTGTGCACAGGAAATACTGAAACTAGACACAAGCAAGAGATTCCCAACTGCTTTGCAGAGTTTGTGTTGCTGTTGCTGCTTTAAAATAATCACTGGGTTGAACTGATGTGTTGAATGAAAATCGTGGTGCATTGGAATCATTTATCAAGGAAGAAATCGTGGAATTCCCTTGCCTCTCTGCCTGGGATGGGGAGTGTATTCCTGGTTGGAGGCAGGGAGGCAGCTGGTTTGACCTGATGGCTCCAAAGCCCTGAGAGGTCATGTGGTGCCAGGCCCTGGCGGAAGCTACCCAAAGTCAGGTTCAGGGAAAACCACAGGGCAGCTTTCCATGTATCACGCCGCTGCAGGCTACTTGAACTTCCAAACACGGTACCTCAATAGAGAGTCTCAGATCCCCAACCCCTGCACTTGCC
Source organism: Prionailurus viverrinus (assembly GCF_022837055.1). Lineage (NCBI taxonomy): Eukaryota > Metazoa > Chordata > Mammalia > Carnivora > Felidae > Prionailurus > Prionailurus viverrinus. Next base: position 34,591,896 of record NC_062567.1, read on the forward strand.
CACCCTCCAGACAGCCTTCCTCTCAGGAGCTCACAGCCTTTGGAGGCCAGGTCTCTTTCACATCTGCAACAGAGTGAGGGAGTGGAGGCATTATAGACTCACCCCATTTTACAGAGGGGAAGACCCAGCAGAAACTGGCTAGCCAAGAGAGATGAAGTAAGTCATGCAGAGAAAGGAGATAGAACCCAGAGTTCCGACAGTATGACCAGAGCGGGGTGTCCTGGGGAAGTGGGGGGAAGACCTGCTGAGTTCTGCTGTGAGACCTGCATGTCTTTATATGGTGTCCATTGTGATCCATTTCCCCAGCCCAAGTAACCCACTCACCCATGCACAACTGCAGCCACTCAGTCCCGCAAGCACGTCCACACCTTATACACATCCACTCACCCTCCCTGCAGTGTCCTGACATTTCCATCAACACAGCTGATACTGTCTGGTAGAGAAATAGGAGTAAAGAGGCCTGGAGCTTGAGACTGGTTCCCATTGCATTCTCCCAGGCCAGAATCCAGCTCTCTCTTCTCTTTCCACCTGGACACTTGGCCACAGTTTGGGTTTCCTTTCTCTCCCATCATCATAAACCTTTTGCCTATTTCTTATACAGCCTTCTGACAAGGCCAAGGGCAGATCAGGGGGGTGGTGTGGGTGGCCCTGAGATGAAACACTCAAAGGGCTTTCTCATGCTTAACTCTTAACACAGCTTCCCAGGCTCAGGACCAGACTGGTCTGGGGTCAGAGGCTGGGGGCAGTGGGAGGGGAGGCTTCTCCATGCTCATGGATAGCTATGGGGGTGGGCTCTATTAGCTGGGAGGAGCCCTCATATGCCTCTCACTCCCCAACTGGCCTTAAGAGCTGAGCCACTGATCTAGGTTCTCACACATACTAACTGCAGAAACTGGGCTGTTGGGCTTAAGTACAATCTACTTCCCCTGTGGGGCCTCCCCTCCAGTTGAGATCTTCTTCAGCTCTGACACCATACCCTTGCCTCCCTCCACTCTGCAACTGCTGAGCCGGCCTGGATCATACATATTAAGAGCTTATTTATTCAGGCAGTATTCATCAAGCACCTACGAGATGTTGAGGTAGCCTCTCATCCCCCATTTGTTCCAGGCCCATGAAGTACCAACCTCTCCTTTCTGTTAACCCTTCCTGTCCACAGGTTCCCACTGCATAGCAAACCCCAATAGAGTTGCCAACTAAAAAAGTATTTTAAGATCCTAAAAAGGATCAAAAGAGATTACCAAGTGTCAGGATGCTCCTTAAGTTCCTGCCTTATGACTTGCACATGAAGCTCACTGAGAAAGTATCCCTCTACGACCCAGATAATTACTTTTCCAAGACACGCCAGTGCAGGAGTGCCATGGGTCCCCCTGCCCCTTCGCTTGCCAGATCCAGGCAAAGCAGTGCTGGTTCCCTGAAAAATACAGCAGAGCTGAAAATCATTTAGGCTTTCAACAGCCTCCCCCATGAGCCCTTCAACCTTTTGTGAGCCTCATGCCTGGTCCCTTAGTCAATCGGTGCCACCATGGCATCCTCCTTCCTTATCAAATCGGCTCTTGGACACTGCTCAAATAAAACCTCTTTCATGCTGAAGTGTGAAGGCTGATATAGCTAAATGTGTTGTTTTTCTCCTGTCCTAGGAGAATTTGCATTTTAACAAGGGGGATAACCTTGAAGTATCGTAAGGAATCTCTAATTGTGGAGTTGTTGGCACAGGCAAGCTAGTCTGAAGGCAGAGACCTCCCTGGGTCCCCTGAGTCGCCATAACTAGCTGTAGGTTTGGCCTTGTATGCCCACAGCCCATTACCATATAGTGTCAGGAGAACCAGATGATGAGTTCTAGGCCCAGTTCTGCCACTGATGCATCTGGAAGCATCAGTCACCTCTCGGGCCACAGTTTTCTCATTTGCCAAATGAGAAGTTTGGACCAAAGGACTTTTTAGTACCTTTCCAGCTCTGACTCCCCCTAAGGGCAGGAGGACCCTGATCCAGCTCCTAAAGCCCTCCAGCCCCTACAGCTGTGACCAGAGGGAATGGCCTGATGCCAGCACAGAGTGTGGGCGGGGACTTGGACAAGACTGCATGGCCTCTGTCCACAGTAGCCTGACTGCCTGCTGGTGACAAAAGGTACCACTCAGCACATACACTGGTCCTGCAGAGTTACATAACCCTCCCAGATGGGATATTCCAAACAAAGAGCAACAGCAGAACAGCCCATGCCCCCACGGTGCCCAGGGCCACACATAGCAGGCTTTGCCTGTGGTGGCCTCACAGTCACAACCACCCTGGGATGGAATTTCAGAAGCCCACTCTCTTTTTTGTTTATTTGTTTGCTTGTTTGTTTCTTTGTTTCTCCTAGATGTTATTTCATCTAAGAAAGTTCTTTTTTCTCTAGGCTTGATCAGAGAAAGTAGAGCCCTCCCCCAGCTCCCTGCCTTTCCCCTCAACCACCACCCCAATTCCCACAACACATCAGACTCTCCTTTTCTCAGCCAGTCTCTGCTGTTGTTTGCAACTTTTTGACCTCAGAGGTAAGCAAAGAGCAGGTCTACCTTTCCATCCCCAGGATGGAAGAATTTGGAAGAATGGATATAGCTTTCATTCCAGGGAAGTTGCAAGCATTCTCCTGGTTCAGATTCCATTCCCCTCACCCTTTACTTTAATCCTTGACAAGTTCATATACTAGATGAGACTGTGGTTTCCCCACTTAGAAAATGGGCAAGGTCATTCTTATCACCATGGGGCACTGGGTGATAATTCAGATCCCTTTGATTTCCTTAGGAGAAGTGCAAATAATCTCACAATGATGCAACAGAAGACACTTAGTTGAGTTTAAGGAAGTATTTCCCAGCTATAAAGTCATGGGACCTCATCACGGATCACCAAGGGTTAGAGGATTTGTCCTGCTTGGCTGCATTTCAGGGTAAGCTCCACATTCTCATATCTGCAATAGCTTGGGTATGCATTGTCCAAAGGTAGAGGGGTAGATGAGAAAAGGGCACAGGGGGAAAGCAGGCTTGGAAGGATGGAGGAATCCTGAACTTGGATTCTAGTCTTTCACTGTGGTCTGACTGTGGATGGGCCCTAGGCCCTGGTTTCTTTATCTGTAGAAATACTACAATGTATTAAGCACTTACTATGTGTCCTGAACAGTACTAACAAATGATACTATTTAACTTTTAAATTTTACAACTCTTCAACGTATATATTACTTCTCATTTTATAAATGAAAAAAACAGAGGCTTAAAGAGGGAAAATAATGAATGTAAAGTCTCGTAGATGTTAGAGCAGGATTCATACCCAGATTTGCTTAATTTCAAAGCCCATGTTCTTTTTGAAAATTTTTTTGTAAATGTTTATTTTGAGAGAGCGCAGAGGAGGGACAGAGAGAGAGGGAGACAGAATCCCAAGCAGGCTCTGCATGGTCAACATGGAGCCAGATGCGGAACTCAAACCCACAAATAGTGAGATCATGACCTGAGCCAAAATCAAAAGTCGGACATTTAACCGACTGAGCCACCCAGGTGCCCCACAAAGGCCATGTTCTTAACCGCCTAGGTCTTGAAAATTCTGTGATTCTGTGGTTTCCTTAAGTTCTTCTTAGCCTGAAAAACCTAATTTCTCCCTCATTCTATTCCTGATCTTTGTTTGTTTGTTTGTTAATGCCCATGTTCCTTGAAATGGAGGTGACCACCTTCCTCCATGGAAACAAGAAACCCTTTCCAGCCTGTATGAGAACCTACACTTTGTGCTTTTCCAGAAGCAGAAGAGGAAGGTGCTGCAGTCGCCCAAGCCTTGGAAATCCTGCCAGATGGCCTTGCATTTGGGGATCTGCCAGGCGCAATGAGAGTGTCCCCAGGACTTCTTATAAGAACCCCCTTACTAAGCAGCTGCTTAGTGTTCAGGGCCATAGAGAGTCCGTTTGGGCCCCAGTGAAAAGTTTTGAGGGTCCCCAACAAGGTCAGTCTGTCTAAAAATCTTTACACAGGATTTAAATTCAGGATCCAAGTCTCTTTCTGGACCACAGGTCCTACTGCTGATCCCACCTTTCCCCTCCTTTCCCATATCAGCCTCACTTTCATTAGCTCTCCACCCAGACCTGACCCCATCTGCCTTTTCTCGTAAGTGACCTTTGAAACTCAGGCTGCACAGATATTTGCTGAATCAGCAGAACCAACTGCTGCTCCTCTTGCTTGGTTTCAGGCCAATAGGAAAATGTTCCAGGATGCCTTTGTATGGGGCCCTTATGGTGCTAACTCTGTGGGCCTGGGAAGGGCTTGGGGATATGGAAGGACAGAGCAGGATGGAGCAAGACACAGGGAGCTTGTGAGGAGGACAGAGACCAGTGGGTTTTCCCTGAAGCAGGGGTAACTTGTTTCTCTTGAATTGTGTTCTTTTTGGATGAAAAATTGGAAAGAGCAGTGGTCTGGGCTCTTGTACAAGCAGGGGACAGAGGATCTTTATAAGTGCCTACTTTGTGCCGGCTTCTAGGTGAGCAAAAAGACACACACTCCTTCCTCTTGGTGAGCCTTCACTCTGGCCCCATTTTCCAGCTGACCGGCAAGAAGTCCTCTTCTTGCTGGGGGTAGAGGAAGAAAAGGAGGATATGCAGTTTGGTGAGCACTGACCTTCTCATTGCTTCCCCAGCAAAGCAGGCCTTCCAGCTACAGGTAGACAAGGACTCTGAGTATCAAGGCCCTTCTTACTCTGTTGAAAGGGTTTAGCCTAGTAGGAGGTGATTAGGATAGGGGGGACTGTACTTTTAGGGGATGGGATGATGTTCATATGCAATACAGGTATCTCTGTGAATTGAATCTTCAGGGCTCTGTCCTCCTTCCAGCTACCCTTGGCTCTTACTCTTCCTGACATAAACCCTTGACTCCAACCAAGATAACCTCTCTGGGCTCTCAATATGACTTATATGCTCCCTCTTTTCACCCTGTTCTCTTCTGATAGAGGGTGGCTCTAGGCAGCAGCAATCTGCTTATATTTGTTTAGATATTTCTTGATATATGTCTCATGTATGTTGAACAAGGACTATTTGCTTCTTTCCTGTTTTTCCCCAGCACAGGGTATACAGTTTTGAATGGACCGGACACTAGATAAAATACAGCTGACTGACTGACAGACCTTCACAATCTCTTAATAGCTCTCAGAATGGGCCAGACTTGAGCTGCCATCTCCAGGAGGACAACCCTGACTCAGTAGGAGCAGAGACACCTGCTCCAATCAGCATTTTAGACAACAGGCTAAGAAGCACATCTAATGACATTCTAACTATCCTTCAGCCTCCAGTCAGTATGATACCATGGAGCTCAAAAATTGACCTAAGATTTATTTCACACTTAAAGTATGGGAGTAGAGAAGAGGAGACTTCCCTGGGCAGCTTACGTGGAACCAACGGATAGATAGAAGGAAGAAAATATGGGAGAGAGAAAGAGTTTGAGGGGAGAGAAGAAAGAGTAAAGAGAGAAGGAAGGACAAAGAGAAAGGAAAAAGTGGTGAGGAAGAGAAAGTATAAAAGGAAGACAAAGGACGAAGGAAGAGAAGAGAGGACAGGGGCTACTGAGCCACCCAGACTTCATGGCTACTTGGAGGTGGGGAGTAGGAGCTGAATTTGATTCACAATTCAGGAATCTTACCCAGCCTCCAGTAATCCTCTGCTTAAGGGTTGGGGAACACGGGAAAGCCCTGGGATCCACCAGCTCTAAATGCATGGCTGGGTGGGTGTGCAAGCATGTGCTCAGACAGAGGAGCTGTGGTCACACTGAAGCAGTAGCCTCAGGGAGGGTCATGTGCTTCCATGGCAAGAAGTAGACTTTGCCCGATCAGGCTGAGGCTCTGACTCCAGCCAGGAAAAGGGATAATCAATTCTGTAGATGCTGTGAGCCTTGATTGAAAAAATAAAGAGGAGGAAGCTAGATCACTGCTTTCATTAAGAGGCAAAAACAGTGGGGGCTGGAGCTTAGCAAGAGCCAGGAAGCATGCAGAGAAAGAACATTAACCCCTCCAGCATCTTTCTTCCATGGTATGTCTGCACTCACTCACCCCCTCATCATTGCTTCCTTGGCCTGACCTCCAGGGCCACCACTTTCCCATCTCCCTCAGCAAAGAAGGCAGAGAGGCCAGGCTGCATATTAATGCAGATCTGATGACAATTAAATGATCCATTATTTTTTGGTTCCAGATTCCCCAAGGCTCTTGCCTCTCCTGGATTTGGGCAGGAAGAGGAGTTCTGAGGATAAGAGACAAACCGTGTGGGAAGATAATGCATCTAACACAATGCCTGGGCCCTTGTAACCCGCACTCAACCCTCAGCAACCTCACCAGGGCTGCATTCTTACTATAACGAGGCCAGAGAAGGACAAGTAAAAAATGAGAAAAGATTTCAGTAAAATTATGATCCAAAGACCTCATCTGTCATATCGTCTTCCTACTTCAGCACGCCCAGTAGAGAACTGATTCAGCAGGGAGCTCCCCAGGAGAAACACCAGGGAGAGGGCTGCTGGCTCTGCTCTTCTCCTCATCTCACCCTATCCATAAAGATCTCTCTCCTCTCTCTCTCTCTCTCTCTCTCTCTCTCTCTCTGCCTGCTGGCTGCATCTAGCCCTGCACCATCGAGAGGTATGGGCAGAGGATGACAGCCATACAAAATGGGGGTCACGGGTAGAAAGCAAGGTGGGGCCAAACACGTAGTTAGCAACAATGATTTATTCCTGAGGTTCTGTGGGGGTGGAGGGGGACTTAGGTTGAAGTTAGGCAGAACCGTGGAAAGAAATGAGTGGCACAAAAGGCACAAAAGGCATTCAGCCAGCCAAGATGTCCATGATTCACACCCAAGGGGAGAGAGAGTTGCAGGGAGGAGGTAAGGCATTCTCTCTAAGTATCTTGGTATCCAGCCTCAGAGAGAGCAGAGGGAAAAGCTGGAGGATCTGGAGGAAGGAAGGAGCCACTTGTGGTATTAACCTCTTATTGCCTGGCACAACTTTCTAAGGGAAAGATTTTTAACAACTTCCACTCTCCTCCACCATTCTAATTACTTCTTGTTTTTGTTTTGCTCCTATGGGAAGCAAAAGCAGGACAAAGGAGAAGAAAAGATGAGGACACTATGGTTTGTCTCTGGTTTTGACTTGTGAGGCTGGATAGGAATCCAGGTGATTCCTAAATCCCTGGTTTCCCAGCAAGAGCACCTGGGAAGGAGAGTTTGGGCTCTCTAAGCTACTTTGGGGACCACAGTAAAGTCCTTCTCCAAGAAAAATTAACTAAATCATTCTTGCTCATGCTTCCCTGAAGGGATGAAAAGAAAGTGTGAAAGAGAAGGGAGATATCAAAGGGCATGAGGAGAAGAATCAGGTGAAGAACGATAATTACCAGGAAACTGTGGCTGCCCCCAGGGAAATGAATGGACCATTTCTTCCCCCCCCCCCCATTTGGGGGAAAAGCCAGGCAATACCTTGTAAGAATATTGTCTTTTTTGAACCATGGGCACTGAGGGAAAACTGACTTTCTGCTTTTTATGCCAGATAAGGAAAGAAAACCATGAAACTGAAGGAAGAGCAAATGGGCCATTGAGGGACCTGGGGAAGAAAGCCGCATTTTCTTGGGGCCTGAATCAAGTGCTATACGTTTGCCAAGCCAGATCATCCTGGATGTTCACCCCTAAGAGCCCATAGTTCCAGTCAAATCTACCCTGTGAGCTAACATATCCTGACCCAACTTCTCTAACTATGTAGATGTGAGGAGAAAATGAGTTTTTAAGGAATACATCAAATCTTCACAAGTATCTGCAGACCTAAAACATGCTGAGACTGGATGAAGGTGGGATTCTTGGCTCTCCTCCTTCCTCTCCCCACCCCACTCTTCCTTTAGCATCACCATTGTCAGGGGCAGGTGCTGACTAGGTACTGATTTCCCCTGAGCTGTTCTTCCATGCAGTTCTCCCATCACCTGTATAATCAGAGGAAGGAAGCTGATATGTCACAGCCTTTCCAGTACAGAGGTGGGAATATTCCAGTCCTCTTTCATCTCTTCTTCCCATGTCCCTAGTTCACAGACACTGAAAGTAAAGAGCTTGAGGTTCTAGAGTCCCTCCCTGGGGTTAATGAGTATATCTCTCTCAGGACCCAACATGAGGATTCCTATTATCACCAGATAACCAAGCGGAAACAAGATTTGCAGTCACCAGCCATAACAGAGAGATTTAAACATCCAAATACCAACAATTCCTTTTGTCAACTATCCCTTTCATCATTGTTCCCTTTCCACAATTGCCAACCACCCTACACAGAAATCCTCCTTGAGTCAGAGGAAAAAGCTATAGCCAGATTGAGACCTCAGGCTATAACACAGTCCTCCACTGGCTTGGTGGGATGTGTCTTTGCACCCCTTTAGTTCTATGGGGATTCAGAAGAAAGATGCCCACTCAGGTCAGAGCAGAGTAAGCTTCCCCCAAAGAGCCACTCCTGGCTTTGACTCCCACTGCATCACTTAAAGAGCCAGACTCATTCCTCTGGGAAATGCTTTCTCTCACCCTTTATCTTCCTCTACCTCCAGCTCCGCTGCCTTCTCACATCATACCTGCTTTTCAACTGTATCCCCTGCATCCTAAATTTTCTCAGATTCCAATTCTACTATGCCTAGACCCTAGCCGTTTTAAAGCTCTTAACATGTCCCTTTGCCAAGCCTCTGTCTTTTTCATATCTCACTTTCCATTCAAATAATTTTACTACCCAAACTCCCTTCCAAATTTTTACTAACTTAAAAAAATTCAACTGTTCTTTTTTCTTTGGTTTAATTTTCACCAAAACTTCCTTCCAATCTTGTCCTCTTTAAAACCTCTTTAAAACCGGTATCCCCAATAACTTAAAACCCATTTCTTTCCTCCTTTGCCCCCAGTAATGGTCTGGATGCTCTCTTTTGCTCCAGCATCCCCTCAGCCCTCTCAAACACTGATATCAATCCCTCTTTTCCCCCAAATCTCCTTGACACACTTCTACCTCCAAGCATCTGCTCATCTCTTCACTTCAGGCTACTCTAGTCCTTCAGACTCTTAGGTGCACCTGGTTTTCCCCTTATCTCCTCCTTTTACCCATTTGCTTCCCTGTCTGTCACAACAGTCCCCATCCCTTCTTCCCCACTCACTCGGGTCTCCTGCTCAGGACGCCCTTGCCGAGGGCGGCGGGGGATTTGTGCTGAAGGAGGGTTCCAGCGGCAGTGCAACAACTCGGGGGACGCTCTTTCTCCTTGTCGGCGACGGCCCCGGGCGCCACTGGGTGCTGGTGGGGAGACTGGGGTGCGTGAGCCCTGCTGCTGGGGCCCGGCTGGGGCTGCACCAGGAGCTGTCCGTGGTGCTGAAGCGGTGGCTGCTCCGGCGCAGGCTGCGGCGCGGCGGGCGAGAGCTGTCCGTGGTTCTGGAGCGGTTCCTGGGCCCCAGCGGCGGCGGCGGCGGCGGCTGTGGCCGGGGTGACGGGCAGCGGGGCTGGCGACGGAGGGACGAGCCCGGGCGGAGGCTGGGCTTGCAGCAGCTGCTGGTGCTCCCACAGGCTGCGGTTCTCGGCGCTTAGCTCGTCCAGCCGCCGCTCCAGCTCGTCGATGCGCTGGCGCTGGGTGTGGATGAGGCTCTGCTGGTTCTGCACGATGGCCGTGAGCTCCTTGAGGTAGAGCACGGCACGCACCGGGTTCTCCAGCAGGCTCTCCATGCCGCCCGCCGCCGCCTGCGCCCTGCCTGCGCCTCGGCGGGCGGCGGGGAGCGCGAGGGCGCGCAGGAGCCGAGCAGCCCCAGCGATCCGCTCACCTCCCTCTCCAGCGGGCCCAGCCTCCCTCCCAGCCGCCGGCGCCGCGTCACGGCCACACAGACATTCACACACGCACCGAGGGGCGGGACCGCGGCGCCAGGGCCCACCCACCCACCCTCCCACCTCCGGGCTTCGTGAGGAGTCTCGGCCTCCTGCAGGGCTGACAGGAGAAAAGGGAGACGACTGAGGGAGTCGGGCGGGGTGGGGGGTGGCGCGGGGGCAGCATAAACGAGAGACTGGAGATAGATAAATCAGGGGAGAAAAGGAAAGCGGCTGAGGTAGATGTACCTGTGCTGTGAGAGTGCGGTGGGACGGGTAGGAAAAGAGAAGCAGATAAGGAAAGAGGGAAAGAAGAGGGAGACCGAGAGAATGTTGGGGGGCGGGGGAGAGAGAAAGTGGCAAAAGGAAAGAGAAATGTATTTAAAACGAGGAAGTCATGGGATCCTGAGAGGTCATGATTTCTGTTTCCTATGTCCAGCCATCCCAGAGGTTAGGGGTCATCTTTAACACCTTCTGGAATGCATGGGTGGCTTAGTAGGTTAAGCCTTGACTTTTGCTTTCGCCCAGGTCATCATCTCACAGCTCGTGAGATGGAGCTCTGCGTTGGGCTCTGCGCTGAGAGCAGGGAGCCTGCTAGAGATTCTGTCTCCTCTCTCTACTCCTTCCCCGCTCTCTCTCTCTCTCTCTTAAAATAAATAAATAAACATAAAAAGTGTTCTTTAAAAATTTGAAAAAGAAGTCACACTTGCCCCTTTTGTACTAAACAATATATTCTCTTGGGGAATTCCCTGAGACACAAAAGTCATAGAACTATAGGGGACCCTAGAGAACATCTAGTCCTTCATTCAGCCAAGAGGAAACTTAGGGTGAGAAGTCTGTTTATGCTGGGTGTTCTCTGGACAAAACTGTCCTCAGGACAATTTTGGCCACTCTAATATGAACATGAACTAAATATACCAAACCCTGTGTGTCATGGGTTCATGCTTCCAGAAACTTCTGAAGAGATTATTCTGTGTGAAAAACAATTATGGGGGCACCAGAGTGGCTCAGTCAGTTGAGCAGCTGACACTTGATTTTGGCTAAGGTCATGATCTCACGGTTCATGAGATCGAGCCCCACATTGGGCTCTGTGCTGACAGTGTGGAGCCTGCTTGGGATTCTCTCTCTCTCTCTCTCTCTCTCTCTCTCTCTCTCTCTCAAAATAAATGAATTAATTACAAAAAGAAAAACATTTATGAAATGCATCCTCCTAACAAACACTGAGCTAGGTGATGGTAAGATCAAGATGACTAGGATGGAATCTTTGGCTTTTTGAAGCTTACAATTAAGTAGGTGAAACAGGTAGTAAATACTTAATTTTGATATATGATGGTGGTTGTATGTTATAAGATAGAGATATGCCCAGAGTGCTACAGGAGCCCAACAGCTTGGAGTATCTAGGAAAGTTTCTTGCAGAAAGTAACACTTAAAGTGGAAAGGATTTTCCAGAAAGGGGGAACAGAATGAGCAAAAGATCAGAGATATGAATCAGCATGAGCTGAATAATTCATAAATTACTACAATAAATGTACATGAAACACCCATTAATTGCTAAGTAATGTACTAGGAACTATGCAGGCTATACTTAGCATAGATAATAAATTTATGGTTTCTATAATCAAGGAGATTATAATCAAATACAATAGGTATGGTGTGCACATGAACAACTAAAATACAAATCAAAATTTCTGTGAGAGCTCTTCAAGCCAAGTGCCATAGGAGCTCAGGGGAGGAATAGATTGTGTTTGACTATGGTGATCTGATCAGGAAGAGGTGTTATTCAGCTAAGCTATGAAGGATGGAAAAGATTGCAACAATGAGACAGAACGGGGGAGCGGGGCAGAAGATGGAGAAGATATGTGAGACAGCAGGAAGGACTCAGGAATGAAATAGAGCACTTTAATCTAATTTGGCAGAGAAATTACCTTTTCCTCTGGGCTATAAGTGCTCTTAGCATATCTTAGCATATCTGTTACTGTACTGCTCTACTCTCCACACAGGTTGTGTTCCCCCAAGGTAGGCCTATCTGTGAATACCATGTGTCCAGTGAGCTGGGCCAGCCAAGCCCATCTGGTGCCAGACTTGAATGACCTTATGGGAAAGGATATGTGCTCTGCAAATATATTGGTTTCTCTGCACCTGCAGTATGTTTTTATTTTGCTTTCCTCCCATTTATTTTCCTAGGAAATTTCCTTTTGTAAAGAATGAAGGAAGGAGGCTTATCCACAGCTGAGCCAACAGTTGGGAGAACAGAGTACCAGGGAGGATCCTTCGGTAATGATCCCCCAACTAAAGAATGGGAGTTGAGGGATAGAACGAGGGTACACAAAAACTGAAACACTTTTCTTCTGAATTCTTTGCTTGTCTAGTTGATTTGTTCTTCATGAGTTGGGTGCTCATAGAGACAATACTATCTCTATAAGTAAAACAACCTGCATTATTATCCATAGGACTTGTTGGAAATGCAGATTTCTGGGCCCCATGTTAGTCCTGCTGTGTTGGAATCACTAGGGATGTGATTCATTTTTTAATTTTAATTTTTTCTTTTATTAAAAAAATCCACTTTATTTAGTTACAGCTTGCATGTAATAATATGCACCCACTTTGAATGCACAGTTCAATGAGTTTTGACAAACATATACACCCATGTAATCAAAATTAACATCATTTTAAAAAGTAACCTCATGCCCCTTTGCAGTCAATTGCTTTTATCCTCAGTCCTGGTCTACCATTCATCTGCTTTTTGCCAAGATAAATTAGTTTTGCCTGTTCTAGAATTTCTTGTAAATGGCAATCATAGAGTATATACTCTTTTGTGTTTGTTTTTTTGTGCTCAGCATAATGCTTTTGAGGTTCATTTATTCTGTTATGGTATCAATAGTGTGTTCCTTTTTATTTATGAGTGGTCTTCTATGGTATGAATAAACCATAATTTATCTATTCACCTGAAAATGGACATTTTGGTTGTTTCTAGGTTTTGGTTATTTTGAATAAAGCTGTCTGTGTGAACATATGTTTTATTGGGAGGAAAAACCTAGAATTGGAATTACTGAGTCATATACTAAATATATATCTAACTTAATAAGAAACTCAAATTGTTTTCCAAAGTGGTTGTACTATTTTTTATTTTCACCAGAAATGTATGAGAGGTTCAGGTGTTTTTGCATCCTCACTTGGTAATTTTAGCCTTTTAAAACTTTATCACTTTGAGTGAGTAGTAGCTTTAAAATGGCTTTAATAGGTATTTTTCTGACTAATGCTGTTGGGTATCTTCTCATGTGCTTATTAGCCATTTATCTATTTTGTCTGCCTACTCTTTCTATTGAATTGTTTCTCTTATGTATTGAGTTGTAAGAGTTCTTTATATATTCTGGAAAGCAGTCTTAGTCAGATGTATACATTACAAATATTTTCCCTAGTCAGTATCTTCCTTTTAATTTTCTTAACATTGTCTTTTGAAGAACAAAGGTTTTTATTTTGATGAAGAAAAACACTTGAAAAAGAAAAACATTTTCTTTTATACTTAATGTTTTTTGTGTCCTATCTAAATTTTTTTTTGCCTGTCCCAAGGCCAAAAAACATGTTCTTCTGTATTCTCTTCTAGAAGTTTTATCATTTTTGCTTTTAAGTTTAGGTCTGTGATCTATTTCAGGTTAATTTTTGTGTTTGCTATAAAGAGTCAAAGTTCATTTCTTCCTTAAATGTTTGATATAATTCATCATTGAAGCCAAACCTGGAGGGTTTTTTGTGAGTAGATTTTTAACTACAAGTTCAAGTTCTTTAATAGATACAGGGCCATTCAACCAATAAGTTTCTTTGTGTATCCATTTTGGTAATTTGTGCCTCTGGTAGGGAGAATGGCCACCCAAAGATGTCTCTGTCTTAGTCCCCAAAACCTGTGAATGTGCTACCTTACATGGCAAAAGCAACTTTAAATATGTGATTAAATTAATGATCTTGAAATAGAAAGATTATCCAGGATTATCTGGATGGGTCCAATGTAATCACAAGAGTCTTTGTAATGGGGCCATGAGAGTGTCAGAAAGGAGATGTGACAACAGAAGCAGATGTCAGAATGGGGCAGATGCTATCTGGGGAGAAGAATCCAGAAAATGCAGGTGGCATATAAGAGCTAGAAAAGGGAGGGAAACAGATTCTTCTCCAGAGCCTCCAGAAAGAATGCAATCCCACCAATATCTCGATTTTAGCTAGGTGAAACGCATTTTGGACTTCTGACTTCTGGAACTGTAAGATAATAAATTTGTAAGATAATAAATTTGCTTTAAGTCACTATGTTTGTCATAATCTAACAGCAGCAATAAGAAATGAATACAAGTGTCTTTCAAGAATGTATCAATTTCATTTGAGTTGTCAAACTTGTTGGCACAAAGTTGTTTATAATATGTTCCTATTAGCCTTTTAATGTCTGTTGGCTGTGTAGTGATGGCTCCTGTTTCATTCCTGATATTGATAATTTGGGTATTTTTAAAAGTCAGTCTGGCTAGATATTTATCCATTTTTATATTTTCATATAACCAGTGTTTGGTGTCACTGATTTTTCTTTATTGTTTGTCCATTTGCTATTTCATTGATTTGCTCTCATGTTTCTTTTTTCTTTTTTCTACCTACTTTTGTTTCCATTTACTTTTTCAAAAAATTTTTTTGATGTTTATTTATATTTGAGAGAGAGAGACAGAGACAGAGACAGAAATTGAGTGGGGGAGAGGCAGAGAGACAGAGACAGAATCTGAAGCAGGATCCAGGCTCTGATCTGTGAGCTGTGAGTACAGAGCCCAATGTGGGGCTTGAACTCACAAACCATGAGGTCATGACCCTAGCCAATGTCAGACACTTAACCGACTGAGCCACCCAGGCACCCCTCCATTTGCTTTTTTAAAACTAGCTTCTTAAGATGCAAGCTTAGATTATTGACTTTAAGTCTTTCTTCTTTTTCAGTGTAAGTATTTAAAGCTCTAAAGTTCTCACCAGGCACTGTTTTATCTGTATCCTAAATTTTTCTTATTTATTCAGTGCAAAATATTTTTTAAATTTCTCTTCATATCTTCAAATCTTTCTATTATTCATTTCTAATTTAATTCTTTTATGGTCAGAGAACATATCCATAGGAGTTCAATCTTTTAAAATTTATTGAAAATTCTGGAACTTTTATATGGTCTAATTTATGGTCTATTTTGATGAATGTCTGTGTGCAATTGTCTGATAGCCACTCCAGCTTTCTCATTTAAAAAATTCTTTTAAACATTTATTCATTTTTGAGAGACAGAGCGCAAGCAGGGGTGGGGCAGAGAGAGAGAGAGAAAAAGAATCCGAAGCAAGCTTTAGGCTCTAAGCCGTCTGCATAGAGCCCGACATGGGGCTCAAATTCATGAGTCGTGAGATCATGATCTGAGCCAAAGTTAGACACTTAACTGACTGAGCCACCCAGGCGCCCCACAGCTTTCTCATTATTAACGTTTGCATGTGTGGTGGGCAGAAAAATGGCTTCCAAAAATGTCCATATACTGTCCCAGGAACTTGTGATTATGTTACCCGACATGACAAAAGAGATTTTGCAGATGCCATTAAAATTAAGGACCCTGAGATCGAGGAGATTGTCCTGGATTTTGCTCTGGGCACACCTGTGCCCAACATAACCACATGATTCCTTAAAGGCAGAAAATCATTTGTGGTTGTGGTCACAGGGAGATATGACTACAAAAGAATGGTCAGGGTAGTGTGATGTGATAAGGACTAGACCTGCTTTGCTTGTTTTGAAGATGGAGGAAGGGACTTGAAGCTAAGGACTATGAGTGGTCTCCAGAAGATGGAAAAGGCAAGCTAACTGATTCTCTCCTTGAGTTTTCAAAAAGGAATGCAGCCTTGCTGACACCTTCATTTTAGCCTAGTAAGACCCATGTTAAATTTCTAACTTACAGAACTGTAAGATAATAAATTTGGACGGCCACAAAAACACAATACAGCATGTTACATCCCTCCCCCCCCCCATTCTTTTACTTTTAATCTATCTATATCTTCAAATTTAAAGTATTTTTTCTTATAAATAACATGTATTTGGACTGGCTTTTTAAAAATCCAGCCTGACAATCTGTTTTTTAATTGGCATGCTTAGATCATTTGCATTTAATTTAATTATCAATATGGTTAGATTTATATCTACTGTATTGCTATTTTATTATGTGTTTCTTTTGTTCTTAGTTCTTTTTCATCTTTTTCCTGCCTTCATTTAGCTTGCATATTTTCTGGTACTCCATTTCATCTCTACTAGTGGCTTGTTGACACTACCTGCTCATTTATTTATTTAGTCATTGCTCTAGAGTTTACAATATTTGTTGTTTAAATTCCCATGATGTACTGATCTCACGGTCCATGAGTTTGAGCCCCGCGTCGGGCTCTGTGCTGACAGCTCAGAGCCTGGAGCCTGTTTCAGATTCTGTGTCTCCCTCTCTCTCTGCCCCTCCCCTGTTCATGCTCTGTCTCTCTCTGTCTCAAAAATAAATAAGCGTTAAAAAATTTTTTAAAAATAAATTCCCATTATGTCCAAATATTGTATTTCACATATAATGTAAAAACATTACAAGTTTGTTTCTATTTCTCTCACCCTCTGTGCTACTATTGTCATAGATTTACTTCTATATTTATTACAAATTCCACAATACGTTGCTATCATTTTTACCTTAAGTCAATTACCTTTAAAAAACTTTTTAAAATTTTAATATCTTTTTAATTTACTCATACATATGCCATTTTGGCCACTTGCATTTCTTTATAGATTCAAGTTTCCATTTGGTATCATTATCCTTCCATCTCAAGAACTTTAACATATTGTATAGTTGTATAGTCAGGTCTGTTGGTGACACATGCTGTTATGTTGCTGTGTTTTTGTTTTTGTTTTTGTTTTTGTTTTTGTTTTTGTTTTTTGGCAGGCAAATTATTTATGTCTCCTCAATTGTTGAAAATTTCTTTTTCATGGATATAGAGTTTTTGACTTTGATTTTTTTTCCAGCACTTTAAAGATATTGTTCCAGTGTCTTTTGGCTTACATTTTGTGGTAAGAAGTCAGTGATCATTCTTTTTGTTTTTCTTAAGTTTACTTATTTTTGAGGGATAGAGACAAAGCATGGGGAAGGGAGAGGCAGAGAGAGGGAGACACAGAATCCAAAGCAGGCCCCAGGCTCCATGCTGTCGGCACAGAGCCTGACACAGGGCTTGAACTCACAAACTGTGAGATAATGACTGGAGCCTTCAAGTCGGAGGCTTAAACAACTGAGCCACCCAGGCACTCCAGGGATCATTGGATATGATGATCATTGTTATCATCTAATCATTGTTATAATCTAATATGAGGAGAAGAAAAATCAGCAGAAACAACATGTGAAATGAAAGACAGGTGAAATTAGCAAAGATTTAAAAATAGCTGTCATAAATATATGTAAGTATTTAAAGAAATACAATGAATACAATGAGGAGGGAAGTGAGAAATATAAAAAAATAAGTGGAACTTCTAGAGGTAAAAATACAATATTTGAAATGAAGGTTTTACTCGGGGGGCATTAACAGGTTTCTTAAAATCAATAAACTTAAAGATATAGCAGCAAAAACTATGTAACCTGATCAATATTGATCCACAGATCAGTGGGCCTCAATTTTTTGTGTGTGTTTTTTCTGTCTGTGTTTCAGTTTAGATAGCTTCACTTCTAGAAGTTTCATTTGGCTCTTTTTTATATATTCCATTTCTCATCTCATTATGTTTATGTTTTCTTCTAGTTTGAAGTCTTATTTTCCTGCCTCTTCACATATCTAGTGATTTTTTTCATTCTAAGCTGGATGGTTTGAATGTGAGTTTATTGAGTGCTGAATTTTGTTGTTTTCCTTTAACAGTGTTGGACTTTGTTTTTGCAGGTAGTTGTTACTTGTGGACCCACTCAATCCTCTCAAAACTTGTTTTAAGCTTTGTATAGGCAAGTCTAAGAGTAATCATTACTCTTGTCTAATTTATCCTTACTACTATGATGTGATCATTCTATCAACTGATTGAACAGCATCAAGGTATTTGCAGTCTGGCTGTTCAGAACTCTAATCTTTTCCAGTCTGTCCGAGCCCTGAAATTATTCACCTTAACCTCCCACAGTCATTAATTACTCAGTCACATAGAGTTTCACTCTGTGTATGTATGGCTTAGCAGACTCAAGAAGGCTATCTGCAGATTCCTGGAGCTCTTTCTTTATGTAACTCTTTCTTCTCTAGTACTCTGCCCTATAGATTCCAGCCACCCCAGCCTCCTCCACTCTCTGTGTCCTCAACTCAGAGAGACCATCATGTCCTGCTTTGGCTCCCTCTCCCTGTCCTACAATCTTGAAAGTTTCTCTAGGCAGTGAGCCAAGATGATTGTAGGGCTCACCTAGTTTGTTTTCCTTGTCTCAAAAATCATAATCCTGTGCTGATAGTTTTCCAATGTCTGGAAATTGGATTTCAAATATATGTTTATATTGGAATATAACAATTTTCTAATTGTTGAGAGTAGGAGGGCGAGTGCAGTCCTAATTTTTGGCTTCTGTCCTTAAATAACTGGCCAGAAAAAAATTTTTTAACTGGCCAGAAGCCAAAAAACTACATTTTTAACAAGTACTCAGGTGATTCTGTTGTACTCTAAATGTGGAGGACTCCTGGACTAGAGGGAAATAAAAGTAATGCCTTACTTTTGTGTGGCACTTTCCAGGTTGCAAGACCTCTTCATATGCATTATCATTTGATCCTCACATCCACCCTCTGAGGAATGCAGGGTAAGGATTATGATTCCCCTCTTAGGACACAAAATTTGAGGCCCAAGGATGCTGTGACTTTTCTGAAGCAGGATGATTGTTAGATGGGACAGCTGTAGCTGGAACTTTGTCTTCAGACCCTAATGCACAGACTCATCTCTTATACATTGTGAGAAGTGAGGAACCTTGGATGAGACAGGCCTAAGAGTGAGCTTGGGATTACCCTTCCCTGAGCCATGCCATGTGTTTTCTCTCCAGTGCTCAGACTGTTCTTTCTCTGCCACTGCATTCTAGACTATCTTCCAGCATTACGTTCCGTCACTTCCAGGTAGGTTCCAGTCAAACCGGACCATTTACTCCTCCCCAAACCCAATAACACTCTTCTTTCTTGTACTTTCTACTCTGGCTAACATGGCTTCCTCACCCTGAATCCCTGCATATCTAAATCCTGTCCCACCAAGTCTCAGTAAAAATGCCATTTACACCATGAGTATCTTCCATTTCCTCTTCTTTCTTTAGATTCTCAAAACACCTTATTATGTGTCTCTTTCCGGCATTCACTACTCTGTTATATAGCTATCTGTATAGGTGTCTTCTCCTCCTGGACTGCAATCTTCTGGACGGCAAAAATTAGTGCCTTATAAATCTGAACACCCACCCCACATCTGCACTAACCCCAGGGCCTAGAGCACAATGGATGTTCAAATAATATGTTTAATGAATGAAGAAGTGCAGTTGGGGAGAAGATAATGACCAATTATGCTTACTTGTAGGGAAGAATTCCTAAAAGAGATGTCTCTCCTTTGAAATGACATGGTGGGACCTTGGTTAAATTGTGTGTTATGCGTGTACTTGTCTACATGTATACGTAAACAACAATAAAAACGTATAAAAACAGACTGTAGAACAAAGTCATTTCTATATTTCCTCTTAACTTTGACATATACATTTGTAAAGTCCTAATTCTAGGGCAGTTTTATTGGAGCAAAAGGGATATTTATGAGGTCTTTGATGATCAATGTCTCATTGCAGGAATAGCAAGGCATTTGGTTTTTCTGGTCCAGGGTACCTCTCTCCTTCCCCACCTACCTGACAAGAACAGAGGGTGTTGCCATGGCTGGTGACAAATCCTCTCCTATCAGCACAGAATGCCCACAGATTTCACACCTCACTCTGGACAATTCTCCAGATGGGCAGGTGGGGCTGGGGGGAGGGGGTCGAAAGTGGCAGTATTGCTCTTGTCCAGAAGATTTGATGGATTCTTAACAGCTGGACAGGGCACTCAGGATCATTTCATCCAACCCTCTGCCTCCAGGCAGAGGAGCAACTAAGCCCCACAGACAAGAAGTTCTCCTGGCTCACATATATTTCTTATGTATTCTGTTGCCAGGGATAGAAATACATTAGGCCATCAGCCTACAGGGAAGTAAAGTAAATATGGTCTCTCCTTATGACCTTTTGGATCTGTTTTCACAGGTGTTGCCTTATTGTTGTATGATAATAGTGATGATAATTCTAGCCAACATTTGTACTTCACTTTATGCTTTTAAGTATCTCTGGGCCTTGGTTTCCTCAACTATAAAGTGGTAATAATAACCAAATGTGTATCGTAGGTTATTTTAAGGATAAGTAAACAGTGCATGTGCTGTGCAATAACGCATATTCATTTTATTTGATTGACAGTGTGTGGTGAGCAAGATATGCATGCTTTTCAGATGTGGCAAACGAGGCTTAGAGAGGGTGGGTAGTTTTCTTGAAGTTACACAGCCAGTCAAGGCAGAAGCATGACTAGAACCCAAGTCTCCCATTCTAAGCTCCTACCCCTTTTCATTTGCACCACATATTAGGACATCCAACGTGGAGACAATACTTTGGGGGAGTGTTGATCAGCAATGACCTTATGCTGTATGTGTGATTAAATGAAATAAAGCATGTGAAGCACTTAGAACAATGTCTGGCACAGAGCATGTGTCCAATAAAAATCAGCTTTATTACTAAGTAATTAACTCTATATTATGTATAAAGTACTTTCACAGATACACGATCTCATTTAGTCCGCACAATATGCCTATGGAATATTTTTATTAACCCGATTTTACAGGAAAGGGAACAGGGGCACAAAGAAATAGTGACTTTCCCAAGGCTAGTAAATAACAGAGCCAGAAATCCCCCTTCAGACAAAGCTGTTCTGGTTTTTTTTCAGCCAGGGCTTCCTTTAAATGCAGCCTGAGAGGTGACTTTTTCCACATCTCACATAGCAAAGATCAGTTGAGGAGATGCCGTTCATGGTACGGGCCTCAGAAGAAGTCTCTGAGGCCTTCTTGCTATCAGCTTTTGGGCTAGGGAAGCCCTATTCATCCCTAGTTGCCCACCTGATGGATTATGCTAGTCCTGCCAGGTTCTGAGACATTGTGGAGGCCTCCCAAGATTTCTGGCTTGACAGGTCACGATCTCGCGGTCCGGGAGTTCGAGCCCCGCATCGGGCTCTGGGCTGATGGCTCAGAGCCTGGAGCCTGTTTCCGATTCTGTGTCTCCCTCTCTCTCTGCCCCTCCCCCGTTCATGCTCTGTCTCTCTCTGTCCCAAAAATAAATAAACGTTGAAAAAAAAAATTTTAAAAAAAAGATTTCTGGCTTGAACAGACCCCTCATACCCTGCTCTCCCAAGGTACCATTTTCTTGGGGCTTCTCTGGATTTAAGAATGAAATAGAGTCATGGAAAAGAACATAGGTTCTGGAAAAGGCAGATGTGGGTTTGAACCCTCATTCTTCCTTTTCCAATCAATGTGACCTTGGGGAAGTTATCTAACTGGTCTGAATCTCTATGCAATGGGTATCATGGGGTTGTTGTAGTAGGACAATATCAGGTACAGAGTAAATGCTTAATAGTTTTTAGCATTTAGGAGTGGCCCCTGGAGTCAGAAAACTGATTTTACCCCTCTGGTCATGGCACGTGTGTGAGTCACTCTCTCTGAGCTTCCCATCGTCATCTGTGAAATGGGTCAATGTTGGTATTCCCTGAGCTCATGACTATGAATGCTCTTATGAACTGGAAAGTAGTGAACAAATTGTTAGGGCAGTAAACCAAATGGAATCCGTGGGCTCAGCAGAAGGTAGGAACACCCATCCCTTATTGTTCCCTATCTCTAGCCCCAGTAAATGGACTGTCTAAAATTTGGAGAAGGTTACAGCCTCTATGACAAGCACATTGAGACAATCCAGAAAGACCTACAGTGAGAAGGGCATAGAAATAATTTTCCTCCTTCTTTGAGGAGGACTTTTGTGGGGTGTCACTGAAAATACTTGAGGGGCACCTAGGTGGTTCAGTTGGTTAAGCGTCTGACTTCACCTCACATCATGATCTCATGGTTCATGGATTCAAGCCCTGCAATGGGCTTTATGCTGACAGCTCAGAACCTGGAGGCTGCTTCAGATCCCCTGTCCCCCTTTCTCTCTGCTCCTCCCCCACTTGTGTGCTCGATCTCACTCTCACTCTCTCAAAAACAAATAAATGAACTTAAAAAGAGAGAGAGAATACTTGAGAAAGCTTCGAGTTGGAGCTGCAGGTCTAGAATCCTGGTTACTGGTTTTAATCTGTTCTCTCTGCTCCTGATAAGCTTCCAGAGCTGGGGCCAAGGTGTGCCATTCTCTGGACCTCAGGAGTCCCACAGTAGAGTGAGGAGGTGGAGGTTGAGTCACTGGATCTAGGAGAAAGGACCTGGGAGCTCACCTACTCTAGCACACCCTTACACCCAAATGCAAGCATCCCCACCACATCATTCCTGATCACCAGTCTCTGCCCAAATTTTCCCACAACAGAGTCTCTGCATCACAAGATGGTTATCTAATTTTAGGATGGCAAAATGGCTAGGAAGATATTTCTTCTATTGAGCTGTGATATGCTTTCCTTTCCCTTTCTCCCACTGGTCTGAGTTCAGCCCTCTGAAGTTTCACTATACAAGTCAATCCCTAAACCCCTTCCAGCTCTATTTTCCCTGGAGAACAGGGGAGATAAGAAAGAAGGAAGGAGGGGGAAGCCAGATCCAAACTGCCTGAGCTTTCTTACATAGCCTCTGTCTACACACAAGCTGTGGGTGTCATGTTTGACAAATTGTTTTAAAATATTCTCTGTTTCTGATTGCTGCCAACTCTTTCTCACCCCCAACCCACAGAAATTGCTCTAAGAATGACCCAGGAAGTGGGAAGCACCCCACCCTTTAGGGCTTCTCCAGTTTGAATGGTGATGTTCAGTAGTTTTCAAATTTTTATTATTTTTTAAACAATTTTTTCAGCAGAATCCTTTTTATTATATAAACTCTTACACAGAAATCAGATGAATGGGTGGATGGATTGATAGATGGATGGATGGATGCATTGGCGGATTGGTGGGTGGATGGATGGGCAGGTAGTTAGATAAAATGGGAAGAGTGTGGTTAAGTATACTCTAGGGCCAGGGTTCAAATCCCTGCTCTGTCATTTACTAGCTATGTGACCCTGAGCAAGTCATTTAATTTAGATCCTCAGTTTCCTTATCTGAAAATGGGTAAAATCCATCTTATAGGAATATTGTGATGACTAAATGAGTTAATGCACATAAGGCACTTAACACCTGGGGCCATAAGTACTCAGTAAATGTCTGCCATTATTTTTGTTGTCATTGTTGTTGTTGTTGTTGTTACCACTGACTGAACTTGGGGAGACTCTCCCTTCTCCTAACCAGTGAAATTTTTGAGACATTGCAGGTTCTGGGAACTGCTTGTAGGTAACTTATCTAGTTCATTTTCTCATTGGACAGAGGAGAAAACAAGGCCCAGGAAGGAAATATCAGTTGCTTAAGGTCACACAACTGAGTGTATAGAGTAAAGCCAGAGCTGGAGCTGAGGTCTTCTACCTCTTGGCCTTTACAGTTCTCAGAGATCTTCCTTCATAGGCCAAACTGTGGACCAGAAGTCAAGGCCAGAGACAATTTGAGCATCCCCCAGCAGCCTGTGAGTCTAACCTTGGCTGAGCTTCTGTGCTCCCCATCCCCTCCAGGATGGGTCTGAGAGGTCCCCTGCTAATGAAGGAGCATCTTCAGCTCTCTCTTGGAGCCAGGGTGGAGGCTGAAAGGGAGGGGAGGAAGTGGATGAAGGCAGTGAGCTGTGCAGCTTAATTCACACTTAGGCCATGTCATAAAAGCACAGGCTACAAGATGTTACATGCTGTATGTGCAAAGTGCAGTGATTAATTGACAGGCGAGACTTGTCAGGCTTTCTCTGCCCCCTCACTCCCTTTTCTCTTATTCCACTTGAAATATTAGAGGAAGTGTCTCTCCCCAAGACAGGGAATTCCAGGCAGTGGTGCCCATCTGAAGTTTGCCTTGACTCTCCAAGGTAGTAGAAGAGGGAGGTCCTTAATTTTTATCAAAACCAAAGGAACTGTCTCTTGTATCAGGTGACAACCCTTCATTCATTCATGTGATGCGTATTTATTGAGCACTATGTATGTATGTTAGGAAGGGCCACCTTCATTAGAGTGTGATCTGTGCAGCCACAGGGTCCTGTGCTTGAGACTTGCACTAAGTATGATGCTCTGCTGTCCCCATCCTGAAGTCATTAATGATGACAACTTGAAATTTGTGTTTTCTAACTGAAGTCCAGTGGGACAATGGAGCATGCACATAGACAGAGGACATGTATGAATGTCTGCCATTCCTTGCCACCCCATTCCCATTCAGCCTTTTCAGTGCCCCGGAAGCCCAGAATTCTGGTGAACCCACGCTATGGGTGGAGCACAAGGAAGGGATATCCATGACTGATGAGCAGGGACACCCAAAAACCTGAGAGGCCATGCTTTCCATTCAAACCAGAACTTACACTGTACACAGAAAGAAAGCAATGACATTTGAGGATACACGAATGACCAAGGGAGCCTATGATACCCTTTCCAACTGTTGTTACATCCCTATATTAGCCCATACTCAGGCTAAAAATGGTTACATTCAAGGAGGGGGTGATCTATAGCTCTTTTTCCTTTCAGACCTGACTTACTCATCAACAACTCAAAGGTAGAGCATGCGGGTAGAATGTGAGTGTGTCAAAAAGTGAAATAAAAACATTGGAGTTCATTTTGTGCAGCATTTCCATTGTTCTGTAAGAATGAAATTCATACACATGCACAAGCTACAAAATGTGAATCATATAATTTTGGTGATTTCAAATATGAGTTAAACCCTCATATTTCCATTTAAAATTTATACCATATAATATAAAGATAAATGGTAATATTATAATAATAGCTTAAATTATTTTCTTTTATTTTTTTTTTAAATTTTAATGTTTGTTTTGAGAGATAAAGAGAGCAAGCAGGGAGGGGCAGAGAGAGATAGAGAGAGAGAGAGAGAGAGAGAGAGAGAATCCCAAGCAGGCTCCATGCTGTCAGCACAGAGCCCCATGCAGGGCTCAAACTCACAAACTGTGAGATCATGACCTGAGCAAAAATCAAGAGTCAAGCACTTAACTGACTGAGCCACCCAAGTGCCCCAATAACTTAAATAATTATTAAACTTAAAATGACATTAACTAGAAAGTTAAAATGCCATATATATTTATAAGCTGAGAAATGCTAAGAAAATTATAGTGTTCTCTAAGGGCATATAGTAGTAGGACTTCATCTAGCCTCAGAATTAGGGGACACTTCTCTGAGGAAGTGATGTCTGAACTGAAGAATAAGCAGGTGCTAGTGAGGTGAAGAAAAGGAAAGAGTGTTCCAGACAGAGGGGAAAGCATGTGCAAAGGCCCTGAGATAGGAGAAAGCCTGGCATAGTAGCTAAAAGAAAACTTATAAATCACATTAAAGAATTTATCTTTATCCTAGAAATTATGGGAAGGCATTAAGAATCTAAACATGAGAGTAGGGGCACCTGGGTGGCTTGGTCGGTTAAGCGTCCGACTTCGGCTCAGGTCATGATCTCATGGTCCGTGAGTTCGAGCCCCGCGTCGGGCTCTGTGCTGACTGCTCAGAGCCTGGGGCCTGTTTCGGATTCTGTGTCTCCCTCTCTCTCTGACCCTCCCCCGTTCATGCTCTGTCTCTCTCTGTCTCAAAAATAAATAAACGTAAAAAAAAAAATTTAAACATGAGAGTAATGTGATCAAATCTGTGTTTTAAAAAGGTCTGACACTAAGTGTCATATGTTAGAACAGCCTGAATGGAGGAAGATTCCTTAGAAAGGAGGCTCTTGCTGTAACTGGGTAAGAGATGGTGGCATAGACTGTAGTGGGGATAGAGAGATTGAATGTGCTAAGAGATAGGCAGAAAGAAAAGAGACGGAGCTGTTGGGGTCTGGAGAATAGAGGAGGAGAGATATCAGGAATGACCCCTAAGTGTCTGGTCTGTGCCACTGTGTGGAAAGTGAGGCTATTTCTAAAAGACGTTTCAGTTGGGGGACCAAGGTTGGAGAGTGAAGGAAGAGTAGGGGAGAAGGTCGTGAGTTTACCTTTTTGTTCAGCAGAGGTCTCTTTGAAACATCTAAGCAGAAGCATCAAGAATACCCTGGGCATATCTATCCAGAGCCCAGAAGTGCGTTTGGACAGAAGCAAACTGGCTAATAAAAAATTTCAGCCACGCAAAAGGCTAGAATAGGCACTTTACAAAACAGACTATCCAGACAGCCGGAAAGTACATAGAAAGTACTCGGTATTAGGGCACCTTTTTGGCTCAGTCGGCAAAGCATCCGACTCTTAATCTCAGGGTTGTGAGTTCAAACCCTGTGTTGGGCTCTGTGCTGGGTATGAAGCCTATTTAAAGAAAAAAAAAAGTGCTCAGTATCATTAGTCATTAAAGAAATGCAAAATGAAGACCACAGTGAGAGGCCATTTCACTACAAGGGCCAAAACTTTAAGAAATTGACAAAACAAAATGTTAGTCAGGATGTGGAATGACCAGAGCTCTGGTACGTTATTGGCAGACATGTAAAATTGTACGACCATCTTGGAAAACAGTAAGGCAGTTTCTTCAAAAGTTAAACAGACAACCCAGCAATTGCACTCCTTGATATTTACCCAAGAGAAATAAAACATTTGTCCTCACAAAGACTTGAAAAATAATGTTCATCGCAGCTTTATTCATAACAGCCCAAAATGGAAACAACTCAAGTGTGCAGCGATTGATGGATGAACAAATCATGCTATATCCATAAATACTGATTTTAACAAAAAGAAACAAACTACTGGTACCTGTAACAACGTGGATGGATGTCAAAAATATTAAGCTTAGTGAAAGATGTAACAGAGTGCATACGTATAATTCAATCTACGTGACATTCTAGAACAGGCAAAAATTATCGTTAGTGATGGACATCAGATCAGTGGTATGGGAGGGGGAGCGGGGTGGACTGACTGCCATGTGGTAGGAGGGCACAGATTTGGAAGTGGATGAGACTGCTCTATATCTTGACTGTGGTGGTGGTTACTTGACCACATGCATGTGTCAGAACTCAGAACTGGACACTGAAAACGGGAGAGCTTTACTTACGTGAATTATGCTTTAGTAAAAAAAAAAATTTTTAAATTGAAGTCACAAGTATTGATAAGATTCACTAAATGAAGAGGATAGAGAGAGAAAAAGAGAACCTGCGGCCGCTAATCTTACCAACGGGTAAGAGGTATGGTCG
The DNA here is from genome assembly GCF_022837055.1 of Prionailurus viverrinus. Classification (NCBI taxonomy): domain Eukaryota; kingdom Metazoa; phylum Chordata; class Mammalia; order Carnivora; family Felidae; genus Prionailurus; species Prionailurus viverrinus. The sequence continues at coordinate 34,619,153 of NC_062567.1, forward strand.
ACCCCATCTTAACTATGAAGAAAACGGGGATTAGAGAAGTGAAGTGACTTCCCCAAGATCACACAGCTACTAAGTAGTAAAACTGAGGTCTGGAGCCAAGCTATCTGGTATTAAGGAACATGTTCTTTTCAGTCTGCCGCATCCAGAGTCCTGGGTCAGGGGATGAGCATAATGACAGCCCAGAGAATAGGACCCCAAGTCCTATTCTTTGAGGAAGACAGGCAGCAGCCGGAGGGCTGGGCCTGGATCTGAAAAACCATGTGGAAGAATGGAGAAGATTGCACACGCAGGTGGAGGGGATGGGGGATCACCGTGAGGATGGCCTTCTGCCATATTCTCTCCGTCAGTTGTCACTGCGTCCAAGGGAAGCTCTAGCAAGATGACAGGCCGGGGTTGGGGGTTCTTCCTGGGCCCGCCGCACACCCAGAAGCCACCGTGAGATCTGCTCCAGGGGAACGATTGTCTCCTGCCCTCATCCTCCAGGGATTTCAACATGGCCACAGACAGCACTTCACACTTTCCAACTCCAGAAGCATGTGCTGAGGACAACTACATTCAAAGCTCTTTCCTGGGGCTCATTGATCAGTCCCAGCCCTGGTGATGTGCTCTCTCCTGGACAGTGACCATGGCCACATGATGGCTCACTCTGCCTCCTATCCTGCCCTTGCTCACCACTCCCCATACCACCACCAGAGGGGGTTCCCAAAGGAAGTTGTGTCACTACCTTCTTACAAAATTTTCAATGGTTTCCCATTGCCTCGGCGGTACTTGGCAAAACTCGGGCAGTAGTGGGTCATGAAATCAATGTAATGGGTCATTTAAAAATATGAAATCAAAGGGGTGCCTGGGTGGCTCAATCAGTTAAGTATCTGACTCTTGGTTTCAGGTCAGGTCATGATCTCACAGTTTGGGAGATCGAGCCCTGTGTCAGGCTTTACACTGAAAGCATGGAGTCTGTTTGGGATTCTCTCTCTCCCTCTTTCTCTGCCTCTTCCCCACTTGCACACACACTCTCTCTCTCAAAATAAATAAATAAACGTAAAAAAAAAAGAAAGTAAATAGAACAGAAAAGAAAGTAGAGTATATAACATGTGCTAAGGTTAGATACCATGTCTTGAAATTTCTGATTCAGTTAGGTCTATCTATACATAGATGTATATATTTATGTACTGACCAGAGATATACCATGGATTTCTTTCTGTGGATTACAATCAAAAGGTCTAAAAGCCTAAAAAATATTGGTACGATGGGACAGCAATTACCTTTCCTGTCTCTCACTATGTGTATAGGTTCCCATATCCTATATTCTACCCAAACCAGGACATTCCTCCAAACACTATCCCTCTTCATGCTTCCATAGCTTGGCTCACATCCCTTCCTCGATCTTTGTCTTTCCATCCCTCCCTTTGCCTATTGTGATTCTGTTTGACAAAACACCTCTGAAATACTCACCCTTATCCCCAATTAGGGCTCATCACATATTCCTCTGTTCCCACAGTACATTTTCCTACACCTCTCTTTAGCATTTTTCACTCTGCTTGAATAAAGCTTAATTCAAATGTCAGTTTCTCCCAATTGCCTTGAGTTTTGAGCGCATATCTAATCCATCTTTGTTTTCCTCTGCAACTAACATAGTGTCTGGCACATTGAAATTGCTAGGGAAATGCTTATTTGATTGAACTGAATCCTCAAAAAACCCACTGAGGTGGGTTATTATTTCTATTTTGCACATAAAGAAAGTGGGGCTCCGAGAAGTTAGGTGACTTTCTCAAAGTCACACAGCTCGATTAGGAGAGGAACAGGTTCATCGATTTTCCCACAATGCAGTCCTGACCTCTGGCTGTGACTGGTCTCTGAAGTGTAGACCCCAGTGCAGATGCCTCCGTCACTGACCTGGCTGGGAAGAAGTCGGAGCAAAGCATTCCCCATGCACAGGAATTACTTCAGTCCATTACTTCAGTCCATGTACACACATTCTCCACAGATTGACTGAAGCTCCCCATAGACCACAACCAGCTCTGGGGTCTGGAGAGGGGTGTGCTGCCTCACAGAGACTGGGCTTGGAGGAGGCTGAGAAAGGCAGGAAGAGGGGCAGCAGAGGGAGCAGAAGGGAGGGACTGAGAAACCCAAGAGAAGAAGATAAAGAAGAGAGGAAACAAGAGAGAAGGAGGGACAGAGAGTAAAAGAGGAAGTCAGGCAGAAGGAGGAAGGAAGAGGAGAGAAGGAAGTGTAGAGGAAGACGGACAGAGGAAGGCCTGTGGAGGCCCCAGTTGCCTGCCTGTCTGGCCAGCTCCCAGAAAGCCCTGTTCCTCTGTGGGTCAGGGCTTCTTGCCTTTTCGTGTGTCTACATGGGGCCTCTAGCATCCGGCAAATGCAGCGCCTCATCTCTGTCTGGTCAGAAAGTGACCCGCCTTCAGCTCAGTGGGTAACATCAGCTTCTCTTCAGGTGGACAAAGCTTGACCAGGACATGGGGCACTTTGGTGGCAGAGCTGGATTTGAACTCACAGCTGCTGTGGGTTGACCCCTCCTAGGGAAGCTTTCATGGTAAGCCACTTCTTCAACTGTGGACTGTGAGTCAGGAGAGTGCCTTTCTGGTTCCTAGATCTGGAATAAAATAAATGAGTGACCTTAGTCAACTTTACTGACTTCTCTGGATCTGGGTGTCCGCATGTGTACAATGGGTCAGATGACAGGCATATCCATCACTGCCAACCACTTACTAGGTGTTAATCCCTGGACATGCTTCAAGTAATTCGGTGTTTATAGCCATTGCTATTTTATAGGACATAGGGATAGACCCACAGTCAGCTCCAACTTGCAGGATCAGATTTTCTATAATAGGGAGTATGTCCAGGGAAAGTACATTAGAAGTTAGACTCAATAGAAATCTACCAGCTAGAAAATGTCCTCCAGCCTTACAGTCTCTTCCTCTTCATTATCCTAACCATCCCCAACATCCACGAATCCCTATGGTTCATTTATTTTCTCTCCTAGTACTTAATGAGCACATCCCATGATCTGGGAACGCTACAGTAAAAAATAAAATGAGCAAAAATGATGATAAAAAAACATTGGAGAAAAATAAAGAAAGGAAGGTAGGGAGTGTTGGGGACAGGTAGAGGTGTGCTACAATTTTTAAAGGGTGACAAAGGAAGACCTCACTGCAATGGTGAAATTTAGGCCATAATCTGAATGAGGCAAAGGAGTGAGTCATGTATTTATGTGCAGGAAGGGCATCCAGAAGAGGGAGAGCAAGTGCCAAGACAGGACACAGGTGTTTCTTGGTGGTTTTGAAGACCAGCAAGGGACCATGTGGCTACGGTAGAGAGAACCTGGGGCCCAGTGGCACTCCTGCCCTGAGAAGGTGGGGGAGGCTCAGACTGAGAAGGGGCTGTAGGCTGTATCAGTGCTGTATTGCCGGGTTGCACAAATGTAGCAGCTTCAAATGACACACACCGTCTCACAACTTCTGCAGGCTGAAAGTCTGGGCACAGCTTAACTGGATTCCCTGTAAGGTTGCAGTCAAAGTTTTGGGCAAAGCTGGGTTTTTTTTTTTTAATGTTTATTCATTTTTTGAAAGAGAGAGAGGTGGGGGAGGGGCAGAGAGAGAGGGAGACACAGGATCGAAAGCAGGCTCCAGGCCCTGACTGTCAGCACAGAGCCCGACACAGGGCTTGAACTCACGAATCACGAAATTGTGACCTGAACCGAAGTCGGACGCTCAACTGACTGAGCCCCCCAGGCGCCCCAGAGCTGGGTTCTTATATAGGGTTCAACTAAGGGAGGATCTGCTTCCAAGGTCATGTGGCAGCATTCAGTTGCTTGCAGACTGCTGAATGGAAGCCCTCAGTCAACTGGATATCTACTGGAGGCATCTCTTAGCTCCTTACTGCGTGGCCCTCACCATATGGCAGCTCCCAACAAGGCATCCTCCTTCTTCAAAGCCAGCAAGGGAGTCAGGGCCCTGGCAAGACAGGTGTAGAATCTTATGTAACATAATCATGGATGCATAATCACATATAAACTGTCACCTTTAGTGAACGTTATCAATTAGAAGTAAGGCACAGGTCCTGCCCAAATACCTGAGGAAAGGGGATTATGCAATGGTGTGAATACAAAGAGGTGGGGGTCATGGGGGTCACCTCAGAGTCTGTCCACTTTGCCCTCTGTCCCCCAGTGACTCATGTCCATCGCATTTGCAAAATAAATTCATGCCCTCCCCCCCAAGATCAAAGTCCAGAAACTCATCTAAAGCAGGTTTAGTTATAGATGAGCTTCCTTTAGGTGTTCCTCTTACTTGACTTGTAAAACGAAAGATAAAAGTTATCTGCCTCTGGGGTGCCTGGGTGGCTCAGTTGGTTAAGCCTCCAACTCTTCGTTTTGGCTCAGGTCATGATCTCACAATTCGTAGGTTTGAGCCCCTCATCGGGCTCTGTGCTGACATCTCAGAGCCTGCTTGGGATTCTCTCTCTCTCCCTCTCTCTCTCTCTCTGCCCCTCCCCTGCTTGTGCCCTCTCGCTCTCTCAAAATAAATAAACTTTAATAAAAAACCAAGTTATCTGCCTCCATAAACATAACATACAATGGTGGGATAACAGCTATTGACATTCTTGTTCAAAAAAGGGTAATGTAGGAGGTACAAAGGAATCACTGGTCCACAGCAGTTCTGAAATCCAGATAAGCAAATGCTGGGTGTTCCCTGATTAGGTTTTAAGACCTGAGAATAATCCATGTTTCTTGGCTCTGCTTTCTGGGTACTGTCCTCTGGGTCATCCTTCCTTTCTCATGAAAGTTCATACACATTTGCTTCTGAATAGGTTTTTTTTTTTAAGTTTATTTATTTATTTTGAGGGGGGAGGGGCAAAGGAAGAGGGAGGGAGAGAATCCCAAGCAGGCTCCACGCTCAGCACACAGCCTGTTTCCAGGCTCAATCTCACAAACCATGAGATCATGACCTGAGCCAACCTACTGGGGCATGCAGATACCCCATGTACCTGAGTAGTTTTATGAGCTTTTTTTCTTGCCAGCAGAATTTGGAAGATCCTACAGCCCCCTCTCATTTTGCACTCTATCCCTTACAGTTCAAGCTGGCGGTGCACTTGCTGAAACAGCTTTCTCAAAAACTTTGTGTGTCTTCTGCGGATTTCAGTGGGGTTTATTCCACTAGGCAAAAGCTATATCCCAGATCTTTGTGAGATAAGCCCTTCTCTACCCAGCTCCTGCTCAGATGGCCATGGGATAACTCACTTAAGCTTCCTCAAGGCCCCATGGTTAGATTAAAAGGTTCTGGGAGGCACATCCTTAATCTCTTGAAACAGTCCTTTGTGTGACTCAATACTACTTTGATCCTTTGATCTTCATGATGTTCTAACAAAAGATGGTGTCCTCACACCTTCTGCCTTTTTTCTAAACCAGTGTTTATTTATTCCATGTGCATGGAGGCCATTTCTTAATTTTAGCACCTTTTGCTATGTAAGGAGGCCGAGAATTTTCCAAATCGAGTCCTGACGTTCAACAGTTTTTAAACCATTTTCCGCCTCAACTTATCTCTCTGCTCTCACATTTTACTAGAAGTAGCTGGAAGCAACCTGGCAGCACCTCAGTGTTGTGCTTGTTAATCTCAGCTATATTAACCAATTTATCACTTACATGTTCTATTTTCCACAGAGCTGCAGGAGACAATGTTTGTAAACTTTCTGCCACTACCTAATGAGGACCCCTTCCTCCAGTTGCTATCAATAAAATCCTCACTTCCTTTTAATCCTCACTGGCAAGCCCTCCAAGTCCACACTGCTGCTAACAGTCAAATCAAGGCAATCCTGGCTCCTTCTACCACCTCCTCGAAATTTCTCCCAGCTCTGCCCACCACACCCTTCCAAAACCACTCCCACATTCCTCCATTTTTTTGTTACTGCAGCATCCCCGTTCCAGCACCAAAATCGGTATTCCTTGTTTATTGCTGTGCAATAACTTTACCACAAATTTAGAGGCTATAAACACCACACACTTATTATCTCACAGTTTTTGGAAGGCAGAAGTCTGGGCTTGAGTGAACTAGGTCCTCTGTAAGGCAGCGGGAAAGATGTCCCCAGAGACAGGAAGGAAACCAGTGGTTTGCGGGAGGGGGGAGGTTGGGCAGGGGAGGAGAGAATGGGTAATGACCTCTGATGGGATGGATATAGAGTTTCCAGTGTGATGAAAATATTTTGGAACTAGATAGTGGTGATCGTTGCCCAATTTTCTAAATATACTATATATCCACTGGATTTTATACCTTAAAAGGGCTAATTATATGGTATATTATATATTTTTAAAAATTATTTCTTAAAATATTTTTATTTTTGAGAGAGAGAGAGAGAGATAGAGCGCGTGAGCAAGGGAGGGGCAAAGATAGAGGAGAATAGAGGATCCGAAGCAGGTCCCACACCTATAGAAGCGAGCCAGATGCAGGGCTCGAACCCACCAACTGAGAGATCATGACCTGAGCCGAAGTTGGCGCCCTTGTGAATTATATCTTAATTAAAAACAGAAAGTGTTGTCCAGGGCTGGGTTCTCATCCGGGGCCTGAATGGAGAAGGATCTGCTTCCAAGCTCACATGGCAGCATTCAGTTCCTTGCAGGCTGCTGGATGGAAATGGAAGGGCTCAGTTCTTGTGGAGGCAGACCGGAGGCTGCCTCAGCTCCTTGCTGCCCAGCCCTCTCGACCCTCTCCATATGGCAGCTTGTAACACAGCAGCCCACTTCTTCAAAGGCAGCCAGGGCTTGCCCCTGTCAACATGTTATTACAATTTTGTATTCTTATATAATGTAATCAGTTACATGTAGTCACTCCTGTCCTGTCACCTTTGCTGTATTCTCTTGGTTAGAAGCAAGTCACAGGTTCTGTCCACGCTCAAGGGGCAGGAGTTGCACAGGGCATGAACACCAGGCAGTGGGGATCATGGGGGTCACCTCAGAGGCTGTTCCCACATAGCCAATTTTAAGGGTCTAGGGCTTTACTCTCAGATAAGGGTTTTGAACCGAGGAATCACATGACCTACCATGTTTCAAAAGGACACCTCTGGCTGCCATGTTGAGCACAGACTGAAGGTGTCAAGAGTGGAAGCAGAAGACCAGTTAGAAAGCTACTGCAAAAAAAAAAAAAATCCAGATGAAAGATGGGCTGGGAGGCTGTTATTAGATTGACACAGACAAGGTCCTCTTCCACTTCCTAGGGGCTCCCTGGAACTTCCCCAGGGGATGAGGACAGTCCTCCCCAAGCAGGCTCTGGCCCCTCTGCCTCCCATCTCTCAGGGCCCATCCTCCTCTTTCCTTAAGGTCTCTTAAGCCCAGCACACACTGGTTAGTCCACTGAAGCAAACAGCAATTGGACTGTCATTCCATCTGTCAGCAAAATATTTGCTAAATGTCACTTGTAACTACGGTGTGATGTTAATACTGTGCCTACAAGGAGGAAGAAGCAATGATCCATGTGCTGGAAAAGCTTGTGGCCCAGTAATGGTTAGGCCACTATAGGTGGGACACACTCTGCCAGCACATGAACAAAGAATGGGGGAGGAGGCCACAGCGGCACTGAGGGGTATGGATCTAGGGGTATAGAGGTACCCAAGCCTCAGGATATAAACTAACAGACATGGCCCGCCTCCTGAAACGCATTTTTTTTTAAAGATTTTTTAAATTTTATTTATTTATTTTTGAGAGAGAGCGAGTGAGCCGTAGAGGGGCACGGATAAGGGGAGACACAGAATCCAAAGCAGGCTCCAGGCTCTGAGCTGTCAGCACAGAGCCCGGCACAGGGCTCGAACTCACGAACCAAGAGATCATGACCTGAGCTGAAGTTGGATGCTTAATGGACTGAGCCACCCAGGTGCCCCTTGAAATACATTTTTAACATAGCCACATCAAGCTGTCTCTGTTCTCCCTTCTCCCCCACCACCCTGCTCCTACCACCAGGCTATCTTCGGCCCTCTCCTAGAAAGCCTTCTGCCCTTCTTTACTAATTTTTCTCTTCCATCTGAAGCCAGAGTTAACAGCCTTTACATCTGGGGAGGAGCTGTTCAATAGACATATCATGTCAGTTAGGGCGCCTGGGTGGCTCAGTCAGTTAGGCATCTGACTTTGCTCAGGTCATGATCTCACGGTTCATGGGTTTGAGCCCCACATCGGACTCTGTGCTGACAGCTCAGAGCCTGGAGCCTGCTTCGGATTCTGTGTCTCCCTCTCTTGCTGCCCCTCCCCTACTTGCCCCCTGTCTTTCTCTCTCTCTCAAAAAAAAAAAAACATTAAAAAATTAAAATATATATATATATAATGTGAGCAAAATGTGTGACTTTGAAGCTTCTAGTAGCCACATTTTTTAAAGGTTTTTAAAAGTTAAATTAATTTTGGGGCACCTGCCTGACTCAGTTGGTGGAGCATTCAACTCTGGATTCTTGGAGTTGTGAGTTTGAGCCCCATGTTGGGCTTAGAGATAACTTAGAAAAAAAAATTGGGGGAAGAAAAAGTGAAATTATTTATATAATCTATATATCTAAACTTATATTAAAAATTATAAACAATAACTTGAAAATTTTCTTTTTTCATGTTAAGTCCCAAAAGTTTATTGGTATTTTACACTTATACCACATTTCAGTTGGGATCCTCAATTTTTATTGGAAATACGCAGTCTGTATTTAGATTCCACAAAATTTAGGTTGAAAAAGTAAATTCACATACCCATGTTGTCTCACACATTATTTAAGTTTTCCAATAACTGAATCCATTTTAAAATTAATGTTTAAGTTACTTAAAATTCAGTGCATTAACAGTTCAGTTCCTTAGTGGCACACACAAGCCACATTTCAAGTGCTCAATGCCCACAAATGACTGTTGTCTACCAGAGCATAGGCCTCTGCAGTCTGGGCCCCAGATCTACCACTCAGCTTCTGCTTTCTCCAATCACCCAGATTTACCCAGACCCTCCTGTCCTCAGCATGTCCACCCAAACATTGAAACAACAGCCTCCATTTCCCCCTGTACCCCCATCTCCAACCTGCGGGAGCCACCCATGACTCATACCCAATCCCTGGCTCCCCTAGCCCACTTTTTTTTTTTTTTTTTTTTAATTTTTTTTTTTTAACGTTTTTATTTATTTTTGGGACAGAGAGAGACAGAGCATGAACGGGGTAGGGGCACAGAGAGAGGGAGACACAGAATCGGAAACAGGCTCCAGGCTCCGAGCCATTAGCCCAGAGCCTGACGCGGGGCTCGAACTCACGGACCGCGAGATCGTGACCTGGCTGAAGTCGGATGCTCAACCGACTGCGCCACCCAGGCGCCCCCCTAGCCCACTTTTTACCTGGTCCTTCTATCTGGATTATCATTTCTATGCATAAACGTGAGCTTACCAGAAGGCCAATTTGCATAGTGATTAAGCGGATTCACACACTTTCAGGATCAGGAGGTATTCTCCCTACACGGAATTGGGCTCCAGAAAATTGGGACTTGCCTTCTTTGTCATCTACTGGAGAAGACAGGATTTCAGTACTTGCTTGGTTTATGAGATGGTAAGAAAGAAAAGCTGCCAGAGCCTGAATGGTAGTTGAGGGGGCAGGAAAGGTGGGTGCCTTGGGTGTGTGTGGGTGGGGAGAGGACATTTCACATATGATTTATTGTGTCAGAATGACTTGGTTGTTAAATAAGTACTTTAAGGGATTATTTCATCTTTCATACTTTAAAATTTTTATAATTTAAGTTATTCCCCTCCCCCCACCCCCCACCGCTGGATTTTTTTCAAGCTTCAGATCTCTGCCTGGAATTGTCTTGATTTGCATAATCTCACCTCTGAGGATTTAGCTCCACCCCTTAGGCCTCCCTTCACGCAGTGCCCCATGCAGAACCTCTGCTGGGTATTCACCTTCCCTAGTCTTCCTACTTTGGGCAGCCACCCTGCTCTGGCCTCCTCCTCCCTGGGGATGAGCCTGGCTGTGCAGCCTGCTGCTGAGAGGCTGGGATAATCCTCCCTGAGCTATTTCAAGGATTAGTCCTGCTGCCCTATGTCCAGCTCCCACACAAGTGGGATTCCAGAGCTGTGGACACTGTGCCAGGAAAGGAGGGGTGCAGCTCCTGTAATGCAGATCCATGCAGGGCAGGGCACCAGGGTCCAGGGTGCAAGTTTCTTAGAGACTGTCGTGGTACGTGGAGTTCAGTGAGATGGACACTGGCAGCCTGTGACCAGAAGTATGACTGTGAGTCTAAGAGCTGGAGACATGACAACCCAAAACTCCGGGGCCTCAATCTGTGCCTTAAAACACACACACACACACACACACACACACACACACCTCCCTGTCTCTCCATCACTTTCATCCACCAGCCTCATTATTACTTTCATAGACAGCACTTTTGCCTTCGTGAGGACCTTACTTCGTAAAAAAAATATTAAAAATTAGGTTTTATGACTATGTTGGCATATAGATGAATATATTACTATATATTAAAATATCTTCCTGAATCTATGGTTCATTTTTCTCTTCTGATTTTAATTAAAATATTTTTGTGGTCCCTTGAAAGTATTGTTACTGTGCCTGGTGGGTAAGTTGGCCTTGCCTCTGGTCCCACTTACACTCCCCTCTCTCTTTTCGCTGGTGAGGAAGGTCTCCATTTTCAAAGGAAAGGCACAGAGAGTTCTGAACCCAAAATGACTCACTCGAATACCTTACAGCTCTCCTACCACCCTCAATTCTGGCTTCTTCTACAGTATTGGTTGATAGGAGGACTACCTCTTTGGGCTCAGAGAGGGGCACTGAAGCTCCCTGTCCCCTCTGAAAATGAGGACCTTCCTCACCTGGGAGAGCCAGGTGCGGCCCCAAGAAGAACACATCCAGGTTTCATGAAGTCCTTCCTGCCCCTGCTGCCACTGATTATAGGTAAGTCTGAGCAATTCTGAGGGAGCCCAGTTTTGGCATCAGAATGAGATGGCTTTTTCCAGACCCAATGGCTATGGTCCCAAGGTTTTGACACATGCTGGCTCAAGTCCAGACTCTTTACTAGGACACATGAGACCCTCTTCAAGAGGTAATATAATATAGTGGATGAGAGTGCTTATTAAGAGGTGGATCTGTCTGACCTTGGACAAGTTCTTAAACCTCTCAAAGTCTCATTTTTCTCCAACACTTCATGGGGATGATGGGAATATTTTCCTCACCAGATTCTTGTAAGTATTCAATATTGTACATGTACTTATGTTTTGCATACAATAAAGCTCTATATATTTTCTAGGAAATAGGATTGTTATGCAAGACAAATAAACATAGACCATCTCCCACCTCTTCTCCACAACTCAGATGTGCCACATAACTGAGATTATATATGTAAAGTACCAAGTGTATTGCCTGGCATGGAGTAGGAGCTCCCAAAATGGTACCCAGTATTGTGGCCTGGTTCCCACTTACTTCTCAGTCTCATCCCCACCCCTCTCTGTCTTGAACTTCGGCGACATCAAACTGCTTATGGTCTTGTCTCCTATTTCCCATTCCGCTCCCAAGTGTACATTTTCTCACATCCTGATCATTGTTGCACAAACTAGTTACCTCTTCCTCTGGGGAGAATAGATAGACTGTATTTCCCAGCCTCCTCTGCAGTTACATGTGGCCACTTGAACAAGCCCTTAGCCAATGGAATATGAGTAAGAGCGTTGTATGCTGCTTCCAGGCCTGTTCCTCCAAACCACCCATGTATTCTTCATGTTCTTTCTCCCCTTCTAAGGAAAGTTGCAAATTTGAAAGCCCTAGGTTGAAGATGGCAGATCCAAAGGCGGAAAGCGCCTGTGTCCCTGAGTTAAAACATGAAGAAAACCAGGCAACTGTTTTGGACGTTCCATTAATTAGTGAGACGTTATGTAAGTTGCGCTTTGTTGCAGTAGCTGGGCTTACCTTAATTGATACACTCCTGGAATGCCTTTAACTCCACCCTGCTTCACCGGAGTAACTCCTACTTATCCTCTAAACTTCATCTCTGGCATCACATGCTATAGAAAGACTTCCCTGGGCACCCCCCAACTCCCAGAATGAGCTCTAGGTCACTCTAGCAAACACTGCACAGTTGACTGCCCTCTGTTCATTCTCCCGTTCTTCCTGGTACAATCTCAGTTTTGTTCAGGACAGTAATGTACCCAGTGAAAAATACCCACTTCTCAAGACTCCCTTGGAGTTAGCAGAGCATACGATCCAGTCCTGGCCAATAAAATGTAAGAGGAAGTTGCTGGATAGAGATTCTTAGGGAAGCTTTCAAAAAATGGAACAGACATGCCTGGGTGGCTCATTCGGTTGAGCAGCTGACTTTGGCTCAGGTCATGATCTCATGGCTGGTGAGCTCAAGCCCCACATTAGGCTCATTGCTGTCAGCTCAGGGCCTGCTTTGGATCCTCTGTCCCCCTCCCTCTCTGCCCCTCCCCTGCTTGCACATGCTCTCTCTCAAAAACAAGTAAAGCTTAAAAAAGAGAGAGAGAGAGAGAGAGAGAGAGAGAGAGAGAGAGAGAATGAGAATAGACTGGGCTCATATCTGCCTTTTACCTTTTTGCTTTGTGCTTTCTGCCTTCCCACCTGGAACTCAGATGCAGTGCTGGGGAGTGGAGCACACATTTTACACCCATAAGGATGACAGCCATGTGCTAAGGGCAGAGCAGAAAGAAAATTCCAGGTTCCTCAATGAACCATGAAGCCATAGTATCAGCCCTGTGCTGCCTACGTCCAGTTTTCCTACAATGTGGAAAAGGAAACTCCTAACACTTAAACCCTGCAGGGAGGTTTCTATGTGGCACAACACAAAGCAATCTTAACTGGACACTCCAAGCCTCTGAGAGCCCGATTCTCCCTTCCACTGCTTGTGTGGAAACACGATCACACTCTGGCCATCACCTGCTCAAGTGTCTGTTTCCCTGACGTGTTTGAAGGCATGGGGCAAGCACTCAATAAGCATGTGCTAAGAGAATGGTGACAAGGGACACTGTTGTGTCTTTCCTGACATACAGGAAAGGCCTGCAGCCTATGGCCTCCTTGCCCCTTCTCTCCTCTGTTGGTGGACCATCATCTCTATGACCTGTGAGGTATTTTCAAGCTCTCAAATTCTCTGATTCCATCTCACATCCAGTACACTCTCCTCACAGAGGAGGCTACAAAAATATAAGACACAGGCTGGGCCCTCCTTTGGGGAAGTCCAGGAATGCATACTGGATAATAGCTAATGCTTACACAGCACTTCTTAGACCCCACTGTCATTTTTTTTAAGCGAGGCAAAAGGCATATAAAAGGGACCATTTTAAAGTGAAAAATTCAGTATAGTAAAGTGAAAAATTCAGTCAGAGAAAGACAAATATATGACTTCACTAGTATGAGGAATTTACAATACAGATGAACATAAAGGAAGGGAAGCAAAAATAATATAAAAACAGGGAGGGGACAAAACATAAGAGACTCTTAAATATAGAGAACAGAGGGTTGCTGGAGGGGCTGTGGGAGAGGGGATAGGCTAAATGGGCAAGGGGCATTAAGGAAGACACTTGTGGGGATGAGCACTGGGTGTTATACATAGGGGATGAATCACTGGATTTTACTCCTGAAATCATTGTTGCATTATATGCTAACTAACTTGGATGTAAATTAAAAAACAAATAAACTAAAAAAAAATAAAATACAGTGAAAAATTCAGTGGCATTTAGTACATTCACAATGTTGTGCAATCAGCACTTTTATGTAACTCCAAAACCTTTCCATCACCCCAACATAAAAGTTTGCACCCATCAAGTTTGCAACTTCCCATTCTCCCTTCCCCCCAGCTCCCACCAGCCACCAATCTGCATTGTCTCTGTGGTTTCCCTATCCTGGATATCTCGTGGAGTGACCCGGCAGGCCAATAAGGGCAGGTAGGGCCTCAGTGTTCACACATTAGGATGACAGTGGGTTTTCTTTGTCCAACCAACCTGAGGTCAAGGATTCCCACTGCAGCTCAAGTGGCTGAGATTAAATGTCTTTACAATCCAGCTCCTAGGAAACCTTTCAAATTAGGTGTGGGATGAGCCTCTCAGTAGATTAGGGAAAGAGCTTTTATGGAGTGTAAACAGAGGGTGAACTGGGTGGTCTGGGTTGGGGGCTATCTAGTAGCACTTTTGTGAGAAAACACACCCAGTTTTGATATGGCGGTGGTGGTGGTGGTGGTGTGTGTGTGTGTCTATGTGCGTGTCTGTGTGTCTGTGTCTGTGTATCTGTGTATGTGTCTGTGTATGGACAAACATCCTGGAGCACATAGGAATTTCCTTTCATGTACGAATAATCGTTATAGATCACTAGGTGCTTTGACATCCTTTCTCTGCAGTTCTCAAAAGGAGGCAGGGCAAGCCTCGCAAGCCCAATTTATAGATGAGTCAACTGAGGTCTCATTTAGATGACCTGCCCAAAGTTGCACAAAGAATGAATTACAGGGTCCCAAGCTTGCATGCTCTCCTTTCTGAATGACACACTTCCCCTTCTTTGATGTGTTTTGAATATCTGAAAAGACCTTTAAAAACCTGCTCAGTAGGGCCGCCTGGGTGGCTTGGTCAGTTAAGCATCCGACTCTTGATTTCAGCTCAGGTCATGATCCTGACGTTCGTGAGATTGAGCCCCATGTCAGGCTCTGTGCTGTGAGATTGCTTGGGGTTCTCTCTCTGCCCCTGCCCTGCTTGTTCTCTTTTTCTCTCTCAAAATAAACAAATAAACATTAAAAATACCTGCTCATTGTTCGGGTGGAGTGAGGAGAAAATGTGTTTGCAGGTTGTATTAGTCAAAAACAAAATACCATAGACTGAGTGGCTTAAACACCATAAATCTATTTCTCACTGTTCCAGAGGCTGGAAGTCCAAAATCAAGGTGCCAGCATATTTGGTTCCTAGTGGAAACTCTCTTCCCAGCTTGCAGATGGCCATCTCCTGGCTATGTCCTTACATGGTGGAGAGAGAGAGCAACCTCTCTGGTGTCTTTTCTTTTAAGAGCTCTACTCTCATCATGAGGGCACCACCCTCATGACCTCACCTAACTCTAATTACTTCCCAAAGGCCTATCTCCAAATACCATCAAACCAGGGGTTAGTGCTTCAACATATTAATTTGAGGGGGTGAGGACACAAATATTCAGTCTACAGTACAGGTGGAAACACATCTCTTTGTCATCATTGGTGGCGATCGTATGCTGCAGCCAGCAAGACATTGGAATGTTCTTGTCAAAAAAAGACAATATTTATCAGGTCACGATCTTGCGGTTCCTAAGTTCAAGCCCCGAATCAGGCTCTGTGCTGACAGCTAAGAGCCTGGAGCCTGCTTACTCTCTCTCTCTCAAAAATAACTCTAGGATGGGGGTGGGCAGCAGGGAAGGAGGACAAAACTCAGAGAGTTTTAAGAAGAGAGTTAAGTTTGCCAGATTTAGCGAACAAAAACATCAAACATCTATTTAATTTTGAATTTCAAATAAACTAATTTTTTAAAGTGTGTCTCATGTTTAGTTTGGAATATCTATCTATATATCTATATATATATTCATTTCTTATCTGAAATTCAAACTTGGTGTTCTGTATTTTTATCAGGCAACCCTAAAAGAGAGGGGTCAAGAACTCTGAGACAAGGAGATAAATGTGGGGAGGGGCTGCTGCAGGATCTCTGGACTGATGCTTCTTTTATGCATTTAACTTTTTGTTTAATCTTTTAAAAATACTAACCGGCTTTGTTTTTTATTTTTGTAACACATGCATAACATAAATGTAATGTTTAAACTATTCTTAAGTATATGGTTCAGTGGCATTAAGTACGTTCACACTGTTGTAGATCACTGCTACCCATCTCCAGACCTTTCTCCTCATCCCAAACTGACATGTCAAAGAAAACCAGAACTGCACAGTAGTTAGAACAGTGAAAAAGAGATTTATTCTGGACTTTGCAACAGGGGAAAAGAAGCCTCGGTATAGAAGCAGGGTCACTTGAAAATACAGCATGGACAAGTGGGGATTCAGAGTCAAGGAGCAGGTGGGGGCGGGGACAGGGGATGGAAAATCACTAACTGGATAGTCAATCTTTGCTCAACCGACCGAACAGGATTCTCGCTGAAGGCAGCCAGGGCGATGGGCTAGCACCGGAGGTGCTGGGGGCGGGGGGGGGGGGGGGGGGGGGGGGAGAGGGGGGTGATCGTGGGGAATGAGGTACCTGGTCAGATATGGAGGGTGATCTGATGTAGAGACGAGGGGATTCCGGCTAAGGAGACTTAAGAGGATTCTGGCTAACAACTGGGTGATGCAGGTCCAAGGGTAGAGAATTCAGAGGAGCCTGAGTCAGTTCTGGACAGAGAGACGGACAGAATGTCTGTGCTCATTAAACGGCCACCCCGCCCCGCCGCACACCCACCGCTCTACCTTCTGTCTGTCTGAGTTCGACTGCCCCAGGCACTCACACACTGCGTCTGCCTTACACGGTCACTCCTCAGTGACTCCGAGGGGACAGGTGCCCCCTGAGGCACAGCCCTCAGGGCGCCCCACAGGGCGCGGGGGGAGCCGCGGACCCGCGATGAAGCGCATGGCTGGAGGGAGGGCGGTTCTTGGACCCGGGTCGGGGGTCGCGCTCCGGGGCGGCGCTCCGGAGCGGTGCTCCGGAGCGGAGGGGGCAAGCAGTCGGCGGAAGGCGGCGGGGGACCGGGGGACGGGACGCCCGCCTGGACTACGGCTCCGGGCTGCGGTGGGGGGCGGTTCCGAGCAGGGGCCCGCCACTGGCCTCCCAGAGCTCCACCAGCCGGCCGAGCGCCCCGAGAGGCGGAGCAGCGGCGCCGCGGTGGCGGCGGCGCCAGGACCCGGCGGCGCGGGCGCAGCGGAAGCGCGGCGGCCGGAGGAGCTGGCGGCGAGCGGCGCGCAGGTGAGGAACGGGCGGCCGGCGGGCGGGCCAGGGGAGGGCGCGGGCCCCGGGGCCGCGCGGGGACGTGGAGGGCGGGACGCAGAGGAGAGGCGGGAGGGAGGGGCTCTGGGAGGCGGGATCCGCTGCACCCCTTTCCCGGTGCCGACGCCAGCCGCCGCCCGCACAGGCCTGCGCCGGGCCTCACTTCCCACCCCGCCGCCCCGCGTGCTGCGCGCCCGGAAGCGGTGTCGGGCGTCGGCCCCCAGAAAAACTGCTCCTCCGCGCTCGCCTGCACTCGGGGCGCCGGTCTTCCCCCGGCCTGAGGCCCAGGCCGAGGCCGGGGCGCGGGAGGGCCCTGCCGGCCCGCCGGACTCGCGGCCCCGGGCACCAGGCCTCCCTTCCTGTCGCGGCCCACCGCGCCCCGTGACCCTCACGTGCCTTTCCACACTCCGGGCGCTGGGCCCTGCGAGTGGGCCGAACTGAACCCTCGGACCCCTCTTTTGCAGCTCCCGTCCCTCCCCGGCCCCTCTTAGCTGACCTCCCACTGCTTTCCCCGGATTTGCTTCCTGACTGCCCACAGCACTGGTTTTAACCTGGGCTGTAGATCCTGGGAGCCGGCTGTCCGGGGATGGTTTGCAGAAAAGACTTTATGTACTTCTGAAACTATAAACTGCACTGCGAGATGGGTTTGGTGTATGTTCATTTTCTGGGAGAGTCCATGGTTTTTATCAGATTCTGTAAGGGAGTGCCACGCAATAGAAATGCGGTGTGAGCCACACATGTGATTTTACAAGTAAAAAGAAACAGGTGAGATGGATTTAGTAATAGGTTTTCTTTAACCTAATATATCTAAAATATGGTCATTTCAGCCTGTAATCAATATAAAAATTTTGATGAGATATTTTACATTTTTTTCCTAGTAAGTCTTTGAAATTTGGTGTACGTTTTACACTTACACTGCACCTCAACTTGGATTGGCCACATTTCAGATGGCCCATAGCCACATGCAGCTAGTGGCTACCATATTGGACAGCACAAGCCTAAGGGTTTCAGTCCAAACTTCTTGCCATGGTTTTCAGTGTTTATCACAGTCTGGCCTCTCCTTTTTTTTCCTGCTAATGCCCAAGGAACGTTATACCCTTATCACTCAAGCCACTTGCCATTCCCTACACAGCTTTGTTCAAGCTGTTCTGCCTGGAATGTTCTCTCCTGCACTGCCTCTCCAGGCTTGGTAGGGAGATGCAGCTTCTGCTGAGAGGCTTTTCCTGACTCCCCTAACCTCTGGAGGGATTTATCACTGCTTCCTCAGTGCTTCCTCCCTACATTCCTGGCTGAATTAGACCGCTTAACACATGGTGTTTGTTTTGAGGCTGTCTCTATGACTAGCATAGTGTCTTATTCATCTTTTTGTGATCATGGCTGGCATCTAATAGTTGATCAGTAGATGTTTGCAGACAGAACGAGTAAGCCACTAACTAGCTATACTCAATCTCTTAATTCTTGAATGGACCTGTTACTTCCTGGTTTGGGAGATTTGTCCCTGTACTACCCCCTCACATTAATGTACACACACACACACACACACACACACACACACACACACACACAGAAGGGGTAACTTAGGAGGAATGCATCTCAAGATGTACACAGAAAGTATCTTCTACCTTTTACTCTCTCCTGATCTTAGGGATGGGAAAACTGAGGTACAGAATTAAGTTAGAGTGGCCAGCAAATTTGCATCAATATGAATATAAATAGGGGGGTTCCTTGGAAGGAGGGCAGTGGTCTCAGAGTTAGGTTCCTCAGGCATCAGCTGGCCCCACTTTGGTCATTTGATAGGAGGGAAGAGAAGTGGGGAGATGGGGAGTAACTCCTGGGCCCTGATGACGATTCTAGGCAGCTTCAGGTCTGGGAAACTGAGGATTGTCACTGCTGGAGAAAAAGTTGAAGAGCAGACCCGTCATTTCAGATCATGAAGAGACCTGGCCTGGGCAGGGTAGGAGAGAACCTGTAGGGTAGAAGGAAGTGCTGGGGAAGCCAGCAGAGGGAGCAAAGGTCTAAACTCCTTGGAGAAGATGGTGTGACGTTGGGAATAACCACTTCTTCAGGAGTAGTGCCATTCTCCGTCTGCAGAACGGGAAATGGAAAAAATCAGAGATTCAGAGAAGGCAAGCAACTTACCCGAAGTCACACAGTTCTTAAGCCTAAATGAAGCCTCCTGAACCCTCCCCATCACACTTACCCTGCCTCACCCACACCTCTATTGCAATCAGGGGCCCCATCATGGTGCCTGAGAGAACAGGTGTGCAGCGCAGTGCCAGGTCTGATTAATGTCTTCCTCGCCATCTTCTGCTGAGGGGCTGTGATTAGGCCTATTTATAGGGGCCCGGTGCCTTAATATTCTGCCTGGTACATCCCTTGCCAATCAAATCAGTGCTGTCTGCAGTGTGATTGCTGCTTTAGTGGCACCAGGGAGCGGAGTTAATTAAACCCAGTATAAATAGACTCTGCCCTCATCTTGCAATTCGAAGGAGTGTTTTTCCTTCTTGTCCCCCGCCCCCACATGTCCCTCCTTCCTCCCGGCCCCCCCTTAGCTCTAGCCTCAGGGAGCAGAGCCCAGACACTGGTGTAGGCAGAGTCACCAGCCACTACCTATCCTGTCTCAGGAACAGGTCCTGAGTTCTTCGGGGTCAAAGTGGGAAGAATTCAGGAGTCCACATTTTCTGTGCTTTTCCAGACTTGGCTATCATTTGGCAGTTGACACAGGCATTTTTCCCCCAAAACCCATCCCTCTGCTCCCAGCCTCTTTTGAACTCTGCAGCCAGGGTTTCTTTCTTGTTCATCCAGGCTCAGGAGTTTGAAATGAGATAATGTACAGAAAGGGTGCCTAGCAGAGCAGCAAGCACCTTCTCTGACTGCTTCTCTTCAGCCTCCATCGTCCCTACCAATTTCCTTTCCTCATTCACGCAGCAAGCATCTACAGAGTACCAGCTCCTGGGAGCTCCTAGCCTCCCACCCAGTGCCCTGTCCTCCACCCCCCGGCCTGCACTGGCTGAACATGTGGCAGACAGTTGGGGTGGGGGGCTGGGCTCTCTTCTCCCAGCACTTTGCCCAGTGGTGGGTGAGTGTGGGCGGTCCTCATGCTCTGGTTCCCTCCCGCAGGCACCATGACTCCCATGAGGACCCAGCACTCGTTGGCGGGGCAGACCTATGCAGTGCCGCTCATCCAGCCAGACCTGCGGCGAGAGGAGGCCATCCAGCAGGTGGCAGATGCCCTTCAGTACCTGCAGAAGGTCTCTGGAGACATCTTTAGCAGGTGGGTGCCGCCACCGACCCGCACCTGATTGGGGGCTGGGCGGTGGGAGTGCACCCTCTAGGAGCAGCCCTTTTGGTGATTCTTGGTCTTGGAGGGACCCAGCTGGCTTCCCTGTGCCCAGGGGGCCCAAGGTAGGAGCCCAACTTAGAAACTTTTTCTCTTAAGTGCTCATGGGAACTCAGTGCATGCTATCCCACTGAGCCCCCGGGGGGCCTGTGCCCTCGCTCATTCCTGCAGTCAGCAAATATTTATTCAGTGCTTATTATGTGTGCAAGGCACCGTGCTGCACTCTTTAGTTACTTACAGCAGTGGGTAAGGCAGTGTCCCTGTGCCAACCAGAGAGTGTGTGGGTTTCCCTCACTGTCTGAAAGGTCACGTTCTGCCACTTTGCTTTTATGAAGGACCTACGCTCGTACCTGTGTTTGCTAACGAAAGAAATCCAAAGTCGGTTCTCACTTGTATGAACTGGTAGTTGCTTCTTCGCTGCACACCTTTGCACTTTCTGAAAGGTTTCACGGGATCACTACCTGTGGATGGTGATGGGGGGCGGGGAACCTGGACTCTGGCAGGAGAGACAGACTGTAACCAATTGTGTAATTAGTGATTTAATTACAATTGTGATGAAGACCTACTTATAGTGGTTTTGTAATAACTGATACTCATATGGCATTATCCATGTGCCACCATTGATCTGAGTGCATTAACTCAACCCTCAGAACAACTTTATGAGGACATGTGCTTGTTATCTCCATTTTACTGGAGGAGACTGAGGCACAGCTAAGAGACTTGCCCAAGTGGCAGAGCCAGAGGTCACACCCAGCTGTTATGGCTCTAGACTCTGGAATTATCACTGTCTCCCTGTGATGGGGAAATAGGGTGTGACAGGAGTTGGTAACAGGAGGCCTGATTTGGTCTGGGGGGGATCAGGGAAGACATATGTGAGGAAAAACATTTATAAGAAAATCTGAAGGGTGAGTAGGAGTTATTGTGAGTGGGTAGATTGAGAAGAAAATTCCAGAAAGAAAGAAGGACATGAGCTAAAGCCCCGAGATGGGAAGGACCCGAATGGAAGCCAATGTGGTTGGAGCAAGGAGAGTGAGAGACTGAGGGGGCCGAGAAGCCCCCGTGAGGTAGGCAGGGCCTTAGGGGTAGTTTATGGTTTTGAGTAGGAGTATTGCCAGTGCTTATCTAGCATAACCCTCGGCTATAATGATTTTCACTCAGTGGTTATTGACTGGTGTTTGCTGTTGCTTTGCAAAGGTCCCAGGTTTTGTCCTTTATGCAGGTCTTTGTCTTTTTCTGGCTAGAAGAAGCCTGAAATGGGGCTTAGATCTCCTTCCTGGTGCCCACATCATGCCTTCACATGGGGACCTTTTATCCCACCCAGTGTGAAGTATTTGATTGAGGTCCCTCCTGTGGTGCAAGTCACCCCCCCTCCCCTGCTTGTACCCCTGACCAGGAAACCCCTGCTCCTTCACCATGTAACCTCCCCCTTCATCACCTGGAAGCAGGCCTCCTCCTGGAAGCCTTCCCGAGTAGGGGCAGAAAATGGGAGGAGTTAGACTTGATATAAACACCAGATCCTCTTACTCTTCGGCCTCTGACCTGACCCCCAAATCACCTACCTGCCCCGAGCCTATACAGAAGGTAAATGTAACAAAAGGGTGGTGCCCCAAAGTGATGAAGGGGGGTTGCCTCTGGAGCAGCCTGCCCGGGCTTCATTCTGACTTCCCCATTTGCTTGCTTCATAAACTTGAGCAAGTTACTTAATCTCTCTAAGCCTCAGTGTTCTCATCTATAAAATGGCATCAATAATGCTGCCTTCCTCATAGGATTGTGGTAAAGATTAAATAGATTAAAACTTGCAAGGGAATTAAAGTACCTGGAGTATAGTAAGCATTCAGTTAAACATCCCCTCTTTTATCAGTTGCTGTCAGCTCTGCTCCTTTGCTGCCTATGGTGGCCCTCCATTAACTTGCTATCAATAGTTATGAAAAGTGTTATGTGCCCTTTTTGTGTCTATATTTGTGCTAAATATGCCTAAGGAATTTGCCTCTTGTGCCTATATTTGTGCTGAATATGTCTAAGGAATTTTTGCTAAATATGCCTAAGGAACACATAAGCGAAGGACACAGGCCTTTAAGAGCCATCAGTCCCAGATTATAGCCACCCCATGCCCAATGACTGAAATGGATGCCAAAAACAATCCATCAGAAACATTTGTGTTTTCTCACCAGGATTGTGATGCTTGCCTTTCTCTAAGGGGAGCACTGGATTTTTAGTATGCTGCCCTTTCCCTTCCTGGTGTTTGACGCTGGTAGACAGTTTCGCTGTCCCTGTGCCCATGGATGGAATGAGGGGAGGGCGGGAAGTCTATCTCCTGGGAGAAAGTGGTGAAATATGGGCCCTCCCAAGTGGCTAGGCCTGGTCCAGAGAAGGTACGGTGCTTCTCAGGAGCCCAGGACCTAAGTCCAGGCTCCCCTCACAGCCAGGTGCCTGGTCACTCCATTAACCTCCAGCCATGTGCCAAATGTGCTGGACCCTGAGGGGTACCGATACGTGAGTGGTACAACGTGGTTCTTGTCCCCACGGATGTTATAGTCTAGAATGCTAAAACAGTAAGTCTCTAGATGGATTCTTTTTTTTTTTCTTTCCAAGATTTTATTTAAATTCAAGTTACTTAACATATAGTGTAGTACTGGTTTCAGGAGTAGAATTTAGTGATTCATCGCTTACATATAACACCTGGTACTCATTACAAGTGCCCTACAAACAACTCTCAGTTTGTTCTCTATAGTTAAGAGTCTCTTATGGTTTGTCTCCTTCTCTGTTTTTATCTTATTTTATTCTTCCTTCCCTTCCCTTTTGTTCATCTGTTTTGTTTCTTAAATTCTACATATGAGTGAAATCATATGGTATTTGTCTTTATCTGACTGACATATTTTGCTTAGCATAATACACTGTAGCTCCGTCTACATTGTTGCAAATGGCAAGATTTCATTCTTTTTGATGGCTGAGAATATCCCATTGTGTATACACACACGCACATACACACACACACACACACACACACACACACACACACACTACATCCACTTTATCCATTGGTCAGTTGGTGGACGTTTGGGCTGTTTCCATAATTTGGCTGTTGTCAGTAATGCTGCTGTAAACATCGGTGTGCATGTGCTTCTTCGAATCTGTATTTTTGTGTCCTCTGGATAAGTACCTACTAGTGCAATTGCTGGGTCGTAGGGTAGTTCTATCTTTAAATTTCTGAGGTAGTTCTATCTTTCTATGTATCCTCCTAAATGTTTTCCAGAGTGGCTATACCAGTTTGCATTCCCACCAGCAGTGTAAGAGGGTGCCCCTTTCTCCGCATCCTCACCAACATCTGTTGTTTCCTGAGTTGTTAATTTTAGCCATTCTGATAGGTGTAAGGTGGTATCTCATTGTGGTTTTTATTCATATTTCCCTGATGATGGATGATGGTAGATGGAGTCTTGGTTGTATAACATTAATTGTGCAGGCTTCTGGGGATCTAGAGAAGGGAGAAATAAGTAAGAATTGGTGGCACATTGGGGCGCCTGAGTGGCTCTGGCAGTTGAATGTACAACTCTTGATTTTGGTTTAGGTCATGATCTCGAAGTTCATGGGATAAAGCCCCGCGTCAGGCTCTGCGCTGACAACACAAAGCCTGCTTGCGATCCTGTCTCTCTGCCTCTCCCCTGCTTGTGCTCTCTCTTTCTGTCTCTCAAAATAGTAAAAACTTAAATGTACCACCATTTTTTTTTAATCAGTCAGAACTCCCTAAACCAGTTGAAGCAAACAGCAATCAATCAGTAGAGCAGGATTTGGAGTTGCAGGGCTTAAGTAATGTCATCAGTACCTGATGTTTCTTCCATTCCATCCCAGCTTGCTGCTTCTGGGTCGGTCCCATTCCCCACCAGGCTTCACTCTGCAATAGGGCTAGAAGCTTGTACACTCAGGTTCAGGTCCAGCAGGAAAGAGGGCTTTCCTCTGTGTCAGTATCTCCTCGGAAGGCCCGCTGGCCTGGCTGGGTTCTCCTGTCTATCCCAGAGCCCATTGTGGGGGCAGAGGGCATGACACGCCAATTGGCATAGACCCTGTTAAGGGTATTACTCCTACACCCTGGGTTTAGCCCCAGCTGAAGTGCAGGGACCCAGCCTATGGGAGCAGTGGATTCCTTACAGGAAATGAGGGCCCTTACTTGAGTAAGGAAGAAGTAGAGGAAACCCACATGCCTCCTACACATGGTCAGGGAAGGCCGGCCTCCTGAAGGAGGCCATAGGAGGGATAGGTTGTGTTTAGGCAGGGTAGGAATGTGCATGTACAGGTCCACAAACGGGTGCCAGAGGCTCAGAGTCCTGAATGGGGAGCATGGTGTATCCCAGGCTCCCCAGGGGAGGGTGGCCTGAACGGGGGGTGTTTTGTACTGGGAGTAGAGACATTACTGCTTGCCCCACACATTCAGTTCCTTCACTGCAGAACAGGGTGTGAAAAGTCAACTTTCCCTGTGTCTGTGGGCCTCGCTTCCCCCTTAGATTGTGTGCCTTTGGGAGCTGGGCTGTCGCTTCTTCCTGTGCTCCGCATTGCTGTGGGAATGCACCATGGCAGGGGAGTGGGAGGGTGGAGGTGGGGGAGTGAACAGTTGAGATCAGAACATTAGGGTCCAGGGGGCTTCTCCTAACAGGACGGGACTTTGCTCTTGGTTCAGGCCTTGTAGGGAGCCATAATAGGTTCTGGAGCCGGGAAGGGTGCCATAGAAGAGTTGAGAGAAGGCTCAGCAGGCAGCCCTCACAGAGTGGACAGGAAGGGGAGAGGGTGGCTTCCAGGGACCCACTGAGAGCTGTTGCTGCAGTCAGGGCAGGGAAGGGGTGAGGCTGCAGTCCAGGGGAGCTGCCGGCAGGGAGGGCTGGATGAGAGACATTTCAGAGGGAATGATGACAGATTGGGGTGAAGGAAAAGGAGGGGTCAGGGATAGTGTGGGGTGGGGGGTCGTACCCAGACCCAGCCTTATTTGCCTGTTCCTCCCACCCCCATCCTGCAGCAGTCAGCAAGTGTGTGCGCTTCTCATTTCTCATGGGCTTTTGCAGTGAATGTGACCCCCGCCTGGAATCTTCCCCCTTAAACTTATTCCACCTGCTTGGAAACTTCTTGCAAAGAAGAGACAGGCGGGTATCTGTCTCTCCTCCCCACTGTTCTGCCATTTCAGGCGCAGGCCCGTCAGCCCCAGGGGCGTCTGTGCCCAGTTCTGCAGGTAGGTGAGCTCATGGAAAATTAGCATTCTGAGCTGGCCTTCTTCCTCCTGCTCTGCCGCAGCGGGAGCCGCAGGGAGAATGGAGAGAATGACAAGCACCTCTCAGGCTCTCCTGGACCCACTTCTCCTCCTGCCTGGCAGAGTGCCCGTCCCTCACCTGCCCTCATCTTCACCTGGGACGAGCCAGGCTCCAAAATAGCTGCCCAGAGACGTCAGTGGCTTCACATGACTTAGATGACAAGGCAGAGGGGGCTGGGGTGGCATAGGGAAGAGGAGCTGGACAGTGTGGAGGTTGGGGTCAAGTGCTGTCACTCGGTGTCCCCGTCAGCCCTAGTGCTGTGGCCACCTCACCGAGGAAGCCGCAGCCTGGGGAAGGGTTCCTTTTCTCTGCAGAGCTTTTCCCCTGCTTCTCTTTTGTCTTTCCAGCCCCTCCTTCCCTCTCTCCCCTTCCTCCTTTCCCATCCTTCCCCCTCTGCCTCACTTCCTCCAGACTACCCTCCCCTCCCCTCCTTTCTTGGTCCTGATTGGCACCTGGTGACTCCTGAGGTTGGCAAGCACTCAGTCAGCTGCCTGCATAATTAGCAGATCATTCCTAATCATCCCAGTGAGTGGAGGAGGAGGAGGAGAGAATGGCAAGAGCAGGTTCAGGGGGGTCTCAATGCCAAGGGGTGGGACAGGCGAGGGGAGAAGCAGAGACTCTGGGGCAGGAAGGGTGCTCCCTCCTCCCTCCTCCCCAGCAGTCTCTGCAGAAGGCAGGGTGGGAGTGCTGATGGCCAGGGGCCGTGGCAGGAAATCATCCCTGACGGAATGGGACTGGGCGTTGGAGGTAGGAGCCCCGGGCCCAAGCACTATCCTGGCCACGTGTCCCCAACCTCCCCCACACCAGGCGGGGAGTGGTCCCTAGGGCGCTTCCTTGAATCCCTCCCATGCCAGCCAGAGGAGTCCTTGCTGTTGCCCAGCTCTCTGCTCCATGGTGTTCTTTCCTGGCCTGGAACTTCCTGCTTCACGTCAGCTCAGCACCACCTCTTCTTGCTTTCATCTGAGTGCCTGGAGCCCCTCGTCCTTCCTAATCTCGGGGGTAGCAATAGCAAATGCTAACCGAGTACTTTGGATATAGCTGCTAGTACAGGAACACTAGACATACAGGTGCTCGTTTTAACCTTTACAATAGTTCCATGATCTAGAAGTCACTGTCCCTGTTTTAGCTGAAGAAACCTGAGGCCGAGGCCAGCTGAGTGATTTGCTCAAGGTCACACTGCTGCTAACTGGATGTTAGACCCAGGTTTGTGGGGCATCGTAGTCACTTCTCTCCCTGGGAGAGGGGAATCTCCCTGAGGGCGGTTTTGCGTTACCTGATTCTTTTCTGTCCCAGGCTCTGAGCAGACCAACTAAGCCAGTTCCTTCCTGTCACCGCCAGCAGAAACAGCCCTGGTGTCTGGGCGAATGTGTTTTGAAGACATGGCTTCCATGATAAGCTTGGAAACAGACCTGCCTTGAAGCAGACCATCAAGCCAGCGGGCATCAATTAGGAATGGCAGATCGCCCACTTGCCACTACCCCCCATCCTCACGGGGGACGCTGCTAATGGGTTGTGGCACTCCATCCCAGCTGCGTATGGCCTGCCAGTCCTTCCTAATGCAGCCTTCATACTGCCACTGCCCAGCAGTGAGAGCCCTTTCACCCATGGTCTGCACTGTCTTTGGCCCCATGGCTGTGACTGTGACAGATTAGATGGCAGCTTTGTCAACAAGCAGGCCATTACCTAGACCTGTAGGCTCTTGGATGCTTGTAAGCTCCTGTCCTCCTCTCCCCTGCCCTGCACAGCAGTCTCCCTTGGAGCATTCCTGACAGGTGGTCATCCTGCTGGACTCTGATTTTCAAAGCTGTGTAACTGTTTACTAAAAAGTTCTTGTGCAGAAGATCTGCACAAGAGGTCTGCTTCCTTATAACTCCACCCGCTGGTCCTTATGCAGCCTTCTGGGGTGACGGAATAAGTCTACTCGCTTCTCAGCCCAACAGCACTTGTGATAGTTTTGATATTTGAAGGGAATCACCATACTCCCTAAGTCATCTCACCTGTAGCCAGAACACCCTTCAGTCATCTTTGTATGACTCCTTGCTGTCCTCATCACCCTCCTTTGGACGTTAACTTGTCACTTTACATTCAGCTGGTATTCATTACATGTCAGGCACAGTCCCAGGTACTAGAGATACAGCAGTGAATGAAAACAGACCCTATAGTCCAGATGGAATTCAGAGGACTCTTAAAATGTGGATCCAGTATACGGGCACCTGGGAGGCTTTGCAGCTGAGCATCCAACTCTTGATTTCAGTTCAGGTCATGATCCCAGGGTCATGGGATTGAGCCCTGTGTTGATAAGATTCTGTCTCTGCCCCTCTTCCCCCACTCGTGCTCTCTCTTCTCTAAAATAAATAAAAAATGTGATCCAGTTTAAAGGGGACACAGCTGCAGAGAGGTTGGTGCCCAGCATAGGTTAGCTCATTAATCTGGGGTCTGTTTTCTCTATAGTGCCTCCAAGAGAGTGGATGTCCCCTGTTTACTGAAAGAAGGAAGGAGGGACAAGGAGCTGTGTGCCCCAAGATCACATTTCCTTTTTAAGCTGCTTAACACACTTTTAGCTCATACTGAGCTATAGTTAACCAGAACCTCAGGCCTTGTTGCTAAACCTCCATCTTTTCTGTATTTGTGTACTTTTTAAACCTAAATGCTGGACTTCATCCCTTGTCAATTTCATCTTGTTGATTGCAGTTCATCTTTCCGGCCTCGCAAGATTATTTGCGTCTTGATTCTGCTATGTGGACCATTTTGACCCTCCTCCGTTCAGTACCCCCAGTTTACTAATCCAGTGTTACATGAGCTAGATGGGGCCCTGCCAGAGGCCTTTGTGAAAGGCTGAAATCATTTCATTCTTCGGCAGTGCCCTTTGGGTACTGTTGCTCATCTGGCTCTGATTTTTCCTAAATGTACTCTCCTCCAACCCCCATAGCTGCATCTCGTCTACAGGATTTTGTGAGAAGCCGTCAGAATCCTTGCTGACTCAAGATGCACTGTGTTTAAGGCTTTCCCCTGATACACCAGTCTAATAACACTGTCAAAAAAAGAAATGCTGTGAATTTAGAACAATGCTGGCCCCTGGGATCTGCCTCTTTCTCCTCGAAGTGCTTACAGACCCTCGATTTAATAATCCATTCTGGAAATTTGCCAGGGTTTATTGTTTAAGCTTTATGTTTGCAACTTGGAGAAATGGGCCCTTCTCTCCTTGATGGAAGAACTGGAACAGAATAGCCTTTGTCCTTCTCCAGTTCTGATGTCCCTCCCACTCTCCATGTTGACTTCAAGCCGAGTGGTTATGTAACCACTGACGTTGCTTCAGCACCCAGGGGCAGAATGTGGCTGGGTTGGGAATGGGAGGAAGTAGCTTGTGTGTGAGTAACCTTTCTCAGTGGATGGAAACCTTTCTTCCTGCCAGAAAAGATGGAACTCACGCAAGTCTGGTGATTCTGCATTCTCTCACTGGAAGGAAACTCTGCCCTCTGTTCTCTCTGTTACTGCCCCACTCAGACCAGTCTGTCAAGGAAGACTAAGCTGCTTTGGGTACCTGCTTGTACCCTAGCCCCCCACCTCATGTAGCTCCCTACACATAAGGAGCCAGGAGTAATCAGGGAGTTTGGGGAACAGAGACCCCTACGGTTGTGAAATTGGCTGATCGGGTTGGTTCTCTGGGGGACAGAATCCTCTAGAGTTGGTGGAGGTTGGTTGATTTAGGAAGATTGGTCCAGAGCTTTGACTGTTCAACTTTTAAAGAAATCCCAGAGTTCCCTGGCTGTATAGTCTCTGACCCCAGAGGCAGTGGGCCCCCTCTGCCATCCAATGTGTCCTCTTCCCCTCCCCTGCAAAGTAAACGTGCAGTTCTGCCTCTTTTGTTTTTCACTTGTGCACCCACTCCTGCCAGGTGAGTGCTTATATGAAACCCGGTGGTCGCAGGCAGGGACTGGTGTTCTTGGAGGTGGGGAAGCAACCGGGAGGAAGATGCCCTGGTGTCTCTGTCAACTCTGCGGTGAGAAGAAACTTGCCATTGCTCAATAATATGGGACAGCATAAGTGAGACTCACGTGCATTTACATTTAGGGCATATGGGTACTGTCACTCAGCGAGCCCCTGCAGGTGCCAGCACTGGGAATGTAGTAGGGACCAAAGCAAAGCCCTTACCCCCTTGGAGCACTCATGCATAATGTCAAATGGCTCTGTGTTTAAAGGGGGTCGGGAAGTGACAGGTGCATCTTTAAGAGTCCTTGGCCAGGAAGGCTTCCGCAAGGAGGGTGCTCAGTGAAGCGAAGAAGCCAGCCTTGTGGTTATCTGTGGGGACAGCACTCCATTTGATGCAAAGGCCATGCGATAATACATTTGGCATGTTTGGGGAATAGCAGGGCACTGGTGTCACTGGAGCCCACTGATCAGGGAAGGGTGAGTGGAAACCCAAGAGCACCCTGACCACAACCATGAGAACCATGGTGGGGACTTTCGATTTGCCCACACAAGCTGTTTATGATATGTTGGGGCAGCTCCCTGTGAACGGGTCTGGGACTTGAATTTAGACCCAGTCTTGCCCATCACCCATCCTTGCCGAGCTCTAGTTTCCTCGTCTGGAAGTAGGTGATTACATACGTGAGTCATGATAGTTTTGTCTCTGCTTGCCCCTGCTTGAGGCTGTAAACTCCTGGAGGCAGGAGCCCTGTCCCTTAAGATGGCACATCCAGGCACCGACTTGAGGCCAGAGCGATTGCCCATTCCTACCCAGAGCTCCAAGGAACCCAGTGGAGTTCATTCATAGATTCTTCAGGTTAGACAAGCCTTGCAGAGGCCACCCGGGCAGTCCCAAGATCTGCTGTGACCAGCAGAGAACACTGTATTTTAAGGGCCCTTGCCTAAGCCCTTGGCTTTGCAGGTTTGCAGGAAGAAGCAGGTGTGCAGGAAGCTGTAGCCTTCTGGGGAGCGGCCCTCAGCCTGTGATTCTTTTTCCATGGCAGGATCTCCCAGCGAGTAGAGCTCAGCCGGAGGCAGCTGCAGGCCATTGGGGAGAGGGTCTCCTTGGCCCAGGCCAAGATTGAGAAGATCAAGGGCAGCAAGAAGGCCATCAAGGTAGCCCATGTGACCCTGAGTCCCTGTAGCTGGCAAGCAGTCCCAGAAATCCCATCCCCACACCTCTGAGGTTGCCCAGGTCCCTGCCCACCCTGTCCAGCCACCCCTCAAGCTTTCCTCCTGCTCAGAATCCACCCCTCCAACCCCACCCTAGGCTCTGGAGCATCTTGGGCCCCCTGAAGAATTGATCTAAGATTCTGTGTCCACAGGTGTTCTCCAGTGCCAAGTACCCAGCACCAGAACGTCTACAGGAGTACGGTTCCATCTTCACAGGTGCCCAGGACCCTGGCGTGCAGAGACGCCCCCGCCACAGGATCCAGAGCAAGCACCGCCCCCTGGATGAGTGGGCCCTGCAGGTCTGATGGGCTCATGCACTTGGAGGGGTGACCAGAGGTGGCCTTGGCTGTGGGGGAGGAACTGAGGGTTCTGTCCCCTCAGAGGATTTTGACTGGGATGGGTGGTCACTTTGACCCAGTACTGAA
The DNA here is from genome assembly GCF_022837055.1 of Prionailurus viverrinus. Lineage (NCBI taxonomy): Eukaryota > Metazoa > Chordata > Mammalia > Carnivora > Felidae > Prionailurus > Prionailurus viverrinus. The sequence goes on from NC_062567.1 coordinate 34,650,273, forward strand.
ACCCACCATTCTTGTGTTACCACCCCTCATCCTGCCAGGAGAAGCTGAAATACTTCCCTGTGTGTGTGAACACCAAGCCAGAGCCTGAGGATGAGGCCGAGGAGGGGCTCGGGGGCCTTCCCAGCAACATCAGCTCCGTCAGCTCCTTGCTGCTGTTCAACACCACTGAGAACCTGTACGGCAGAGGGCAGGGCTCTGGAAGGGCGGCTGGGGGCCCAGCCTGGCTTTGTGGGGGATACAGGGGGCATCAGACTTGGGTGCAGAAGACTGCAGGCTGGGTGGGGGGGGGGGGGGGGCCAGGCGCTGAGCAGTTTGGTTTTTACCTTGTAAGGCCTCGGAGTCCATAGTACAAACCGTGGCCCTGAAGAAATAGGAAAGATGGGTCAGGACCATGGGCCTAGAGCAGATATGATGGACTGCCCCCCACCCATCCCACCTCTGCAGGTACAAAAAGTACGTCTTCCTGGACCCCCTGGCTGGTGCTGTAACGAAGACCCACGTGATGCTGGGGGCAGAGACAGAGGAGAAGCTGTTCGATGCCCCTTTGTCCATCAGCAAGAGGGAGCAGCTGGAGCAACAGGTGGAGATGGAGGGCGCGTGTTGGGGAGGGGTGCAGCGGAGAGTCTGCCAGCATCCTCAGGGTCTGCTGAGGCCCTGCTCCCGCCCTGCTGTACATGGGTGTGCACGAGGCCCTGCTCGCTGCCCCAAGGTCAAACTACAGGGCACCGGTCCCCTGCAGCCCCTGACTCATACGCTCCCACCTAATCGTGCAGGTTCCAGAGAACTACTTCTATGTGCCTGACCTGGGCCAAGTGCCTGAGATCGACGTGCCATCCTACCTGCCTGACCTGCCAGGCATCGCTGATGACCTCATGTACAGTGCTGACCTGGGCCCCGGCATCGCCCCCTCCGCCCCTGGCACCATTCCAGAGCTGCCCACCTTCCACACAGAGGTGGCCGAGCCTTTCAAGCCAGGTGAGCTGGAAACAGGAGTTGGGCAGGAGCTCTCGAGCTCAGACACTTGCATCCTAGGAACATCACACTTTCCCACCTTTCCGTTGCAGACCCGGAAGATGGAGTGCTGATAGCACCCCCACCCCCACCCCCACCCCCGCCACCTCCCCCAGCTCCAGCTGTGCTGGTCAGCGCTCCGCCACCCCCATCCCAGACCCTGGCCTCCCCGGGCCAAGGTGCCAGGGAAGAAGACCGCAGTGGTGGCTTGTCTCCAGGTAGAGCAGCAGCAGGGTGCCCCCGGGGTTGGGGGCGGGGAGGGGACATGTGTTCTGAGAATGCCTCTGATTTCTGGATTCCTGAAGGGTTTTCTGTAGGTTTATGTGGCCATAAGGTTCAGACTTTCAGAAGAATTCTAATTTCAAAATCTTGTTCCCCTGGGTACATGAAATAGTGGTTTTCAAACTGTAGCTTCCCAAAATTCTAATCTCCAGGGAGAGGGAGCCTAGACATGGAGGTGTGGTCCCTCATTTCTATTTAAAAAGGGGCTACTGAAAAAAATGGAAAAGTTCAGCAATAAAATATCCAAATCCTTAAAATGGGGATTTTCGTTTTAGTATGACATCTGGTTTATCTCCAGAACCCACAGGTGGCACAAAAACTCCTTGTTGGTTCATGTGTCAAGTTCAGACACTGTCAGCAAATGGGTAGATTTGCAGTGGCCCCTAAACAAAGTGGCGTTGGAAGGGAGCAGGGGTGCCTGCATACAGGACCTCCTGAGTGCAGGCAGACACAGTCAGCATTCAGGCTGCATATGGGCTCCCAAGCCTCGGCTTCACCCACTGGCTTCCTTTGTCAAGAGGAACAGCCTGTTCTCACAGCCAGGTTTGAGGGGAAGCCTCTGGACCCCAGAACCTCCGGCTGGGCAAGGCTGTCCCATAGGGCGGCCTGCCTGAGCAGCCTTCTTCCTCACACCCTGCCCCTCCCAGCTACAGTCCAGGGAGCTCCCAAGGAAGTGGTGGACCCCTCCAGTGGCCGGGCCACTCTCCTGGAGTCCATCCGCCAGGCTGGGGGCATCGGCAAGGCCAAGCTACGCAGCGTCAAGGAGCGCAAGCTAGAGAAGAAGAAACAGAAGGAGCAGGAGCAAGGTGAGGGGATCCTAGGACCATTCCAGGAGGGCTCTAGGAAAGGGCCACCTTCTCTTGTAGCCATGACTCTAATAGGGTGCTCTCTGCCCACCCCAAAGGTGGTGCAGAAAGGCAGCACCTAGCCAACCTGCCTCATGCTTCTGCTGGAAGCCCTGGGTGGCCTAGGCTGTGGGATCCCTCCTGGTTTTGTAGCCTGCTTAGAACTTTCCTCGTTAAGCTAATAGGAGACAGAGCCTCACCCAGCTCAAACTATGACAACAGAGAATCTTCTTAGAATCTGCCAGGGGCTGTCCAAGGACATGGTTGGGGACCTGGAGGGTTAGCCCAGTCCTGCTTTGCTAAGCCTCTTGAGGCTGCAGGTTGCACCTGCTATGAATCTTAAATGCCGGCATGACTAGAACACCTGGGCACAAAGCAGCAATGCCCTAGAAGTCCTGAGTTTGAATCCCATCGCCAGTTTCTAAGTTCTGCTCTATGACCTCAGACAAATTGCCCGACCTCTTTGGGCCAGTTTCCTCATCCGTACAGTGGGGCCACTCATACCTCCCCCTCTGTTTCAGGTGGCTGTGTTACTCAGTTTCATATTAGTGCCCCGGTGCTGGATCCAGTGCCAGCCTGAAGCTCCAAGACATGGTGGCTGTGGGAGGGGCTGGCATGTGTTGATAGGGAGCAAAAAATAAATAGATCCAAACCCTGAGAATGTCACCCCAGAGGCAGATTTTCCCCTTGGTTCCTTCATCTTTCCTTACTAGTGGCTTTCCCATTACAGTGAGAGCCACAAGCCAAGGTGGGGACCTGATGTCGGATCTCTTTAACAAGCTGGTTATGAGGCGTAAAGGTAGGAAGCAGAGCCTGCTGCCTTCCCTTGGGCTGGGAGGCTCAGGATATTTTGTATCATGAACGTTTTGCCACTTTCTTCCTGTTGTTAAGTCTCTAGGGGCTGGGTGAACTGGTATCCCACACCAACCCCCTCACCCTCCAACTCTGTCCCCCCAGGTATCTCTGGTAAAGGACCTGCAACGGGGACCGGTGAGGGGCCAGGAGGAGCCTTTGCCCGAATGTCAGACTCCATACCGCCTCTGCCTCCCCCACAGCAGCCACCTGGAGAAGAAGATGAGGACTGGGAATCCTAGGGGTTAGCCGTTCCTTCCCCACCAAAACCCAGATTTAGTTACTGCCCTCACATGGACATGGCTAGGAAGGGCTGCCTGGCCCGTGAGTCTCTCTGCCCCTGCTGCCCTTGGAGGAACAGGGATTGTGGAGGACTGCCCCCCTCCCAGGTCTGTGCCCGGAACCTTCTTCAAGGAGTGAGGTGGCCAGCTTCTGAGGCCAAATGGCTGGGAGGGGGGAGCCCCCTGCTCTCTGCCTGTGCTCTCCTCCAGCTACAGACTGAAATAAATACGTGGATCAATAAAGACATAATACCGCAAGAACCAAGCATAAACCAGTGGCGCACTTTTAATCATGGAACTATAGCTGTGCAGAGTGCAAGTGTCTCCTCCCAGCCAGTGTCTGTCCTCCTGTTCCCACCAGGCTCAAGCAATGGGGGCAGAGCACCTGGCGGACCGAGGCCCCTTCCTCTGGGTCAGGGAGAGAAGAGAGGTGCAGTCAACAAGGGAAGCTGGTGCAGACGGAGGCGGGGGTATTTTCACACAGGGAAAAATGTCTCCCTGATAGACACGGGGTCTCTAAAAATAGTCCTGCTGAGAGCCTAATGGCCCTCAGCATAATTGCTAAGTCAGGGGAGGAGGTGCTTTGGAGTTTGCTCAAGTAGCTGAGGGGGAAGGTGCCACTGACTTGGAGGAAGACCTGGAGCCAAGCCAAGGGAGCAAGAAATGCTGTGGAAGAGGTTAGGGACCAGCCCTATGGTTTAAAAACAAAGGCCCAGGACACTCTTCCCAGTTTGTTTGTTTTTAATGTTTGTTTATTTTTGAGACGGATCATAAGCAGGGGAAGAGCAGAGAGAGGGAAACACAGAATCCAAAGCAGGCTCCAGACTGTGAGCTGTCAGCACAGAGCCTGACATGGGGCTTGAACTCACGGACCGCGAGATCATGACCTGAGCCAAAGTCAGATGCTTAACTGAGCCACCCAGGCGCCCCTTCCCAGTTCTTAACAACATAGAGAAAGAAGGTAGGGTTGAGGGGTGCAGAAAGAGCCCTATGGGCACCAGGAAGCTGGAAATAGGGAAAATTCTTAGTTTTGAAGAGAGGGTGAAGGTCTAGAACAGCTAACTGTAGCCAGAAGGGGGGAAAGGCAGGAGGGCCTGCCTGAGAAGGTGGCCACTGAGAGACTGCTAGGCCAGAGATAGTGCAGTTGAACAGGGCAGGAAGCTTGACTCTGGGCCATGCTGCATGGACAAACATTCAATTCCAGGGAGGGGAACAACTGCCCCGGGGTGGGCCCGAGGATGGCCAGGACCCACTGTTTCTTCAGATCGACTCGATTTTTCTCCTACTGGTTTTTCTACCTGTGCCCAGTCCTGGCAGCCCACTGACTCCAGAAAGGGGTTGGTCTGGTCTCCACCTGGGTATCACCTTCTTAGGCTGGCTCCCCACACTCCCCAACACTTCAAGTGGGCAGTGGGAAGGAAGAGCCTGGCACTCAGGCGGTGGTGGGTCATCCATCAGGAGGGGCCAGGCCTCTCGCGGTGAAACTGGGAAGACAGGCATAGGCAGTGAGACACTAGATCTCAGGGGTGGGGAGGCTCTCAGGGGGCAGGGTAAGGTAGGACTGACCTTCCTCATAGCAGCAAAGGCAGGGCCAAAGGTGGCTTTGACCTCTACGCGGTCTCGGATCCAGGCTGGCAGCTTTCCCAGGATAGGTGGGCGGGCATACCGGTGATCCAGGAGCACTATGCTGGCAAAATCCTTCTGGTGCCTGATGGCCCTGCCTAGATGGCAACAGAGGTTGGGGCTTCTTGGTTAAACCAGCCTCCACCACGGTGTCTATTGTGTCCCCCCAACCTCAAAGAGCAGTAAAATCCCTCTTCCCTGTCAACTCATTCTCCCACCATCCATCACCACTATCCGCAGGAACATTCCCCGGCCTACCTATAGATTGGTTGACAGCCTTCATACACAGATTCTCCACCAAAGCCTTCCCTGGTGGGGGCTGACCTGGGATTCTGGGCTGGGAAGGGCAGAGGAGATGATCTATCAGTATCTTCTTGCCTCCTCCTTAGTGTTCTGAGAAAATTATACTGCCAGGCTTTGGAGCAAGAACAGTAGTCTTCATGGGCACAATGCCAGCAGCTGATATAACGGATGAGATCACAGAGAAGCTCAAGAGGGTAAGGAGGTACATCCCATCCCCTGGAGCAAGGCAGGAAACACTGGCACACATCAGCGGGCAGTGGGAGGTCACAGCTGTACCGCCCTGGTATCACAGTCCTAGAGGCGACAGAACTTTCTCCCCAGCTGTCTCCTCCCATCCTTTGGCACGCTGAAGGTACTCACAAGAGTCTGATCCAGGTAGGCCATCTTCTCTTGTAGCTCTGGAGACTTGATGTTGGGGTAGGGCATGCCTACCATAACTACACACCTAGCATGGAGGGAACATGAGGCCATGGCATGTGGGCAGCCAGGCCTCCATCACATCTTCAAGGGCCAGAATATAGGACCCAGTCCTCACCACGCGTCCTCAGCTGCTATATCCAGCACACCTTTGCCCCCTCAAGCTGTGCTCACTGGCTCTGCCCCTCCCTCCCCACCCTGTACCTCCACCTCAAGTGCATTTTCTCAGCTAAGAAACCCAATGCAGGCCACGTGAATTGAACCCTGATGATCAACCTAACTTCCACCTGGAAGCAAAGGGCGAAACACCTCCCCATACAGCTGAGTGACCTGAGCAGTCAGCCAGGGTGCAGACGCAGATGGCATCGGCTTCCAGGCAGGGTCCCTGCTATTTGGAGTGAGGGGTGGTCGGTGTCAGAGCCCAGGAGACGAGACACCCACAACTTACCGGCCAAGGTCGTCAGAGAAGTTAATGCCTTCACTCATCTTTCCTCCAACCACGGAGAGGAGCAGAGCACCTGTCACTGTGCCTCCCGCATGGCCACAGCACTGCAGGAGACAACAGCCCAAGCTGTGGAGCCAGAGCTTGGATGCCACCCAAAACATCTGCAGCTGCCAGCTCCAGATGTTCTCTGGGCCCAAGGCCTCAGTTACACCTCTCACCTTAATGCACCTGGAATACTCCAGCAGCACCTGCTCCACCTGGTTCGCTCTCTTGGGTTCCTGAAATATCTGAAGGAGAACAGACAATGTCTCCCAGGAAAAGGTTTCAGAATGCATAGGTCCCAGGTATGCTCTCAGCCCTATGTTTTCCAGACTGGGAACCAGAGAACCCCACAGAGTAAGGGGCTAGAGAGAAATCCTGTGGGAGGTGACGAGGTGTTAGAAGTGGTGGGAGTAACTAACTAACAGAAGCCCATATGTAAGCCTAACATTCTGGTCTGACATGCATGAGAAATCCTAGCAGGAACCCTGGGTACCACTGACCTCACAAGTGGGAGTCCCAGATGAGGGGGTCACTCACCTTTTTCCTGACAGCCAGGCGGGCCAGCAGACCACTCTTATCCCAGTGGGCATGGACCTGGCGTTGGTACTCATAGGAGGGGAAGAAACAGACCACCCCTCCAGGGACCACATTGCACAGGTTATAGAGAATACGACCCGTCTCATCCATCTAAGGAAAGAAGACAGAGCCCTCCCTGAAGCCATATCCGAACAATGCTTCCTAACCTTGGGACTCAAAACCAAGTACAGATCCAAGGGTGACTATGATTGGGGAAGAGAAGTGTGGGCCCAGAGGCCCCCGGGCAGAAATCAACAGACAGGAAGGTGCCACCCTCTCACCACACACACACACCCAGCTGATGCTTCTGGGGAGTGTACCACACACATCACAAGGCCAGCACTCCAGAGCTAATAACCCTGCTGCTGGTGTGTCATGTCCTCCCTGCTCCAACTCCCAATGCCCACTGCGCCATGAAAACCCCAGGCAGCCTCTAGTGACAAGCTCCTGACACCTGCATCCCTGCCCAAGGTGGGGACTGATGCAACCAAATGGCAAGAGAACGAAAGGAAATGAACAGCTTCCTCATCAGTTTCATCCTGAAGGAACACCTTGAGGTTTAAGAAAACTTATTTAACAGTCCAGGGAGTGAGGGGAGGGGAACGCTCAGACTTCCCCTGATAAGCATCTAGATGGACACCAGCCATTCTGTTCCAGCTCTGTGGTGGAAGACCCCAGCACCTGGGCACTAAGCACTGGCCAGAGCACCCACCACCCCAGAAACTGCTCTCCTGCCCTGGCAGAGGCTGTGGTAAGGCAAGCAGGCTGGTACGAACCATCTGAGGCAGTTCTCTCTTCTGGTATGTGAACTCCAACTGCTGGCTGGAGGGCCCGCTGCAGATGACGAGGGGCAGGATGTTGTCTGGAGGGATCACGTGACCTGCAGAGACCGAGGAGGGGCTATTCTACAAGGAAGTGTCCAGAAGGAGCATTCCGCAACCTTGTCTTCCATGATAGGAGAACAATTCCAACACTCTGCCACCTGCCCTGCTTCCACAGCGCAGGTGGGCGGGACTCAGACCTCTCCCACATAGGCGGAGGGACACAGTGCAGAAGCACGGGGCTAAGTAAGCTCGCCGAGAGCTGGCAAAGGGAGAAGGTCCCACCTCGTGGCCTCCTCAACTGTGACAATAAGCTGCCAGAGTGTGACACATGGCCCATTCCACCCTGGCCATGGATTCTCACCACAGGAAAACTCCACCACTCGCTCAGCTTCTACCCCAGCACATGCCAGCAGCTGCTCCCGAAAGTCAGACACCTGCAGACCACAACAGCAAGGCTCCATGAGCTCCCCGCAGGCCTGAGCAGGCAGGGGCCTTGACAGGGAGGGGGACAGAGAGAAACACTCCGGGGAAGACAGAAGTCTGGGCTCGAAGGCAGCAAATACATGGGAACAGAAAAAAGAGGTAAAACGTAAGGCAGATAACAAATTGGCAGATAACAAAAAGGAAAAAAAATTACTGATACCCAGTGTTGACAGTCTCACTTAAACTGTGGAAATACCAGGAACACCTGGGTGGCTCAGTCGGTTGGGCATCCAACTTCGGCTCAGGTCATGATCTTGCAGTTTGTGGGTTCAAGCCCCACATCGGGCCCTGTACTGACAGCTCAGGGCCTGGAGCCTACTTCAGATTCTGTGTCTCCCTCTCTCTCTGCCCCTCCCATGCTCATGCTCGCTCTCTCTCTCTCTCTCAAAAAATAAACATTAAAAAAAAATTAAACTGTGGAAACACCAAAGGGAATCTGGTAAACTGGGCACAGTGGACCTTACCCCAGCCCATGCCCACAAGATCACCAGTGGGCATTCAAAACAAAATACACATGGCCAGGCCCCAGCCCACACCACTGAATAAGAACCTCTAGAGGGAAGATAACATGTATTGGCATTTCTTTTTTTTTTTTTTTTAATTTTTTTTTCAACGTTTTTATTTATTTTTGGGACAGAGAGAGACAGAGCATGAACGGGGGAAGGGCAGAGAGAGAGGGAGACACAGAATCGGAAACAGGCTCCAGGCTCCGAGCCATCAGCCCAGAGCCTGACGCGGGGCTCGAACTCACAGACCGCGAGATCGTGACCTGGCTGAAGTCGGACGCTTAACCGACTGCGCCACCCAGGCGCCCCTGTATTGGCATTTCTAAAGAGCTCCAGGGTTTATTGAGTACTCACACTAAACGTCAATGGACTAAATGTTTCAATCAAAAGACACAGGATAACAGAATGGATAAGAAAACAAGATCCATCTATATGCTGTTTACAAGAGACCCACTTTAGACCTAAAGACTCCTTCAGATTGAAAGTAAGGGGATGGAGAACAATCTATCATGCTAACGGCTGACAAAAGAAAGCCAGAGTAGCCATACTTCTATCAGACAATCTAGACTTTAAAATAAAGACTGTAACAAGAGATGAAGAAGGACATTATATAATTAAGGGGTCTATCCACCAACAAGATCTAACAATTGTAAACATTTATGTTCCAAATGTGGAAGCACCCAAATATATAAATCAATTAATCACAAACATAAAGAAACTCATTGATAATAATACCATAATAGTAGGAGACTTCAACACCCCACTCACAGCAATGGACAGATCATCTAATCAAAAAATCAACACGGAAACAATGGCTTTGAATGACATACTGGACCAGATGGACTTAATAGATATATTCAGAACATTTCATCCTAAAGCACCAGAATATACACTCTGTTCAAGTGCACATGGAACATTCTCCAGAATAGATCACATACTGGGACACAAATCAGCCCTCAACAAGTACAAAAACATCAAGATCATACCGTGCATATTTTCAGACCACAACGCTATGAAACTCGAAATCAACAAGAAAAAACTTGGAAAGATAACAAATATTTGGAGACTAAAGAACATCCTACTAAAGAATGAATGGGCTAACCAAGAAGTTAAAGAGGAAATTCAAAAGTACATGGAAGCCAATGAAAATGGTAACACCACAGCCCAAAACCTCTGGGATGCAGTAAAGGCAGTCATAAGAGAGAAGTATATAGCAATCCAGGCCTTCCTAAAGAAGGAAGAAAGGTCTCAGGTTGTGTAACCTAACATTACACCTTAAAGAGCTGGAAAAGGAAAAAATAAATTCTAAAACCAGCAGAAGACAGGAAATAATAAATATTAGAGGAGAAATCAATGCTATTGAACCCCCCCCCCAAAAAAAATAGTAAAACAGATCAATGAAACCAGAAGCTGGTTCTTTGAAAGAATTAAGAAAATTGATAAACCACTAGTCAGTTTGATCAAAAAGAAAAAGGACCCAAATAAATAAAGTCAAGAATGAAAGAGGAGTGATCACAACCAACACAGCAGAAATAAAAACAATAAGGGAATATTATGAGCAATCATATGCCAATAAAATGGGCAATCTGGAAGAAATGGACAAATTCATAGAAACATATAAACTACCAAAACTGAAACAGAAAGAAATAGAAATTTGAACAGACCCATAACCAGTAAAGAAATCGAAGTAGTTATCAAAAATCTCCCAAAAAACAAGAGTCCAGGGCCAGATGGCTTTCCAGGGGAATTCTACCAAACCTTTAAGGAAGAGTTAAAATCTATTCCCTTGAAGCTGTTCCAAAAACTAGAAATGGAAGAAAAACTTCCAAACTCTTTCTATGAAGCCAGCATTACCTTGATTCCAAAACTAGACACAGACCCCAGTAAAAAGGAGAACTACAGACCAATTTCCCTGATGAACGTGGATGCAAAAATCCTCAATAAGATATTAGCCAACCAGATCCAACAATACATTAAAAAAATTATTCACCACGACCAAGTGGGATTTATACCTGGGATGCAGCGCTGGTTCAATATCTGCAAAACAATCAATGCGATGCATCACATCAATAAAAGAAAAGGACAAGAACCATATGATCCTCTCAGTAGACGCAAAGAAAGCATTTGACAAAATACAGCATCCTTTCTTGATAAAAACCCTTAAGAAAGTAGGGATAGAAGGATTATACTTTGAGATCATAAAAGCCATATATGAAAGACCCAATGCTAATATCCTCCTCAGTGGGGAAAAACTGAGAGCTTTCCCCCTAAGGTCAGGAACAAGACAGAGATGTCCACTATCACCACTGTTATTCAACATGGTAGTGGAAATCTTAGCCTCTGCAATCAGACAACACAAAGAAATAAAGGTATCCAAATCGGCCAGGAGGAGGTCAAACTCTCACTCTTCGCGGATGACATGATACTGTATATGGAAAACCCAAAATTCCACCAAAAAATTGCTAGAACTGATCCAAGAATTCAGCAAAGTGGCAGGATATAAAATCAATGAACAGAAATCAGTTACATTCCAATACACCAACAATGAAGCAACAGAAAGAGAAATCAAGGAATCGATACCATTTACAATTGCACCAAAAACCATAAAATACCTAGGAATAAATCTAACCAAAGAGGTGAAAAATTTATACACTGAAAACTAGAGAAAGCTTATGAAAGAAATTGAAGAAGACACAAAAAAATGGAAAAAGATTCCATGCTCCTGGATAGGAAGAACAAATATTGTTAAAATGTCAATACTACCCAAAGCAATCTACATATTCAATGCAATGCCTATCAAAATAACACCACCACTCTTCACAGAGCTAGAACAAACAACCCTAAAATCTGTGTGGAACCAGAAAAGACCCCGAATAGCCAAAGCGATCTTGAAAACCAAAGCAGGAGGCATCACGATCCAGACTTCACGTTGTATTGCAAAGCTGTAATCATAAAGACAGTATGGTACTGGCACAGGAACAGACACTCAGATCAATGGAACAGAATAGAGAACCCAGAAATGGATTACAAATGCATGGCCAACTAATCTTTGACAAAGCAGGAAGAATATCCAATGGAATAAAGACAAGTCTCTTCAAATCATCTTGGGAAAACTGGACAGCATCATGCAGAAGAATGAACCAAGACCACTTTCTTACACCATACACAGAAATAAACTCAAAGTAGATGAAAGACCTAAATGTAAGACAGGAGCCATCAAAATCCTGAAGGAGAAAGCAGGTGAAAACCTCTTTGACCTTGGCTGCAGCACTTCTTACTCAACATGTCTTCAGAGGCAAGGGAAACAAAAGCAAAAATGAACTATTGGACCTCACCAAAATAAAAAGCTTCAGCACAGCAAAGGAAACAATCAGCAAAACTAAAAAGCAACTGGATGAAATGAAAGAAGATATTTGCAAATGACATATTAGATAAAGGGTTAGTATCCAAAATCTATAAAGAACTTATCAAATTCAATACCCAAAAAACAAATAATCCATTGAAGAAATAGGCAAAAGACATGAATAGACCTTCTCCAAAGAAAACATCCAGATGGCCAACTGACACATGAAAAAATGCTCAACTTCACTCATCATCAGGGAAATACAAATCAAAACCACAATGAGATACCACCATACACCTGTCAGAATGGCTAACATTAACAACTCAGGCAACAATAGATGTTGGCAAGGATGCAGAGAAAGAGGATCTCTTTTGCATTGTTGGGGGCAATGCAAGCTGGTGCAGCCCCTCTGGAAAACAGTATGGAGGTTCCTCAAAAAATTAAAAATAGAACTAGCCTATGACCCAGCAATTGCACTACTAGGTATTTATCCAAGGGATACAGGTATGCTGTTTCAAAGGGGCACATGCACCCCCATGTTTATAGCAGCACTATCAACAATAGCCAAAGTATGGAAAGAGCCCAAGTGTTCATCGATGGATGAATGGATAGATGTGGTATATATATACAATGGAGTATTACTCGGCAATCAAAAAGAATGAAATCTTGCCATTCGCAACTACATGGATAGAACTAGAGGGTATTAGGGGCACCTGGGTGGCTCAGTCGGTTGAACGTCCGACTTTGGCTCAGGTCATGATCTCACAGCTCGTGAGTTCAAGCCCCGTGTCAGGCTCTGTGCTGACAGTTCAGAACCTGGAGCCTGCTTCAGATTCTGGGTCTCCCTCTCTCTCTCCTGCTCATGCTGTCTCTGTCTCTCAAAAATAAGTAAAATAAACATTAAAAAAAAAAAGAACTAGAGGGTATTATGCTAAGCGAAATTAGTCAGAGAAAGACAAATATCATCTGACTTCACTCATATGAAGATTTTAAGATACAAAACAGGTGAACATAAGGGAAGGGTAGCAAAAATAATATAGAAACAGGGAGGGAGACAAAATATAAGAGACTCTTAAATATGGAGAACAAACAGAGGGTTACTGGAGGGGTTGGGGAGGGGGGATGGGCTAAATGGGTAAGGGACACTAAGGAATCTACTCCTGAAATCACTGTTGCACTATATGCTAAGTTGGATGTAAATTAAAATAATTAATTAATTAAAAAATTAAAAAAAAAAAAAAAAGAGTTCCAGGGTTTTCACCTATTGAATTGGCAAAAATCCCAAAGTGTCTCCCTCTGTAGGCACATACACACAGTGCTGGTGGAAGAGAGAACAGTACAGCTCCAGCTGGGGGGGAATATGGCAATATTTAATAAATCGGATGTATTTTTATCTTTCAACCTGGCAGCCCCCCTACCTAGAAGTCCCCTCTGAGCATACAGCTCCACAAACCAACCCATGCACAAGGATACTTCCTGTGCAGTGATCCCCTTCAGAAGGGGTCAGCTGAAAGCATCACGCTGGATCCTGCCAGCGCAGAGCTCCGCGGCCAGCAAGAGGTGCATAGATGGCACTGGCTACTGAATGGCGTGCCACAACACACTGGTGACTAAAAACCAGTTATGCTTTGATGTAAAAGACAAAGGAAAGGAAAAAATAAGTACATATATTTGCTTATTTCTGGAGAAAAATAAAATGAAAGCATAGAAAGACTAGGAGTAAGAAAAATGATAACCTATGGGCATGGGGAACAGGCTGGAAATGGATGGAAGTAAGACTTCCTGAATGCATCTTTTTTTTTTTTTTTAATGTTTGTTTATATTTGAGAGAGAAAGAGACAGAACATGAGCTGGGGAGGGGCAGCAAGAGAGGGAGACACAGAATCTGAAGCAGGCTCCAGGCTCTGAGCTGTCAGCACAGAGCCTAATGTGGGGCTCAAACCCATGGACCATGAGATCATGACCTGAGCAGAAGTCAGATGCTTAGCCAACTGAGCCACCCAGGCGCCCCTGAATGTATCTTCCATGCAGTTTTGACTTTTGAACCATACAGGTGTTTACTTATTTTAAAAATATAATTAAGTCTAGGGGCACCTGACTAGGTGGCTCAGTTGGTTGAGCAACCGACTTTGGCTCAGGTCATCATCTCACAGCTTGTGAGTTCGAGCCCAGCGTCGGGCTCTGTGCTGACAGCTCAGAGCCTGGAGCCTGCTTCGGATTCTGTGTGTGTCTCTCTCTCTGCCCCTAACCCACTTGCATTCTGTCTCTCTCTCAAAAATAAGCATTAAAAAAAAAAATATATATATATATATATATGTCTAAAATGAAAAATCAAACTCTAAAACTGAAAACACATGGCAACAAAGAAAGCCTAACTCTCTGTCACATTCACAACATAAGCACACAAAGCAACGCCTGACTTCAAGTGACTTCAGATCCTTAGTGACCATACATCCTTAGTAGGATATACCTAAGGGCAAAAAATAAATGCAAAGAAATGAAATTTCCATCAATAGTTTATTGTTAGAATAATACTGTATATGAAACTATTTTAGTATATCTTAAGTGTATTATGGGACGTAGCAAATAAGTAGTTACGTCAATGTAATGAGAAACCAAACATTCAGCTCAAGAGAAAAGACATACAGTGTAAGGTCAAATAAATGACTGATGTTCATTTAGAAATATCAATATGGACTCATGGTTTTTTAAAACCATTTTCCCCAGTCTACAAGAAGGCCTAAAAACATTTATAATCCAGGAGTACCACAAACACCCCAATACCCAGATATTGGTTTTTAAACACCAATCCCCAATAAAAGAAACCAGGTTATCTTAGAAAAATGAATGATCCCAGATACGGGATAAAGAAGGCATAAGGTGGCTGGGATGTTTCATCTTGCCAGAAAGCAAGAAAGCATCCCAAGGCTAGTGGGGCCTCATCAAGGACCAGAGGCAGCACGTCAGGCTGTCTGAGACACCTGGGCATTGAAAGCAGCAACGACTATAGATGCTTTTAATACATGAACAAAAATATACAAGTCTATAGAAAAGAAAGAAAAGTTGGAAACTAATAAAGCAATGGGGGATTCTAGCGGCTGAGGTTAGAAACGAATGACTGCATGGGCGCTGAGGAGCCTTCCACCAAAGTCCTGGGCCAGGTGTACCTTAAGGACAGAACCGCTGTGCAGAGACGTGGTTCTGTTTGCCACTGTGTTGCTTAAAACAGAGAAAGACTGGAAATCACCTAAATATCTAACAAAAGAAGAGTAGTTCTATAAGATATAACATATTCATGTAACAGAAAAAAATACAGCCAGAGCATGGTGGAATAAATACATACTGCTGACAAGGAAAAATGTCTATGACATTTGTTGCTGAGTGAAAAAAGCAAATCACAGCAACAGCATGTAGAGATACAGATTTTTGTTTTTAAAATATGTATGTATATTTGTAAAAATTATGCACACAAAGACTAGTATAATGATATACACTAAAATAAAACCTTTCGCTGGTGGAATTATCATCTATTTTTTTTTCCTGCTTTTGCTGGTCTCTGCTTTCTACAACGAAAACATAATACTTTCCTAAATACGTGTGTGTGTATATAAATTTATAAAAGAAAGGAAAGGTCGTATCTATGGTGGGTATAAGGAGTGAATGGCACTAAAATGGGGGCCTGAAATTCCAGAACGGCTATCTTTGGGAGAAGTGCGGTACCTAACCTACAAAAGCACCAAATCAGCAGCCATGTGCCTCCCTCCACCCCCACTGCCCACTCCACCCCTGCCCCAGGCTAAAGGCCCAGGCATGAGACAGCACAGCAATGCCACCTGGTGGACGCTGCTTGGCCTGTTCAAGCTGACCCCTTTCTGGTTTGGGGGCCCACTGGACAGCACCTCTTCCCCCTGTCCCTGTCTCATCCCAGCACTCAGGGCACAAGAGGCTGGGTCTGGTTCCCTTACCGGCTGCATGGTGCCGCCTGCAATGACCACTGCCCGGCATTCCTTCACCACTTGGGCAAAGTGCACGGCTGGATTCAGGAGCAGGAATTTGAGGCTGCTCTGACTAAGACTTCCTGAAAAAAAGACAGAGCCAGCTGGGGAAGGAGGGGGTGGTTTGCAGGCAGGCCGAACAAAGACTTCCATGAGTCTGAGGCAAACGGGAGCTCAGTTGGGTCCATGAAGGAGCCACTAGATACACCACTTTCCCTTTTGATTAGATTCCATTCAAAGTGCAGGACAAGCCCGAGGCAGACAGCACTACCAGCTCCTTTTGCACATGAAGACTGAGGTTCAGAGTGATAGACACAGCTTGGAGGTGACGGAATCAAGACTCAAACCAAAACTCACATACCTGTAACCAGTAGGCTATACAACTTCTCTCATAACCTGGCGTGAGATGCCAGCCTCCCCAGTGCCTCACATCCCTCCTCACCGCACCTACACCAGCCCACCCAGGCTACAGAGGACCAGTTTTCACCACCTTGTCTCCTCGTCCTAACCCAGAGAGGTGCAAGGCAGAATCTTTTCATGCTTTGGTTTCCCGGCTCCATGCTGATTCCTCCTTGGACTACCTTGGCGGTTCAGGATGACCCTGCCATCCTGGTTGGCAGTGGTGAGGGCTGCAAGGAAGCCTTCGATGTGCATCAGCGGGGAAGCAGACCGTGGCACCCTGGCCTCTCCCTCATCTCCGTGGGGCACGGGAGCTGCACAGAGCAGAAGGAAGACAGTCTGGGACCACAGATGAGGCAGGAGAGGAGTCCACGCGTGAGGGATGGATATTCTTGGCCCCCACCTGCAGCCCTGTCTCCCCCTCTTGACTCATTCTCGGTCAATGCGGGCTGCAGGCTCTGTAGGAAGTGCTGGAACCCAGCCAGTCTGGACTGCTCCCTGGAGGATGCAAGGACCGTGCCATACCTTTCTGTGAAGCCAAAGAGCTGGGACGGGGAGAGAGAGCACAGGGAGGAATGAGGGTGCAGCAGTGGGAGCCCAGGCTGGAGGTTCTGCTGCACCCCACACAGCCCACAACTTGCCCCCTAACACAAGGCATCTTGGCACCCCCTCCCAACACAGCAAGCAGCCCTGCAGTAAGAAGGGAGCAGGGGTGACTTGGGGCTCCAAAGGGCAGGGGAGAGCAAGGTACTGGGAGGGCAGGAGGTGGAGTGCTGTGGAGCCTGGCCAGACCCAGGAAAAGAGGCTGTACCTTTCTGCTGACCATGCTCTTTTCACAGTAGCGCCGCACCTGCAAAAGCAAACCACTGCAGGCACATGCAACAATTAGGCTGGAAAAAAAAAAAAAAAACACCACCTTCCAAAACCCCAGGGAGCATGATTCATTGACAGCTCCTGAGGAACCCAGCCTCCTTGTGGCCAACCGGGTCAACCTCCTTTCTGAGGTCACTCCTCTCCCACCACCCCCACATACAACACGGCGCTCTCCCACAAGAGCAACCTTCATGCACATGGCCTCCTCACTAACGTCTGCATAGCCCCAACCCTCTCTAAAGGTTCTTGGTGACAGGTCTTCTGTGCTCTCCTTCAATATGACAGCACCTAAGATGAACCCTG